>NC_133871.1:17430956-18180011 GCF_044706935.1 Curcuma longa | reverse complement strand
GTTTTTGCAAGCGCCACGCTGTCCACGGAGATGAACAGTGAAACTCCTCGCCACGTCAGATGTCGCGCAGGAGTCGCGTAAACTCATCGCGCAGGATATCAATCCTGTATATATATATATATATATATATATATATATATATATATATATATATATATATATATAAATATTTGAAAATGTTTTATTAATTTATATATTATATATAAGGACTTAAACATTATTTATAAAAGATACATGACTTTTTATTAATTAACATAATTTATAAAAAAATGACTTTTTATTAATTAAAATAAAACACATATTATTTATTTTTTGAATAATAAACCTATAATATTCAAATTTATTAAAATTAGTGTTTATATTTTGTAGATAAGACTATTCAATTAAAAATTATTAAATTAGAAAAAAATGTACATACTTTTAATTTACTATTATTTAAATTATTATTTTTTAAAATTATATAAGAATGTGATCAAATTGATAAATATCAATGATTGAGATAATTGATGTAGAAATATTTCTTTTATTCATCTTTAATAGCTAATAGAAGTACAAAAGAAATAATTTGAGGTAAAAAGCTTACTAGAGTTTAGATCAAGTATAAAGATAAGTGAAAATATTTTGTTGGAAATTAAGACTTAAGATTAACCTCCAGAACCAAAATATTTTCAATTTCCAAATGTATTTATATATATATATAATATGTTATAATTAATGTTATAAAATATAATGTGTTATAAAAATTTTATTATGTATAGAAATAAATAGAATATGTTTATATATATAAGATTAAATATTCAAAAGTATTTCAAATGTTTGTAATAGTCTAGGTGGTAAAATCTCTTTCTCTTAAACAAAAGGTTGGGAGTTCAAACTCCATCACTCATTAAATTTTTATATAAATTTCAAATTTTCAAGCGGATCCCCGACGGAGCCCTGATAAGTTCGGAGGACGTGATCGGGTTCGGGGATGGGGACGGGGAATATTTGGAATACCATCCCCGACCCATCCCCGCTTTCCGAGATTCGGGAATTCCCCATTCCCATCCCCGCTTTTTCAGATTTGGGGATTCCCCGGTCAAAATGGGTTTGGGGAACGGTTTCCCCATCGGGTCCGGGTCTAATTGCTTCATATGAACTGGGAAAGGATGAAGGTTAAATGGGTTAGCAAAGGAGACAAAGCAGTAATGCTCACTTTACTCTGGAGGACAGATCATTAAAGGGGTGAAAATTACCGAAGAAGGAAGGATAGTTTATCATTTGCAGTTACTTTTTGGCCTAAAATCTTAGCCTGCGCTACACTCTCCTAAGCATCACACTTCCTTTACCCCTCCCTACCCCTATGTATGATTCACCCCTTTATTATCCATTCTTCAGAGTAAACTAAAACATGGTAGAGGACAAAGTTCTGGATTTTTTTCTTCTGTCTAATCTTCGTGGCATATGGTTTAATATAGATACTTTCTTGGCACTTTGTTTTTCAGCAAAATTATTGCTCTGGGATTCGACGAGAAATTCATGCGTATCTGGGAGTACTATTTCATCTACTGCATTGCTGGTTTTCAATCGTACACGCTCAAAGTTTATCAGGTATTTAAAATCATATATACAAAGGCTCAAAAACTTAAAAAATAGTCATTTTAAGTTACACATCACTAATGCTTGTTCATGTTTAAATGGCGCAGATTGTGCTCTCTCGTTCCGGTAATGTTGGAGCTTTTGGCGACCCATTCAAGTTCAAGCTCGCCCACCATTATGTTTGAGCTTGCATTGTAGTTACATGAACTTTTGAATGGCGTGGTTGGATTGACAACAGACTTGCTATCGTATCTATTATTTGCCATCGTATCTTCTTGCTACCTCAAGAAATGAGCGGACTCCGGAAAAGACTTTAAAATGTATTTTTTAAATAGAAACATCGGTTGTTATGGGTTCCACTATGTAACAAATATAGATATCTAAATAAGGTTCAATTTGGCTCGTAGAATGTCCCATTTTAGTACCTGAGTCAAAAGTTATGATTTCTGAAAGTAGATATTTGACACATACATATATTTTATCATAGGAATATCAAAATTAGACATGTACACCGTATATACCTCCTATATATTCACATTTTTCATCTTATGATAAAATTTAAGAAATCTAAATATTATAAGTCCATCATTAAGTTTTGACCAAAATCTATTAATTGATGGGGTTAGAGAGCTCTGATCAGATTTATTCCAACTCCAGTAGGTTTCTACAGTGTCCTAGAGTCGAAGGGTGCTTTTCATTATTATCGTAAAAGATTTTTAGTATTGTTCAAAATAATAAGAAAGTTTTAAATTTTGTGTCAATTGATAAGTACCTATAACTTCGTGTAAAAGACCCAAGATTAGAATTTCTGATCATACCTATCTTCTACACATTCCACACTTCTATCTCATTGCAAAATTTCAAAAATTCAATTTCAATGAGTTTCAGGCAAATTCATTGATGAACCTAGAGAGCTCCAATTACATCCATTCCAAATCATATGAGTTTATTAGGTGAATCTGAGTCCAAATAATCCCTCGTTTATTATTTTAAGGTCCTCCTAATAGTGTTCAAAATGATTGAAATTTTCATAACACTATGATTTTCGAAGACCAACACTACAGTAATATTGATTTTCTAAAACCAGCACTATAGTGTGTGAGAAGAGCCAACATTGTGATATTGGTATTAGAAGACTAGCACCATTGTAGTGTTGGTCTTCAGAAATCAATATCATATTATGTCAGTTAGCACACAACCATAATTTCGCCTACGTAACTTAGGATTAGGATTGGACATCATGTATACTTTCTACACACTAAGCTCTCTTATCTCATTATAAGTTTTCAGAAATTCAAGTCCTCTAGATTCATCAATGAATTTTAATCAAACAAATTGATGGTCTTAGGAAGTTTTGATCGGGTTCATTCCAATTCACATAGGTTTCTGTAGTACTCGAAGTCCAAGGGTGCTTCAGGCTTGTAATACGAATACGGGAAGTTGTTCGAAAATATCGTAATGAAAGGAACATGGGAGTTTGCCACTAGGTATTTGACCAAATAAGATCGTCCAGTTCCTATAGAACCTATCACTAAAATAACCCCTAAAAGGGGATAGGGATAATCGAAGCGAGAAAGGTTTTCCATGAGATGGGAAATGAAAACTATTAGCCCCCTCCATTATCATTGTAAAGAAATTCCAACATCACTTAAAAAGATTTAGAAAATTTTAGACTTTGTATCAAATGACATGGACCTATAATTTCATGTAGAAGACTCAATATCATGATTTCTCACCATATCTACTTTCTATAAACTCCACACTTCAATCTTATTATAAAATTTGAGAAATCTAAATCGTCTAAGTTTATCAATGAGTTTCGATTAAAACTCATTAATGGATTTAGAGAGTTCCGATCAAATTCATTCCTATGAGTTTATTAAGTGAATCTGAGTCATCGTTTATTATTCTAAGGCACTCTCAACAGTGCTCAAATAATTTGAAACTTTCAGAATACTATGGTGTTGATTTTCGAAAATCAATACCACAATAATGTTGATCTTCAAAAATCAACACCATTGCAATGTTAATATTTAAGATGAGGTGTTAAGTTTAGAAAACTAACACCAAAATAATTTTTATTTTTATTATTTTTATTAATAAAATTAATTTTCATTATTAATTTTATTTTTTATAATTAAATATTTAAAAATAGGAGATATTAAAAAATAAAAAAGTATCTGTCATTTTTATTAACTTTCTTTTATATTTTTTAATAAAGTTTTAAAATTAAAACTAAATAAATTTAGAGAATTATTTATTAAAGTTTAAATGAAAATTTTAATTTAAAGAGGAAGGATGGAAGAGAAAAAAAGAAAAAAAATCAGTCATGGAGTAAAATTAGAATTAAGTATTTTTTTTAAGAATGACACCTACGCCTCCTTTAAAAAAAATTACTCTTTTCCTCCTCCATTTTCTCACGTTATTTGAACTTTGAACGTAAATCTTGTTACTTACATGATCAATTTAAACTCGTCCTCAATTGATTCAATAAAGATGGATCATAAATTATAAACTTAAATGCGATCATAAGATTAAATAATTTGTGTTACATTATTTATTTTTGTTGCACGACAAACAACTAATCAAGATTGATCTCGAATCTAAAATTATTTAATTTTTTTTAAAAAATGTACTACTAATTATTAATTTAGTATAGGAAGAAACAGCAACAAGATTGTATTATCCATTTGAGAACGAAACACTCCAAATTGACCAACTATTGCTAGTCTCCTAGTTGCTGCGTCGATCACGTGAAAAAAAACGAGGATATAAAAATAAACGAACAAAACATGATACACGAAAAATATATTTTATTCGCTCCTCAGCCCGCCGATCCATTATTTAGTTCCTTGTCGGTTGCTCGGGCTCTTCGGTCCCTTCTCCACTCCAGTCGGGAGCTCTCACGCCGATCGGCAGCAGCCGCCCGAGGCAACATTCCGGTCGCTATGCGGGTAGCGGTGGTGGGCGCGGGGATCACCGGGCTGACTGCGGCCTACACATTGGCGAAGGCCGGTGCGGAGGTAGTGGTCTACGAGAAGGAGGGCTACTTGGGCGGCCACGCTAAGACGGTCTCTTTTGATGGCATTTTCCTTGACCTAGGCTTCACGGTCTTCAATCGAGTAAGTAAAGCCCCCAAAACACAAACATATCAAAGGCATTAATTCATTACTTGTTGTTACGTTGGTGTCTGAAACCTGAAGTTCTATCAAAATTTTTGAAATTTGTTAAATATGAATGATGCGTTTTACAGGTGACGTATCCCAATATGTTGGAGTTGTTCGAGAGCCTCGGCGTGGAGACGGAGGTTTCAGACATGTCGTTTGCTGTAAGCTTGGATGACGGCAAAGGATACGAATGGGGAAGCCGGAATGGTTTCTCTAGCTTATTTTCGCAAAAGGCCAATCTACTTAATCCGTACTTTTGGCGAATGATTCAAGAACTTCTCAAATTTAAGGGAGATGTCCTCAAGTAAGCTTAATTTAATTTTTTACGCTTTCGATCTTTTTGTCTAACATCTCACGGAAAACCAACCATTATTACTGAAAGGTACCTTGAGAAGCTCGAAGGCGATCCAGATGTAGACCGCAATGAGACGATGGAGCACTTCATCAAATCACATGGTTATTCTGAGTTGTTCCAGAAGGGTCATCTTGTGAGATTAATCATTGTTCATTTGGTCCCAGAACCTATATTCTTAGTAACTGATGTTTGACTTGTACAATTTTGTGAGGTTACAGATTCCAATTTGTGCCACTTTCTGGTCGTGCCCTCCCAGTGCAGTACTGCATTTCCCAGCTTATTATGTCCTTTCCTTTTTCCGTAATAGTCACCTTCTTCAGGTTAATATTCTTCTGCCTTTTGCTGTTATTTCTACCTTGTTTGTTATCATCCATCTTGTTATTCATTCTAACTAGTGTTCTGCAAGCCTCTTTAGTATTAAGTTAACAATTTTCACTCCATACCACATGCTTATCTTCTTGATCTTTATGATGCTTTCAAACACATGTCAGCTATCTGGTGGCCCACAGTGGCATACTGTCAAGTCACGTTCACAGAGCTATATTGGCAGGGTAACCTTGTAAACTTGTGCATCTATAAAGTTGGTCAGACTATAATTTTAAGTCGATGCTTATTACAAGCAGATAAGAGAAGAAGTGGAGAGAAGATCATGCACAATTAGAACAGGATATGCTGTGCAATCAGTTTTTAGTACTGATGGAGGTAAAGTGCTTTCTTCTATATGATTGCTGATCATTGACCAGAGGTATCAATTGGATCCTCTTGATCAAATTTATTTTGATAATCTCACAGATTAAGATTTTTTTATGATCATCTTTGGTTAAATACGTACAATGATATGCCTTTTTGGCAGGATGCTGTGTGGTAGGAGCAGATTGCTCGAAAGAGATGTATGATCGGTGCATAATTAGCGTCCATGCCCCGGATGCTTTGAAGCTTTTAGGAGAACAAGCAACCTTCGAGGAGGCAAGGATACTTGGTGCTTTCCAATATGTAGATTGGTATGTTTCTATATATTGTTGAAAGCAGACATGCTAAACAGAGTAGGAAGTAAGATGGAGACATGAAACTCCACCTTTTAGTCTCACACTGTTAAGTGAGAGTTATTAATCATATTTAAATACCAAGACTTCTTTCATTGAAGTGCCTTGGCATTTTAGGTTGGATTGGACTCTGACGATGACTTTAACATGATATTAGAGGTAGTTCCTCACCTTTGTCAATGTAGGGCTGCACCGAAGTTTCGGTTTATATCGGAATGATATGGTTTCGATATCGTATCATACAGTGTTGATACTTTTTTTAAATATAAATATATTAATTAAAAATATTTTTATTAATATTTGATTATTATAGATACTTACTTATTTAGTAAAAGTTAATTTAGGATTAGTTAAAGTTCACCGGGATCAATTAGATTTAAATTAAATTAAATTTAAATTTATTTTGATTAATTTAAAATTAAACTAAATTTATTTGTATAATAAATAGTAGTATATTTTATAAAGCTAGAAATTATATTATATATATATATATATATATATATATATATATATATATATATATATATTTCTACAATATATTTCCTCAATTGTAAAGAGGTTTATTATTTTCTATTTACCTTGTGGATAGATAGAGGGGAAAAAATTAATCATCCTATTAGAGGGATTTTTTTCATGGATAGATAAAGGAAAAAAATTAACTATTGTTAAAAAGGTAAATTATTATTTTTTCTCTATTTACTCTTATGGACTGATGAAGGAGAAAAAAAATTAACAAGAGGAAAAAAAATTAAAAGAATTTTTTTTTAAATTAACAGTTATATATGAAAAAGAATAAAAAACAAATGGAGGCAGCCTTCACGATCTTATGTAGGACACCATGACCTTGTGGCTGCCTCTGTGACTTCGCGATCTCACAAAGGACGCTATGAGGTCGCGACTTCATCCGCTACTGTGTCAGTGCCGGTCCACAGGTGGAATAAAAAATTCTGCCTATATCAACCGGCACAACACGGTATTTGAATCAATGGTTTTTAACTAAGTATGATTTTTTTTTATGACTTTTGAACTTTGGTTTTATTTATTTGTCATTTAAATGCATCTAATCAATTCATAGATGTCACATCTGATTTTATGCTCAAGAGTCATTAAATCAGGCTTATCTCTACATAATACTGCTTGTTCATTTGATATAGAAATTGCAGCTGAATTAGATCTTTAATTTATCACTGAATTGTAAGATTATGATGTGTATATTGAGCTGGAGAGTGAAGCTATTTGAACATGAAACAACCTTTTCTTTGGTTTTTATTGAATATGGTCTTCTTGGATAATAATGTTATCAAATGCAATTTAAATATTAAACTTGAGGAAAGCTCACAGATACATAACATTATAATTATATAATTATATTTTTCTCATTCCCTCACCAACTGAAGCATAATATGTTGCTATGTACAGTGAAATTTATCTTCATCATGACAAAAGTTTGATGCCTCAAAACCCAGCAGCATGGAGTGCTTGTAACTATCTTGGGGCAACACGCGATGGCGTGTGTGTCACATATTGGCTAAACGTGTTGCAGGTTTGCTGTGCCTTTTGTTTTTAAGCATATATCATTAGTTTAACGTCATGCATTCTTTGAATTTGGTTTGTTAGAAGAATTTCTCTTGAAAGATTTACTAACAGTCAGTGAAAAGGCTTATGGTTTAAATATGTCTGCAGAATCTAGGTTCGACCAAGCTACCATTTCTTGTAACTCTGAACCCTCCATGTGTTCCAAAACACACCTTGCTTAAATGGTGCACCAGCCATTCTTTTCCATCTGTTGCATCCTCAAAAGCTGCCTTAGAGCTAGAAGACATACAGGGGAAAAGAGCAATATGGTTTTCTGGGGCGTACCAAGGTAAGCTGTGGCAGTTGTAGCAATCAAGAGTTAGGTGTCAAATTGAGAGTCTTCTGGTAACATTTTATTCCAACATTTTAGTGAGTGTTGGGTGAAAAGGGCTAACTGAAACCAAAAACATGAATTGAAAAAGCCAAGTTTAGAAAAATTTAAGTAAAAAGGCTAAATTTAGAATCAAATCAAACTTCAAATATGAATTGAAATTCTCACTTATTTGAATGGTGATTCACAGGTTATGGATCCCATGAGGATGGACTGAAGGTGATAGAACTACTTTTTGCATTTGAATTTGATTCTATCTATTGGTTCCAAAGCTAGAATAAACCACAGAATGCTTTATAATCATTAAACAGTAATGAAATGAAATGCTTGATGTTCAAATCATATTTCTTTTACAGGCAGGCACTATTTCTGCCAACAGTGTGCTTGGAAAAGATTCTATTCTATTGAGAAACCCAATACATATGGTACCATCATTAATGGAACGTGGAGCAAGACATTTTGTGATTAGATTTCTTGAGAGTTATATCTCAACTGGTTACTTAACGTAAGTGAGTTGATTTGCTTGCATATTTAGATCCACCTAGGAAAAGGTCATTTGCATATTGGTGCTTGTAATTGAAACCTTGATGTTAGTGTGTAGGATTATACCTTTCCTTTTTTTATAAATGAAGAAAGGATAATCTTGCATTTCTTGGGAAATAAACTCACAGTTTGAATGCCACCAATAAAGTTGATATAGTTAAATTGACAAAAGACCAAGACTGTAAGTTGTGATCATAGTACAATGGTAACAATGTGGAGTACATTATATATATTGAAATTAAAAGAAAAGGTATAAATCACACAATTACCATTACTTACAAGTCAGATTTTTTTCAGGAATTAAATAATACATGGTTTAATATAACCTGAGAACAAGCAATTGAGATGGATATCTGTCAAGCATTAGGCTCTCTAGAAACTATTTAACTTGTTCCAATGTCTGCAATTTTAGGCTTCACATGCAACATTCCTTTGAATCCATGCTACATCATAATTGCAGATTGCTAGAGGAAGGTGGCAATATATATGAGTTCAAGGGAACAAGAAAGCAAAATACGAAAAAGGCTATTCTTAGAGTTCATAATCCTTTGTTCTATTGGAAGGTCCACTTGTTTGCCTTTTATGAGCAGTCCTAGTTTGAATACCAATTACAAGTACACCAGGCCAAAAACTTACCGATCATATCTATCTTGACAATGACAGATTGCTACTGAAGCTGATTTAGGTCTTGCAGATGCATATATAAATGGGTATTTTTCATTTGTTGATAAAGAAAAAGGTCTTCCGGATCTTCTTTTGGTAAGTTAACAAGTGCACAAGATGAAAGATTAGATGCCAGTTACTGCCACTCAACTTGCAATTTTAATTAATGTTTTCCATTTTTTTGGTAGATTCTTATTGCTAACAGGGAACTGAGGAACTATTTTGGAAGGAATTTTAGGTGTCTCCTTGCCTTGCTTTGTTTTTGTTTTGCTGAATGCATTGCTGATACTATGCACAAATATCAAACTTGTTTCTACTGCTAAAAAATTTCTGATGAAATGACCAGAGGTTGGTGGACACCAATGTTTGCAACAGCACGATTTGCATCAGCAAGATACTTTTTTAAGCAAATGCGGAGACAAACCACTATAAAACAAGCAATTCGGAACATCTCCAATCATGATCTGGTTAGACTTCCACTGCTATGCAAGCTCATTGTAAAATTTTCCATCATTGTAACTCTAATAATTGAATGGAAATCTATATTAAGTGGATTCACCTATTTTTCATGTTATAGTCTGTTTGGTAGAACGGGATGCCCTATTTTCTTTACTTGGAGAGTAGGTTAACCTCTGAATATGGTATCTTTTAATCATCCATTTGCTTCTCTAGAATTTTATAGTATGAGAGTTTTTTTTTTCATTATAAGAGTTTAAAGCATGTTATAGTGTGTTATGATGGTTATAAGACTGATCACAAACTCCATCTAATCTCTTTTTGGTTTAACTTCATCTCATGACAGAGTAACGATTTCTTTTCTCTGATTTTGGATGAGACAATGAGCTACTCCTGTGCCATTTTCAAGGTTCAGAACTTCTGTTTTGCTTGGTTTACTTTGCATTATTTTTTTATAACATTACATACAACTTGCGGTTCATTCAATAGAATCTAAAATTCCTTCCGAAACAAATTTCTTAGACACTGAATGAGGACCTGAAAACAGCACAGCTTCACAAAATCTCTCTTTTAATTAAAAAGGTGAGCATGTTGTTGAAGCACTTTGGTGTCTCATTTCATTGTTAGCTCAATTTTTATTGTTCTACTTTAACATGAAGGCTCAAATTGATGGAACACATGAGGTTTTGGAGATTGGTTGTGGTTGGGGAGGTTTTGCAATTGAGGTTGTTAAGCAAACTGGCTGCAGATACACAGGAATCACCTTATCTGTGAAGCAACTGGAGTTTGCAAAGAAAAGAGCTAAAGACGAAGGACTCGAGGTTTGTATCCTTGATCCTGGCACTTATAAATATTTGACACGAGATTTGTATTGGGGTATCATGGCATTCTACTTGGGAGATGAGATAAGCTAAGGTTTACAAAGGCAGCCAATAAAATGGTAAATGGTTCACAGCATCAACTTGTACTATAGTGATGTTTTGTTCAGTTACTAGTCCAGGATGATATGATTTTTATAGTAAAGTTTCTCAAATGAACACTAGGTGTAAATGTATTTAAGGAAGATGAAAACCAAAGTAGACAATAGTCCCAAAGTTTAAACCGAAAAGTATTCATGGCATAAGAGGTCCATCTCTACTGCTATCTTATGGAACTAATGGGTGTTTGCTTTAATACAGCTAACTGATTTTTACACATTAACAGATTGTTTTTACATGGTAAGAAATCTGGTCTTCTTAGTTGTAACTTGCTAATTCATTTATGATGAAGACTTTCTCAACAGGAACAATGTGAAGATTATAGAACATGTGCTTAGGCAAACAATAATGATTCCTGTCTTTGTTAGAACTTTATAGCATATAGATTCCTTTGAATAAATACATATCCTTGACAAAAGCAGTGGCCTACTTTCAGGATCGCATTAATTTCATGCTGATGGATTATCATCATCTGCCAAAAAATCACAAATACGACCGTATCATCTCTTGGTACTATTCAATCAGAACTTGTTGTCTTGACGTATCATATTACTCCTACTAATACTAGTTACAGTGAGATGGTTGAAGCAGTAGGCCACGAATTCATGGATGAGTTTTTCAGCTGCTGTGATTCAGTTCTGGCTGAAGATGGCATATTTGTGCTCCAGGTTCACTGAATGGCTATTATTTTTAATTTATCACGACTGCCTTAGTTATATTTTTGATCTTGTGCATTCGATACAAAGTATGATCATTGGACTGTTTAGTTACCCTCCTTGTTAGACATTTTTGTTCTATTTTATCAAGCTAATCATATAAAAAACAGATCAACAATAATCATTTTTATCGAGCTAATTATATAAAGTAGATCAACAAAACTAGGAATGAATAATTTAAGAAAATTAAAACATTCAACATTGCATATATAATGGAGCACTGTAGGTAAGACTTTTAATGTAATATTCCTATCGATTAATAACATCCATTTCGGGAATTATCTCTATGTGGTTCGTTCTGAAAACCTCTATAGTTTTTCCTTCACATGAGTACCATAGGCTGCTGCGTTAGTTGAATATACTTATAATAAGAATTCTGTAATCTATGTGTATCATCAGAGGAGCATTATGTAGCATTGTGTAAATGTGTAATAGGTAACTTGTTTAATATAATATTCCTATTTATCAATAGAGGGGGCTAGCTAGGATTCCTTGAGAAAATCAATTTCTCCTTCAGCAACATAATAATTAGATTATGAGAAATAGGGTTAAATATCGGAACAAATTAACTATACCAACAATTCAGTTTGGGCTTGCCCATGTTGGATCTCCATGTCCTAATGGTGGCTTAACAAACCTTAGGCTTGAAAATTTTTTTAGGTTCATAGCATTTTTACATTAAATCATGTTTTTTACAGTAAATTATTGCATCAGTGGCAGCTGAGAATCTAATGTGTTTGATCACGGTCGCCCTGCAGTTCAGCAGTATTCCAGATCAACGCTACGATGAATACAGGAGAAGCTCGGATTTCCTCAATGAGTACATGTTTCCTGGACTATGTGTTCCTTGTTTGAGCAGAATAACAACAGCTATGATGGCATCATCTAAATTCTGGTAACAAGTTTCACATATGAATTTATGTACAGCAATTTCCATATCCTTTTGGGTTTTCATGTGTGCCTTCATCTCGTAGCATCGAACATGTTGAGAACATTGGCAACCAGTACTATCAAACACTCGCAAGCTGGAGGAACAATTTACTTGCTAACAAGGAGTAAGTGCCTATCATTTATCAGTGCTAACAATACCTTTACTATAGCTCAAGCTTTTGGGAGAATTGGTTAGCCAATTGACTTCAACATGGTATTAGAGTAAGAGGTCGAGAGTAGAATTTCACAAGTACCTGAACTACACACATTAACAATCACTAATGTATTACCATATCTTGTGAGTTGCCAACATCTTATAACTGACTCTTCAGAGTAAACTAAAACATGGTAGAGGACAAAGTTCTGGATTTTTTTCTTGTATCTAATCTTCGCAGCATATGGTTTAGTATAGATACTTTCTTGTCACTCTTGTTTTTCAGCAAAATTATTGCTCTGGGATTCGACGAGAAGTTCATGCGTACCTGGGAGTACTATTTCATCTACTGCACTGCTGGGTTTCAATCGCACACGTTCCAACTTTATCAGGTATTTGAAATCATATATATACAAATGCTCGGAAACTAAAAAACAGAGTCATTGTAAGTTACACATCACTAATGCTTGTTCATGTTTGAATGACGCAGATTGTGCTCTCTCGTCCCGGCTTCGTTGGAGCTTTTGGCGACCCATTCTCAAGTTGAAGGTTGCCCACCGTTATGTTTGAGCTTGCAGTTTAGTTTCGTGAACTTTTGAATGGCGTGGTTGGATTGTGAACAGACTTGCTATCGTATCTATTATCTGCTGTCGTATCTATCAATTGCACATCTTTCAATTGGGCCGATAAAAGCCCAAATTGGCGATCGTATAGCTAGTGTGTGCTAATTTAAAGAGCAAAGAAGAGCCATAAATAATAGAAAGACAAGAGGTGACGCCAAGTCTTCACAGCCAATCAACTCGCCTCCTCTTCGGATTTGGCTCCTGTGGCTCTCGCTCCTCCCCTTACCGTTCTAATTCTAGATTTCTACTCCTCCTCGGCGCCTCTCCCATTCCTCTCCCCCTCCACTCCACTCCACTCCACCAGCTAATTAACTTAACTGACCGAGCGGCCTGCCACCGGCGGCGAGCGCTCGCACTGCCTCGATCGTCCATGGCCACCACTTTGACGGCCGCCGGGTGCGGCTCCCTCCCGCGCTCCTCGTTCTGCGGAAGCTGGGCCACCGGCGACGGCTGCGGCGTGGCCGCGCTGTCGCGGTCGGTGGCGTCGGTGCGGGCGGCGAGGCCGCAGCGGTCGTGGCCGAGGATGGGGAACGTGAACGAAGGGAAGGGGCTGTTCGCTCCGGTGGTGGTGTTGGTGCGCAACGTCGTCGGCCGCAAGCGGTTCAACCAGCTCCGGGGCAAGGCCATTGCTCTCCACTCCCAGGTCAGAATTCTCAGCAGTGCTGAATCATGAATTAGAGAAAGATTATAACATAACTTTTATGATCAGGTGATCAATGAGTTCTGCAAGACCATCGGGGCGGACAATAAACAGAGGCAAGGATTGATCAGGTTGGCCAAAAAGAATGGAGAAAAGCTTGGATTTCTGGCATGATCAGGAGATGCATGTAGTTGAAGTCGTATGGAACTTGTGTTGCAAAAGTTTTCGTTTAAATAGGGCATGTATAATATTCGGATTGGACGAGTCGTCCATCAAAGATGAAACTTTGTTTCTGGTCGCGAAATATATATTCTAGCAACAGGAAGGAAGGTTCAATTCCTTCTCAACTACTATAGCAATTTTGATTCTCTATTACTCAACCCTACTATGTTGTTTCGTTTGGGAGTTATTCTATTTGGTTGTTTGACCTCTTAGGTAGGTAGAGTTCTCGTTCTAACAACTTAAAATTTATTTTCACAGCCTTAGCTTTGTTTGCTTCTGGTGATGCATGGAGGTTTTGATAGACTTATCTACATATTGTGAAATAAAAGCTGAAAACTTGAAGCAGAAAATCCATATCAGACACCTGAATGCCTTTGGATACTCGTCTAAGACTAGTTGTCTGCATTGACTCTAATTTAACTCTAAACATAACAGAAAATCCATGAACTACAAGTTTGTGTACATATCGAGTTGCATTCCCCCTTCACAAGTCAACGCCAATCAGAAATATTCTATGATCTACAAAATCAAAGAATTAAAATTTTAAGAAAAATATTTAAATCTAATCTAGTTGACGTTTTCCATCGACGATTCTTCAGACCATTTCTAATTAAAATCTCTTTGAAATTTTAGTTGATTTGAGTTTCACCGAATAATTTGATCATCTGAACACTCTACAAATGCTAAATCAGAATATGCTTCTAGCATATGGCACCATTATCTCTACGTTATGTGAATAGCGGCATCATCTACTTCCACTTTCTCAATTGAATATATTTCTTCGCCTATCATTTCAACATTTTCTCAGCATGACTCATGATCAACGAATACATTATGTAACAAATCAGAGTAATTATTGGGATCTTACACAGTGGGAACCATATGTATTTGTCTGACGCCCCAAAATATTCAAATCAGATCTCTCTTGATAGATAAATTAATTAAGAATGTTAATGAATAGAGATGAAACGTAACATGCTCAAATATAACATGGAGCCTCTAAGAAATTCTGGCTCCGAGTTATCCAAACACAAGTGCAACATCAACCCTCAAAGTTAATGAAATATTTATCAGTATCTTTTCCCCTTTTTCATGTTCACCTGACTTGAGAAAGAGGTATCCACAAACAAAGGTATTATTTACGATCTCTTTGAAACATATATAGCTAAGCATAACTACTGTCTACTGCTACTTCCTGTGCTTGGGCCTGATCTCAATTCCCTGGACGATGAGACCCTTCTTCCAATGCCCACCCTTGATCTCCGTGAAGCTTATGACGACCTCCCCATCTTCCCCCTCCTCGTTGTAAAACTCCCCTATTGCCACTTCCAGCCACCCATTATCCCTCGCCAGCGGCGCCGGTGGCGGCGGAGGGTCACTCTCACCCACCTCCTCTGCCTCCTCGCCATTATTCAAGGCGTGCGCAGCTGGAGCCTCCACTGGCCTCAAGAGTCCGAATGGAATTCCAATTCTCCGCGCCCGCACGGCGTCGCTGCGAGGCTGCAAGCGGATGAGGGTGGTGGATGAGCGGAGGCCGAGCGTGACAGAAGCTTCTTGAGGGGGGTAATCGAGGCCGCGGGACCAGTCGGCGAGCTTGAAGATGAGATATGCAGCGTAGGTTGTTTTGGGGGTCAGCAATTTGCACTGGACGTGGCCGCGAATCTCCAGCCAGCATACGTTCACCAGCTCGGCGACCTCTGGGAATCTGACACGTGAGCCACCAGGGGGGATGAGACAAAAGTAAGAATTGTGAAGGAGAAGCAGAACCATGGAATGGGACGATGGGAGTCGCTGTTGCTTGCCAAGTCGTCTAAGTTCTCATCTAATTTAATCATGAAAGTGCATGTCGTGGTCACCATGTTCCCATACTTTCACTTCTTTAATCAAGATTAACAGGTACGATCAATATGCTAATGCAAACCCAACCAAATTATTGTCTAAACGATTGGTTCCACTTCCTCCAGTTTTTACTTAACTGTGATTGAAAATGCACTAAGAAAGAAGCTTACAAATTAGATAAGTTAATATCGGTTAAAATTTCTTTTATTTAATTCATTGGTTACAAACAAACACCATAAAAGGGTTTTATATCTAACAAGGAGCTTTAATGTTTTAGCAAATTTAGCTGAATATAATAGATTTAACATATTTACCGATATAACACGCATTTTCTTACAATTTGATGATAGATTTAGCAAATTTATTGACTTAACACGCTACATAACATTGTTAAAAATAAATAATGAATGAAAATATCGGTATATTACCTATTTAATTAAAAATATTTTAATTTTGTAATATTGATTAATTACCATTAAGAAAGATATCACGTAGTGTATTAAATTGATATTATGCTAGTTTTGTTATAACTCAAAGTGTGTGTTAAAATTTCACAAATTCAGGCTAAATTTAGAATAAATCCAATTAAAAATAAAGGAAAAGAAAATAACTGATAGGAATTTATATTTCAAAAGATTGGATTACTGACCAATATCGGCACTGAGATATCTTTTTGTGAATGCATTAAATTAAATATGTTCAAATCCTTAATATTTGAATATCGTACTATGCAAATACTAATAAGATTAATATATAAAGTATCCTTGAATTTGAACACCAAATTTTTACACCTGAATTTGTTAATTATAGTTTCAATTTATTAGTCAATGACACCCCATTTTCCCCAAATCCTTTTTCTTAATTTTCTAATCTCTCTGTTTGCACCACACTCTGTTACTCTTTAAACGAATTTAAGATATTAAGGAGAACTCAGAGATAAAACAAACATAACAGAGGAAATTAAGATGCGCATGAAGAAGAAAACGAGTTGAAATTTGCCACAAATAGATAAATAGAGATTGGCATTACCTGGAGTCGGGCAAAGAGATCCACCGCCAATACTGAGGCGTGTCGCCCCACACGATCGAGAGTTCCCGGGCTGAGATCATGTAGCACTTGGCACCAGTCGATCTCTCCAGCCACATACTCTGCAACAAAACCAAACCCAACAAGCACCAGTCGTTAATCAATCGTCCATCCGATGCCCCCGCCAAAAACTCAACATCGCAATTAAAAACGACTAATGAAAAGCGCATCGTCGTCAATTAATTTTCAATTTTTTTATCCTATTAAAAAAATCCACACCATCAATCTAGATCATATTTTATCGCAGTTTGACGGAAGAACCGAACCATCTAGATTCAACGATCGAGGATAAAGGGGAAGAGGATTAGAAATAAATGAAGAATCGAATCGATCGGAAGAGGAGAAACTGAGAAAGAGAGAAAAGGGGGAAGGGATATGATCGGATCGGTACCATCTTGCCGCCGTCGATGAGGATCGAGTCGCAGAGTCGGAAGAAGAGATCGCGCTTGGAGGAGTAGTCGAAGGGATGGAGGGCGCGCGAGAGGATGGAGGGGGTGTCGGCGGGGAGGAACCTGTCCCAGACGAGGTCGGAATCGGCGGCGGCGCGGAAGGCGGTGGAGACGGCGGAGGAGCGGCAGGCGTCGAGGGGCGACGTGAGGGCGATGGCGTGGGCGATGCAGCCCTCCGGAAGCTTCTCGATCCCCAACTCCTCTTCCTTCCCCATCTCGATGTAGAGAGAGCGATGATGAACTGCGCCTTCCTCTATCTCTTTGCCAGATATCTATATATACACGATGACGAAGAAGGTGAAGTATAATTTTCTGTCCGCAGAGGGGTTTCATGCGGCGAGTACGCGTGGAAACGGCAAGGGAAGAAGCTATAGCCGCGAAGATTTTTTTCCCTTAAAAAAATGTGTTCTGAATTTATGAGGTTGTCTTTTCTAGAAGCGGGTGGGACACGTTGTGGACCCTAGCGATTTTTATATTAATATATTATTTGTTATCAATAAAAGATAAATTATTCAATATTTTTAACTACTATCTCAGGTAAAGAAAAATACTTGTACTTTAAATTTATTCAATAAGCGAATTAAAGAAGAAAATTATCTATTTATTATTAAAAAAATAAAAATATATATATAAGATTTGTAAATCTTTTTAGATGTGGACTTTTAAATATACATAACTTATATTTCAAATTTATTAAATAGGTGAATTAAAAGGAGCAATAAGACACGGAAGGGAGGCAAGAGAAAATACAGAAGACCAATTAATCAATCTAGTAAAACTATGAAAGGCTGAATAGGATCTGAGATGATTAATGAAAAGAGGACAAAGGACAACTTAAATAACTCTTCTAAAATATGTATATAGATATTTTTTAGATAATATAAAAAAATATGCTCTTCGAAATTGAGAAGGATCAAAATAATATCTATAAATTATTCTTTACCAAAATGGGTCCATCTCCATATAACAAGTATCTATAAGTACAAAACTATCATAATATTTTTCATTAAACTCTTTTAAACATTAAAATATTAATTTTTGTACCTTCTAAGAAGGACGAGCCCGTTGCCAAACTCAATGTCGGGACTCATCTCTGGGCTTCTCTAGCTTCTGGTTCTCCGCCAAGGCGAAGGCGAAGGCGAAGGCGAAGGCGACGGAGGAGGCGGATGACAGTGGAAACAATGCTGCTGTTCTTGCGCAGGAGCCAACTGTAAGGTAACAGCATTAGCATACCTTTAAGAGTTACAAGGTGGGTACTGAGAGTATTAATGTAGCTGCTGTATCACTAACAGCTTGAAGCCTGGAAGATGAACTCGTCCAGTTGAATGGGTTCCTTGGAGAGGAGAGAATGCTACCTGAAATGATTGGAAACAATTAAATGGAAAATAATAACTGCAAGTGGATACATTGCTAAAAAAAAAATTGTAACAAACAAAACAGCTAGACTGATCATATAAAGTGATGCCTCACTAACTGAAAGAACGATACTTTACAGCGTGAATTCATTATAAAAATCACGCATACACAGTTCGTCTGAATTCTATCCAACAATTAAATGGTCAATATTTCCTGGACAGATCACGCAATTTATTTCCATCAAGAGTAACCAAAGAATCAAACATAGAATTGAGAAAATCGGATCAGAAACAGAAGGCATCTTGCTACTATTTGTTACTGTAAATGCTACAAAATGAGGCCAAACACAACCGATTAAGAAAGTATTCTTGATGGGCATGAAACAATATAGAACTTTAAAAAACTATGTTATTCCATGCAGGACAGTAGAACTATAAGAAATAAATATGAAAGGATTAATTTCATGTTTAGTTTATAAAAATATTATAAGAAAAAACTTTTAAAAATATTTGTCCAACTCTCTTAATTCACACTATCTGACTAGAGTTATTATGAATGGCTAATCGAATTAGGTCTGCTGGCTCGTTTGGTTTGCTCTCCTGATCTTATTGATCAATCTGACTTGATCGACCCCTTGACTCGTCCTTGACCAACTCAACTGATTTGTCAACTTTATCATACTAGACGTGTCTAACTTGACTCCGCCATCAGCTCAATCAGCCAAACTAGCTTATGCATTCCACTTGAGTCCTGCAAGTCACCGATGTGCAGTGTTGAATTTAACCAACCCAACAAGCCCAATAATTTCTCTGGACGCGATTGCTATGGAGGCCCTTTTACAACCACAAGATCCAGCCCAATCAATCCAAACCATCAAATTATAATGACTAAGATGGGCACAAGCAGGATCCTACAGCTACAGGGGGCGCTTCATACAAAACTATCAAATTTATAACGATCAAGATGGACACAAGCACTTCAGCATAAGGTGGAATTCGCCACTCCAACGGTCTCATACGGTCGATCCTACGACTATCTGTGAGGAGATAAATCAGGAAGCTACAATTGACCACTACGAAAGAGGACATTGCTTAGATGGACGATCCTACAGCTATAGAATCCTAGAATACATCATTCCATCTAATCGAATGCAACGTTAGAGAGTACAGAATTATAATGATAAAGAGAATATC
Organism: Curcuma longa; assembly: GCF_044706935.1. Lineage (NCBI taxonomy): Eukaryota > Viridiplantae > Streptophyta > Magnoliopsida > Zingiberales > Zingiberaceae > Curcuma > Curcuma longa. Next base: position 18,160,115 of record NC_133871.1, on the reverse strand, counting down.
GTAGAATGGTGAAATGGTGAATGGCAAATTCACACTTAGAAGGACCACCAAATGTCAAACCTCCTGAATCGCAATCACCGTTCCATCATTTCACGTACAAGGCAGGCAACAAATCCTATACCACAACCATCACCAAACAATATGCACACTAATCGAACTGTTCATCACTGTAAGGCACAGGCCTTGGAATCTTGAATCTCCAAGAAGACAAAAGAAAAGGGTGGCAAATAAAAAGGTGACGGGCATTAACAAAAGGATCAAATTTTGCAAGACCTGTCCAGGCTTAACTTTACGCATGCAAGTGCAGTGCAGGACACTTTACAGCGATTCTAATAAGAAATATCTGCAATTAGGACCAGCTTTTTCTTGCCAGTTCACGAGAGACACCTAACAACAGCCCTCGTGATAAGCAGTAAAGATTCTTATGATAACAGATACAGATATACATTTATGTCTCCGCTAACCTATCAGAGAAAAGTTGTATCAAGCAAATATATATTTAAGGATTCAGGCTTCTAATATCAAACAGAGTTTGTGTTTAATCGCGTACAGAAAAAATATAACAAAGCATGAATATATTGGACAACAGGTACATAAGATCTGCAAACAATGGATTTTGAAAAAATAAAATCTTCTTAAGATAATCAAAATGAGCCAGCCCTCTCCAAAAAAAAAAATAAAATAAATAAATACTGGTACCTGATTAAAAAAAACAGCTGGATTGCTGGTAATTCCAAGGCCATGAATAAAGCATGTAGTCCCAAAGAAACTAAGCAGGGATTGAAGGGAAACAGTAAATGACTGAGATGTTAATTCTTACAGGATTGCATCAAGGGAAAATGCATAATTATGTATCAAAATAATGTGCCGCTACAAACTTCCACCATTGATATTTGCAGTGGTGGTCAGTCGACTTATTTCTTCAGTGATACGATGATCACATTTTGTTTGAAGTAGCCAAAAGAATATTTCAATGCTTGCACACGCATACAAATTAAAGCCTCATTCTCAACCATAGTAGTATTACAAGTAATCAAGAACTGCAAGATAAGTGGCCATATAACAGCAAATACATGTAATCAAAATCAAATATATATGATTGGAATGACTGATTCATCGGAAGCAACATATGTTGAAGCTGCCTATTAATTTGAGACTGGATTTGGGCCACTGGGGACTTCGTGTTTGCTCGAAACAAAGTTGGATTCAGAGGAGTTGTGATTATTTGCATGTAGCCTCATGGATTGATTGGACAAGGAGGCTGATAGAAATCGCCTACTAGATAAAGAGGCAATCTTTCTGTTGATCTTCACCTTGAGCAGGAGCTGAGGCTGAAGCAACAAAAGTAGGAAGAGGTAGAGGAGAAGCAGAAAGACTAATCCATAAAATCTCACAAGCCCTTGGCTTCTAGCCATGCAGCTTTCAGTCACAACTCTTATAATACACCCACCAAGTTTGTGCCTCAAGGATACCAATATCCATGAACCACTGAAGAACCAAAGTTTGAGGTGGAAAGCTGGTGAGGAAGGATGAATAAAAATGAAGAGTTAAGTGTGAAAGAAAGAAAGTACTTGATAAATGGGTGGAAAGAAATAGGTGGTAGTTATATCAGTGTGAGTTGAACAATGAAAAGTTTTTAATTTGAAGTTGAATACCCCTTTCCAATATCAACTATTGCGTATGTGCTTCAATGAGTAAGAGACAGACTAGCGCACAGTCTAAAGGGCCCAAGCTCTTAGGTACATCGCTATCATGTCTCCAACATGATTAAGGCTATAATTACAGTGAACACGTACAAGAAAATAACTTGTGTAGCTTGGAGAATGATGAGGAATGCTGACTGCCTACATGGCTTTTCTAGTCTGAGTGTTTAGTTAAATAAAGGGCAGAGGTGAATGTACTATGAAAAAACAATTATGCTATGTTAGCTATTATATTATATATAACAAAACTAATAGTCTATGACAATTAGATGCATTTTCAATAGATGATAAAATGAAAACAGATTGACAGGAGTCTAAAGAAATATTTGTCAATATAATTAGAAATGATTAAATTAATTTAAAGGCTATTATTGATAATCTTTATATAGAGTTCAATGAAGAAATAAGATTCAGATAGTTGATCCTAGATAGTTGGGACAAATTTGGCTTAATGATGATGATAAAACACTAGATCGCAGTTAGGTCAAGCCATGATAATGATGGTGATGATGATCAATTAATCTCTTCAAACTAAAAAATCGTTTAGTTCCCACTGAACATGCCTATACTGTCTCAATCTATGTTTGCTCATGATTTGACCACCTACTAAAGTTACATCTAATTGTCTTCCAATATTAACATTGTTTATATTATCTTTCTAGTAATTCCATACAATTTTAGCATTCTCATTTTTACTACATGTCACTTGCTAACCGTCCAAACTCCCATTCACAATGACAACATGTCAATAAACAAAATTTAAAAAAATAATAACACGGTGGATAGTAACAAATAGATAGAAAATTAGCAAATGAGAACTTTCATTGAGTGACGTCCAATTAAGCCAATATTTGATTGAGAAACCATAATTCCTTAATATTCAATTGTTGTGAGGTCATAGCCTGATAATAGAATTTTATCTAAATTCACGTGAAAAAAAACTGATTGTTATCCAGAATAATCAGGTTAAACAACTAATGAAGGAATTCACACATTTCAGCAAAAAAATGCAAGGGATGACTTTGATTCCAGCTATAGAAGCCCGAGTAGGAGCCAAAACTAGTCCCATCTGTATTACCACATGAACACGAGTTCCTCTACTTGATATTTCAAGTTTTGACTCTAAGACTATCGTTGAGTGATGGCCATTCTTGGTGGTAAAAAATGGAGTTGTGTTCGAGAAACCAGTGAGAAAAGGTTGAATCGCTTTTTGAAAGAAGGGAAAAAAGCTAGCATCCAATTCTAAAGATTGGATCTGTCCTGCATGGAGTATCCAGGGAGTCCAGAGGTTGTCATCACCTTAGGACGCATGTGGACCCCAATTTCCACATGCTAGGCTTCCATGAAAAGAGAGAAAGCTAAATATGACAGACTAGTCATGTAGAAACAGTTGAGTTACCTGTCATTCCGCCAATTAAAATCAGTCAAGAGCGCTACAGAGGGAGAGTAAAACAAGTGAAACACGAAGACAAATTATCCTAGCTCTCTGTACAGTTCATGTTTGGCTTGATGGAAATGTTAGCTGTGAACTATTCTTTCACAAGTCACGAGGTCAATAGAACAATATTATTGTACCCATAACAAATGGGGTTAAGCTAGAAAACTAAATAAGCAAAAGAACAACTAAACTGATTAATAAATGTACTTTTCACCTTCCTCCAGGTCATGCAAGCCAACGTTAAGGTTCTAATCAACATCATCATTAAGCCATATTGGTCCTAAATACTTGATCCAAATACAAGAACCTCATCCATCCATTAAACACTATAAAAGACAGTAGTACAATAATATTTAAATTCCCTAAATTATTTTTTATTACATTGGCTAATCTATTATTTGCTATCTCTATCATTTACACCTTCCTCTCTAACGAATACAATTTTTCTAACGACAGAATAAATTATTTTCTCAAATTTTATCATCTACTAGAGATACATACCTAATACCTATTAAATACTAGTTTTTCCTTTTATTTTATCCTTTCACCACAATTCATCTTAGCTTTCCATGTTAACATTCTTTAATTTCTTTGCCATACAAACCTTTTTTTTAGGTGTTGCTCAGAGCAATCCAACACTCTAGTTAAATGCTCCGAATCTATAAAGTATTGTGTTGGATCACAATCTTACAAAAATTTTCATTTAGTCTACAAGATGCATGATGATCACACAATCCTCCAAAAGCTCTTTAGTTCAAATACTCATTCTTTATTCTATTATTATTGCTATCTTCATCAATAGCCCCTTTTATCAATTTTAAAAATCCTAATAGTTTATAATATCCAAAATGCATGCTTGATTAATCAAGTTAAATAGTTAGTTGTCCCACCGGTTAGGAGACAACTTAGGTACTTTATTATTTTTACGTGCTTATGGACACGTATAATTTATGTATACTAAGCATTGACTGAAGCTCATAGCTACTTGCACAATTTTCAAATCTGATCTAAGAATTCAAGAAATACTTGAGTCCATTTACAAATCTATGTTAATAAATACCATACTCAAATCAAATATACATACTTTCTGTTTCTATAAACACATTTTCCATTCTATAAATATGCATACTTTCTCAAAAGAAAAAAAAGGTTATTCAAACATGTCAAACGAAAAGGAAAGATACTGTTCTATTATCATCCATATATATCAATGTTGAATCAGTTCTGAAATTTAATAATAAAGGACAGCTCAATGCACAAAGCTCCTATCAATGCAGAGTCTTGAAGAAAAAACGAACCATATTGGATTTATTGTATGTCACTTTATCCTACATTGCAAGAAACTGTTTCCGCGACTTGAACTCATGACCACAAGATCACACGACAACAATTTCACCGTTGCGCAAGGCTATCCTTCATTGAAATTTAGTAATAGTTAATATAAAATAATAAAAGGTAGAAATATCATCATATTAACTTGGTGATGCTCATAGTGGATCATTCCTATCCAAAGACTAGCTATGTCAAATTTACCCTACCCTCACTACTGCTATGATACTGCAATTTTTGCAGTATATCTATTGAAAAAGAAAAGGAAATAAGAAAATAAGATAAATGTGTGCGTCCATTTTGCTGTTCTCTAGAAAATTATTGGAGCTGATAGTTCCTAATGCAAATGGGACTCCACCAGTCATGTCTTGGAACCTTTAATTATTTGTAGTGTCCAAGCAAAGTGATCAGACCTATTACCCAAAAACTTTTCAAGAACCGAAGCTGATGGATTGGGCAATAATTTTTTATTGAACTGATAAAGTGGTTCATTGATTAGCACGTCAGATTGATTGGACTTACCAACATAATTGCAAGTACTTGCAACTTACCCCATCCCTGCATCAAATTAACCCGAAGTAAATAAATGCTGGACGGGCATGGATATTATCAGATGAGTTTGGATTTGCAGATTCTTTTCTGTTTAAACATTTAATTATCACACCAACTGGGCATCTGAGTGACTTCATTAGGGTTATGAAATGAGTTCAAAAGATCTACATCATGCTCAAAATGATCTGTCTCCACATGGAACTAACAAAGCCAACTTAGTAAGATCCTTCAGTCTACTGTCCGTAACGACCTTCTCCAACTCAGGAGGAGGCATACAGGGCTTAGGCTTAAGGTGGGGGATGGTCCAGGTGGAGTGATCAACCAGGACAATAGTGTCCCAAAACGCCTCTTCTAGAACCATTGCCATGGCAGAAGATGGGAGTCAAGAGCAGAAGCAAACTTGAAAGAAAAAAGTTCCTGCTCCAGATGATGACTTCTATAAGAAAGCATGACCCAGTTACTGTGTTAGATTACGGTTAACATAAGGTGGCCGCATAACAGTATGTTAGCGAGAGAATCAGATTTTGGGTGAGATTGATTTTAATGAGAGCATGGGTTTGTGGCTATTGATGAATAATGGCAAATGAATTTGTCAGATATGTGAACTTGGCCTGGGCAGATCACTAGAATAAGTCAACTATCCACCAAACCTCGAATGTTTGACCTTCGCCCCTAGGGCGTATTGCAGACAATGGGCACATGATATTTCTGGTATAACAGTCAGAGGTCGAATCTCGTAGGAACTCACGACCTGGAATTCACACCACCATGCGCCTCTTGCCTGTGTATCTTGAATTTATCTCCTTCCATATCAGTGGAGCTAACTCTAGAGGAGCCGCTGAGATGGTAGATCCACCTTTTTTTTTTATGTTTGACCTTTGAAGGCAATCTTGATCTACCTTAACTTATGGTTTAGGGAGGGTGCCTATATCATTGTCAAAATCCATATTGTTATCCAGATAGGATAGGCAAAGAATCCAAGTATGTATCCAATAAATAGAAACAAAGAAACTGTAATTGTCGAGAATTTTCTTAAAAAATATACATAGGGAAAGGTATAAAAAAATTATTTCATATATGAGATTATAAAAGAAATTCTAGACTCTTAATAAGAATATCTATCATGTGTCATTAAACATGATAATGTAATATAAAAACATATAATGTCAAATTTCATTATCATTTGTCCACTACTTAGGGGTTGACTACATGAATCTTATAACTATTGAGTTTTATGCAAATAATCACTATCAATATTTGAATTAGTAAATCACTTTTATTGCATTTACTAATACTTTTCTTTGGTCTCCACTTTTCACTCTAAAAGATTCAACTTTTATAAATCTATTGGTTGTCTCTAAACATGTCAATAATATGTTGTATTTCTTAATAGAAAATTAATGTACAAAAATTGATAGAATATAACTAATGATATAAATCATATTTTTAATATAGAGTGTTCAATATATCCAAAGTTTTTCCAATATAAATTTTTAAGTGTTATTGTTAATATTACATATTATTGGGTTTAGTAGGGTCCTGAATTATGCTGGACTGGATTTTAATTGAAGAAAAGAGATTTTTAGGGTTGTTCAAGAGAGATTTTTGTGATCTTTCTTAATCCATATTGAGCTTTCTCAATTGACTTTGAGTGAGAGAGATGGATGAAGCATTACGTTTAGTGATGTGCAAGGCATTCCTTAAGTTAAAAATATCTAAAAGCTAAATTCATCAAAAAAGGTCAAGAGAACCATCTTATTTTATTGAAATTGTAATTGACATCAGTAATAGTTTAGGAGGCATCCCTTTATCTTAAAGAAATCTATGGATCTTTTGAAAAATAGGCTGACTTAATGCAAACTAGTCAATATTTTGATTATTTTAAAACATAGGATATTGCCAGAAAATGGTAGTAATTTTAACAACGCTATCATCATTGAACATTTCTGAAAAAAAATTATCTGTTTTATTCACTGTAAGGTCAGATATCTTTCTAATATTGGTGGAGGGAGGCGGTCTGCAAGAGCTTAAAATGTGTTATCAGGAAACAATGCCAATAATGTTGTACTATGTTAAAGGGTCTTTAGTAAATTATTTTTTAAAAAGTATGTGATGCAACACTAGAATTCCCCAATACAAACGATGTAATGCAAGAACACTCTAATACCAATTGGCAGCATGGAGTCACTCTAATACCAAATTCTATTACAGATTCAAATCTTGTTTCCCAATCTGCATCAGTATGAAATGTGAATATCAATATATGATCTAATGTTGGACTGCATACGATTTGCTTTATGTTCAAGACAAATAATAACATGAGACAGTAAGAAATAAAGTGATATACTTTGCAATAATACTAAATTAAAAATAGAAATATGGCAGCACACGATTTGTGAAATGATGCGGATCTGAACTTTACTCAATGGCCTCAATTTATTAGTTCTAAGTAAAAAGAATGCATTGTGATAATTGAACAACTATTTACATTGCACTCAATCTAGTTTTTCACTAACACACTAAGGACACTGAAGTAGATTATTACTTCATTAGCAATATTGCAACAGTTGAGGAAGATCAACATGTATGTGCACCTCTGTAGAAGAGAGCATGCTCATATTTTCACCATACCACTAAGTAGGACTCAATTTACTGTTTTGTTTGACAAGCTAAGTATGCTAAATATCTAATTCTTCAGCTTGAGAAAATTTGTTAGAATGAATAAATTAAGGATTAGTATTGCAAATTAACTTAAGAATTAATGCGTTTTGGGACCTTGGGTCTTGAATTATTTAATTGGTGTTATTATATGATAAATTATTAATATTCATACTCCTCTCTATTTATGTACCATAATAGTATTTATGTTTGACTTGATTTGAGTGAAATCATACTTCAACCTCTTGTGATCAATCCATATTTGAAGTGTTACAAATGATATGTAATAGTAACGCTTCGAGCTTCAAATCTTAGCAAGAAAAGTTAGTTCATATTTTCAGAGAGTTTTAATACAGAATCTTATGCAACCAAACAACCTATTTGTTCTCCCTTGATGTTCCCAGAAGTCACACAAAACAACTTAATATTCCAAAGTCAGGTCAATTTCCAAATTCCCTCTTATCTAGTCAGAATGGTTATCACAAATTCGTACGAATTGTGCCTAATGCAAATCTTACTAAGCCTTGAGTTGCAAATGCCAGTAAATGCCTTTACTCTGCAATTCATGACATGTGCCTGAAGCAACTTCTGTGTTGAAACTATGGTGATTCCTGTGATACAAATATATGACCAACAGATAAATTTAACTCATTCCTCTCGGAATCCTCATGGTCGAATGGTGAGCAATAAGCTAATTTTCAATATAGTTTTTCCAAATTTCCTTTTAAGATAAACACGAAATCAAAGAGTTCAGGATCATAGATCAAAGAGCCGTACCATCTTTCAATCCGGAAGCTAGGCGTCCGGACGGGATCCATATCCATCTAACACAATGTAGGATTCTGAAGCAAAATTACGATCTCCAGAGGGCTCATCAACTCCAAACAAAAACAAATCAGTAATTAATTCATTCATCGAAGTGCCATCGGAAGCACCGAATGGAGAGAGAGAGCGAGAAAAAAAAAACAAATACGTGGAATAGGGTTTTAGCATGCTACACAAGGAATATTGGGGAAGCACGATCGGATCGTACCTGATCGAGTTCTACGACGCACGACTCGCGATCTCCGGCTTAGGCAAGGGATTCGCGACGACGGCGACGGAGAGATTTGAATGTTCGCAGACGGATGCACTGCGTGGGAGCGGGAGAGACGGGGGCTGGTGATGCGTGAGCCCATAAATGAAACAGTGGGGCTGACGTCGAACTGGGCCGTGCCCAGCCGGTAGGCTCCCGTGACCGGTCCGGTTCAGTTCACACCGACAAAAAAAAACTTATTTGATATATTTTCGTGCATTATGCTCTAAATTATGTGCTTGGTTTCAACTTTCAATAAATGTCAAAATATAAACCATCTATTAAATAGAAATGTCAAAATTTATGTCCAAAAGAATTAATAGTATAAATACCTTTTTATTATGAGAAATAGTATAAATGGCACTCCTCTTTGATGTTACTCGTATCAAACACTATCTATCAAAAGGAAAATCCAACTAAATAAACCTGCATCAATGTATTAACTCGATCAAAAAGCTAGCAAACTTGAAAAAAAAAATCACAGGTTATGAGATGTTGGTTCGGAATCTTGTGAACCATAGGCACAGATCTATACTTGTTTCTAACTTTCATATACATGCAATCTTTATTTACAAACCATTAAACGCATTTAACAATAGGTAGAACAAATATTTCGATCAAAAGAAGAAAAAAAATAGGTAGAACAAATAGCAATCTACTTAGCCAATCCAACTTATTCGCTAACACAACAGCTCCAGAACCAATTTAAGACTCTTTACATCCCCTTCTCTTCATTCTTCCCGAACTAGCCCATTTTGTTTCAGCAACCAATTTAAAAGTTAGCCAATTACCTGGGTTTAGGCCCTGCAGGGAATGACAAAGTGTGCCGCATCTTCGGATTTGATTGCCGTGTTGCAGGACTAAATGTTTGGGACCTCTGCAGCATGTCGACCATGGAAGGTGTCTGATAGGTTTGGGTAAAGGTTCCACTATTGGTTGAGTCCCCCCGGGTAGTTGCCCGCTGGCACAAATGGGAGCTCAACCCTGACAAAACATATGCCCGACCCAATGCTTCATAGCGTTGGCGATCGACCATTCTTGCTTGCATCTCCTTGAGCTCTGCATCCAGGCTCGCAGACAGTTGGTCGCCTGATTTTGCAGCCTCAGACTCGAAGATCCTTTTACGGCAGTCCTCCAATAAACGAACAGCTTCTGAGAGCTCACCGCGTTCAGCAGATGCCCTTGCTTCGGCCATAGCCTCAGCAGCTTGGAGTCGGTTCCTTTGACGATCAACCTCAATTGACATTGTTTGAGACACTACCAACTCTGGCCTAGAAATCTTCAATTCTACAGCTGCTGGATTAATTACCTCCTTTGTGACAGGATCACTATACACACAGCTAACTCTCAGAAGATGAGTCTCACGGTGATCAGGAGGAACATTAACAGAGACGAGATAGTCCCTCTCTTCATCGGCATACAAGTCCCCAGCATCTATTGTCCCGCTACGTCGACCATCTGTAACCCAACTAGCATATCGGCCAGATTTTATGCACCCTAGTTGTACATTGTGATGGAGGCATTCCAGCCGCACATGCATTTCTTGCACCACCACACTAAGAAGCCCTCCGATGCACTGAGCAAATGCATCCTGGATTGCACCCTCACCTTCAATGAACGAGAATGTCCCCCCAGAGGTCTCAGAGATAGAATGCATTGATACGGAATCATGATCAGAACCAAATCCGAAAACATGGACAGGTACATTATGGACATTTCTATCTCGGATGGATGATGGCACAAGCGATCTATAGTCTGGTTGAGTGTGTTGGCCATTGCGCAGTGTGGGAGAAAGGAGATAGGTATCCTGCCCATCGGATAGTAGAATGATGCTGCAGACAGGATTCTTCTCCTTGCGTTCTTCAATCACTTTCGCACCTTTCCTGAGTCCCTCTGTGATGTTTGTTCCACCACTTGTTGTTAGTGAATTGACAGCCTGCAATGCCTCCTGGCGTCCAAATTCAGACATCCGACGGAGAGGAAAGAGCCTTCTGGCAGTGGAGGAGAAGGCAATAACAGACAATCTATCCAGCGGGCAAAGGTTTTGGATCACAAATCCCATTGCCTGCTTCAGAAGTGCAAGTTTCGTGCCTGACATGCTACCACTTACATCAAGCACCGTCACAATGTCGACTGGGGCTCGATCTGTTCTGGAAACTTCGGCATCTACATGGACATTTTTTGAGGAAATTTCTTTTCTGGGACCAAGAGGAGCTTTGAGATGGATCAAAATTGTAAAGTTGTCTGTCGAAATTGACTCTGGAATGGCTGAATATTCTGGATATGTTTTAATCTCTACCAGTGTTGGTGGATCCATTATAGCAAACTCCAGAAGCTTTGAGAGTGGTGTCTAATGTTTCATCATCATTGAAAATGCAAGGCTCTAAGTTGTGCAAGAGGGGATGCTGAAAACTCATATGAGCATGATGCCTATTCATATTCACTGGATTAACTCTTGACCTTGCACGAGGAGAATCAGAGGATCCTTGGAATGGTATTTCCTTCCATTTTGCTCTACAAACTGGGCAAACATGATTGCCAAACTTAACACATGAGGTGATACAATGGAAGTGGAAGCTATGAGAGCATTCTGCGGTAAAAATTGCATGGCCTTGCCCTGGTGTCATAGTTGTCAGACATATGGCACACGTCCTCTAGATATAGATAAAAAGGGAGGTTAGATTTCATGAACCATGTCCTGACATTATGTTGCCTTACAAAACCAAAAGGACGCTGGTTGATAGTAATAAATTGGAAAAATAATGCACGCAAACCAGGAGCTAGAATAAGAAAAAGGAAATAGAGAATTTTAAATCCTTATAGAAAATTTACTGAAAGGAATAAAACACCTGTCTGTAGAACCAAGGTCAGAATGTAATGAAAATTGACCTATGTAAACCCTAATGGGCTTTTACCCAAAGAAAACATTAGAAATTCATGGGGAAAATAACAAGTGTTGTCAAATAAGGTAACCAAGTAAAATTCTGTTGAATCTATCACAATATAAAAATAAAAGTATTCTACCTTAAATTTATAATGTATTACCTCAATAAACACCTTAATGATTGTCAAGAGGATCATGGTGACCTTTAACGGGGATTGAACAACCCATACAAGGGATGTTGTGACTGCCCCATTTAAGAACAAAAAAGATTCCAGTCTGATTCTATTCTTCTACAAGCTATTTATTCTTTTACTCCATTGATAGGTTTGGATCAGATATGACTATGCAAGCAAGTTCGTTTTGTCATACTGACCTAGCAAGTCACAATTCAAGTAGAATTGGTCTGATTAGACAAACTGCCACTAGAATAAGCTGATCCAGTTCCAGTTTGAGCTAGAACAAGCATCCATGGGTTTCATGAGAGAAAACATTATTGACAAGGGCAGATTTCTTAGATTACCAACTCCAATGGTTATTTGATAATGCAACACAGCCATTGTATTGGGGCCTCTAACTGAACAAATCATGGTTCTATCAGCTTATTTATGTTGGTGATGTAGAATCTTGTGACATCATTTCTGATCAAGATATGCATTTATTCCCTTTTGAATGCCAAAAAATTGCATTACAACAACTATCTAGAATCTGTGGCCAACAATTATAGTATTTGTATATGAGCACCATGTGGGATATAAACGTGCAGTGAGCGATTGAGACAACTCTTGTTCTACTAGAGAGAACAATGGGTCCAGCTATGAAACAGTCAAATCAGGCAATCAGCTAGTTGGCATGACAATGGCAACTGTCATGAATTCCAACGCCAGCTACAGTGATAATCCATGGAACAAAAGAACATAGTAGTAAGCTAATAAGAATGATTTAACAACATATTTGGAGTTCGAACAATCTGTAAATAAGGCTGATGATTGTCTAACAACAAAATTCACAATTACTCAACTTTTGAGTATATTTTAAGGTCTATCCAGTTGTAAATTCTGATGCTCAAACACATAGGAATTGCATGAGGTAAAATTTCTTTAACTTCAGCTCAACTCTTTTATGATCTTTTTCTGAGCAAATAATAAACGTATTAGTGTAATTCAACTCCTCAGAGCTCATCAGCTGTGCAAAGGGGAAATTGTACCTATTGTGGCACAGGGGGCAATAACTTGAAAGCCTAGGCTAAAATACATTAGTTCTTATGGCTTTTATGTTAAATTCTTGTGTCAGCTATAGCCACTTGCAGCAGAGAGAGCCCTTTGGAGCTGAGATCTCTAAGCAATTTTCACAGTTTCAATGCTGAAACTTCCCCTCTTACATAGCCATGGATGTCCAACAATAGGATGGATTATCTACAGTAGGTTCCCAGAGGGACATGGCCTTCCAAATTGTCAATTAATTCTTTATTTACCTTATGTGATTTTACTTAGATGGGTAACTAGTATGGGAAATGGGAGGACAAGAAGAAAACAAGTGCATAACTGATTCATCATTCATCTCTAATTTTGTGGCGTTTTCCCTCTTCCACACCCTCCTCCCATCTTTCCACCCAAGTAAATCAAGCCTTAAGACTGTGATCTTCCACTGTAGAAAGAAACTGACATATCTAAGAGAAAGCATGAGGAACTTGAGAACTTTAAAGAATAAGCAACCTTATGTTCCATATACCATGCATTTTTTTTCGTGGATTTTAGTGTTGCATTCGGCAATGTCAGGATGATGACAGTGAAAACTCCAGATCTGCTGCTGCAAGCATGCAACACACCTGCTAACTAAATAAGTTGCGCTTTTCAAATTAGGGCAGGAATATGCATCCAAATGGATAGCTGGCAACCCATTTTGTTTTTATCGGAAAAACATGCAACGGAGGATGACCGGTCATCAGTGCCAAGTAGGCATGTAGAGAATCAGGGGGAAAAAACAAATTTCTTTCACGTTCAACGACTAATTGGAATACTAGCAGAGCGCTAAACAGATCCAGAGGAACGTAGACCAAGCGCGGACAGTGGCGCAGCCCAAGAACAAAAGGACCAACAAACCTTTGCTTACCCACTCGATAAATCAAAAACCGAAACCCCATGGGAACAATAGCGCAAAGAGAACTCCGATGACTACCACAAAGAGTAGAAAACGAAAACATCATTCTACCTTGGAAAGGCCGCTACCGGATGCGGAAACCCGCGGGCGGAGGCCCGAGGACGACTGAGTGGGAGTAGGCAGCTGTGAAGCAGGCGGATCTGGCGACGACAAAGCAGCGGAGGGGTCGTAGGACGCGGCAGGGGGCGCGACGTCGCCGCCGCCTTCGGCGGCGAGGGGAGAGTGGACGCAAAGTTTGAAGCCCTTTAGTGTTTTCCTCCACCCGCTCCCGCCCATCCGATCTGCGTATCTCGAGTCCCTCTCCGACGGGAGGCGAAGCAGCAGAAGAAGAAGAAGAGAGAGAGAGAGAGAGAGAGAGAGAGAGAGAGAGAGAGAGAGAGAAGGAGGGCGTGTGGTCACCGTACGAGGCAGCTGGTGGCGGTGGTTGCGGGAATTATAGTCAGCCGGCGGTGGACGGGAAATTAAGGTCTAATTTAAAGACAATGGAAATTTCAGTTAACTCCTTAACAGTTAAATAATTTTCGAATGCCCCCGATCTAGTACCTTTTTTAGAATATCCTAAAATTTTCTTAATGTCAAAATATCTCAGGATATTTTTAATGTTATCCCCAAAATATTCTCAATTTGATATAATAGGTATTTAAATATTGGAGAAATTTAAATGGTAATTTAACAATATACGCTAGATATTTTTATTTCACATTTTAAATGTAAAATAAAATGATTATAACTCTTTTCATATTAAAATAACTTTCTAAAAAAGATTAAACTTTAAAAATAATTTTAAAATTGTACTAGAATTTACCTATTCCATCAAAATACCCTAAACAACTTTTAAAAGCTAAAATTATTTAAACTGTTTAAATTAATCTTAACAATTTTATATTGCATAAATTATAAAATTTAATCAATCTTAAATAATGAAAATTATTTAAAGTGTATTAAAGTAATATACAGTCTATTATGTACGTTGTAATCTTACATAACTTAAGATTAATTAAATTTTATAGGAAATGATAGTTTAAAAGTTATTAGATTATATGGAATTGTATGTTTTTTTTTAGAGGTAATTAATTTGATCTTACAAAAATTTCTCACCAACCATTAAGGATGATAATTTTCTCGAAACCCAATGGAGGATCGGATATCCGACCTGAATGAAGGATGGCATGGAAGAGATTTTTTAAATCGAATTAAATAATCAAATATAAGAATTTTCAGATTTGAATATGAAGGTAGGTATGATAAAATCCTACCCATACTTAAATATCTAATTAAATTATATATATATTATTGAGTTTCTAACACCAATAGAGTGTTAGATTTTGAAATTCAATACCACAGTTGGTGTTAACATTAAAATTAGCACCAATTATGATGTTGGTTAAGGATACTAACGAGGATAAATATGATGAGTATGAGATAGAAATAAAAATTGAATATCTAATGAGAATGAAGATGAATGTAATAAATAAGGATGAGAATGATATAGAAACCGATTCAAATCTGACTCATTGTCATCTCTGTTCGGCCATCAAAATAGATTGAAAAGTACAAATGAATTTTGACGAACAATCTAATATCACAAATTCTTCAAGTGTAACGTGTCAATGAAATTTGAACCTTCATTACCTAAGAAGTCCATCACACTTTTTATCATCACATCAATTCTAGGACAAATTGTGTTATATTATTGGTTATGTCTAATATTATCGACTCCTATTGAAAGAGAAGGATTCTGTATCGACTTTGGGCGATGAATGAAATATATGATTTGGATGATCGAAGAGAAATTAATGCGTTTACCAAAACTATTAAGTAATGGAGGCGGTAGAGTCGTTCATTCTCGATGAGCAAAGCATGAGGTTGTTGACAGCGACTCACCGCAAAGTAAAGTAAGCGAGGGAGAATAAGTCAATACTGAGCAGACAACTTGGGTTAAGGTGATGCATGTTGGTGGCCCCCACTATTTGGATTAGATGCGATCGTGAAGGTAATTTTAAAAGTATAATAAAATTATAGGAACATTTTTGTAATAATGTTTTTTAGATAAATAAATAAATATATATATATATATCAGTTTTTGAATAAATTTAATTTTAGTGAAATATATTTTTTATTGATATGGAAAATAATATGCCAGTTGCTCGTAAGATGCCAAAAAACTTTCGATCACGGTGGGACTCGAACCCACAATCTCCCGCTCCGGAGGCGAGCGCCTTATCCATTAGGCCACGCGACCACATGTCAATGGGCTGTAACAAAAGGATTTTGATAGTTATAAAATAAACAAATATCAACGTCACCATTATGAGAGTTAGAGATTGACAGCTCATTTCGATTAAGCTTTCCCTTTTGTAGTGGCCTGAATTGACATCACATGATTGAGACTCGGTCGGTGCTTTCCGAACCAAACCAGTAATGAAATGGTGGCCCCACAAAACCTTATTTTGTGTGATCGAAGCGCACCAAAATCTATCAGATTTTTTCTATTCATAGTAATGGATTAAGTTTGACTTTCAACGCGGAGACCAGATTGTTAAAACCGGCCGATCTCAATTTCAATATGGAGATCATATCCGTATAACCAAAGAGAGATCAAACATTTCAGCATTTGTCAACTCATAGATCAATCACCAGTGACACTCGAGTAAGTTTTGCCTTCCACAAAGAAAAATATGCCAATCAGCATCTATAGACACAAGGAGCTACCAAAGAGGAATATGAATTTAACTGCTTTAGTCTACAAACACAATACCAACAGAAACAAGTCATTAAGAGACTCAAATCTCAGGAGGAGAAAAAAAAGAGGACTTATAAGGCATTCTTATTCTTCACTTAGTTAGCTTCATGGACACCAGAATCCAAGGGCATTATGCTGAATCCTTGGTGCCTTCGTCTACCAGCCACAATTTTTTCTGTATCACTAACACCACTTCTTCATCTTCGGAATTGGCTTGGGCGTCTGTGGTAGCCACTGATTCCCAGAGCAGGGCTGTCAGGTACTTCTTAACAAAATCTATGACCGGCTTCTTGTCACGGACGATCACGAAACCAGTTGGTCTGAGAATGCGGTCCATCTCGAGAAGCAGGTCTTCAACGCTGCACCCTTTCTTTTCGATGTCAGAGAAGACGGTCCAAGCATGAAGGAGGTCGTAAGTACGAGGGTACGTTGAGAAGGCCTCGCACCTGCAGGAAATTGAGATTTGATGATATGATTAGTACACTTTGAATGACAATGAAAACACCAAGGCATTCTACAAATGTACAAGAATAGGCTCATAGCTTACTGCTCAATGGTATGCCTCATTTAAAAAATTCAATAAAAAGAGTTAGCATTCTTTTATATCTTATGAAATCTATTGTCTATTAGATACAATGCCAAAAAGGCTATGAACGATTGAGGAAATATCAGCAAGACTCGAACTTAGCTCATGTCATAATCAGGAAGGATCAAAAATTTTATTTATAGGAAATAGGCAGGTAAGTAATCTAACAGATATGAGAATTTACCATGCAACAAGTTACACGTGGGAGGAATATAAACTACTACGCAGAAGATTCCCTCATATCGAAATATAAGCTTACCAGTCATGTGTAGTGCCGATTAGGCCTCTGTCATAAACTATCTTGAGGGTGTTAGGTCCATCTTCTGGCACAACATTCATAACCCAAACAGGCACATCTTTTAGAGAAGCAGCAAATGAACCCAAGTTTGCCTTCATGTCCATCACATTTCTAAGTGTATTTGGCCTGATCTTTGAACCCAATAGGCTCCAATAACTATCAACCCTCTGTTGCCAGAGTTCCTGTGAAATATGTGCAATGTCAGAAAAAGGAATCTGTTCCAGCAAGAATTACATCTTCACATGCATGTCCGTCCTCCAACTATTGTTGTTAATGAAACATTATATACAATGTTATTTACCATGTCCTTTTCAAACGTGTCTGTTGAAATACCAAAATCAGCAAGGCGCGGAGGAGGGGTAGTCAAGCGAGCTGGCCAAGGAGCCAATCCACTTCCACCATCTCTTTGAATCTCTGCCAAAAAAAGAAAACTCGCAAAAATTAGCAGAAAAAGTTTACAGTGAGCTATTGGTACACACGCTACCTTAAATACACCATCCAATCATGGTTATTGCAGTGCAATGTAACGAGGATGGCATCAGTGATAATAGACAAACATTTGATGAAGATGAATATGGCAACTTTCATAGTATAATTAGGATGAGGTACTCAAACATTTAAAACTGCTCCTAAGTTTAAAAGTTTATGCTTCTTTCCTATCTAAATATTTCAAGCATCAAAGTGTAATTCTATGTGCATTAGTCAATGAACCTCTTGAGCTATACTATCATTTATAGTTCATCTTCTTCAGTTATACATAATGCAATGTCCATATTCTTTAAATATAAAAGTATACTACCCAACATAAACTGCCGGAAAACTTGTTCCAGGAGTATACAACACTTTTACGTGTGGAGACAATAATCGACCATAGATTTGAGACTGCCAAAAGTAGTGATCTGACAACCAAAATAAAGGCACAAGGCAAAAGGAAGATTGGCTAATAACTACCAAACCTTCAAGAACTTGTGAACAGTTTAGTTTTCCCCTGATAAAAGCTTGGCATTTGCATGTATCAATACCAAGAGTCAGTTTGGAAAAAGGTAACCAAATTAACTACAATCACTTGTCAATTACATCACAATATCCATAATACATCAGTAATATGCTAAATGTGAAACTTATGAATCCTAAGTGGGATTGTACGAAATTAACACTATGGAAACAAATCAAGTACTATACATTACTTTGTGGCACAACTATGTTGGCATGGTTTAAGAATCAAGAAAACAAATTCAGGCAAACAATCTCATACTTGAACATTGAGCATAAAATAAATCACAGCATTTATTTATTGGTAGATAAATATAGTGGTCGCTTCAATCAGTAGAAAAAATTTACAAGAAAAAAACTCCTTAATTAATGTTAAAAAATACCTACCTTAGGTGGAATGGAGTACGGTACCAAAGCTTATGCTAGAGAATATAATTAAAGGCTTCTGATTGAGAAATACATTAAAAACACCTAGTTCGGCGCAACAAGGTTTAATTCCTTGTCATCATTTGAATCCTCTAATTCAAGGGGTCAATGCCACATTTTCCACTTTGTCTAAAATCAATTTTGTGGGATAAATAATGGCCTATCAGCACCTTTGAATAATAAAACTAATCAAAGAAAAATATCCAAAACATCTACACAATGAAAATGCAGGATAGCTCAATATATAGAGATCTATAGATAGAGATGCTATATATAGAATCAATACTTCCCTTTAAAAAAAAAAACTCACGTTCAGAGTAAGGAGTAATACAAGCCTCCATTGGGACACCCCAAACTGCATCTGGATCATTATTAGGTTTACACAGAGGTGGCTGAGTTCCTGGTGCTCTCTTCATGTAACAATCATTTGTCAATGGTTTGACCCATATTACAGTTTGGTTCTTTTTGGCAGCAATCTTCCAACACATTCGTTCAACTAGTGCACTCATCTGTTTCCAAATCCTCAGGTCTTCTTCATCTTGTGCATATGCTTCAGGAGATGAGTAAGCGAAATAGCCTCCTGGCCTAAGCAGCCTATCTAACTCAAGCAGAAGGATTCCATCTCGTTGCAGCCAATCAATTCGACATCGAGAACAATGTGCAAATTCAAAAGATCTGCTTGGATAAGGAAGCCTCTTTGTCCCCAATACACCAAGGTAGGCAGGAATTCCCCTCTCAAGAGCGAATTGAATCTGATTTTGATGAACATCATTAGGTGCCAAAGACATAGCTATAATATCTGATGACAAGAGATATCCTCCAAAGCTAGCAACTCCACAACCAACATCAAGAACTGATCGGACCCTTCCTTCATTGTTTAAGATACTGTTTGAGAAGTTAAGCATCTGTCAATCCAAATAAAGAATTATTATTATTTGTTTCAAGACAAATTAACGAGCAAACAAGATAAGAGACTGCAGGGGAAAATAAGACCCACAGGGAAGCACAAAAATGACTAGCAAATTGAAAAGGAAAGAGTTGATTTCATAAACATTCCCAATTCGTGAATGATAAGGACAATTTATTGAAAAGAAAAAGAAACTTCACACAACATTAATTCACATGAAATGTGGACTTACATTTGCAAGGTGTGAAATGTATTTGTCAGCTCCATAGTGAAAATGAGTGCCGCCTCCTGGAAAAACAATCTTATCTCCCTTTACAACCATCCAGTTCTGGTCAGATTTCTCATGTGCTAGATGTGTGTGAGGAATGTTCACTTGCCAAACTTCATCTCGGCTTTTTGGCCACTTTATTGGTACCTACAGCATCATATACCAAAACAGGTACTTACAAGACTCAGAGAATACGAAACAGAACAGTGACACAGAGAATGAAGTAAAATGTCCAGAACATCTCTGATCTTGCATGTCTAACCTTGTACCCAGCTGGTGGGGGAATCAAACAGTTATAGTGCCTTTCAGGCTGCGGGCAATGTCTTTCATAATGTTCCATCACAGACAAATCCAGCTTAAGTCTTGTCTGGTATATAAGATTTCTGTCCAGGCAAGGAATGAGCTCTGAATGCCGATCATCACAGACCTGAAGGAAGTAAAGAAAATTAATTAAGAGTTTCCAAATTCATTGATGATCCAAGAGACAAATGGCTAGTTCCATGTGCACTTACAGGAAAGCTTTTTGGTACAGGACCATCATCTCCCTCCTGACTAAAAATAGATTCATCTGATTTGCCTAACTCTGAATTATCCACATTAGACCAACCAATTGTTCTCGAAAATTTAGCACCATGCTCTATTGCAGAGTTAGCATCGTGACCTTGAGTGCCAAAGAAGGAGCCATAGTATAGAACCAAAAAGACTAGAAAAAGGAACCCAACACACAATGATGGGATCAAGTGTTTCCTTTGGCTGCCATCTCTCCCCCTTATCATTTTGAAAATAGAGCTCTAGTGCAGAGCCCGGTTTCAGGGAACTCAATATATCATCCAATACCACTTCCTAATCCACGTAGTCAAACATAAGGAAACCTGCAGTAAGCAAGGATTAAAATCAACGCAAACTGTTAAGAATTCAGTGATCTAGAGTACAACAAGCCTCCAATACAAAATTTCTGAAGAAGAATCACAGAGTACTGCGAAATTTCAAGAGTAAAAACTCACAATAATCAGATGTTTCAATATTTATCGAATCACGTGATCTCAATTTCTAGAATGTCAATAAAACGAATAAGAAACAGGATAATTGAAATAACGAAGAAACCAAAAGAATCAAATATAAAAACAAAGTGAAAAGCACAGAACTTTGCAACTACACCCGTGTTTGCCAGCACAGATGGTGGAGAAACCCCTGAATAGCATGCTAGCAATAAATTCACCACTAAAAGAATAGCATCGGAAAAGGAGCGATCCAGGAATCCCAGCCACACAAATCATATATTACCAATAGACCCGATAGTTTCTTTTCTGGAACTAAATCTAGAAAATTTGCGAGTCGAATCCAGAATAAGAACTCTATCGCTCACAAAGAAACAGATCTAATTAATATCTACATAAAATCCATCAAAACAACCACGATCGCCAAAGGCTGACAAATACAAACCGCATCCCAGATCGCAACAAGAATCGGAACTGAATCGAGAGCGGTTACCGAGAATCTGAAAACGGAAGAGCTGATGGCGGCGATTCCTGCGAAACCCTAAGCGAGATCTCCACGGAGCCCAGCTGAATGGGCTGTTCCTGGCAGAGGCGGAGCGGAGGAAGAGAGAGTGTGGAAGAGATGGAGTGAGCGAGCGCCGAGTAGGAGGAGGAGAGATCAGATCTGGGAGAGAGCGAGAGATCTTGAAGAATGTTTGCGTCGGCAACGAGTCAATGTGATTGGTCGATCAGGACAAGCGTCTAAGCTTGACTCGAATTTATCAAAGGCGACATTAAAATTTTGTTACATTAAAGCTCAAAATCATTTTAAAAAGACGTCAAAGCGCGTTGACAAAAATATTGGGGAAAATAATTTGTATTATCTTTAAAAGGATATTTTTAATTTTTAACATTATTAAAATAACCCTCTAAATTGTTGAACTTTAATCCGATTAAACTTATTTTAATATGATTATAAAAACTTTGTTCGAAATAATAATCTATAAATGAAATTAACTTATATAACATTTAACATAATTTTTAGATAAAAATGAGATAAGATATTATTTTAATATTTTTTCAATTGAGACACATTTTGATGTAAATAATAAATGATAATGATGATAATAATAATAATAATAATAATAATATCTAATGAAATTCAATTCGTATGATAAAAACTATTATATAAAATCAATCAAAAAATGATTTGTTATTACAAATGAAATAGGATGAAATACATAATTATTTTGAATATATCAATTATTTTCTTATTTTTTATTTATATATTGAGAAAAATAGGGGCCATTCTAAATTTAAAAGAATAATAAGAAGTAAAGTCATGTAAATCTTTCTATAAATTCTTAAAACTCTGCTTTATAAGTTATAGTTTTTAAAAAAATGCATTAAAAATATAATTTTATTATAAAAAAATTAGAAAGTTATTACAAAATAATTTTATTTAAAAATAGACATTAAAGTGATAAAGTTTAAGAGAAAAATAAAAAGGTGAAATATAAATGGAAATATGATCATTTTGGTGAAGATTTAATTATTATGTGCTAGTCTTATATTGTCATTTTCTAATTTAATTTTAAACTTGAATATATAAATTACTCTATGATGGTAGGAATATACTTATACTTCCAAAAATAAGAAAATAATTCAAAATGACCATGTGCTAGTTGTACATGATTATTTTTATTTAACTTTTAAATTTGGATATATAGATCTACTCTAGAACACTAATAGTGTTCATTTTGTATAAAGCGACTAAAAATTTTAAATTGATGAAGCACTAGATTGTCAAACACAGAGATGAAACATCTGTTTGAACCAATATAAATGCATACTAAAGGAGGATATAGAACAGCATCCTCACTTCAAGTTTATATACGTAGTTATGTGATATCTACATCTGAACAAAAAAATACTTATAACGATTTTCAAAAGATATCAGATGACTAGCAAATTCTTGCATAAAATCATATGCTCAAAAGCTAGTAAGGTAATTTTGTTGGATACAATTAAAATTTTATATTAGAAATATATGAAAAAATTCTAGAATTATAAGATTGAGATATCTATATTAATATGAGATCTTATGGATAAAATTCAAAAATAAAACTATGAGAGTTTGAACCTAAAACGGATGAAGAAAAGAAAGGAATCCCTAGGGAAAATAAATCCCTAAGGGGAGAGAAAGGAAATCTCCGTGGTCTTCTCCTCCGCGCAGAGTAAACAGAGGACGCGTGCCGTCGCCGCTGTCTTCTCCTCCGCAGGCGAACGTGTTGGGTTGCAAGGGTGCAAACATAGTCCCACATCTAAAGTACATGGAAAAGATCATGGGGTTAAAAGGATGGAAAGTATCTTCATTGGCATGAGGCCTTTTGGGGAGAGCCCAAGAACAAAACCATGAGGGCTTAGGCCCAAAGTGGACAATATCATGCCATTGTGGAGATATGGACATTCTTTAGACCCAACAATTGATATCAGAGCGAGGCCGCTCTTCACCGGACTAACCGCCGGATGAGCCATGATCTAGATCTAACCATGTGCTTTGAACCTTAAAAACAAAGGAAGTAGGGGAGGCTCGGACCATGAGGGACATGGCAGCCGGACCATGAGGGACATGGCAGCCGGACCATGTGGACATGGCAGCCGGACCATGAGAAATGGCAGCCGGACCATGAGGGGCATGGCAGCCGGACCATGAGGGACATGGCAGCCGGACCATGAGAAATGGCAGCCGGACCATGAGAAATGGTAGGGGAGCTTCCAGTGGTCCTTTGTTTGAGGGGGGGATTGTTGGGTTGCAAGGGTGCAAACATAGTCCCACATCTAAAGTACATGGAAAAGATCATGGGGTTAAAAGGATGGAAAGTATCTTCATTGGCATGAGGCCTTTTGGGGAGAGCCCAAGAACAAAACCATGAGGGCTTAGGCCCAAAGTGGACAATATCATGCCATTGTGGAGATATGGACATTCTTTAGATCCAACAGAACGCGCCGTCTACAGAGAGGCCAGAAACATATCCTTAGGTCTGTTCTTCGACTTATTGAACACTTCCAACTGAAAAAGATGAAATCAACAAACCAATGTTACTCTAAAAACCTCAGAGGCTAAAGAATGAAAGAAAAAGTTGAACGAAGAAAAACCATAAAAAGAGAAGCAAGCTAATTTTAGGTAAAAACTCCTAAAGGACTCACCTTTTGGCTCTCTTAGGATCAACGACGGCGAGCTCCGCAAGCTGCTCCTGCGTCATAGCCTTCTTCCCCTCCATCACTTCTCCAAACGCCGGTTCCCTCTTCAGCGACACCGCCGACGACGATCCATCGACCGAACCGCTATGCCTATGCTTCGGATTCGCCCCCGCGACGTCCTCGCCGACCTTTCTCTCCTCGCCGGTGGCGTTAGGCAAGCCGGTGGCGTTCGCACGGGCGCTCCGCGAGACGATCCCGGCGTGGCGGGCAGCGCGGCGTGCTGCGGATCTCGCTCGACCAATTTGTGTCGAGCGTCCGTCAAGGAGACGATCCGTCCGTTGTGTTTCCGCCCGACGGGGATAGATTTTGACGGAAAAATCATCCGCGGACGGATGAAAGTTCCTTTCTTTCCTACAGGTAAACGAGGGATGCATGGATGCAAAGGAAATTTTTCCACGGTTTCTCTTTCCGCACCTCCAAGTAAACTAGGCATTAGAGCAGGTCTATATGAGGATCCTCACAAAGGAATGATTGGACTTGGTATGAGGTCTTTTGGGTAAAATATAAAAATAAAACTCATGAGAATGTGGGTCCAAAGTAGTCAATATCATACCGTTTTAGAGATAAATGTGAATTCCATCAGATTTAACAGTAGTATCAAAACAGGTATATGTAGTACGAATTATAAGATGGAGATATCTATAGTGATACAAAACCTTTTGGACAAAGTTTAAAAATAAAATTATGAGGATTTGAATTAAAAGTGAATAATATTATATTATTTTAGAGATATATATAGATTTTATGAGTTTTAATAAGTTTGTGCTCATCATCAGAAAGTCCCCAGCTGTGAGTATAGTTTCTAATGAACGAAAACATCAGAAAGTTAAGAAACGTAGGACATTCCCTAACTGTGAGTATAGTTTCTAATGAACGAAATGGCACATGGCCGTTGTATGTGCTTCTCGAGTATTCTGAATTGGTTTCTAAGACTAACTGAGGGGCCGCAAACATACAAGATGGCCATTCATTTGGTTGTTGCATGTTGGCGGTTTATTGACCTGGGAAGTTGCTTCCTTCTCCTTGGATACTGGAGCCTCCTGTTTACATTAAAAGATGCTAATGAGCATGTTTATCATTATAAAAAAAAAAATTCTTATAACGAGCAGCTATTGTTAATGAAGTAAGATTTGTTATAAGTTTTTAATAGATAAAGGTTGAATCTTAGTAAAGTCGATATAATATCCTATTTCGTAATGATCATGATCATGAAATGGACTTCGTAAAGCTATTGAGGATGATAAATTTCATCCTTTTGTTGCAGTTATAGCAAGTTTCATTCATTTGCTTTATATATATTTTTTTCAATTAATACGGATCGATTAATTTTAAAATGATCTCATCCTGTAAAAAAATTTTCATTGATTATCAAGTCGGCGATTATAGGCTCGGCCCAGTCTGATCGTCATCGTTTTCGGATCCATTTTTTTTATTTTAAAAAATGTTCTTATACGACGTCATTCTAACAAGTTCATCTTTGTGATTCCATTAAATTCGTACGAAAAATTATTATTTCGCCACAACAAAGCGTGAGAGAGAGAGGAGACCGTCGAGCAGTTCGAAGTTTGAACACTTCGGAAGGATTTTTAGATTTGTTTTCGTTTTTATTATTTCTTTCATTGTTGTTTTGTTCGATCGGAGGGGGTTCTGAATCAGTAATTCACACTCGATCCGTCGCTATCAAGTCGGTGACCGGAGCCCGTTCCAGTTCCTTCTTCACTCTGCCCTCCCTCGCTTCATCGATTGCGGCCTCCGGCGATTCCAGAAAGCTTCCGCTTCCTCTTCGATTAGGGCAGCTATCGGCCACTCCGCCTGACGCATTCCTTCTCGAGATGCCTCTCCGCAAGCTCCCGATTCGGCGGAGAAATTCTCAGTAACAGTTCGAATTTAGTGACCTCTTTTCCGTTCTCTCTTTGGAACCCTATTGCTCAAGATTACATCTAGTCTATTTTCTGTCATAAATTCTGATTTGGGTAATTTGGAATAGTTCATCTCAAAATTTGACCGTTTTTCTATGAATGATCATGGTGCAAGATGAAAGAAACAAAGATCTTAGTCAATGATTAGTGTTACAGGTTGTTGTTTCACTGTTTGTGCTAAATAATTGTCTATCTTTATACAGACACTTGATGGAAGTGTAGGGTTTGATGTCTCACCAAACGAAGTGTTGGAACTAAGTTGATGGAATTACACTGGAGAGTAGCCTTGGCTTGTATTAGTGGGATTCTGTTGATCCAGCTCACAACTTGTGGTTAGTCTAAGTTTGTCGTCAATTGCAAGAGTTATGGGGTGATTCAATTCATCCTTTGTTTTTGGTCTTGGGTTGATGTGCCACTAAATTTGGTTGCCTATTGTTTGTTCACAGAGAGTCCATTGGCTCAACAGGACAGTCTAAAGTGGACGTGCATTTGCGATGCTGATCCTCTTGAAAATGCTCCTGCATTTAATTCCTCCTCTTGCAGTTGCATTTATGGTATGTGCAGCCTATGCAAGACTTTCTAATTAAACTATGTGTTTGCATTTATGGTTTGTGAAATCTATTCAAGACTTTCTAATAAAACTAGAAATTGGTTGATTCTATTCACACTATTAACTGGATTATAGATAGGCTTTGAATCATTACTGCTGACAATATCCAAAGAATAGAAAGGCAACCAGCTTGAGTGGATATAAGTTTAACATGTGGTTTCCATGTCACATGCAATTTTAGATTCCATTCACTTCTCGTGCTAATAGGTTTCTTGAGGCAGATTTGTCTTGTATTTATGGCAAGAAGGGATTCATGGTTCATACATAAAATCAAAACATCTATAGAATCAACTGTGTTATATATTAGATTGATGGGGATTTGTTCCAAACTCCAGAACAAATTCCTATTGAAATGTCTGGATCAATCAGTTTGTTTGTTTGATGAATAAAGTAATAGTAGGAGCATGTGTATTTCTATACTTTTCAAGATAAACACGACAAGCAACAAAATTGTTGATTTCAAGAGCTTAAAAGTTCTATGTGTTTTTACTGCAAAAGAATGTCATTTTAATTATTAAGTTTTGCACTGACAGGAGGTACAGATAGAATGACATGGAATTGCTCTCGTGCAACACTTGACCGTCAAGTCCCTCAGAACATTCTTCATAACACTAATTTCTCTTCCTGCAATTGCACCTTAGGTAACTTTTCTCATCTGTCCAATTAAAATTCTCTCTGCTGCAGCTTAAAGATAACTCAAACTGAAATTCACTCAATGGATAATATTTGGGAAGAAATAACCAACACCAAACAGTTGACACGATCACAGCTTGACGAAGCTGATAATTTGTGAGAACAGATATTTAATAGTATGTTATCTTAATACATTTAGTTCGCTTAATTTTATATTAGGAATTAAAATCCTTATTATCTTTGGCTTATGTAATTATATTGCTTCTTCTGTGTCTTATATAGATCTGGCAGGAACACCTGCAGTCTCAAACAAACATCTCTCTAAGAAAGCTCTTTTGATCATTGTACTTCTGTGTGCTGTATTTGCAACTGTTGCATTGCTGGCTTTGTCTACGTACTGTTTCTGTTGCAACAATAGACTTCCCTTGCAACTATCACAAATTCCATCAGTAAAGGATATGAGTTATAACAGTTCAGCAAACTTGATAAGTCATCGATCTGGTCAATTTCAGCCATGTCAAAGCAAAACATGTTTCTTCCTCAAACCTATCTCAGGTAAAGTGTAAACTTTCACTTAATTCCCCATTTGGAACACTAGTACAAAATTATTCATCCAGTTCATTGGTTATGGTTCTTCCTTAGCTTCTTGCGATTAGAGACCTGCTGGAAGTCAAGTTCTGTTAATCTCTTGTCAACAACCTAATTATTCTCGCATGCATATAGAGCAAAGTTAATTTAATCAATTCTACAAAATGCCCCACTAAATTCACAATAGTGACTGATCGATAGGACATTTATTTCCACATATTTTTTACTGTACATTTACAACTATACTGAGATATTAAAAAAGAAACAAGAAATTATAATTAAGATAATTAAAAATGAGCTAAGAGATCTAAATATTACTGTATAATGATAAATAGAGTCTAATGGGGATAAGATCCATGTAATAGTTGGGGCTGACATGGCTTGTTGTCATGACTCGCCCAAATGTTAGAAGTGATTCATTAAATTTCTTTGGCCCAATCATTAGCTTAAATAGCTTAACCCCCAAGTTAAAATTAATATATGATCCTCCTTCATTAGTCAACAACTCTCCATGTAGTGTAAGTTAGGGCATCACAGTCACACCGCAACAAGAGATATTGGACTGAAACGTTGCCAAATTTGCTTGTCAACTGTTACATTCTCCCTATAAAAGAGCCCATTAATTTTTTTTAGACTCAACCACTAGTCCAAAAGGATTAAATCCAAGCTAAAATGCATAATCCTGAGCTAATAGTAGTTCACTCTTGTATATATAAACTCTCATGATTAATCCACAACTCTTCACGTGGGGACTTTTTAAAGAAGAAAGGGGAGGCCAAAAGGCCTATCCAATTGTAAATAAGCTAAATACATGCTAGGATAGCAGGGGCACAACAACATATCACTTAAAATCACCAATGGGGTATGGTGGGGAGGACCAAACTAGTGCAATAGGACCAATTAGCCATTAGTCATTGCGGTGGGAGACCAAAAGAAGATGCCTAGACAAGCAAAAATGAACAGTTCAAGGAATCGAGGGGGTCAACAGCCAACCATCATCCAACTTCTCGGAGTCCCTAGGCAGCCCAATGTAACAACAGGGAGTGAACGACCTTGTAGCTTGATCGCCAATTGACTTGGTGGTTGAGATTCAGTTGGCAAGATGAGTGCTAGAATGCAGGGTTGTAAGGCAAGATTTGTAGGAGTAGAGAACTATTGGTGAAGCAATCATCAAGGCATGGAGCTATGAACACTGCCTGGAAGGAGTGCAAACTTCCATGTCAGCCTAAACTAGGGCATTGATGTGTTGTTGATTAAGATAATCCGAAGCCACCTCTTTTGCTAGCAAAGTTCACTTCGAAATGTCACTTATCATTTCAGTTTCAATGTGTTTTTGCTCTTGCACCTAACTACTGGCTTGTCACTGATGGGAAAATTTTCTATGTTGCAGAAATCATACAAAAACTTCCTTTCATGTTTGGAAGTGGAAAGGGAACTTTATCCAGTGTAGTTATCCAATTTTCCTATGTCGAACTGGAGCAAGCAAGTAAAGGATTCTCAAATGATAACCTCATAGGGATTGGAGGGAGCAGCAATGTCTATCGTGGCGAGTTAAAGGATGGAAGAATGGTTGCTATAAAGAAATTAAGACCATTACGAGGGTCAGAAATTGATCCTGAGTTTTTACATGAGGTATTGTTTGAATACAGTTTTATATTTCCTAGTACTGGCCAGTGATCTAATCATATTAGTGATGGTGTAATAAATTGCAGAATTTATTATTATTATATTCATTATAGATTTTGGCATCTAGTTGTGTTGGTGATCAAAGTTGATGCAGCATGTGTATCCCCTAAAACTCAGACTCTTGACTAATAAGGATCAACCTGTTTTCAAATCGTCAATAAAACCAGTTCTATATAAAATAAATGTCCTAGCTTATCTCTAAAAATCTCTTACAATCTCTTTTTTTTTAAATATTTTTTCACATGTAGCAAATTGGGGAATGAAAGTCACTGATAGTTGGTGTCGATTTCTCATTTTTAATTTTTGCAACCTTCTTTGTACAGATTGAACTCATATTGAGGTTCAACCATTGTCATGTGGTGCTTTTGCTTGGGTACTGTATAGAAAACCAAGGAAGGCAATTAGAGAGGCTCTTGGTATTTGAGTATATGTCCAATGGGAACTTGAGAGACAGTTTAGATACAAAACAAGGGAAAGAAGCAATGGACTGGGAAACACGTGTGCAAATTGCATTAGGTGCTGCAAAGGGTTTGGAATATCTTCATGAAGCAGCTGCTCCCAGGATTCTGCATAGAGACATCAAAAGCACCAACATTCTTTTGGATGACAATTATAGGGCTAAGGTGAGCAAGTTTCCTTGCACTACCAAACATGGTTAGCTTTTTTTTTCCTCAGCTTGATTTCCTTTTTAATGAAGATATTCAGCATTGTGAGACAGAGCTCAATGACATAAAAAATCCATTTAATCAAATCCAAACTGAATTTGTTTCTTCATGCAGTTACCATTATGTATGCAAAATAAATATCCAATTGATTCATCATTGCTGAAATGTTGTTGGACTTAAATTTTTCATGCTTGCTTTATTTTCATTGGTCATACAACTTTCAGTTCTGTTTGATGTTTGAATGGACAATTTTCTCTCATCTTGCAGATAACTGATCTTGGTATGGCTAAACAACTAATGACAGATGATCTTACTAGTTCTTCCAGTTCTCCTGCAAGAATGCTAGGGACATTTGGGTATTTCGCACCGGAGTATGCCATCGTTGGAAAAGCATCGCAAAAGTCAGATGTATTTAGCTTTGGAGTGGTTATTCTTGAGTTGATCACTGGTCGCAGACCTATTTTTAAAGCTACAAATAAAGGAGAAGATAGCCTTGTGATATGGGTAAGTTTCTCAAGCATCATACACCATTCTATTTTTAGAATTTGAGCATATTTAGCATTAAACAAGCTTTACTTGTCAAGTTTTTCCATTGGTGAATTCTGAGTTCTCTTTTTCCTGAGTTTGGGAGATCCTAGTCCCAGTCCATAAATAAAAACACATATATTCCTGGCTGTTATAGATTGAAATAACCGAGTAGGTTAACATTTCTGATAATTGTCCTTGTTGCACAGTAAAAGCATTGGATTGTTTTAGTTGCACATGTTGGAGAGACAACATTGTAAGATCAAAAGGGGACTAGGTTTTGATTAACAACGTGAAAAAGCAAGTAGGTCAACTTACCAGTTATTGCAATCATGGCATGGTAAATGCATTGTCTTCTTTACTTGTCAAGTTTTTCCATTGGTGAATTCTGAGCTCTCTTTTTCCTGAGCTTGGGAGATCCTAGTCCCATTCCATAAATTAAAACACAGATATTCCTAGCTGTTATAGATTGAAATAACCGAGTAGATTAGCATTTCTGGTAATTGTCCTTGTTGCACAGTAAAAGCATTGGATTGTTTTGGTTGCACATATTGGAGAAACAACATTGTAAGATCAAAAGGGGACTAGGTTTTTATTAACAATGTAAATAAGAGCAAGTAGGTCAACTTACCAGTTATTGCTATCATGGCATGGTAAATGCATCGTCTTACTTTAGTCGAGCATTTTGAGAACCAACTTCGTGAGATTTAAAGGACTCAATTATCATCAATGAAAATGCAAGTCATTTTTGATCTTATATATGACTGCAGGCAACAAGTCGTCTTCGGGATAGTAAACTAGTTGTCTCTGAGCTACCGGACCCAGTCCTAAGAGGAAAGTTCCCTGAAGAAGAAATGCAAATAATGGCTCATTTAGCAAGAGAATGCTTGCAATGGGATCCAGATTCAAGACCAACGATGAGTGAAGTTGTTCAGATTCTTTTAACAATTGCTCCTGGAAAATCTAGAAAGAGAAATATGCTGACAAGTCTTCAGTGGGTAAATAATTCACTTTCTTCGTTATCTAACATGTGTTTGGAAACTCTTGCTACGTATGAATACACCGTCTTTCACAATTCACAATTCATGCATTCTTCTTTCCTTATGTGATGCAACTATTTTCCTCATACAAACAAAATTCAGCTACTTATTATATTTTATACATTATTGCTTTACGAGCATCGATCTTTTTTGTCAATATATATTCTCTTAGTTTTAGAGATTTAGGAATCCACATAGGCATATTAATGCAACACAACAAACCATCAAAATTATCTGCTACTATTTGATGCAACGCTAGAGAAACAATATCACAGAGAAAGTAAACAATCTCATAAAGAACAACTAAAACACATGAAGAGGAAATATTATTACGCAAAAGATGATTAATATGAGAGATTGAGTTCTAGGAGTCAAAAGATCATTGGAGTCTTTAATATTACCCAAAAATTATTTCTTTCATTGAATGGTTGGAGTCTTTATTTTGTACGCAAAAGATAATTAATAAAAGACTCCAACCATTACCTAGAAGGACTCAATCAAAGTAGGAAATAAACCACATTATAAACTAGGAATTGAATCAAGTTAAATTAAACTTCTACCAAACTTCTATACAATTTTAAATAGGATTATTATTAACCATTAAAAGATATATTCTTGTGAACACACATAGAGATCCAGTTTGTTTCTGATTCATCTCATTTCTGCATGACTGAATCATAATATTCTGAAATAGTTGTATGATCAAGTTGAAGGCATATATCGATTATACATAGACCAACACACTGGTTGAACCTATTGTGCAGGGTAGATTGGTTGAATTAGATCAAACATATTGTGAGCTAAACAAGTCAAAGAAAATATTTCATTTAGAGATATTTTATCATATGAAAAACTATTTCCTATTTATTCCTTATAATATCTCTATGCACCAAACTCAAGAAACTCTGTTCCATGAACCAAATTAAGAAGTTGATTTATTCCATTTCCTTTCTTAGGAATAGTTATTTCCTTCCATTGCATCCCATGAACCAAACTAAACTCAAAAGAAAGGGGAGAAAATTATCTTGCTTCACATAATTTTGTTTTGCATCTCTACAGAGTTCATACGCCCCCAGCACCAGGGAATCCAGCCTATTTCAAAGTACAGCAGTTACAATTGGAGGACATGAACCAAGTGGAGTGAGCTCTGCTCGATCGCATCCTCCCTGTTCCTTGTCGATACCAATTGAACAACTGCACTTGTGCAGAGAGCACCAAATAGAGTTGGAGATAGAGCATACTGATAGACTGATACCGTCGAGATCAAACTCGTGGAGTCGGAGGTCTTCGGAAGACGACGAAATTGTGGACTTGTTCAAGCCTTGTTTTGAGTACTTTACACTGGCAAATATGGCACCTTCCTCCCTGTTCCATGTTGAAACAGTTGGATGAAACTTGTGCAACATATACCAAATGAAGTTGGAGGCACAATGAGATTATGGATCGCAGCTGAAAGAACCAATCCGTCCCTCCAATCATAGGAGTTGAAACTAGCAATAGGAATGATTTTTTTTTTCTGTTCTTAGATGTCCTACGATAATTTTTTATTTGTTTGGGGAAAGGTTTAGAATGAGGCATTCCTGTTTAAAGTCATTGAAGGGAATATTGTTATTTTTTATTAATATCAAAAGGGTGCCGCATTACATTGTACACATTGTATTTCTCTTTATCTAGATGGATTAATTTTTAAAAAAAATACTTTAAGTCGTTTTAAAAATTATGGAATAAAAAACAATAAAATTTCTTCTCAAATGCCAAACTAAAGAGTACCAATTATTTTGTTATTATTGTTTATATTTTACTATAGTTTTACTAATAGTTTGCTTTGGAAATTAAGTATTATATTATAAGGAACATTTTGATTTAAATGCATACCTAATTATTTGATTTAAAGTAGGGATGTAAACGAGCCAAGCTGCTTACGAGCTATTCGAGTCTCGGTTCGAAAAAAAGTTCGTTTGAGTTCATTCGATTAAGTTAACGAGTCGAGCTCAAGCCTGATTTCGAGCTTGAAAATATTATCGAGCTGAGCTCAAGCTTAACAGTATTTGGTTCGTGAGCTCACGAACATGTTCGTTTAAAGGTTCACGAACGTGTTCGCGAACATGTTCGTTTAAAGGTTCACGAACGTGTTTGTTAAGAAACTCGCATATATATATATATATATATATATATATATAACGAGCCAAACTCGAACTAAGCTCGTTTAATTTTTAAACGAGCTATTTTCGAACCGAGCTCGAACTAAACTCGTTTAACTTTAAACGAGCCTTTTTCGAACCGAGCTCGAACCATTCGCGAACTATTTAACTTCATTATGAGCCAAGCTCGAGCTTAAGAATTAAAGCTCGAATCGAACTCGAACCAAACTCGAGTTTAGAAAAAACGAACCGAGCTCGAGCTCGAGCCTCTTACTGTTCGGCTCAGCTCGGTTCGATTACACCCTTAATTTAAAGCCATTTTTAGAATAAATGTTATTATTTTTTATAATTTAGATATTTAATTCATCAAATTAATTTTAAAAACAATCAATTTGATCTTAAAAAAATGTTTTATTATTGTATCGTAGCATGAGGAGACATAGATGTGATCGCTTATGAAAAAGTTGATGAATTTACATAAATGAAACAATATGTGTATATGGAGATAACAAAACATAATCTTTGGGGTATAGCCTAGTTAATTACAACGGAGTAAAATTGTTGAAGTGATATTTGATTTAAGTATATCCTCCGAGATAATGAAGGAAAAGAAAGTTCATTTTGTCCATTTTGAGAAGACGAAAAAGAATTAAAATTGATTTACAGATAGATTTTGTTTTTCTTAAAAAAAAAAGTTATGCAAGAAACAATAAAGTATCTTGGGATGTATTTTTTTTTTTCAATATAGAAAGATAAAGTACATTTATAGAAGGGAAAGGAAGGAGAGAGGAGAAGGGTCAATTAGTAAAATAAAGAAAGATATATTACATTTATATAAAAAAGCTCAACACACAGAAATTTACTTTACTTTATTCTTCGCCCCCATTTCTTTCTCTCCTCCCCCTTTCTCTCTCTTCCTCCTCTCGTCGCCCTCCCTCCCTCTTCTTCAAACCCTAGCCTTCGATCCCTGCAGCGCGCGTTTCCTCCCGGCGGCAGGTAACCGATTGACCTTTGTCAAGGCCTAGGTTTGATCGAGGGCCACCGGAGGCGGTCTCCATCAATAAATTCGACGAAAAGGGGGCGGCAACTCACGGCAAACCACCGCGGCGAGGATGAGCGCGCAGAAGAGGCGGACCTTCAAGATCGAAGCGTTCAAGCACCGGGTGGAGATCGATCCCAAGTACGCCGAACGGACATGGAAGGTGCTGGAGCATGCCATCCACGAGATTTACAACCACAACGCAAGCGGCCTCAGCTTTGAGGAGCTGTACAGGTTCAGCGATCTCGTTACTTTTTTGGTTCATCCCCTCCATCGGTCTTCTTATCCATTTCGTTAATTATTGTATAGATATATACTTTTTTCCCGCCAGAATGAGATTTTTTGTTTAAAATTGAAACCCGACCTAGGTTATTACTAGAATTCTGGGAAACTGGAAGCTCTCAGATGGTTATATAACACTGGTTTATTGTCACTGTACGCATACCATCGCCATGAAAGTCAGTAGCGAGTTCGTAACATTTGCTGATGAGTACAGAGTGGGGTGAATATCATCCGTTTTAGAGTATTGGTATGCAGCCATTTTTCTCATGATCGTATTCACTCTTAGCCTTCCTTGATTGTCAGTGATATTTTATCAATGGGACGGCCTTAATCAATTAAGCTAGCTGTTGAGTGTACAAGTACGCTTTAGGATTTTCCTGAAAATGAATGAAATTGGTATCACTCGATTTAAGCTTTTTATTTGCTGCAGCAAGTACCTGGGATTCTTTGGCTTAGACGTTGAATTTTTTATTCTACGTCTCTGTTTCATATTACATGTTTTTGCATGTTAGTTATTACCACTTCTAGCTGATTTCAGTGTATGATTTATTCTGTGACATTGTCTAGATCAGAGTTAGGTTGGATCATTTTATTAGAGAAAGTCTAATCCTATTAAAATTTGTGTATGGTTTATTTTGTATTACTGTGTCTAGATCAGACTTTAATCAGGTTGAGTCTTTTTATTAGAGAAAGTCTAACACATATTTTTCCTCTTTAATATACTTAAATTGGATTCTATTTTGTTGGCTCTTAGTTCTTAATTAACATAAATTAGGATCAAAATTAACTTTGCTTAATTTTAATTAATTGATGTATTTTTTTTTTCAGGCCGATATGCCTTGTTCTCGCATTTGGTCCTTTTTGTTTACTCATCATTGTCGGTCCTCTCTATATTTGATATAGTCTGTACTGTCATATGTATGCACATTAAATCATTAACATTTTGTCTGTTTTGGTTTTTGATCATTTTGGATTATTCAGTTATTGTTAATTCACAGTGATTTTGCTTACTGCTGATTATGGGATATGTCATAAGTCATAACATTGTTAAGTAATATTAGATTGATAAATAAGTTGCATATAATCTGAGGGGTAAATGCATGAAACAACAGAAGTGGATTTTCATGTAAAATGAGTTGATTGTCTTGCAAACCAACTCCTGTACATCTCACTATAGACTGTATGAGTGTCACTATTCTTGATGTTACAGACAATATATCCTTAAAACATCAGAAAGGGCATAACTGTTGAAACAGAAACATAGATCACACAAGTTCTATTTAGATTTTTTTTTTTTATCCACCTAATGATGATGTTCAAAGTTCCTTACTGTGGACACATCTGCATAGTCATCTGATTTCTGTGGGCCTATATGAGTGGATTGGTGAGGTTTATTGATTTGCTTTTTTTGTTTCAAGATCTTCCATGGTTTAGAACAAGATAATTTGGTCAATTTGAGGCTTAGCTTATCAGAAAGTTAAAAATCACCACTCATTGTCATCTTATAAACAATGATACATGCATACAGAAAATGCAAAGTCACTAATGGATACCACCAAACAATGTGCAAATTGTGTTTACTAAATAGTTGTTTATTTTCAGTCACTAATGGATACAAACTGTCCACAATACTTTTATATCCACAGGGACAGAGAGAACCCATTGGAAAACAACAGAGTTCTGGGTCTTCTGTAAAACTCCTCACATTCTCTCCTCTCCTTATTTCCTTCATCTTTTAGTGACAATAGGTGAAGACAACTTTAACTTGTATTTTTAGCTATCAATGAAATTACGTTAAACAGCCCAGCATCAGACAATCACTCCGAAAGTGAAACTCACATAACCATTTAACTTATCCAACACTAAACATTACAAAATGGTACTTACAAGGCCTGTAGCTTGTGATAATTGGGTAGATTACCATGTCTGACTAGTCAAACTTCATACATGTTGTAAGTAACATACTTGGAACTTTATACATGAGACCATAAATATGGAACTTGCATGATCTGTCTAATTGATCCCAACACAATCAAATCATAAGGCATCCAAAGAACAAGGCTATGTTAGTATTGTTATTCAAAATCTCAATGTAACCTTGTATAAACAGAATTAAAGCTATATGAATGATTTGAATGTTAGAATAGAGGTACAACTCTAAATAAGTAGTAGCTAAGCTTCTGCAATAAAAGACACATTTTGCCCAGCAACTTGTTAAGTCATTTCACCTAAAAACATTGAAATATAAATTAATTTTACCAAAGAAAGACAATAGTTAAAGCTGTACTTGTAACTATTAATTTAAACTGTTTTCTTGCAAGTGATAATATTTTGGAAATCAGTATAGATGTTTCTCTAATATTTAATACTGAATGCATTTTACATATGCACTATATGGTGCATACCATTTAGATATGTATTTTAAGACCTTGAGACCGATGGTTATGAAATTATGGTTTGGTGTTATTGGCAGTATATAGCTACGTGTGAGTTTGTAGCGCCTTATGCGGTCAGCTCGGTAATATTATATTAGAGTTTGCAATATCATCAATCGAAGGGCAATAAATTATATATTTTGTCACATGATTTAGCTTACTCCGTTTCATATTATTTTACATTTTCTTTTTTAACTTTTCATTTCATTTTTTAATATCTTGAGCCAAAATGTTGATCCATCTTCTCATCAAATGAAAATGGTCCATTTCTTATTTCTTAACTTGTCCAAGTTCTTTACAAATGTTCATCAGTATAAAAAAGGTGGTCATTGGCTACTAGAATTATGTCCATTTGATTATCTTTATGTGTCTCCCTTTGTGCTTTTATTCATTTGAATTTTATGAAGCACATGCCCAATTGACATGGAAGCATGACTAAAATATATCTATTAAATCTACACTCACCCTTGATATGTCAATCCAACTTAAATAATAACTCCACCTTTAGTTGGTTATCAACATGGAAAATGCTTAGACTAATAACAATCATGCCAGATTGGCATGGAAAACATGGCTATTAAAGCTTTGGTCATCCTTTATATCATATCATCATCAAGCCATTTTTTGTCCCACCTATTTGGGGTTGCCTTACACTCAATCCTTCAGCTGCCAGTCCAATTTAAATCTTTACTCCATCATGAATATATTGATTTTAGTTCATCAAAAAGACACTATGTGTGTGCTAAATATTACTACATGATCAATTGGTTTTGGCACTATTACTATTTCCTTAGACATTTTGTTATGACATGGTGTAAATTCCCTTCAAGAGAATTTGAGGGGACACGTCTTTTATTTTATTTCTCTCATGTCAAGTTTTTGGTTCCTTGACTTCAGGAATGCTTACAATATGGTGCTCCACAAGTACGGAGAAAAACTTTACTCTGGACTTGTAACCACTATGACAGGGCACCTAAAGGAAATTGCAAAATCAATAGAAGATGCTCAAGGAAGTTTATTTCTAGAGGAGCTCGACAGAAAGTGGGGAGAGCACAATAAGGCATTGCAGATGATCCGTGACATAATGATGTACATGGATAGGACATTTGTACCCTCTAGCGGCAGGACACCTGTTCATGATCTTGGGTTGAATCTCTGGAGAGATAACATCATTCATTCCAGTAAAATTCAGTCCAGGTTACTGGATACACTCCTTGACCTTATACACAGGGAGAGAAAAGGTGAGGTAATTAACCGAGGACTTATGAGGAATATAACAAAAATGTTGATGGACCTTGGACCTGTGTACCAAGAAGATTTTGAGAAGCCATTTTTAGAAGTTTCTGCTAGTTTTTACAGTGGTGAGTCCCAGCAACTCATAGAATGCTGTGATTGTGGTGAGTACCTGAGGAAAGCTGAGAAACGACTCAGCGAAGAAACAGAAAGGGTCTCCCACTACCTAGACAGTGCAAGTGAAGTGAAAATAACTAGTGTAGTAGAGGGGGAGATGATTGCCAACCACATGCAGAGACTGGTTCACATGGAGAATTCTGGTCTTGTGAATATGCTTGTAGATGACAAGTATGAAGATTTGGCAAGGATGTACAGTTTGTTTCACCGTGTCACTGATGGGCTTTCAACAATTAGAGATGTAATGACTGCCCACCTACGAGAAACTGGAAGGCAGTTAGTTAGTGACCCTGAAAAATTAAAGGATCCAGTGGACTTTGTTCAACATCTGTTGGATGAGAAGGATAAATATGATATGATCATCAGCAAATCATTTAACAATGACAAAACCTTCCAAAATGCTTTGAACTCTTCATTCGAATACTTCATCAACCTGAACAACCGGTCCCCTGAGTTCATTTCCCTTTATGTTGACGATAAGCTCCGTAAAGGGCTGAAAGGCGTAACTGAAGAGGATGTGGAGGTTGTGTTGGACAAAGTGATGATGTTGTTCCGCTATTTGCAGGAGAAGGACGTATTTGAGAAGTACTACAAACAACATTTGGCAAAGAGGCTTCTTTCTGGAAAAACCGTCTCTGATGATGTGGAAAGAAGTATGATCGTTAAGCTCAAGACAGAATGTGGATATCAGTTTACTTCAAAATTGGAAGGCATGTTTACCGACATGAAGACATCTGTGGATACTTTGCAAGGGTTCTATGCAAGTCAACATGCTGAGATTGGAGATGGCCCGACCCTCGCCGTGCAAGTTCTCACGACTGGTTCATGGCCGACACAGCCTAGTCCACCCTGCAATCTTCCACCTGAAATTATTGGCATATGTGAGAAGTTCCGAACATATTATCTTGGAACTCATACTGGGCGGAGATTGACATGGCAAACAAATATGGGCACAGCAGACATCAAAGCAACATTTGGCAAGGGCCAGAAGCACGAGCTGAATGTTTCAACCTACCAAATGTGTATTCTCATGTTGTTCAATTCTGTGGAACGGTTGTCATACAAAGAAATTGAGCAGGCCACAGAAATCCCAGCTTCTGATCTGAAGCGCTGTCTTCAATCTCTCGCTTGTGTCAAAGGTAAGAATGTCCTCCGCAAGGAGCCGATGAGCAAAGACATAGCCGAAGATGATGCTTTCTACTTCAATGACAAGTTCACATGCAAGTTCATCAAGGTAAAGATAGGTACTGTGGCCGCGCAAAAGGAGTCAGAGCCTGAGAAGCAGGAGACGCGCCAAAGAGTCGAAGAAGACCGAAAACCTCAGATCGAAGCTGCAATCGTGAGGATTATGAAATCCAGAAGGGTGTTAGATCATAATACGATAGTAACTGAAGTCACTTCACAACTGCAATCTCGATTCCTGCCAAACCCAGTGGTGATAAAGAAAAGAATCGAGTCTCTCATCGAGCGAGAGTTCTTAGAAAGGGATAAAGCAGACAGGAAACTGTACCGCTATCTTGCTTGAATGCCGCATGGGCTTCTCGGCAATTCACATCTTGCTACTACTGTGTTTGATATTATTCAGTATCAAAATTCCTGTCGATGTTTTCCTCATGAACTCATGTCGATACTTTCTGTTATAGGTTTATGTAACTTCATTTGTCTGATCTACTGCAAAATTTTCTGATTTCTGCTCTTCTCTGGTTTTCTTTTCCCTCATGATCATAATCTGCATTTGTTTTGGACCACAAAGTTGAGTATATTTTTCGTAGCTCTCGACTAACTCTTGGGCGTTATTCTTACCACACTCACAGAGATGATTATTATTAAATTATTATTTATATTATTATTAAATTATTATTTATATTATTATTAAATTATTATTTTATATTGACACATGGGCGATTTGTTTGTTTGTTTTTTTTTAAAAAAAAGTTCTGTCGCAATAAGATTAAATTAAAATGCTGTTAGACCGTTAGTTAGGAATGCACTCATCCTCGGAACTCCTTCTGTCGGTGTCCAAAGTTATCGCGTGAAAACCACCACGAAGTGTCGCCTATTTGTCAGATCTGGTCGATTCCATCGCCCATCGATCGCTAGCCACTTCGGGCATGGCCGGAATCCGCCCCGCCCGCCCCTCCGCCAACTTCCGCGCCTTCTTCTCCTACAAGGTCTTTGCCTCCGCCCTCTTCACCCTCCTCTTCCTTGCCGCCCTCTCCGCCTTCCTCTCCTCCCCTTCATCCCCCTCCCGCTATTCGCCCACCTCCGCTCTCCGCGGTCGATTCCTCGCCTCCGACCCCATCCGCGCCCGCGTCGACCTGATCTACCGCCAGGCCGCCGACCACTCCGTCCTCGCCACCGCCTACGCCGCCTACGCCCGCCGCCTTAAACTCGACTCCTCCCGCCAGCTCCGCGTCTTCGAGGGCCTCGCCGATTCCCTCTCTGACCTCTCCCTCCGACTCGAAGGCACCGTCTTCGACGATGAGGACGCACTGCGCACCATCGAGAAGGAGGCCAAGGACCGCGTCAAGTTCGCCCGCCAGCTCGTTGCGGAGTCCAAGGAGGCATTCGATACCCAGATCAAGATCCAGAAGCTTCGCGATACCATTTTTGCCGTCCGCGAGCAGCTCCACCGAGCCAAGAAGCTCGGAGCCCTCGCTGGTTCTATCGCCGCGGGATCCACGCCCAAGAGCCTCCACTGCCTCGCCATGCGCCTCATGGAGGAGAGGATCGCCCATCCCGAGACATACCGCCACGCTGCTGCGGCTGCCCCGGCCGATCCCGAACTCTACCACTACGCCATCTTATCCGACAATGTCATCGCCGTCTCTGTAGTGGTCAACTCCGCCATCAAGAATGCGAAGGAGCCCTGGAAGCACGTTTTCCACGTCATCACCGACCCCATGTACCTGGCCGCTATGCAGGTCTGGTTCGTTCGCCGGCCGGCCACTGGCGGTGCCAAGGTGGAGGTGAGGTCTGTCGCCGAGTTTAGGTTCTGGAACGCCTCCTATTCGCCGGTTGTGAGGATGCTGGAGGGTGGGCGGCGGGACCTGTCGGTGCTCCATTACCTGAGGTTCTACCTGCCACAAATGTTCCCTAAGCTGAGACGGATCGTTCTCCTGGAGGATGATGTGGTGGTGCAGAAGGATCTGGCAGGCCTCTGGAGTGTCGATCTGGATGGGATGGTGAACGGCGCTGTGGAAACGTGCTTCGGGGGTTTCAAGAGGTATAACAGGTATTTGAACTTCTCAAATCCTCTAGTTCAGAAACGGTTCAGCTCGCGGGCGTGTGCTTGGGCCTATGGAGTTAACGTCTTCGACCTTGATGCCTGGAGAAGGGAGAAATGCACTGAGCAATTCCACGAGTACCAGATCCTGGTGAGAATTCCTTCCTTTGAGTGTTTCTGCACAGCATCATACTGTTATTATTTGAATTTAATTGGTTCCTTCTTTTTGCTCCTATTAGAACCCTTTTGTCCGCGTGTGGCTCTGATGCACTATATAGCCTTTTCCCTTCTTGCTATAGTTGAGATCAAACTTAGATATTATTTATCTTATTGTGTTTCCGATTGCTCACTTTTGTACTTATCTTAGCAATTCATAGATCATATAAATTTGATTATGGTACTGAAAAAACACCAATTTACTTGCTGGAATATGATTTTTTTCTGCAATAAATTAGAAATTGTATGGCCTTCATTCTTGTCCATCTTATCTAATTATCACATATCAGTTGACTTTGCATAACTCCCAGCTCCTTGAATGATTAAATCTTTGTTTGATCTTTCTCTACTTCTACAACATTTAAGGTTCAACACTTCTTTATGATTTTAGATAATGTACAACATTCAAGGAGACAGTTGGACCACCTTGATATCACTTTTCCAATAAGAATATTAGTTCTTCTCTTATCCTTGGAGTATGTACCACTTGATGTGTACTTGTTTGTTAGCACGAAGGCTGACTATTGAATTAAGGTCGATTCAACAAATTGATATTCGATTGAGATGGTTGAAGAAGCTTCAAATCTCTCAAGTTTTAGACGAGTTTCTTATTAGAGAATTAATGTTGCTCTACCAAATTTGAACACTAGCACTGCAACTCCTCACATGTGCAACATAAGTGGCTTGGCTATCTCTAGCATTCATGTTCTAGG
The DNA here is from genome assembly GCF_044706935.1 of Curcuma longa. NCBI lineage: Eukaryota > Viridiplantae > Streptophyta > Magnoliopsida > Zingiberales > Zingiberaceae > Curcuma > Curcuma longa. The sequence goes on along the minus strand of NC_133871.1, from coordinate 18,116,729 downwards.
TGGCCTCTACATCTTTGAGAGCATCTCTTCTCATATTCACTCTCCATTCTTGAAATGTGTAGTGAGGCTTGCATCACCTGGACATTGTTATCCAACCCTCATATTCTTCATACATAGGCTTGCTTGGCACCTGGACATTTTTAGTTTCCGATTTTAGCTTCTTTAATCTTCATGTCTTGCTCCCACATCCTCCTCCGTCAACTAGTTTCTTCTTCCCTAAGGTTTTTATCTCATCCTAATCTCTTATTCTTTTCAACCAACAATAACTGTAAAGAGGAATAGTGTGAGGAAAAAAGAGCAGAGGGAGGAGGAGATTAGTGAACAAGAAACAGATTGGATTGGGGAAGAGGAAGAAGAAGAAGCATGTGTGGAAAATGAAGAAGGCATAGTAAAATGGAGAAGATCGAGAATATTTTATAAGTTTGTTTCACCTTGTAACTTGCATCATATTGCTTAACATGCCTAACACACTGATGGAATGCTTGAAATTGGATCCTCAGTCTGTCTGTCCCCATGCTTCCAGGCGCTAAGGTTAAAATTTTCAAATCTTTTGTTGAACTATGATAAATAGATAGCACCTTTTAGAGCTTATGCTCAATCAAATCTTTAAAAAGACACTATAAAGACCATATGAACATGAAATGGTTTTGCTGTACCGAACAATTGTTGCACAAATAATGTCATAACAGTTTTCATATATCTTGTTATACTCTATTACATGTTTGGTTCTTTCATAAATGCATCTTTTCTATTGCAAGGAGACCCAGAGAGGTAATATGAGTCAACTCGTCCTTGTAGTCCCACATGGTTAAGTAAGATTCTTGGTCATGCTTGAGTATCAATTTACTCTCCAGCTAAGTTTAATGCCATTTGGGAAGGGTTTGATTGGACTTCCTTAGGCATCAACTTGATATCCAGTTAGTCCCTCACCCTGGCAATGCTGGACTAAGGGATCATAAGAGAGTAATGAGATCCACCTCCTCCATTTAATCCCATATGGTTGTCATAAGTAGTGAAGTCCTGGGTGTCCTTGTATCAAGGGACTATTTGGCTAAGTGCCTTAACATCCTAAGTTGGATTGAGCCTCCTTGTGCTTCTACAGAGATGATCCTATCGGCAGTATTTTTGATATGTTGAATTGTGAACCTAAAACCACATGTTATGACCTCTAGAATGAGTTGTGGGATATAATGATTTGTCTTATTCAAATTAACTCAATATAGTTGTTACATGCTGTTTCCATGCTCTTTTATTTTCCATGTTTCAAGATATAAGAATGTAAAATCATAATAAGACGCCTATAACTATCTTTTATGATCATAGGGAAAACTTTGTTAATTATGACAAATCTATTTTTAGTTAGCGAAGAATTCCTTTTACTGTGATTTTTTTTTTCAGTTAACAACAGGCATATTTTTTGTTCTTTTTTGTTTTGTTTGTTTACAGAAACTGTATGACAATATTGTTCCTCTAGCTTATTGCCCAGGTGGTTTATGCATTTGTTATCCGAATTGAATTCTTAGACTGAATTTACTTGGGCAGAAAGACAGTAGTAGGGAGCGGCAAAGTGGCACAAAGATGTATATTTGATTCCTGATGGAGCATATGCAACTTTGTGGCTCTTTTCCTCCCCCTCCTCTTATCAGTTTCCACCCAGTAAACCAGCCTGTGAACTATAAGCCAATTTTAACACATGTTTCGAATGAATACCTGTATTGGAATTTGTATTAATGCTCACTATGACAGAATGAGGATGGAACTCTTTGGGATCAAGCATCAGTTCTTCCAGCAGGACTAGCCACCTTCTACACTACAACAAAACCACTGGATAAGACATGGCATGTTCTAGGTCTCGGTTACAACCCTAGCATAAGTCTTGACGAGATTCAGAATGCAGCGGTCATTCATTTCGATGGTAACATGAAACCATGGCTAGATGTGGCCCTAAACCAATACAAGCATCTCTGGACAAAGTACGTCGACAGTGAAATGGATTTTCTCCAACTTTGCAACTTTGGCCTTTAATCAAAGATGATTCGGAGAACTGATCTAGAGTTGGTACTCAGAAAGGTGCAAGTTATTATAGCATTTACCAATGTTTTCTTTTCTTTTTGTCTCTTCCACTTTGTAGATTTATATATATCTCATAGCTCCTTTCTATTGGCATTGATATGTATAACCTCAGGTATGAGTAACTACTTATGCCAACAGGCAATAAGTTTGTTTTATTATTATTATTATGCTTTGAAAATGTCAAATTTTTTCCTCCTATTTTTAAAAGCATACTGCTGTAATACGTATTGTTCACTAACAATTCTGTTGGTTTCTTACAGTGAAGAACTGTTCGTGCCAGAATAACTATTTTCTGGACAACAAGGTCAGCATTGTATATATGTATAATTTTATTTTCTTATTTTCGGGAAGTAAGTGTTAGAATAATACACGTGTTTATTTTTATGTAAATATATTTTTATAAATATTTACTGTGGTATATTAAACATAAAAAAACTCATTTGTTAGATTAACGTTTTAATTAAATTATAAAATGGTCGAGCTCCATAAAAAAGTGAGATTTAAGTTATTCTTTATATTATGTCAAATCTATAGGATGGTAATTTAAAAATACTTTTTTTTAAAAAAAACATAAACACCAGTAGTTTAGAAGTGTTTGTGTATGAATTTGATCGGTCATGTAAGTTAGAAAATAAATTATAAATAATAAAAAGTAAAAATAATGTGAATATTTAATATAAATTTATATAGTTTGGAGTTTTGCTTCTACAAGACTATCTATTAATTTATTGGGTGAATCATTTTTAAAAATTCACTAATAAATTTCGTTTATTGGTATAAGTATTTCTTTATGGAATAAATATAAATTGGAAAAATCAAATAAAATCAAACAATAAAAATGAAGGATCTGTCTGCTCTCAGAAGACCACTGTAAACACTCCTGCCCAAGCGATCGAGGAGAAGGAAGATGGTCTTCACGGCGCTTCCTAGCGTAGAGAAGGCCGATGAGGGCCATGGCAACGCCGTAGAAGCGATCGAGGAGAAGGAAGATGACGACCGTGGCAACGCCGTCAAAGCGATCGAGCTAGGAGAAAGAGGATGGAATTACTTTATTCGCTGCACGGACTCTCCTCTCTCCGAAGAACAGAAACCACCACCGCGAGCTGTTGTTGCTGTCGTAGAAGAGAAAGCAGAGACGAAGAGGCCGGCAAGAAACCTGGAAAGTAGTGTCGGTCTAGCTCAGAAAATGGCAAGATCCACCTTAGAAGACTACTCCATGACCAAACCAAGCCATCGAAGCCACAGACAACATTCACATGCAGAGCATCAACCAGCCGATGAGCCTCGCAATCATCAGGAAGGACCGGCGGCTTCGATCTAATCTGTTAGCGGCAATGCGCAAGCTCCGCGAAGGCTACCCACCAATCGAGCCGATACCGAAGAAGTACTGGTGCATGGAAGAATTAAGACCTCTCCAGTTCAGGATCTCGGGAACTCGATCGGTTGCCATAATAAATTCCTGCGTTCTATAAGCTAGCAATCAAGCTGCGAGATAGGCGCGCTAATTTTCTGCTTCACCTGCTTGCCCATTTCACAGCAGCTGTAGAAGGTAGTCATACGCAAGTTTTGATGAATACACAAATCATCACCATTCAATCAAAATCCTAAAAATATATTAAAAATTTTTTTTGACTAAAGTTTAAAAATAAAATAATAAAAATTTGAAGGGCTCCACACTAAATTAGTTCTATGTCCGACTGGTTCTAGACTTGATTGAATTCACAGTGCTCCGAAAGGGACTAACTCCCTAGTCGGTTCAGTTCACTGAAAATCAATACTCCTACTCAAGTAGTTCCGTTCCATTAACTTAATGGATCTTCATCCTAACCCTCTATATCTCTTTTTAATCAAAGCACCCTGATCTCCATCCTAATCTTCTATCTGTTCTAGTCAGGGCATCCCTAATTTTCATCCTAACGTAGAAGTCAGGTATCAGATAATTCATACGAAGATGATCTCAAATAGAAACATATAACAAATTAATTAGCTAGCTACTTAGTTTCTGTTTCTTGATTTGTTTTCTTTTCTTTTCTTTAGAACATCGTACACTTGATATTATTTTTCATCAAGAATATATTCTTAATAACCTCATTTGTAATTCATAAGATTAATTCCACAAGCAAATTAAGAAACATTGACATTCATTATGAAGAAGCATGGAAGAAGCTCCACAACAAAGTTTATTCAGAGGCAACATTAATCCTAAGCAGCATCTAAATTTGCCTCAGGAAGATTCAAATATTTAAAAAAAAAAAATTATTTTACATTCTATTTAAAAATTTTAAGGGGTATTACGGATAAAAGAACTAAAGTTTGGGAGGTGAATCTAAATTTCCACTGCATTTATAGCATCTCTCCTCCCTGCATCACCATTTTTTTGCTTTCTCCTCGGCTACCTTTCCATCCTTCCTTGAATTCAAGCCTTCGCCAACCTAATCGTGAACCATCGCCTCCTCCCCCTCCTCCGATTCCAATCGCCAACCTCAACCAGCTACGCACTACTGAAACCATGGCACGAGTTCTCCTTCTTCTTCTTACACTCCTGTTCACCTCCGCCCTCATCATCTTCTCGATCTTCCCTCAAGGTACACATCAATTTCCTTCTTTTTTCCCTCTTTTTTATGGTGTACGCCTGAAGTCGCACGATTTCAAATCGTTGAAACTAACATCATTCGGTGATTTTATGCTGTGAGCCTGTGACAGCCGGAACGGCGCGAAGGGTTCATGTCATGCGGCGCTATGGAACTGGGAATTCCCCTGTTACATTAAAGGCAAGTCCTTTATGTCTATCTTCTTCTCCTTTTAGTTTCCCACCATGAAAGTTTTCATTTTGATCTTGGTGGACCTCATTTTTTTCAGGAAGATGAATCAAGACTAGTAGGTAGAGAAATGATGGAATCGGAGATGGATTATGCGGAACCAGGAGCCAACACAAACCCTAGGAGCGCACCACGCTTCAACACCCAAACACCACTCCCTCCAATCCATAGTTAGCCTACAAGAAACAGCAAACCAAGAAGAGACAGTACAGAGGGGTATATGAGGGATAAGGTTTTTCTAATACGCAGATCAATTTATCTCAACTATTTTGGGTTGGAAACTTAGTTCTTCCCCTTCATTGAGCTTTATGCAAAGTTATGTACATCTATACATTAACTCCTATCATAATTGTTAAGATTGTGGTTATTTATTTCTTTTTATCCCCATATATATCAATGCTCTCGTTGAGATGCAGTACTGCTTTCACAACTACATGTTTTGCTTTTGAAGAAAATATTTGATATAATTAATTGTTCTATCTGTTTAATTTCCTTTCTTGCATTAGCTTGTTTATTTCATTTTATGAGCAGTTGTTTAATTTTGGTAAAAGATCGTACCTTGAAGCCGATATGGCAGGTGAGCAACCATGGATATATTATATAAAGACTAATTTGTAAATTGCAATAATCACTCATCAGATATATACAATATTAAATGAAGCAGTTTGGAGCTTGAATGATGTACCTTTTATATATAAAATTGGTTGTTGTTATTACTTTTATATATGAACTGCTTAAACAAAGAATCATCTCACCAAGTGCGTTTCTGATCTCTTCTTAGGTTCCATATGAATGAGTCTGGTTTAGACAGTTCTAACACCGTTTGTTGCTATCAATATTACCAAAAGGGATATTTGTTATTCATTCTTATTAAGATAGATGTTTGAATTTGTCACCTCACATCGGCTTTTTAATTGAAAATTGGTGTGTCTAGTGTCAACATAAAAAATTACGCTAAGCACTAATCAACATTTTGGAGTCTGTTTACCATGGTGGTAACTATATTGAACATTTTACATGTTAAGAACCATCTACTTCACCATAATAACATAAACATACATAGAAGGAATAAGAGTAATATAGCGTGATGTATTCTAAAGGTCTATTCATTCTCATAGAAATCAAGTTTGTATGATATGATATTGAAGGTAAAAAAAACACTTGGATAAGTTGTTTCTCCTATTGTGTATAGAAGTTCTTCAAAACATGTGCTTGTTCCTCAACTGCAATAAACTTTCTCTGAGATTTTTTTTTTTAAAGTTCTTTTATCTTCAACTATCGATATGGTTTGATTCCTAAGGTGGAAAAGCCATTGTTGTCTCTCTCTAATGGTTGCCTGAGAAGCTAGCTTTGCCGAGGCACTATCAATATGGGAGATTGACCAAGATTGACCGATAAATGGTGTTGTGCCAACTGTCTCCTCAGGAAGCATCTACTAAGTTCAGATGCATCGCCGTTGTGTTGAGAATCTACTTTTTTTTTTTTGAAAAATATCAAGGCATAAATCATCATTTTTAGACTTGAGAACTAGAAATGATGGTTGAAATGGTTAAATGGAGAGCTAGAGTGTAAATTAGTTCTATTCTACCAGTGTTTGGAATGCTATTGTAAATTAGTTCTACTCATGGGAGTGGCATTCATTCAGTCATTCTTCCCTCAAACAAGGGACTGATTCAGCTGTTGATCATCCTCACTCAAACACTTGACTATCACTGTGGTCCAGAAGTGGGTGTGAGGTGTTGAGCACTTCTCCAATCCTTGGTTTCCCACACCCACTTTGAACTTTGGTGCTGAACGGCGGGATAGAAGGCCCTTGTTTATCAATAAAGTATGATCAAGCCAAGTGTTAGTTGGGTATGCTTGGTTAAGCATAAATGATGCTCTGTAGTTACTTAGATTTCTCAATTAAGTCAGTCTATGTAAACTATCTCTTTCCTACGATTTTGCCCAAAAATTTCTACTTGCATGTATAATATCATCCAAATTATAAAAACATGCTTAAGTTCCTGTGTTGACGGCCAATCTCTTGTTGGAGTACATCCCTGTTACCTCCTGAAAGAGAATTAATTCTTTTGAATGAACAGAGATGATTCATTTAGGCTCAATGATCAGAACACACCAAGATAATAGTGTTAGCTTCAAGTGAAATATTTTGAGAATGTGAAATCATTGCAAATATTAGCATTTTTATGCACATAGGTTCACCAGTTTTGATTTAATGTGCAATACTTTGATACGGAGCAATTTCAAATATAAGCAAACATCAGCTGCAACACCTTCACATACTCATATGCAACAAAATTGTGCATTCAATTGCACTAGTTTTGGCTTCAAATGAATACTTTGATAACCTAAAGTCATTGTATATACAGACTGTAGGGACAAAGTGCAAAATTTCTGTATAGGTAGGTGCATGAGTTTTGACTTCAGATACATTTTGTTTCATCATGGTTTAGAACTGAAAAAATAAAAATCTCTGGTGCAGTAGTTTTGCATGCCCTGTGCATCTAGAGAGTGTCTGGATGAATGATAGATGTAAAATTCCCCCTCAAAATAATTTCGAGACGCAATCAGGTTTTAGAGCCAATCTTGGTTTTAGGCCAGACAAGGACATGAAACATTTCAGATATGTCTTGTACACTAATTCTTCAAGGAAAGGTATTTCAGACTTGACAAAGCAAGTACAAATTTGAAGCTCATAAAAAAGAAACATAAATGGACACAAATAGGGGCTTCGCATGATTTTACTAGGCCCATATATTCTTCCATCCATTGTATCGTGCACAAGTATACTGTACTAAGAGTTGCATAAAAACAAACAGATAGAAAAAAGAGATGGTGTCAAACATCATCGAACAGTTGACCAAATTTCTTATAAGTTTGCTCTGCCTTTTTCTCCTTGTTTTTAAAAAATGATAAATTATACTTACTACAATGGTACAAGTCCACTAAGCTAATAAAAAGAAACTAAATGAAAAGTTTTCAGTATTATAAACAAAGAATACTAAGATTTGTTTGCTTCTTCAACAAGAAGGGGAAAAAATGCTTGTTTGTTAAATTAATCAATAGGATCCTTTGCATAAAAAATAAGTTATAGTAAAATAAGTTTCTCATGAATGACTAGTACTGTCTCCTTCTATGTGTTCAGGGAAGAAAAAGAAGCAATGGCTGTTTCCCCAAGAAAAGTTAGTCAAACTTAGATTGAGATTACTTTGAAAGCATCAGTCTCCACGCTTATGGTGGGGACAGGTGGATTTTATTCCTTTCTTGATTACCCTCATTGTCCTTTTAAACTGAGTTTTAGCTATTTAATTAATCATGGTTTTCCTGCATGGTTACATCTAATCATGGGTTCCATGTGGAGCAGGCTCCTCTTGTGTCCTTAATCTAATCTTTGTTGGTCTTCTTAATTCCAAATAAGATCGCCCTCAACTCTATTTAACACTTCTATTTTGTCTGAATAAGAATGAGATGGTCATGAGATTCTTAATTTTCTTTTCTCAGCCAAAATATAGACACACTTGCTGAATAATGACGTTGATTATAGATACAAGTTGAACTGGGAAGGCCAGGTGAAGTGAATCAGGTCAAATCAACCATATTTTAAGTCATGTAGTTTTTCCAAGCAACTGTTTGGATGATCATAAATCTACTAGTTGAGGTCAAATCAACCATATTTTAAGTCGGTGTTCATATCTTTGCATTTAATTATTGGTCCCTCGAACTGTTGATATCTAATTGTTTATCCAGTAATTGCCTAGTGTTTTTTGTCTGCTTATACAAGTTGAACAATTTGGTTCAAGAATCGAAATATTATATGTGAGCAGCACTGCACAATGATGAGTAATTTACTGTTTTTAGTGCATACCATTGTCTTTTGTGTAATTGCCAATCTGAATAGCATACTGATCAGTAGAGAGAATGAAGAGTAAATTATCTTGCTTTTAAAGTAAGGAAGGTTGTAACAATAAAATTGCCAGAAAACAACACCCCAAAATCAGCATCTTATAATCAATCGTCTTGACTTTGTTTAAATCAGAACTTTTTTTGGTCAAATCATCACCTTAAATACCCAATTAGTTACCATTTGAGATTTATTGGTAGTGAGAGCTGTTGAGGAGAAATTTTACTTGTTTTTGGATAAGTTTTGGGCTAATGCAAACTGTCTTTACCATTTGAGATTTATTGGTAGCGAGAGCTGTTGAGGAGAAATTTTAGTTGTTTTTGGATAAGTTTTGGGCTAATGAAAACTGTCTTGTTCAACCTCTTCACATTTTTTTTTCATTTCTATGTCATATTGGTTTTTTTTCCTTCATGAATTAGGCAGCAGTTTATTTGTAATATTGTTCTTATTTTTCTCTGGTGTTGTTATTCGCATCATCTAAAGGAGCTTGATCTGAATTGCACATAAAATAGTTGGTATCATTAGAAATATAAATATACAAACTGGTTCTTTCTAAACAGGTTCCAGGGTTTAAGAGGAGAAAACAATTGATGAGGGACCTATAGCAAGGTGATTCAAGATCAAACCTTGGGATTATTTTTCTGGAGCACTGGGACTGCTGAAGCCATGTAGCAACAAAGGTAAAATATTAGAAACTCCGATCTGAAAACCAATATTTTTGTTGATTTCTTTTGACAAAGGTCCCTTTTCCACAACTACTCCACAGAAATGCCTTCCCCATTAATTGACCATGCATCCAGTTTCATGTTCATGTCCCTGAACCCACTAGATCTTGAAAAAGAGTACAAGGAATTACATTAGTTGGCCATATAGTTTTGCATAGAAGATAAACATTCATATAATTATTTATTATCTGTTCTTAAATCTCATAATGATCAACACAGATCTGACACTTGAAGCTTATTGCCATCTGACAGATCCATTCCATAGCTGTCATACCAATTACTCATCCAGAAGTAGGTGCAAAAACAATGCTGCATTTTTCTAGATCCAAATTTGACTCTCTGATGTGATGGACAACTAAAAGGTGTGTAAACCTACTCTTCTAACCCTTTTGGAAGCAAGGCAACAAAACCATTTTTGCAAAAGGTTGAACTCATGCCACTTAATCACCTAAACTGAGCTCATGTCAGGTTTCAGATTTTACAAGTTCCCAATTTTTCGGATTTGTTCGATAATTTTAATTGAGTTGTTAGATTTTTTTTTGCCCATTCCTATTTAGCAAGGAGCCCCCCCTAAACTGCATATACAGGTCCCAGGTGTGACAGTACCTTTAGTAAGAGCTTTAAGCACCAACCTCACTTCTTTTCACAAATTAATAATGCAATTGCATCTCTTCTCCAGAAGATTAATCACCCTTAATTGTCAGAAGAATCATCTGCTAATTCCCAGTGTTTGGGGACCAGTAGGGACTGTAAATTCAAGCTGTGGTCCTGTCAATAACTTAATGTGTCCTTTAAACTTTTGAGAGATAATTAAATGACACTGTCACTTCCTGGAGAAGGTTGGTGAGGGCTGAAGCTTAAAAAGACAACCTAAATTCAATTGTTTTTATTGCATTTTTGGAAATTCTCATTCCTGTTTGTATGTTCATGTTGACAAATACTTTTTTAGGTTCATGCACTTTGTTTCTGTAAATCATAATCATCTCTCCTGTTTTTCAACAGAGCAAATTTAGTCCATTTTCTCTGAAACTGATTGGTTTACTATTGTATTTTATTTGGATTTGTTGAGAAAGAACTTTGTTTTTTTTTCATTTCATAGACAAAAATGCTTGTTTGACTAGACTGATGCTGAGATCATTCTTATTCTGGCATGTTTAAATCAGAAAAAGAGAAGAAAAAAAATTGAGAATCATTTATTTCCATATTTATTATTGTTATTCTATGTTGGGAAGATTCAATTCAAAGTGATGCAATGTCCTGTTTCATCAGGGAATTAAAGCAATTAACATGTTGTAATCACACTCAAAAGATACTCATTCCCCCTAATTATAGGTTTAAATCAGCCATCAAATCTGATACAATAAATGATTAATATATCTTTTAATATTAAATAACTACAAAATGCAACAAACAACTCTATGACCTCAATGGGGATGTGGACCTAACCCCTGTATGCATAGTGACTCATTATCTATATCTACTATGTTTGGTATCAATTAGAATTAGACTGGCTAGCTTCTCTTATATCTTTTCATTCTTAGTTTTTGCGAGTTCATCGATATGTAGGCGACATGAATCAAACTATAGATATAGTAGGAGACCTTCATGGATGCTGCTGCAAAATGTAATTTAATGGTCAGGCCTCTTTATACCTTCTGGCTGTAGGGGCCTGAAAGTGTTAGGTACAAGGAAGGAAGCTTCACTTTGGAACAGAGTACTGAAATCCATTTCTCTAGCTCATTGATTGATAGATAGGCATTTCTCTAGCTCATGCAAAGGAAGAATGAATGAGTTCTTCTGAAACCACACTCCCTTAACCTACAATTACAATGCATGAAAACAATAATTAAGTCTTGTATAGAAGAAGAAGAAGAAGAGGCAGAAGATGTTATAATTAATATAATGTTTGCATGCATGCATGCATGAGTGTATTGGTTTTGTAATGAGTTAATGTGGTTGTGGTCCATTTAACACTTTGCTGAAATCTGTGATGCAGTCCCTAGTACAATGCATGATGATGGTCCAAAGGTGGAGGAGGAAAATTGGCATGGTGTACGATGTGGGGCTGCACCACCAATTAAGGAGAGAAGGGAAGGCTGTGCCGACACATCCACCTTTCTCCCTCTCCCTCTCCCTCTCCCTTTTAATATATTTACCATACTACTTCTTTAATTTTCAGTTAAAATATTTACATATTTTCAGTGAAAAATTAAATTAACTAATTTTTTCTATTATGATTTCCAACAATATCCAAGTTGAGTTGAGTGGTTGATCACGGAGTATTCTATTTTGTTGTTAAAGTCTATTAGTCAATTATTGATTTTTAATAATCGATTGATGATGAATAGTTGAAGTTTAATGATCGATTATAAAATATTCTATTTGATTTTTGATATCAATCAATTGTTAATAATTAGTAGTCAATTGTCATATCAATCGATTGTTAAAAATTGATTGTCGATTAATAATATTAGTTTATTTGATTTAATCAAATGTATATTTTTAAAATGCAATCTAATTGAATTATTTAAAATAATTGATATTTTAAAAAAATAATTGAATTTTTAAAATAATACTTTTAAATTCGATTGATTAATTTGATTTAATCAAATTTATATTCATCTTTATATATTTTGGTAGCATTAATAATTTAGATTGTGAGGTTAATCGTGTGGGATTGTTAAGATGATAAATTTTAGAATAAGTTGATTATATAGTAGTGTGAACTAGTCCACATCTATTTTATTTTATAGTGATGATGTAGGCGACTGAGTGCACATTGAAGTGTCTGAATCATATTTAGGTGCATGGTACACTCAGTCATAAACATAGTTATCAACATGTTTTCACATATAAAAAAAGATTAAACATGAAAATTTAACATGAAAAGATATGAAATTTTCAAAATTTATGTTTCAACATCAAGTCCAGTCATTACACCAAATAAGTTCCATTGTCCAAATTTGATAAAAGGAAACATCAAACAAAGATTTCCTTTGTTTAGCTGGGTTGTGACTCAACAAAGTTTTGAGTAAATATGGAATGGTACAATAATTATAATGTTGTTTTGATGATATAACAAAGTTTTGAGGTTGTTAAAAAGATTTATTAAAGTTCGTCTGTGATATTGATTTGTGTATGGTAGGGACTCGATAGAGTGCGCATAATAGAGTTTGTGATTTGATGTGGTTGAGTTAGTTGGATGGTTAACTTGACACGGTTAAGTGGCATGATGACATGGGTTAGACTTAGAGATGATTGATGAAGAATGATAGGAGACATCGAATGAATTAAAAATTTAAATAAAAATTAAAAGGGTGTCTCAAATTATATAAATCATCAAAAGGATATATATCTTCATTAAAAATATTATTTTCAGAGGACTTCTCATTCAATGATATTGTAGTAGCTGTCAGTAGTTGTTACAATATATATAAGCTACATATAATTATTTTTAAGTGATTTTAAGATTTAATTATAACTATTTTAAAATATTTTTGATTAATTTACTTGATCCTTAATTCCAATCCTCAAACTCACATTGAGCCTCTTTTGATTAATTTACTTTCCCTCAAATGTAATTAGCATCTAATACACTCTCAAGTCATTCAATCATATCCTCTAAGTTTTTTTTTCTCTCCTTCACATAAAAAAGAAAAAAAAAAAAAAAAGAAAAAAAACTAAGCTCCAAAAGCAAAATTAATAATAAACTTTAATATTTAAAAGACATTTAAATAGATAACAAATGCAAGACAATAATTTTTCTATTATTCTATGCTCTTCCTCTTCATAATTTATACAAGAAAATTCATATAAAAATCTATAAATTTCATTTTATAAAACAGTTTATTTGTTTAAAAGCATTTTAAAAATTATAAATTGTTCAAAGTGTGATTCTTAAAATTTTTTCATTCGTGCAATGATAAAGGATGGGGACGGGTTCCTAGATGATGGAGTTAAAGGCTGCGTTTGGTTTACAGTAGACAGAAATACAGAGACAGAAATACAGAAATACAGTAGAGACAGGGACGCATTTACAATGGTCTCTGTATCGTGTTTGGTAATACAGAGACAGGGACACTGTTAGCCGATTTCGGCTGGAATTCGGCCGGATTCCGGCCGATTATCGGGATCGGAGTCCGGTCGCGGTCGACGCGCCGGCGCCGGGCGCGTCGATCGCGGTCGGACTCTGACCCCGATTCGGCCGAAATCCGACTGGAATCCGGCCAACAGTGGCTGGGGCGCGCAGGGCTCTGTTTTTGGTCGGATTCCGGTCGGATTTCCGCCACAATCCGATCGGAATCCGACGCCGTCCGGAGCGCCGGCGAGTTGCGCGTCCAACGCGCCCGGCCTGGCGGCCGACGGTGACCGGACGGCGGCGCGACGGTGCCGGAAACGGAGATGAGTAGTTTTTGTCTCCGTCTCCGTTTTAGTGTCCCCATTTTTACAGTGGACAGAAATGGAGACAAAGACGAAGACAGAAATCCTATTTCTGTATCTGTCTCTCAAAACCAAACGGGGACAGAGACAAAAATTTCTATTCTGTCTCTGTATTTGTGTCCCTGTCTCTGAAACCAAACGCTACCAAAAAGTTTACAAAATTTATTTAATTTATTTTAATGATAGATGAACATTTTATATAAAATCAGATAAAGTACTTATAAGATTAGAACAAAAATAAACAAAAATATTTTAATATTATTTTTATTAAAAAAGTCAAATATGAGGGTGTCACATCGTCATAAATCCAAATTGGAGGGTGTTTTTCAACGTGATGGAGATGGTAGAAGGTAAATAAATGTAGCACATGGAACACTACCTCTTCCCTTTTTTCACATTAACACCTCCACTTTCAAATTTTGCGCTTGGACTCTTACCACTTGTTCCGATTTCTTACAAATTAAGGTACAAAGATTTTTAAAGAGTAATTATTTGATATGCATATTTTTTATGTATGCTAATCATATTTAAATTGGCACAAGTTGTATCGTGTGATGCTTTTGTGATTCGCACTTTATTCGTATGGAAATTTAATCAAGAACACATTAAAATTTATGATATTAATTAACCATAAAAGACATTTTAAAAATATCTAGTACCATAAATAAATTAAGTTTGGTCAAGTTTTATGATAAGTTAATCTAATCAAATCAAGTTGAGTTTTATTTAAGTTTGATTTGATTTAGATTTTATAAGTTTGAGTTTTGTAAATTTATTATTTTAATTTTTTATATTTTAAAATTTATTTGATTGTTATTGAACTTAATAATATAAATTTATTTATTTATTTATTATTTTAATATTTTTAATGTATTTATAAACATTGATAAAATTTTTATTCATGAATAAGTTTTAATCTTTATTTTATTCATGAATATAACGTATATATTTAAAGTTATTTATTTAATTAAATTTATATGTATTGAATAATATTTATGAATATTTAATTAAATTTATATGGATTGAATAAATATAAATAAATTCTTATTAAATAGAATATTTAATTTATTTATTTATTACTCTAAAAATATCGATAAAAAACCTGATGTGCAAAATTATAAAAGTAAATTGGGGGGGGTTGGGGGGGGGGGGGGAGTTTAAACGAATGGTTAAATTTTGGGGTAATATGAAATTTGTTATCTGTCATGAGGAAAAAATAATAGAAAGGAGCGTTTAAAATTAGATACCAAGAAAAAGCGTAGTTTTGATGGATGCCGGAAAATAAAAAGGCCTTCTTGGGACACTCTCTTCTCAAACGAAGCGCCCCCTCAAGCTCTCTCCTCGGAGCACGCACTCGATCGCAGCGCAGCGAGGCGAGGGACGGCATTCGATTGCGCCCGCCCCCCTCTGGCTCATGAATCTTCCATCGCGGGATGCTGCTTTCGCTTCCTAAATGCTTGTTCTGCCTTTGTGATCCCGGAGCCTGGCGCTGGTTAGCGGCGGCGGGGTGCTGAGCTACCGTGGGTTCAAGATGAGACCTTTTGGAAGGCGATGCTCGCTCTAGGTTCTTCTTGTTTCGGCTGTCAGCTGGTTCGAGAGGTCCGAGGCGGAGATCGGGGCGGACGTTGGTGTTTGGTGAAGAAAAGGAGGTGCTTTTCGCGCTGAGCTAGTTGTGGGTGCCAGTTCGGGTCGAGAAGGGAGTTCCTGAGGTGAGATCTGGGGTGGCTTGCAGTTCCTACTTTCCTGTTGGTGTTCTACTCAAGGGATTTCGAGCTGGTTTTTAAGGAAAAAACTATTTCCTTTTTGAAGCTCTTTTTCGGCGTTTCTGGTCCATGCTTCTCGTTATCAAATTCTTTGTCGGTAGGGTTCAGATTGTTTGGTTTGGTTGAGGTACCTGCTACGACTTACGGCTTCTCTTTTGCTTGTTTTATGGTTTATTGGCTCTGTTCTGTCGTCTGAGAACCTGAAGGAATTTATTTGATGTTGATGGACAATACAGAAGGAATTTTGCTTGGAGCTTTGTTGAACCTAGAAATATCGCGCATGGTCCTTTTTAAACATAAATAAAAGAGCAAAAAATCTGGAGGATCTGCAAATCTTTTCAGCTAGGGCTTAGATAGCTAATTGCTGAACTGAAGATACTGAAAGCGAACATTTCTTGTACTTGAATAGGCTTTGGATGAATTTTCTGCCTGTCTGTCTCTCTCTCTCTCTCTCTCTCTCTCTCATCAAAAGATTGAGCTTGCCATTCTATTTTGATTTATTTCTTTCTCCTATAGCTCCAGATCGGATAGATTCCATGTCAACTGAACGATTAAAAGCATTTGGCGAGGATGAAAGAACGATAGTGATAATATTTTGCAGAGTAAAATATAAATATGAATTGTTTAGTTGTATGAAAGAGAATGGACATTCTTGTTATTCAAGTTCCTTTTCTCAAAGTGTTTGTTCATCCTTTGACTAGAGTGTGGAACTTCGATGCTAGAGTTGCAATCTTGTGATTCCAGTCAAATAAGAAGATGAAACTCTCGTCACCAGGTGTTGGAAATCAGCAGCAAGAAGGTGAGTTCTATGACATTTTTTGTTGATTTACTTAGAATGTTCATCATATGAAGATATATATACGATTTTTTTTGGTATTTAAACTAAATCAATGTAATCTTTCATCAACAGTGATCTAAGTTCCCTTTCCAACTTTTTAGCTTTTTTCCCTTCCATATGCATGGATCTCATTGGTTCTTGCTAAATGTGCTAGATAACTCTACTGAGTCAAGTGAGTCCTCATCTGTGGGTTTGCTGTAAGGATCAGTATTTGTTTTAACTTTATCAATGTTGATCCCCAAGAACCACCATTAGACTCATCGTTAGTCTTGGTTTTTATGATAATTGCCTCAGTCGAGCTTAAGTGATTAGTGTCTTAATCTAACCCCTTTGAACTCCTTAAATATTCATACTTTTCCAAAGCAACAATACAGTTTGTAATTTTTTAAAATCCTTCTGGCCTTTCAAGATCTGAAACTACAGTTAATTTTTTGAGTAATAATTGCGTTATCCTTATTGCTAAATCCATCTGTTTGGAAGTAGGAATTGATAAATGAGTGTGTTCGGTGGCAAAAATAAGACATTGATTACTGATTAAGTTGGAGCTTATTCGTAGTGCAAGTACGTGTGCATCTGTAGAAATTAGAAAATTCTTATCCATTTAGTGTATGTAAATTGTACTTGTATGTCTCCTCCAACCTGCACCATTACTTTCTTGCTACTGCATTTGATTCTCCCATCTATTCTTTCTTCATTTTAACTGTGTAATATCATCTTCATCATGTAGCCCAAGATACAGAGGAACAAATATGCTTGAATTCGGAGTTATGGCATGCTTGTGCTGGACCACTAGTTTCATTACCTATTGTTGGAAGTCGTGTAGTCTATTTCCCTCAAGGCCATAGTGAACAGGTTAGCATTTTTACTAATTTCCCCAAGGCAAGACCACAATTTACCACCCCTGTGAATCCATATTTTGGCTTGGATTGTTTGGGATGGGCCATGCTTTATTCTTCCAGTTGTGCTGTTTAATCTGGGTTGTCTCATCAGGTAGCTGCATCAACCAATAAGGAAATCAACTCCCTTCCTAGCTATCCGAGCTTACCTCCTCAGTTGGTTTGTCAGCTTCATAATGTTACTATGCACGTAAGTTTCTCTCAGACATACTGTTTTTTTCCCTTGTTGCGTCATTTACGTATTTTCACGAATGTGTTTTTTTTTTTTTTTTACTGTTACAGGCAGACAAAGAGACAGATGAAGTTTATGCCCAGATGACTTTGCAACCATTAAGTCCAGTAATCACTATATCTGCACTCTCAATGCCTTATTCTGTTGCCACTTCAATTTCATTCCGATCACAACATTAAATCTGTTCTGCAGCAAGAACAAAAAGATCCCTTTCTACCTACTGAATTGGGTACACCGAGCAAACAGCCAACTAATTACTTCTGCAAGACACTAACTGCAAGTGACACCAGTACACATGGTGGATTCTCTGTTCCTCGTCGAGCAGCAGAAAAAGTGTTTCCTCCATTGGTAAATCTAGCTTTCTAGAAAGAGTTTGAATTGGTTGTCAAATAATTTATTTCTCTACCCTTCTCCTGATCACCAACAAGCCTTTTTTAGGTGCAGCTATTTAGAGACTAGTATATGGATTTCATCCCTCAATTGAACTCTGTGCAAGGCTCTATATTTACATCCTAATGAAACCATATTGCTGTTGTAGGATTTTGCACAGCAGCCTCCTTGTCAAGAGTTGATTGCAAGGGACCTCCATGGTAACGAGTGGAAGTTTCGCCACATATTTCGAGGTATGTCAATAGCTTACCACTTCTCATATTTGGAGGTCATGATGAAACTATAGTCTATTATACATAATTTATAGGTGCTAAGGTTGGATTAAATGATTTGGTAGAGTCTGCGCCATTATGACATAAGGCAATGGTTCTAAGTGCGGCTTTAATGTCTGAGTTATGGCATCTGACAATTTTTTTTTCAAATTTTCTTGCTGTGGCGGTTTGTCATTTTTAGCATGATATAGAATGTGGCATAGATTCCACTGAGGATGTTGTCATGGTCCTGATGCAGGTCAGCCAAAGAGGCATCTTCTCACAACAGGATGGAGTGTTTTTGTGAGTGCAAAGAGACTTGTTGCAGGGGATTCTGTTCTTTTCATATGGTGCTGCTCCAATTGATTATTTGGGCATCCTTAACAGTTTGGTTTTCTATAATCTAACATTTGAACTTTTTTTGGCTTTAATAGGAATGATAACAATCAGTTACTTCTGGGAATTCGGCGTGCTACCAGACCACAAACAGTTATGCCTTCATCTGTTTTGTCTAGTGATAGCATGCACATAGGACTTCTTGCTGCAGCTGCTCATGCTGCTGCCACAAACAGTCGATTTACTATATTCTATAATCCAAGGTAATTAGCACACATCTCTAAGATCTAGGTTATCTGTTCATTCGGGTCTGAAATTTTATCTTTTTCAGGGCAAGCCCTTCTGAATTTGTTATCCCACTTGCTAAGTACGTGAAAGCAGTGTATCACACCCGCATTTCTGTGGGTATGCGTTTCAGGATGCTTTTTGAGACAGAAGAGTCAAGTGTTCGAAGGTAGCTTTGTTTGCAGCCCAATTTTAGTGATTTGTCTCTCGAACATTTATTCTGCAATTATGTGATCTTTGTTGATAATTTCATTCATTCTCTCTTTAAATTTTATCTCAGCCTTATTATATGGCGACTTAAGATAGTTACTTGTTTAATTCAACAGATATATGGGTACGATTACTGGAATTAGTGATCTTGATCCTGTCCATTGGCCAAATTCACACTGGCGCTCCGTTAAGGTAAAAGTATTCTTAATAATCTACTTCTTGGAGATACAAAAACCACAATCATTCGGCTTATGTCATCTGGGTTTCATTGATCAAGGTTGGCTGGGATGAGTCAACTGCTGGACAGAGGCAGCCGAGGGTGTCGCTCTGGGAAATTGAGCCTCTCACAACTTTTCCGATGTATCCACCCCCGTTTCCCTTTAGGCTTAAGCGTCCATGGCCTACCGGATTGCCCTCCCTTCTGGGTACAGTTGCTTAATATTATCTTTATAAAGAATCTACTATTGCAGTCATCAATCCTTCAATGAACTTTCGGCCATCAATATTTCTTTAGAGCACTTTTTGTTGTGTTTTGTGTAAGTATTTAGCTAACTAATATACTGCATAATTAGGTGGAAAGGAGGACGATATCGGTCTGAATTCATCTCTAATGTGGCTCCGAAATGCAGGAAATCCTGCATTTCAATCACTGAATTTTCAGGGCATGGGTGTTACACCATGGATGCAAATGCCGCCACAGTTTGATACTCAAATGCTCGGTCTGCAAACCGACATGTACCAGACAGCGGCTGTGACAGCATTTCAGGAAACAAGGAACGTGGACACTACGAAGCACGTACCACCACAGATGTTGCAATTCCAGCAAACTCCAAACACTACTAGCAGATCATCCCCTTTACTGACCACTCAAGTTCTGCAGAATGCACAGCCACAACTTCCTCAAACCTTCCATCAAAATATACCGATAAACCAGGTGCAAGGCCAGTCTCAATCTGAATTTCTTCAGCGTCAGCTACCACAAGTATACTCACTCAGTGAGCAGCCGCAACAGCAACAAATTTTGCAGCAACAAATACCAGAGCAGCAGCAAATTCTGCATCATCAACAAATGCAACAGAAGAAATTATTATCAAATAATGAACAAATTTCTGATGGAGTTCCTTCCTTGCCTCAACTTATGACTGAGTCACAGTCTCCATCTGCAGCAATGCAAAGTGTTTCTCCATTTTCCCGGCCTCAGAATTTTTCCGAGAGTAGTAACTGTGACTCAATTTCTACTGCCTCTCCATTGCATAATCTTTTGCAACAGTTATCTCCAGAGGCAGCATCAAATCTGCTTGCCTGGGTGAGAAGTAACCCAGCAATAAGTTCTAGACCTGATCAATTGTCATCAAAGAGATTAGCAGTTGAATCAATGCTCCCTGCTGGAGATCAGTCTGTCATGCCTGAGCTAGGACAATTAGGTGTGACACAAACTAGCATTTCTCAGCATTCTGTTGCATTGCCACCGTTTCCTGGAAGAGAGCGCATCGTGGATCAAGATGTTAACATTAATTCCCAGAGCCATCACTTGTTTAGTGTTAACTTCGACTCCTCTTCACTTCTGGGGCAAAATGGTATGACAAACCTGAGTAATGCTAGCACTGAGACTGATTCATTGAACATGCATTATGCTGGTAGTAATTTTGTGGGTTCCTTAGGAAATGAATTTTCATTGAATCAAGCATTGACTGGTGCATATGGTTTTGAGGAACCTGGATATTTGCCATCTCGTGAAAATGCGGAATCTCTCAATGAAAAAGGCAGAACCTTTGTAAAGGTAAATAATCTATCCCTCCATGAAATTAATGGCCATCTTTGCTACACTTTTTTTTTCTTTTCTTTTTGCAAATTCTAGCTGAAAAGCATGATTGTCTAAAGCTCTCTTTTATTGAGAAATGGATGCCAAATGTTCAGTGTCATTATGCTGTTCTAGAACTGGTTTTTAGATCAAAATTGAAAACCTAAATCCTAGATTGTTTTTCTTAAGTATGAAAGACTAAGGATCATATCAGTTACATGCTCAATTCAATTATGTAAATTTCTCTCCTTGTAAATGAGAACAAGTTTTGAAAGGTCCAATTGATTGTTATAAAGCCATTCAGTTGACTTAGTTTTCATCTCCTTTCCAGAAGCCCTGTTACAAGTTAAACATGCTTATATAGCAACGAAAGGTCATCGACCATAAAGTTTTACACTATATTCCTTGTATCATTTCTGCCAAGTGATTAGCTAGATTTACTGGTGCAGATTTATAAATCAGGATCCTATGGAAGGTCACTCGACATAACCAGATTCAGCAGCTACCAAGAGCTCCGTAGTGAGCTGGGACGGTTATTTGGCCTCGAAGGCCAGTTGGAAGACCCTTTGAGATCAGGCTGGCAGCTTGTATTTGTTGACAGGGAGGATGACACTCTTCTTGTCGGTGATGATCCTTGGCAGTAAGTTTGCTAAATCTATGTTCCTCTGTGTATGTCTAGTTTGTGAATCACTTGAATCTCAGATCACATATATCTCGCATATGATCGATCCTCTGACTATACTCGTGCATCTATCAGGGAGTTTGTGAACAACGTATGGTGCATACAGATACTTTCGCCTCAGGAAATGCAGCAGATGGGAAAACAAAGCACCGATTCACCCAACTCAGCCCCAACCAAAAGGCTTCCAACCAGTAGCTGTGACAACTACATTAGCCGCCAGGACTCAAGGAACCTGAGCACTACCAGGATCCCATCTGTCGTCGGGTCACTCGAATACTGAAACAAAATCCTATCTTTTGTGCATTATATCTTTGTGCCTTAGGCGCTCGACTAAAGTAGCGAGTAATTTTCTCAATTTATGCATGTCTAATAATTGTATCATATGATATCGTCCCATAATATTGGCATATAATTCCCACTACTAGTTTTGCTTAATCTTCTTCTCCACAAAATACATGATCTTTGCACTAATTGTCTCCCTGTTTCTGAGTATTAGGACATCACATCATGTGGTTCTTCAGCTCCAATTGCCTTCCAGTCAGGTTCTGCTCCTTTTTTTCCCTTTCTTTCTTTCTTTCAACTTGGACATTTTTGTGTCTGCCTCTGCCTTATCTTTAGACACTGACATGAAGATCTGGACCACAAAGTTTGTTTTTCAGTCCTTTCCCATGTGATCTGCACTCATTGAATTATAGAAAAAGAACCTCTCACTGTCACCACTGCATGTTATAGCATGACTGATCCCACACTCACACTCCTGTCCTTCTCATGAGGTAAGTGATTCATTGATTCTTTTTCTTTTCTTTTTTTCTTGCATAATTTTTTGGATTCAGTTGTTCTGTGCTTTATTCAGTGGCATTGGAGCCCCACCATCCTCTGCACTGTGGTCGATCGACTGTTATCATCACACAAAGAAAGGGGTGAGCATGTGGCCTCCATTAAGACATCCCCCCTTCACTTTCATACATGTCTATCAGCATCTTTTCCTCCATGGCAACATCTTCTTTCTCCTTTCATGGTGATTTCATGGCCCCTTCAAATCTTCAGCTGGCCCCATCACCACCAGAGGGGCATCCATTTTGACTGCTTCATGTTCTGCTGCTACAGCACAGTGACATCTGAGGAGCTGACTCTGGCCATTCTTCTCGAGCAGCAGCTGGTGGTGGCAAAGCATGGAGGTTTCTTCTAAATCTTCTCATCTTGAAAATATTTTCTTTTCCAGCTCACAAATGCCTGGAAAGCTCAGGAAAGTATGATATTGCTTTGCTTGAAATCAGACTAGTGTTCTTGAGTAAACTAAAGGTAGAAGTGCATTGACAGCAGTGGAAAGTGACAATTAGATGAATTATGAACTTGTATTATGGCAAGGCAGGGTGCTATAAAGGATGCTATATGATACTATGATTGTTCTTCAATGTTATTATTTCTTTTTTTTATATGAGAGAGAGAGAGAGAGAGAGAGAGAGAGAGAGAGAGGACTGATTAGATTTGTAATGTTTGATTTGAGGGATTACTTTAATAATTGCATCAACTTAAGTTTACTTCAACAAGAGGAATGATACTTTGTTATACTTTGTTAACAAATTAAAATGTTATCTTTTGTTTGATTCTTTTTTTAAAAAATGATTTAGTTAAAATAAAATAGATGGCAGAAAGATTATTGTTATACTTTGGTGGAAATGAATGATTGCTTTGCTCAAGAAAAATTCTATTTGTTATTTTATTTATGAGGAAATATATTTTCTTTTAATAAAAAATAGGAGCAAAATAAAATCATTTTGGTATGTTTACTAATTTATTTGATGTTACCCAATTGATTTGTGAGATGAATTTACAGCTTATCAAAATCCTCAGTTAAATGTGTATTAAGTGGTCAGCTTTAGTCATAATCATGATTAAACCAGAACTTATTTCAATACATTAATCTAGTCACAATTGAAAATAAATAAATAAACAAATAAAACCCACAAATTATATATGAATCTGTTGAGAAGAACACCAGTTACCAAGTAAAATTTAGTCCAAATCTACTCGACTCTCATTTACAGCACAAAACCAGTGATTCCTCTTGAAGTCAATGAAAGCTAGTGTGCCTGAAAAGAAACTCAATTTGTAAGAGAAAGAAATGAGTTGTGGACTGCTGATGATTCTTTTAAGTGCAAAATGTTACTAACCACACTTTCTTGTGTTATTGTGCCACTGGTATTTGAGGGGAATCCGGTTCCTGTACATCTTTAATTTGTTTTGTGTATCGGCTCCAGGCTACTAAGGCGGCACCGACTGCTGGTTCTACCTGCGAGAAACAACTTGGCGAACACTTAACGAGTAAAAAGAGTTATCGAAGTATGTCATGGTAGAAACTGATATTTGAAACCTGAAATGTAGCTGCTAAAATTTCAGTAGCCATTTCCAGGTCTGGCTCCAAATAGCATCAGAAACTTTCAAAGCACCAGATATATGTGTGTATTATTTATGCTTCATGTAAATTGATTACTATTTGTTGCTAGAGTGCCACAACATAAAGATCCATCACCTATATTAATGAAGTAAAGGTACTTAGATCTGTTAACTTTAAATATATATAGCTTCTTTCACTTTGTTTACCTCAGTGAAATTGTGAGATTTTACAAACCCTCTATTTCTATTTGAATTTGCAAGATAATTTTAGTTGAGATGTGTTTCATGTTTGTGCATGAGAAGAGTACGTGAAGAGAAGTCAAAACAACATGACGTTCTTCCTCTGAGTAAGGAAGGGTAAGGTTGTGTAAACAGAGATAGAACTCAAAAAAATGTCAAACTCTAACAGAAGGTAAAAAGAATAATTTTAAAAAGGGGATAAGTCGAAAGGATGGTTGATTTCGCACCTTAGGTCGGATGGGTAAAGCTCCTGGAAAAACCTTGGAAATGCACTTCACAACTTCCTTACCAATATCCCATCTCTTATTAGCTTCGAGAACACCGCCTACCATAACAAGTGGGAAACTCTCCTTGCCATCTGCAACCATAAAGCATCTTTAGTCAACATGGAGATGTGGTAGCCATGGAAGAAACAATTGTTAAGGTAAAAAAATTCTTTCCAAAAAACAGTTGGCTAAGTAGCACAGGGAGAATGATTTCTTCAAGCGAGATTTAATGGAATTTTCATTCAGCATGATCAGATGTTGCCATTCACCTTCACCGCACAATCTAAGTCTCTTCACAACAGCTATAATACTGTCTGCCAACTCTTGAACAGAGTCATATAGTATCTTATTTGCAACTTCATCGCCATCTTCAGCAGTAGATACCACAGTGGGAACCAATGCGGCAATGCGAGCCCAAGAAGAATCTGCATAAGTCCACCTGTGCCATACAAGTAAAAGAGATCATATATACTCATCTCAAGAAGCTAGTATTGGAAAAGAACATGTGTCTAATTTTAAAACATGAACAAGACAATTTCTAATAATGCAAGTTAAACTTTTTGATTAAAAAAAAATACTAACAGAAAAACATACACCTTCATATTGCATCCCTATGTTTTCTTGGAGGATGGAAAGCTGAATGAAGTTAAACAAAAAGAGCGGAAAATAAAGGAAAGAATAACATTTTCCTCTTTTTTGTTTATAATTTTGAAGGATAAAAATTGAATGAAAATATTCACTTTTCCTTAATGCTATTTATTATGAAAAAAAATAGTGAAAGATTTATATATACTCTAGGTTGACCAATGTAGGCGGATTAATTTTGAGAAAAAAGAAGTTATTATAAGTCCACGACTTTTCTTTATGATTTCTCCTTTTCACAATCTATCTTTCCAGATATACTATCAAGTATACCAAAATTCAATGCTAGGGTTGCCAGCATTCAAATAAATTCTGTGCAGCTATATAGGTGATTAATTAAGGATCGGTGAAATAGTGTTTCGATCACTATGTAGCTAAATTTTCAATGAGCAGATCACATCATGGTGCTCAATGTTATGCAAGAAAAGTTGAGTCAGTACCCAATCAGTTCATCTGGTGAAGAAAGTTCAAGCATGTCAAGAATGTTTTTTGTTAACTTTGTCTGAGGCCCCCGACCATCGTGTGCCTTAATGACTGCGGTCAATGCCTGTGCAGCAATGCCATATCCACTACATATGGGCAAAATATCAGTCGCTTCCATGCTTGAATAAGAAATGACAGTAGTGTAATATAGCTAAATCTTTTCAGTATACAATCTATACCAGTTAAAACCAGTAACATAAACCATATACTCTGAGTAACTTAGCATTTATGACAGTTGCATGAATGCATGTTCTTCTATAAATTGATAGAATATTGGACAAGGATGACAAGTAGTGACATGGAGAACTTAAAAAATTACTGACCTCACTCTGTCAATGGCTATGTACAACCACCAGGGGAATACGTGTGTTAGAGAGATGGGATGAGAGTGAGATCAAAAATCCAATATTGTAGGAAAGCCTGTGTTTTCTAAACAATTCCACTAAACTATAACGTAAGTGAGCTACAAAATACAAGCTGAAAGAACCAAGCTGACATACAGCCTAGGTTTCCTAAACATCTACTTGACTATAAGGTGATTGAGTTAGAAAATACAAACTGAAAGAGCCAATCTAACACCCACAAAGCTTGTGTTTTTTTAAACACCTACATTAATATCTGAGGTGATTGAGATACAAAATACAAGCTTAAACAAGCAATCTCTCTCTCACACACACACACACACACACACACACACACACACAAGTATACAGGCACAGACACACCTACACAAGGTGATTGAGATACAAAATACAAGTTGAAAGAGAAATCTAACACAGACACACACCACAAAAAATCAAATTAAGGCAAGCAAGTAATTATATACTACCAATTTTCACCACATAATATCAAATTAAGACAGACAAGTAAAATATTATCAATTCACTTGCACTAAATTGTTCAGCAGCAAAAATCCATGCAAGACCAATAGATCTGTCATTCAGTACTTTTTATAGAAAGATATATATTAACATGATTATTGAGTTGGAAGCCAAAGAAGAGCAAATAAAAGTTATGCTTCTGGTTATCAATCTTCTATAACTACATTACTGCTGACATCTCTGTTCTATTACATGATATGTCATTCACAAGTTCCTCAACATATTCAGCAAATGCTTGGAAAGTCAATAGATGCAGCTTGGTTGTTTTTTTTTTTCAAAATTCGTTCCAGTTTTTCTTATGACATCAGTATAAACTTACCAAGAACAAATCCTCTTGAATGTCTGATACATTTACAAAGTAGGAAAACTTATCATAAAAATATGATCTAAGACAGTAATGAATGTGAATATTGTAAGCCGATCATGTTAGGAACAAATTAGATCAAAGATAAGGAATGAACATAACCTCCCCCAATCCCCTAGAACTGGTCCTGCACCAGCAGCTCTGGCTTGTTTTCCATCCTCCGCGAACGCATAAGCAATGGTTCCTGTGCCTGCAATTAATACACATCCATATAGCTTTCC
Source organism: Curcuma longa (assembly GCF_044706935.1). Taxonomy (NCBI): domain Eukaryota; kingdom Viridiplantae; phylum Streptophyta; class Magnoliopsida; order Zingiberales; family Zingiberaceae; genus Curcuma; species Curcuma longa. The sequence goes on along the minus strand of NC_133871.1, from coordinate 18,089,590 downwards.
CATTGTTCCACTGGCCATCGCTGCAACAGCATCATTTTCAACATAGAATGTGACTTTATCTGGGAATATGTTTCTGTTACATGAGAAAAAAACTACATTATTCAGGTTCAAATTAATTGTTTGCTATTACTTTATTCCAAAGTAAGAAAAAAAAAACTTAAATGTTTCCAGAGCAAATAAAAAAACACAGATCTCACAAGGTTGTAGGGTCATATAATAGTCACTTAATGGTAAATTTCAAAAAGTTCAGCAATCCTAAAAAAGCAATCTTCCTTGCTCTGCCATGTTACAGAATTGAAAGATATTGCATATAAAGGTATAATTAATCTCCCAGTAATATATGTTTATGATGAATACATGGTTTGCAAGGATAATGATATCAACAATGGTTCTTTTCTCAACAAACTTCAAAAGTTAAATAAATAAATTTATTATCACTTTTCAGTATTTACAGAAACAAATATCCGAACAGAGGACTTGGGAGTGCATTTTTGTCCCATACAGGCATAAGGATACTGAGAAGAAGATATTGTTTTAATTAACTAAGTTCAAGTTATCTATTTCCAACTTTTCTTTGAGAGCGTTATAGTATAGAATCATCATTTAGCAACGAGAGTAGCTATCTGCCAAAGATCCCAACCACCCTGATAATGCCTGCATCATAGATCATGTACTGCCAAGCATGCATCTAGTATCCTTTCACAGAAAGCATACAAGTAATCCTTGACTTGTTTGGCAATGAACCAAAAAGTTTAAAACTGAAAATTAAATCAATGTATGATAATTGAAATTAACTCAATCTACAATCACGAACCCCAGTGGATTCTGAGAATTTAGCATGTCAGATAACAACCAAATAGCAGACCAAAATATATTGTATGGAGCCATCATAGGTTTCACCTTTATTTGGAAATATCAATGACCCAAACTAAATTTTGTTAAAAATAACAAATCTAGATTCCTATCACATTTAAACAAATCATGAGTCCCAACTAATTGGGGGTTTCTTATCTCGTTATTGAACATTATGCAAGGCTATGCCCCTAGTGAAATTCATAGCTTCAAATCATGTTTAATCATGTTAAATTTTTTTCAGTCTTCCACTACCTTTCACACCTTCAACTCTTATCAATTCAACCTGTCTAGATAAAAAATCTGTTGTTCAACTTTGAAATGATAAAAACACCTAGCAGAGTCTTGATTGAATGCAACTAGAGGTGTAAAGCAACTCAGTGCAACTGGTTCCAAAGTTCAACTTGTCTTGTTTGAAAACACTGCACTTTCGAGCTCTTCATCCTCATTCCTAGTAGAGCAGGATCATTGGGCACTTTGCCCCGCATGGTCATGTCTTGAAGTTCCTTGTTTTATCTCTCCACAAGATGCCGACACACCCATTGTCTCCCAGCTTTCCAACAAAAGAGTTAATCAAGACAATAAATGGCCAGTCGACTAGATCTTAATCATGAATAAAAGCTAGTGCTTGTCTGGTAATTCAAGAATAATAAACCAGTAGTTCCTGCTGTAATTAAAAGAAGACTATGATGACCCACAAAGGAACTTCTCTAAGAAACTTCAAATATATTTCATCATCTTCTCAAGTTAACTTTTCCAACAATGCAGCTTAGTTGTCCCTTTAGCTCAGATATCTGAGAGGTCATTCTCCTCCTAGAAATGTGGTAGTCAGACAGGCACTTAGTATGACTTCATAAAATGCACAAAAGCTTCTACAAGAAGCTGCCAGCTTCAAGATTTATGCTAAAACACTCTGTGTGATGTGGCTGTTATTGCTCATGCATTAAACCTTTAAATTTCAATGTAGCAAGGTGAAACGAATATGGCAAGAAAAAAAATATTTCATATTCCATAATCAGAAAATATGTCACTCCCTTCTAATAATGTAGTGATTCTTTAAAAAAATAACATCCCATATCCCTTAAGAAATCATTATAGGAATGCCAAAGATGACCAAGAAGTACAATAAATTACAAAAGTTGATCTTTTCCGGTGAAAAAATGAGCAAACCTGAGCCAGTTGATTATCCTTTGTTGATCTGAAGGATGATTAACTCCAGATACAGCCAAGCAAACTGCCCGTACAGATGAGCGACTACAGCAAGCTTTTGAAAGAGCTTGAGCCATAACCTCCTCTAGGCTCTCCCTAGCAGCATTTTCTACATAAAATTCATATGGAAATTAGAACCTTCATAGAAGACATCAACTAACAGGATAAGTAGTCACCATACATCTCAGGTTTATCCATAATGAAACTAATAAAATCAGAAGAAACTTTCTACGATTGAGCAACTAGGTCACCTATAGACTGATTACAAAAAACATTTCCAACTTCCAAGGAGAATCTTAATTACATAAATTTCTCCTTCATGTTAGTCATTGACATTTGTTCATCTCCATGTTAAACCAGAATACCTTCCTTGCAATAGTTTATATAGATTGAGCTAATAGCTTTAACTAAAGAATATTTTCGAAAGAGTCAAAGTTAGCCTCCCACTGGACATGAAACCATCAGATGAAAATCTTCTAAGGACTGAAATCATCAAATGCTCCTCAAAGATCTGGTCATATAACTGCCAAATTTCCAGTCTCTACAAGACCACTTCTACATTCAGATTCTAAGTCAGGCAGCACTCATACGATTCCCTAAACCCTAAAAGCCTTAAAGGGAAAAAGAATCAAAATTTGCACTTTCAAGCAATTTGAGACGGAAGAGCATATGTCAGTTAGTGCTTAGGAGTTAGGACCCAAATTCATAAATAAAAGTAATTTCCAATATCACTTTATAGCTAATCTCCTTATATAAAGCCAACAATTCATGTTTTTATAGGAATGAAAATCCTCTTGTTTTAATGTCACGTAGGTTTATCATCGTGTTTGACTATGTGACTATCTATAGAAAAAAAAAAAAAGAACTGGCATTTTACTACTTTCTTTCCAGTCTCGACACGTTCTTTACTTCCTTTATCAGAATGGTCTCAGACAGTCGTCCATTCTCTTCAACGTGAAAAAGTGCATTGCCAGATTGTTGGATAAGACTGGCGAAAGAAAACCAAGTCGCAGCCTTGAATGTCACAAGAGGCCTAGATGCAAGTGGTATAGAAATAAACGAGGAAAGAGGAATCGATACCTCCGACGGAATTGTGATTCGAGCATCCACCGACAGCGCGGGAAAGGACGGGCAAGGGCTCAGGAAGAGGCCGGGAGGCCGGGAGGCATACGCACACGGTGGAGGTAGTACCTCCATCGACGCCGAGGACGACGCCCCCGTCGGGGCTCGGGGGCACCTGAGACTCGAAACCCCAAATCTCCCCATTCCTATACCGCTTCATCGCCTCCGTCCTTCTCCACCCACCGCACCCTCCTTCCTCAGCGCAGGCAAATGGAATCGGTTCAAAGCCTCAAACGAAACCAAAACACGACGACCTCTTCTTCCTCCGATTCGCCGAGCGAGCCCACTCGCCGCCGCAAAGTGGCAGCAGTCTCGAGTCGCTCACACAAAATCTCTACTTTGATGTCAAGATCACGGAGTCGACGAGGGAATCGGAATCGAATCGGATGGAGACGGCGAGAGCCGGAGGAGATGTAGAGGGGAAGCGGCGAAGCAGAATAAAATAATTACAGGCTGGCGTCTGCAAACCAAGTCACGTTTAACCCACGTGATTCCTCGTTTTGTACCGGGTATTTGTAGGTCCCGCAGGCCACGCATCATGCGTCGGCGCTCTTTTCGTCTGCATCGCGTGGAATTGGTGTGCGCGTATCGCTGAAGTTCGCGTATGATTAAGACGTACGCGACGATGGTAACGAGAATTTGGCGGATATTTATGAGTTGGAAGCACGATTTAGGCAACGGATTGAGTCACGAGCATGGAGGGAGTGCGGTGTTTGTGGCCGTAATTTAATTAATATCGTTCTGTACTCCTGTATTTTATTTCTACTAACCACTCTTATCTTATTTATAAGATAGATGAAATGGTATAAAAATAAAATATATATATACATATATATATATATATATATATATATATATAATATATATATATATATATATATATATATATATATAATAATTTATCAATCATCTATCATAATAGTTTTAAATATTTCTAGACTCTATCTAACTTTGTCTCTTACGAATCTTTAGGCAAGGCAATATATTGATTTTGACACGAGTCCAAAACAAAACAAAACTCGACTTCAATACATGCACAGTTTGCTTCGATTGAGTGAGTTTGCTGAAGAAAAGAGTGATGTGCTCCTTCAATATTTCTACTTCCCTTAGATAAGATGGAACTTAAACAACTTGAGTTCAACATATGCATCACAAATGTGATTATTGGCGTGGGTTACAATTAGGATGATGAGCTTCATATAAATGCATTTATAAAACCCTAAAACTATTAAGAGAAGATCACACTGCAAAAGTGTCATCGAATGTATGAATCTACATCAAGGGAAAAAAGCAACGTCGAGAATCATATCTGACCGCGTGGCCTAATGGATAAGGCGCTCGCCTCCGGAGCGGGAGATTGTGGGTTCGAGTCCCACCGTGGTCGTTTTTGTATTTATACATATATATATATATATCTATATTATGGAATATTATTTCCACAATTATTAAGTTTGAGAAATAGACTACCTTTTCTCTAATCTATTGGAAGCTGCAATTAGAGAGAGCGTTTTTTCAAAGCTAGATAAGTAAGTATCTAGGCAGTTCGATGTTAAATTGACATTTTATAATTAGCATAGTCCCCCATTTAAGTTAAAGATGGGTGAAAGTTGATTGGACTAATAATATAAATAAATAAAAATGAGATAAATATTAAATGGAGTCGACAAACACCATGCACAATCTCATCACCTAACCGATACCCAAACTTGAAATTGAGCATCGAATGTGATCTCATTGCTTGACCAAATGTCTTCCGTGCACAATGTCATCACCTAACAAGCTAGAAATTGAGCATTGAATGTGATCTCATTGCTCAACTAAATGTCATCTGAAAGAGATCGGTAAACAAGGTTCGACTCAATATCACAACAAAAGACTAGAGATATTCAGAAATACAGATAATGAAACTAGTGTCTTGATGAGTGCGATAACAAGGTTCGACTCAATATCACACAACATATCACAAAGAGCATTACTAGGAATACAAACACACAATGTAGAAACTAGTATTGATCCAAGCCCACACCCGTACCAATGGACACTCATAAAGCAAGACACTTCCGAGATGGAAATCACTCAGTCAGTGGGTTCCTCTTCTTCTTCCTCTTCCTCGTACTCCTCTTCTGCTGTGGCATCTTGGTACTGCTGGTACTCTGCCACCAGATCATTCATGTTGCTCTCGGCCTCGGTGAATTCCATCTCATCCATGCCCTCTCCAGTGTACCAGTGCAGGAAAGCCTTTCTCCTGAACATGGCCGTGAATTGTTCGCTGACCCTCCTGAACATCTCTTGGATGGACGTTGAGTTCCCAATAAACGTGGAAGCCATTTTCAGTCCGTTGGGTGGCATGTCACACACGCTGGATTTCACGTTGTTTGGAATCCACTCGACGAAGTAGGAAGAGTTTTTGTTCTGAACATTGAGCATCTGCTCATCAACTTCTTTGGTGCTCATCTTTCCACGGAACATGGCTGAGGCAGTTAAGTAACGGCCATGACGAGGATCAGCAGCGCACATCATGTTCTTGGAATCCCACATTTGTTGGGTCAATTCGGGGACTGTCAGAGCCCTGTATTGCTGTGAGCCCCTGGAGGTCAATGGTGCAAACCCCACCATAAAGAAGTGCAGGCGCGGGAAAGGAATGAGGTTTACAGCAAGCTTTCGGAGGTCAGAATTGAGCTGGCCGGGGAAGCGGAGACAGCATGTAACGCCACTCATTGTAGCAGAGATAAGATGATTCAGATCACCAACTGAAACATCAAGAAGAACATCAGATGAGAGATGCTGGTAACAATGCACACTAAACAAAAAATGGAACTTTGAACATGGAATAATAAGATTTTATGCAAGTTCCTTGTTGGAACGGACACTTACAAGTAGGATTTGCAAGCTTAAGAGTGCGGAAGCAGATATCATACAATGCTTCATTGTCAAGGACCATGCATTCATCAGCATTTTCGACAAGCTGGTGAACTGAGAGAGTAGCATTGTATGGCTCCACAACTGTATCAGACACCTTCGGTGATGGGAAAACAGAGAATGTTAGCATCATTCTATCAGGGTATTCCTCCCTAATCTTAGAGATAAGAAGGGTGCCCATGCCAGACCCAGTTCCTCCTCCCAAAGAATGGCAAACTTGAAAGCCTGCATAACAAGATAACAAATTTGTTACTTATATTGTTGTTTGCATACGGTGCTACATACCTAGAAAACTACATGAACAAGAAATAGCATCGTTGTTTAGGGTTTGGCACTGTCAATCAAAACAAAGACCAGTTAGTCAGAAAGACAACAGATATTCCAATTTTCCAGCAGTTGATATCAAATATAGCTAGTAAGATGCCAAATTCATTATATCCCAAGTAGCCATTGTGGGGATTAGGAATCAAAACCAGTAGGCAACGAGCCGAAAGTAGGCAGAATTTATACTAGGACTAGCAGCAGATGTTTGGTAATATAAACTACTTTCTTCAATTAGGCATTTTTATTTTCCATTATTGTTCATGCAAATTGAACTGCTACGGTATAGATTATCAAACTTAGAGAAGTAGGTGACCAACTTGAGTTACTAAAACTGAAAGTTAATGCCGATTCAGTAATCTTAACCAAGAAAAAGAGATCAATTGTCGCAATCGCCGTGTACATTCAAACACCAAATGAAATTAAATCTCTTTGTATGTGCACCAAACTCAGAGATCTAATAAGTCTTCTCTGTGGCACAATAAAAGATATTAAAATAGATATGGATGTTATCACAGAATCAATTGGATATCAACGCATGTGAACACTTTAAAGTCCAATCTCAAAATTCATATATAAGAAAGAGGCAGGTTGCTAACGCCTTTGAATTCCTTTCAAGCACAATCGCAGAAGATTAACAAGAAGAGGTAAGCAAGGAGTTAGCAATTGACGTGAAACAAATGACAAATCTGGCAAGAAGTCACAGTAGCGTAATTTGTGAGCTATTAGTAGAAATAAACAATTTGTAAAAAAATCCTAAAATTTTTAAGTATAAAGCCTAACATCGTCTGTGCACATTTGTTAGATCGAAGTTAGAAAAATTCTAGAGTGGAGCCTCCTCTGCTTCTTTAAAAAGCTTGTACTTCATCACTGTTTGAAGTAGCAAGATGCAAGTCATAAAAAGCACAACAGTAAGTTCATAAAACGCCTTAAACAATGGAAGATCATCTCAGCACATTAACTGAACAATTCGGACATAAATCAGAAAAAATCGAAAGGTCGATTAAGCAGATCTAACAAATATCACATTTATTTTAGAAGAACGATTTTGCAATCGAAGTCATACCCTGCAAGCAGTCACAATTCTCCGCTTCCTTTCTCACAACATCTAGAACCGAATCGATAAGCTCCGCTCCCTCAGTGTAGTGTCCCTTGGCCCAGTTGTTCCCCGCCCCAGACTGTCCAAACACGAAATTGTCGGGACGGAAGATCTGGCCAAACGGCCCAGATCTGACGGAATCCATGGTTCCCGGTTCAAGATCCATGAGGACAGCGCGAGGAACGTAGCGCCCTCCACTTGCCTCGTTGTAGTATACATTGATCCTCTCGAGCTGAAGATCAGAGTCGCCGGTGTACTTCCCGGTGCCATCGATGCCGTGCTCGTCGCAGATCACCTCCCAGAACTTGGCCCCGATCTGGTTCCCGCACTGCCCTCCCTGAACGTGGAGGATCTCCCTCATTATCGCGTCGTTCGCCGGAGCTTCTGCGACGACTTAGGATTCCGGATCGCCGGCGTGAGAGCGAGAGCGAGAGAAAGAAAGAGGGGCGGAGCAGCGAACGGACGCGAAGAGGAGGACCAGAACTGACTCTCGTCAGAGATCTGGAACGGCTTTTATAGCCGGCGACGTTGCGGTTTCCTAACCGCCCCGTCAGCTTACCGCTCTGTCACAAGCGAATGCCGTCCAATGGCGATTCGTTAAGCCGTAAATTTAAAACCGAGCGCCAGCGGTGCGGTGACTTGCACCGGGCTCATGACGATTCAAATCATACGGTGAATATGCAGTTTGGCCCCTATCAATTACTAATTTTTGAATTGCCAATCCATCTGAAAATATTACAAAAGATCTAAAAAGCGCCTATTAGTTTGAAACTATTAAATAATCACCCCTATCTTGATTAATTATCAAATGGCTTATTCATATATCTTTGCAAGGCGAATGCTCGTTCTGTAAATTTTAAATAGATTATAAAGAAAAGGGCAGGAAATATAAAGAGAGAAAACAAGGAAAAAAATTAATGTCATAAAAATTTTGACTTTTTGAAGGGTATTTTTGAAGAAATTATCAAACCTTGAGGGGTGTATTTTGACAATTGACCTTTACAAAAAGAGAGGATTTCTATGAACAAGCAGACCATTATGGTTGTTGGTCCTTTTCAGATGCAATCTCTGCAAAAACCTTAATCTATGACAATGGAAGGAACTAGTTACTCCACTGTAATTTGCAGTACAGTGGTGAGCCTAGGTTTTCGGTACCTTCTGAGAAGCAGAGAGGAGCATACAACACTCACCGACGAGAAAGCCATGCAGGCGCCCGCCAGCCATGGCGGCATACGTAGCCCGGTGAGGGGGAAAAGGATGCCAGCTGCGACTGGAATTGCGATGACGTTGTATGCCATCGCGAAGAAGTAGTTCCAGCGTATCCGAGCGAAGGTCTTCCTCGAGAGGTCGATCGCGGTGATCACGTCTTCAAGGCTGTTTCTCACTAAGACGTAGTCTGCAGCTTCAATAGCAATGTCAGTTCCGGCACCGATGGCCATACCGACGTCGGCAGCAGCCAGTGCAGGGGAGTCATTTATGCCGTCGCCGACCATTGCGACCGTGCTCCCGTCAGTTTGGAGCGAGCGTATCACGTCGGCTTTTCCTGCTGGCATTACTTCAGCTCTAACATCTTCAATTCCAACCTGCAAAGAAGTTAACAAAGTTACTCATTACAATGGTGATGGCAACAAGAGCAGAATGAAGTGAAAATGATTTTAAAAGTGAGATGAGAAACCAACCTCCTTTGCAACGGCGTTTGCAGTTCTCCAATTATCTCCCGTTACCATGACTGGATGGATACCCATCTTTTTTAGGCCTTCAACGACAACTGCTGCTTCTCTTTTTAGGGGATCAGCAACTCCTAGGACTCCGATGAAACTATCATCATAGGACGCAAGAATACCTGTTTTAGCATTCAATTCCAAGTCTACCAAGAAAGTTTCAGCTTCTGTAGGAACAGGAACACTGTGTTCAGCCATTAGAGCTCGGTTGCCGACCTGCCCATGACATGGAATGCACCAAACACAGTTCAAAGTGTTCATATATATAAGGAGAGAGAGAGAGAGAGGACTGAAAACGAATTCAAAAACTAACCAGAACCCTTTTTCCATTGATGAAGCACTTCACCCCTCTCCCAGGCAAAGCAGAAAAGTCGATGGCTTCGAGAAGCCATTCTGATAAGATTTGATCTCTGCTCTGCTTTGTAGCACCATTTGTAGGAAGCTTATCGAAGTAGTGATAATGATACGCATAATCTAGGATTGCCCTTGAAAGAGGATGCTCACTGCTAGCCTGCACCACATTGATAGAGGAAAAATTATGGAGGCTGTGCTATTATTTGATCATGGTGTCAAATAATCTGTTTTATGGTATGATGCACTCACCTCTGCAGATGCAACCAAAGTAAGAAAATCTCCAAGTTCCATATCTGAAAAAACTTTCACAGTTGTTACAGTAGCTTTTCCTTGTGTTAGCGTGCCTGTTTTATCGAAGATCACGTAGTTCACATTCTGAGCTCTCTCCAAAGCATCTCCGCCTTTAATTAGGACTCCATGAGAAGCACCCACACCAGTAGCTACCATGACAGCTGTTGGAGTTGCCAGACCAAGGGCGCAGGGGCAAGCAATAACAACGACAGATATCGAGAACATGAGAGAGAACACAAAACAATTGCTCCTTTCCTCACCCCATGAATCAGGGTAAGCTCCTAGCAATCCACAAACAAACCTAAAGAGAATAGCATGAATAAGAATCACCAAATTCGGGAGTAAAAACATCTGGATTCTGGAACATTAATGTGAACTTACCATCCAAAGAATGTCACTAAGGAGATGGAGATAACAATGGGAACAAAAATACTGGCAACCTGTAATTTGTATAAATAGATTGTAAGAAGAAAAAAAAATGGTTGATTTCTATAGTCACCAAAATAATTCAGTTTCATATAGGACACAAGGAATGAACTAAGTATTGATACTCAGACAAAAGTAATCATTGTACTATAGCAATGATGTTTATCACAATCTAAAAATTATGGAGTAGAATAAATTGCTTCTATAAGGATTAATGAATAAGGAAAAGAGATTACTGCAGTTACTTACATAGTCTGCAAATTTCTGAATTGGAGCCTTAGACATCTGAGCAGTCTCCACCAGAGAAATTATCTGACTCAGAACTGTATTAGATCCAACTCTTGTGGCTTGAATATGAAGGACACCATATAAGTTCATTGTACCGCCAACAACAGAAGAGGAAATTTCTTTGGAGACTGGTTCAGATTCACCAGTGACCATACTTTCATCAGCATAGCTTGTACCCCAAACTACCATACCATCAGAAGGAATTTTTGAACCTGGAAGAACTTTTAAAATATCACCAGGTTGAATCAAGAGTGCATCTATCTCTCTCTCGCCTACGTATCTTGCCTCTGCAATCCACAGACAGATCACATGAATCAGGTACAAGTTGCACAGAACCTTAATAGTTAAAGACATTTTTAATGCAAGCTCATTGGATAATGAACTTCAATGTATGCCATTTGATTTTGATTTCAAGATAGGCAACTTATTATAAAATAGAAAAAAATGATTGCAGTTAAAGAATATAATTAAAACTCTCAGTGAGATACTTCCCCTTACCTAAAGTATTCAGAGATGGTTTACATACCTTCATCTTTCACCAATAACAAAGCTGTTGCAGGGGCAAGTTCAACCAGTTTCTTAATTGCATCTGAAGTTTTGCCCTTGGCAACAACTTCCAAATACTTCCCAAATAAAACAAATGTAATAATCATAGCACTTGTCTCAAAATATATTGGAGGTCGAAATCCAGTAAATGCACCATAAAACAGTGCACCTACCGAATAGAAATAAGAGGCAGAAGTCCCAAGTACAACCAGAACATCCATGTTTGTAGACCAATGCCTTACTGCTTTATATGCTGCCATATAGAATCTTCTACCAATAACAAACTGAATAATACTCACCAGTACCCATTTCAATAAATCTTGAATCAGAAAAGGTCCACATTTCATTAGTAAGAAAGAACTCAATAAACCTATCCGAGGACAAACCATCCGTATGAAGAAGACAGGAATCTGTTGTACAGAAAAAAAAGGAATAATTAAATGCTATATAAAGAAACTACATCACTTTGGCGAAAAAATTTAGTAACATACAAAGTTACAGGTTCTAGAACTTTATGTTAGACGAGTGTAGTGAAGTCAGTTTACAGAATTAAGGATCAAACTTACACTGAGAATCAGACTCGAGAGGAAAAGCTGAAGTAATTTTGAGGATTCTTCGACATGATTTGAAGTTGCTAGTGCATAAGGGTTTTGCACAGATGCCCTAAACTTACCATTGCTTCCTTTCTCAATGGACTCAACAATAGATCTCAAACCAATAGCTTCTGGATCAAAGACAATTTCCACTTCCGCAAGGCTAGAATTTACCTCAAATTGCCGCACCCCTTTCAAATCCCGTAACATTCCTTGTATATTGCGAACATCTGTTTCACTTGATAATCCATCCACAAACAAAAAAACTTTATTTTGTTCACTGCTTTGCAGAAAAGAAGCATCAAAGCCCGCATCCTCAATTGCAGAAACAATCTCATCTTTGTTAATAACTGATGGATCATATTCAATTTCTCCTAGTGAAGTTGCTAAAGCAACAACTGATCTTTTCACACCAGGAAGTTTTGTCAAGATACCTTCAATAGAGTTTACACAATTCGAACAAGTCATGCCTCCTATCCTGAACTGCCCAGTGAAGGTCTTCCTGGAACCACTTTGGTTATTATTAGTTTCTGGAAGGAGTTCTGCTTCAAATCCTGCATCTTCGATAGCATCTTTTATGTCTTCATCCTGCATAGGGACAACAAGCATCAAGTAAGCAATAGCAAAAATGAGGGTCAAAATAACTTGCATCAGATAATTGTATTTACAATGATAAACTATGGAATAAGTTATATGAGTTGAATCCTTCTCTTGAATTACTCTAACAGGGTTTGCATCAACTTCATAAATATACTAAATTTAACTACTTCGAAGAAACTAGTCAATCAGCATGACACACTCAAGTAATTTGCTGTAAAGAAATAAAGGGAAAGTGATAATATGGAAGTGTTAGGAGCATGAGGTTATTTTTGTAGGTATGTTGAAAATTACAACTTTTGTATAAGCCAATCAAGGAATTTTAATAATCTAATTTGATTTGGAAGGTAGTTCACTGTTAAAGGAACTACAGAAATAACTAGAATCCCAGATGGAAGATAACAGCCCAGCCAAAATCAAATATTCACATACAGCCAATCCACACAATCTTGTATGATCAGACAATGCTCAAGTGTCAGAATTAGAAACAACACTCCATAAAAGGACAGGAAACAATGAAATCCTAGCTAAATGCAAAAACCTATGAGAAAACTAATGGTTTTGTAAATGAGTTAATGACTATGAAAGTCCTACGCGCCATAAGGTGCAGCAATGAATATATTGTCATCGGCAGAATAACTCTCTTGTCAGTTACTTAACTGGAATGATGGGAATATTATTTCCGCCACCACCAATGATTGGCGTATATGCACTAGAGTTAGGGATGTCAAGGATTTAAATGTGCAGGTGCAGAAATGAATTATCATGCAAGTACAGTAAGTCCTCTTCACTAACTGCTGCTGAATGCAGGAATTATCTCGCTTTAGCTCACAAGACTACCTTACTTTAATTTTTTTCTCGAGCTGGGAAGAATTCATTTGAGCTTACAAAGACGGAAACAGACACAAAGGCTCCCTGCTCCCGACCAGTTTTTCCTCGATCCAAAAAAACCAAACACATATAGACAGAAATTCTTAAAGGACAAATCTTTGCTTCCAAATGGCAGAGCAGAGTCCATAAAACAGAAATTTTCACCCCAACTCACAAACCAGATAATTAAAAAGCAGTACCGACAACAACTTCATCGTAGCGGAGAAGCACCAACATAAAGCGCAGAGATCAACAAGAAGAAAAAAAAAGATCTGACCTTGACACGGCTGGGATCAAACACGACGTAGGCCTTGTTTTGGAGCAGGGAGACAGTAGCCCGGACGACTCCCGGTAGGGCTGAGATCGCACCCTCCACGGAGCTGGTGCAGGCGGAGCAAGTCATCCCAGTGACTCTAACTTGAATTCGCCTCGCTTCCTTCTCCACCTCCTCCCTTGTGGCCGCCGCCTCCTCGTCGTAGGAATCGAGGAGGCGGACGTCCTCGAGGTCACCTTCTTCCTCATCCCTCGCGGTAATCGCCCGGCGACCAGCGACGGTGGTCAATTGGATGTCTACCAAGCTCGGTGCCATGGAAGTCCTCGCGAGCGTGAGGGATTCGAGAGGAGAAAAGGATTAAAAAGAGGGAAAAAAAAACTCAAAAAAAAATCGGAAAGTAAAAAAGAAACATAGCAATTTGCAATGACGATTTTACCCTTTTCCAGAAACATTGCAATATCAAATGACAGTTTTGCCCTCGTTCGATAAAAAAAACTACTTTTTTAGTAAAAATATCATTGACCCCCTTGAAAGTTCATTTATTTTTAAATGCTCTTATAATATTAAGATCATAAATTAGAATTTAAAGTCTTATTACTAAAACTTATGGAAGTTATCCATTATCATATCAACATTCATCCCACCATACATCCCCTGTTTGTTTTGTGTAATTAAATTTATCTCCTTCCATTGTGTAGATTGTTATTTACGCTTTTTAATTTATGTTGATGGTCGATGAAAAATTTTTATAAAATCAGACGATTATTTTCAAAATTAATCGGATCGCAAGACCTAGATAAAAAATAAAAGTTTTAAAGGATAATTTTAGATAAAATAGTTAGCCTTAGAGGAAATAAAGATTGTGTAAATTTTTGTAAATTAATTTGATGAGAATTTTTATGTTGATGTTCCGTTAAATCTCATTTATTTTAAAAGTCATTTATTTATACACGTGGCATATTTACAACTTATCTCTGTGATTCTTTTTGCTGAAGAAGAGTGAGAGAGATTTCATTTGAATTAAGTGCACAAATTGAAGCTATATTTGGTTTCCTTTTAATATAAATTAGAGGTGATAAAACGTGGGTTTAAATTTTATAATTAACAAGATAGAAAGGCCTTTGTGATAATTCTTAAAAAGTAAAGGACTTAATTGCGATTTCTACCTAAATAAATTCATAAGATTCCTGTTTTGACCCGGAGGCGGGCGTATTCCGTGTTGACTTTCTCCTCTTGACTTTTAATCCCTGGTCAAGTTTGGATTTAGATTATGTCCTAGATTTTGACAAAGTATGTCAATTAGTGGAATGATTTAGGCAACTTTCTTGATTGGGAGTATGAATAGGATGACAGCTTTTATTTATATTTGATCAGTTCAATTTATTTGATTTTTATGATTAACTTTATGTGCTAACTCTATTTAGTCGTTAATTTATCATTTAATTATCTGATCTGTCTAATCACCCTCTTCATTTGTATACCCACCCACCAGCCACCACCCTCCTCTTGGCAATTTTACGATTTTGTCAAAAGAAAGTGAAGACTTTGTGAGATGTTGGCAATATCCCAAGGTTGTTGAAATGAATAAAGGATGGAGGTGGGGAGGGCTTTTATCAATCTTCAACTTCACGTCGTTTGCTTTGATCAATTTATTCATTTGTTTATAAACATCACGAAATAAATGCTTTGGCCAGTTCGATTTCTTCTCCACATTTTGATGTAACTGCAAATTGTTTTTGCTTTACGGATTGATTTGTTTTTTCATCCTTAAAGTTATTAAAATGATAATATTTTTAGAGTACAAGTCAAAGGACGTCCGCTGAATCGTCAAAGCCTATGTTAGTTTTTTTTTATCAAAATAATGCCCACCCTAAATTAATCGGACACATTATAGCAATCACAATATTATTCTCGTTATTATCTTTCTTATATCTCTCTCAAATTCTAAATTAATCGGACACATTATAGCAATTACAAACCGTAATTGTTATACAGTATAACAACTACGAAATTATAGATGTTACAACATGACCTCAATAATGTCCACCCTATAAAATGACACAACAAACATCAATTATGTTCTCATTGTTATCTTTCTTATATCTCTCTCAAATCCTAAATTAGTCGGACACATTATAACAATTACAAAAGTGTAACTGTTATATAGTTATAGCAACTACGAAATCATAGATATTACAACATTTAAAATAAATTTTAAGACATTGTTCGGAGCCTCCAAAAAAATTTTTAAAAATATTTTTTGTACTTGAAATTGAACTATTATGGATTCCATTCAAAAATCAATTGTAGATCTCTGAACAAATTTCGATTTAATATATTATGTGTTATATATTTCAATCAGAGTTAAAAGTTATAACCTCTTAAAATTTAAGATTTAACATTCACGTTGTAAAATTACGATTTCATAGTTGTTACAACAGTTATAACTTTTAATTCGAATTAAACCACACGACACATAATATATCAGATCGAAACTCACTCAAAAATCTACAACTAACTATGGGGTGGAATTCATAACAGCTCGATTCCAAACTCAAAAAAATATCATTTAAATCTTTTTCGTAGACTCCGAATAATGTCTTTAAAAATTTTTTCATATTGTAACAATTACGAAATTATAATTGCTACAACCATATAACAACTACGAAACCATAACTACTACAACTGTATGACAACTAAGTTATAGCAATTACGAAATCTTAACTACTATAACTGTATAGTAACTATGATTTCGTAATTGTTACAACACACCTAATTTAGAAGAAAGACAAGATAATAATGAGAATAATACTAAAGAACACTTATATCATTTTATAAGGAGTGGGATACTCTTTTGATTAAAAAAACAACATAGAATGTCTCTTTAACGATTTAGTAAAAAAGAATATCATTTTAACTTTTGCTCATATTGTTATTTGATTACTACCGGAGGAGCCTTTTATTATTTATAATATGCCTATTATTTATCAAAGTATGTTTCAAGTAAGTAGGTCGACTGGACCAGATAAACTAAGTGGATTGCACAAGTCAAGCAAATTAAAATAGATTAGTTGAGTTAAGGTAGAACTCAAGTTTGTTTTAAAATGTGAAGACACTATGGGATTCACTAGTTCAAGTACTCCTTTGTCATCCATACAAGGTATCTAAATGAGTTTATATAGAAACATAGGAAGTGAAGATCGACATATGCAAACTTACTTTATGGATGAGTTCCCATGTCGATAAGATTGTGTTGGCCGACTAATGGTGCTAGGCTCTTTTTGAAGCACCAAGCTTTGTTCTCACATTATTGGTGCAACTCAATTAATTAAAGCTTAAAGGTAGACATGATCTTTCTATCCCTTTAAAGCTTTGGTCCGACTAATGGGCTTGATATTTGAAGTACAATCAATGTGCATATTTTAATGTTGATTGATATCATATAAATACAAGAAAATTTTTGGCTTTCGTGTAGGACAAAGTGCTCTCATTGGTGGCAGTCACTCAACTTTAGTTTTCAAGTGGATGAGACAATCATTTAGATGGATGCACAATGACAAAAGGGTGGGCACATAAGAAAGCACAATATAGTGGACGCAATGCTGACTATTACAAAAAAAAAGTGGTTTACCTTCATGTTCTTGGCACTTCCTTTCATGATTTATGAAGATTGCATTTGCATCAATTCCTGCATTGCTGATGGCCATTGGCAGTGGATGAATCCTACAAGGCAAAAACATTTAAGTAGGTTGGAAATTAAAAGCATGATTAAGAAAATACACAAATAGTTCATTTCATTAAAAAGAATTTATTTGGATGTGAATGTTATAAGCATGCCATCAATGCCATATTTTGTACAAGTGGGTCGATAATGATAAAGGAGAAAGGATAAGGCATAACAAATAGGAAACATTAGGTAGGCAGAAGTTAAAGGCAACGTTAGATAGATCCAGGTGAAATGGAGGAGATCAAAGTATCATTTCCTTGATCCTCCCTTGAATCCAAGATATCGTAAATAACTAATGTTTAGGCTAGAGATGATAGATACACAAAGCAATATCACCCATGCAGATATCTTCAATTTGGTGCATGATCTTCAAAATTAAAGCCAACAGACCAAGCATAGTTGAAAAAAAGTTTAGTATGATAACAAATGAAGCACGCATCCTAGAATTTTAAACCACCAAATATCCCAAAAAATAATGCAAAGACCCTCAATTGATCTTCGCTCTTTTGGAATTACAAGCTCTTGTTCCTTGACTTTGTGACAGGATGAATATAGAATCATATTGGTGAAGCCACCATACATAACAAAATTATCAAAATTTCTAAAGTTGTTTGAATTTCAATGTGAATGAGTTATCTAGATCTTCAAATGATTTGTTATAAATTCACATGGCATAATTGTTGGCCAACAGTGAAGGAAATAGATGTTAAACCAATAAGACATGAATGAAATAAACCATATGAGAGTACAAAACAAAGCATGTTTTCACAAGCAATCAAGTACAATTAGTAAGACATGAAACTTAATGTTAAGCTTTACAAAGTTTTAAACAAATCATTTCTTGTCACCCTTTCGCGTTTAAACACCTTGACACGACACTAAGCTGTGGAGGAATGAATTTGCAGCACCGAACTTTCACAATGATAAATTTATGAAGAAGAATATATTATTGACGCGACCATCAATTACAAAGGGAACTATCAAGATAGTAGGTAGATGGGGCAAGTAAGACAAACTAGATGAGTGACTCAAAAGAATCCTACAACTAGATTAATGGGCAAGGATTACATAGGCTAGAAGGATTGAACAGTTTATACAAGTTGGACAAACAAAGTGGAACAAATAAAATGGATTGTGAGCCTAATGGTCAATGGGTTAGACAAACTTAAATAGTCGAGTGAATTAGATGATCTAGGAGATCCTAGTGGTCTGAGCATGATGGAGGAACTCAGCCAGACAAGATTCTAAGCAAGACAAATGAACTAGGTATTCCAAACAAATTAAGTGAAGCTGTTGGAAGAGTTGATAGGATTGAACGAATCAAGCAAATCAAATAGACTGGACCAAAGATTATGTATATATTTAATATTGTGAAGACTTATCCAACATTCTTGCAAATCAAAAATAAAATAATATTTGAACCAAATTAAGCAATATAAAAATAGATTTCATTTCTTGTTATTTTATTCTTTAAGAATCTACCAATTCCAACTTAAGGATTATGTCAATGGTTCAGCCTAATTTTAGTTACCTTGGAAGAGATATCTTCTCATTTTAAATGTTCTGATTTATATTATAATACTTTTTTACCCACTCTTGGTTGAAATAATCTATTAAATATGCATCTATTCACTGTTCCATCTCAAAATATCTTTAAAGTTCTACTATTTGTCAAGATTCACTCCTAAGTTGATTTGATGGTCATTTAGAAGGATTTATAGGTAGTTTTTTTAAAAGAGAAAGATATTTACAGTAAAATAAAAATGTTAACAGGCAAATTTCCACACTGATATGACCCTAAAAGTATTTTGAAAAAAAAAAATCTATTAAATTGTAAGGATATTCTAATAATTTTTCTACCCTCACTGCTCAAACAATCTTTCAATATGAAGCTTTGTGAAATATTTTCACTATGCATATCATTTTGATCAATTATATAAGCTTCAGCAACACGATGGATTTGTTGTTGTTGTTTCATGTGTTCACTTGCATATGCCTCGTCCTTAAATGGATACTGTACAATAAAAATGAATGAATTTATGAAGAATTCTTACCTTAAAGAAGTGAAAATAGATCAAATAAGAAATTAAATAACAAGTTTTTTCAGTTTTGACCAGACTATCCTCACAACATATTGGATATATAATTATTCCTCATTCTGAGTGAGAGAAATAAGGTTAAAACCCTCCCAACTTATATAAATTTGAAGCCTTGGTCTTTAGCAAGTTAATTCAACTCGTTTACCACTACACCAAGCAATTATTAGTAAATACTAACAAGTTATAAGAATCACATTGTTGATGTTCCCTTGTTGGAAGTTTATCTCATCCATTTATGCTGCAAAATCCATATCAGCATATCCACTTCACAAAGTGCACATCTAATCATGATACTATGCAAGTAAAGTCAGCATGTTACCATATGAAAATCCACTATTACTATCGTATCTATTTTCAAACCAGTAACGAAGCAAAAGGAAAAGATGAACAAGAGCAATGTAAAATGAGAGCTAAGTTAAGGCATACAAGGAAGGTTGTTCCATCATTTCAAGGTACCCTTTGCTTTTTCAATATTGTTCATTTCATGTTGAAACAAACTCATTAGTGACACATATTTAGGTGGACTACAATTCAAGCAACAGAAATTATCTAGATCAATGGTTACACAACATTTCTAGAGATGGTTCCGATGGGCATTCACTTCTAGAGCCTTGTGATGGACTCCCAACCATTTACGGTCATCTTGGTTTGCAATGGCGAGCAAGGGAATATAATCTTCTCCAGCTCGAACATTCTTTGACCTCACTTCTGTCTGTAACCCCAATTCAACCCCCAAGACCCAACCCTTCAGACCAAGCTTTGGCAGTCCACCATAACCATTCACCTCAGCCCAACCTTCATCATCATTGGTCGGCTTGATTGAATTGACAACTATCCCATCCTCACTATTGACCGAACTAGTTCTAGTTTGGAAGAACCCTATTTGACCGAATTCGAACTCATCTGAATTCCACCTTAGCTTAATTTCCTGTAACCATGTTCAGTTACTAAGATCAGAACCAGTTCTTGAAAGCAAAAAATTACCACAATAATCAAATAACACATATTATATACCAAGAAAACAAAGTGCTTTCATGAACCTTAACATTAGGAAAACCAGAAAAAACGAACAGATTACTATCCTTGTGTTCTTCACAGCACTCAAGATTGCCATAGTGAATAACATAGAGACATGATAGAATCTGAACAAACTAAATATGAAAGGAAATTCCTCAGCAACTCAAGATTAATGGATTGGATATTAGTACATGTGGTTCATAGGCAAACTTATTTCTATTTTTATAAATTCCTATAAAATAATTATTCTTATGTTTATATTTGATTGTATTATTCCTCAATTTATTTCAAGGATGTCTATCCCTTATTTATTTTATGCTTGAGATAACACATTTGATAGCTCCAACTGAGCTAGCCAAACCAGACAGTCCAAGCGGAATAGTTGATCCAGTCGGGCTTGATGGAATGGCTAGGTTGGTCAATCAAGTAGGTCAGGCAGTTCGGTCGAGCCGAGCTGATGACACAAGTCATTTGGCTAGACAAACTGGTTGATCGTGCAAGCAAGGTATTGTAGGGATATCTTTTACACTGTGAAAACTATTCCTTATAATATTCAATGAACAAATATTCTTTGTTTAAAGCATTTCTTGTTCATTCTATTCCAAAAACTGAACCCAACATGAAATTTTGGCTAATACATTGCCTAAATTATCTCATTCAAACACATCCTAAAGAAGCATTGATCAATCAAAGTGCTAGGGAGCAAGAGGGAAGCAAGCAAGGCTTACAGTAGGTTACTCCTCCCAGTTCTTAATTATTCTGTCAAGAAGCTTCAAAACATCACCGAATCCTTCACCACTCTGCTCGATCACCATCAATGCGGGATCCAGCTCCCGTGCCTCGTCGACCCGAGCCTGCTGGAGCAGTCCCCGGTAGATTCTCACCCGCGTCTCGCTTGCCGGAGTTATCCTATCGGAGACCATCTCCTTGACGGCAATAAGAGCATCGAGCATCCTGCCGATCCGGCAAAATCCTTCCACCGAGATCCGGTAGACCTCCGCGTCGGGCCGGCATGGGGTATCCGACCGGAAGAGCCAAGAAAGGACCTTGGCGGCCTCTTTAGGGCGGCTATTTTGAAAGTAGGAGGAGATGAGGGAGTAACAGAAGGGGATCGGGGAGGGACGGCGGGGGTGGTAACGGAGTGCGGTGAGGAGGGACATGACAGCCACCATGTCCGGGAGGGAGGAGAGGCTGTCGGCCAGGGAGGCGATGGGAAGGGCGTCGAGAGGGGGGTCGGCGAGGAGGGCGGCGGTGACGAGGCGGACGGCTGCGTCGTGGCGGTCGGAGTCGCAGAGGCGACGAACGAGGCGGCGGATCTCCGCGAGCTCGACGTCGGTGAGGAAGGCCGAGGGCTCGAGGGGAGGAGGAGGAGGAGAAGGAGAAAGGGGAGAGGTCGAAGTGGAGATGAAGACGACGGGCGACCGGCGGTGGAGAAGTATCGCCGCCGCCGTCAAAGCTCTCCTCATTCTCAGGGATTGCGCTTGATCTACTCTGACGCGGCTATTTAAACACAACCCGATCCAAATTAAGGATCCAATTCATGATCCCCGTCAACCCAAACCCGATCCGCTTCAAAGGCGCAGGCTATATTTACAAACTCCCATAAAACAACAGATTAAAAAAAATTCTCGATTAAAAGGGGGAAAAAAACTATTTTAATATTTTCAATATGCATAAATCAAGTTCAATACTATTAAAAAGTTCTCTGTATTTTATTTTAAGTTTCAGTTTTTAAAAATTCAAAATCTAACACTGCATTCTGACATATATCTCAAGTATCATGCTCTAATCCACACTAACATGCTCTTAAACATTCTGCAAAACATTGAATAGATTAATATTATGCAACTCATTACAATCTCTGTTTGACTCCATACCTGATCAAATTTAACTTGTGCTCAACACAAACCAGCAATGAATTTAACTAGTAGTTACTTATCTATCGAATATTTGGTGAAGATTAGAGCCATTCCTTTGGGTTTTTACATGCGTCTAAGAGTTTCCATTCTTCGGTTCCTTCTTCGGGTAGCTGCGGAGAAATTAGTTTCGGTCATTGGTTAGTAGTTTGCAGTGGTTAGGAAGAGAATTTGTGTGAGAAAAGAGGGGTTTGATGTTCATACATGATCATATTCCCACCGAGCAGTTAGTGGAAGGGAAACAAGGATGCTTTCGATCCGTCCTCCGGTCTTCAGGCCGAATGTTGTGCCGCGATCATATACCTTCGGAAAGGGAAAGATGCACATAGTGTTCACTGATAGTCAGTTCATGAAGTGGGAATGCTTACAAGTTTGTTTCACTTTGCTTGCTTACCAGATTGAATTCTACGTAGCGTCCCCTTCGTAATTGTTGCCACGCCTTGTGCTGCTCGTTAAAAGGTGTGTTTTTCCTTCGTTCTATAATGGGAATGTATGCCGGGACAACAGATTTTGTGCATTCTAGCAAAAAGACAGTTATAAACTGGTATTAGGTGAACAAAAGTGAGGTGTAATGACGGATAAAGTTAATGTTTTTCGCTTAAAAAATTAAGAAATCTGAGAATTTTTTTGAATGATTACCCGTAGAGAAAGCAAGAAGCATCTCCTGATCGTAGTTGTTGAGGTCATCAAAAAATATGCCACCGAGACCACGCCTTTCATCACGATGCTGCAGTAAATATTAAGAAATTATTCAAAAGGAAAAAATCAAAGAAGAGCAAACTTATCTGAATTTCGAATCTGACAATGATCAAAATTGGATTTGATGAATCAAAATTTTCAGAGATGGGATACAAAGGCTGAAAGTTTCCAATTCTTTCAAATAGAAATCAGATTGTTTTATGTGTAAGGATAACAACGTATTAATTCATATTCCAATGTGTAGAAGCAACAGTCTTCTACCCAGACGTTAAAAGAAAAGAAAAGATGGTTTCAGCTATCAGAACATATGACAGTTCTAATATTTACAGCCTATAGCTTCTAAAATCTGTCAGTTACAACTATCAAAAAGCAATATCATGAATTTTGCTTCATTGTTTAGCTAAAATGCTGAAGATTGTTTCACAAATAATAAGTGAAAAGGCAATTCACAAGGAAAAGAGTTCAGGATGAGAAGAGAAAACACCTCGTGGTGTGAGCGATAGAGACAACCAACTTATAGTGGCATATCGAATGGTTTATGCAGAATATGCCATGTGAAGTTGTAAAACTATACGCATGCAGGTTGCAAGTTAAACCAGTGTTATTGGTGTCTCTTCTCTGTATTGTATGGAAATCTAAAAGAGAGGTGTCTGGTTGCAGTTTTGTTGCTGTTATTCCTAGTGGAATGGTTATTGCAATTCAAGGATCATGCAGGAAGGTAAATTCTCAGATAATTGGTGAATTGTCAGTAAGAAATGAAGTGCAGTATTTCTTGTGTCTCAGTCAATTTAGATCTCTTGCTGGAATCATCTTTGTTTGTTTCTAGCTTAATTAATGATGTAAACTTCTGTGGGGATTTTTTTTCTGTTAGCAGAGTCAGAAATGTAAATTTTTTTGGAAGGTCAAATGAAGTAGTATATTGAATTTGTTAAAGAACCACAATGTGAATAAAAAAAAACAAACTGACTATGCCTCAACTACTAGATGGCTACTCATCTTCAACAGGAAAATGATCAACACCATATTTCCAAATCATTAAAAAAGAGATCTACACTATACTTGTTAAACATACAAGAATACACCAAAAAGCTTACTGTCCACAGATCAGCTTGTATAATAAAAATATAAGCTTGATTTTGAGAAAAAAAATAACTGAAGAGGATTAAAATGTGTACCTTTATAATGAAGTAATCATCACACCATTTCTTGAATCGGGGATAGAAACTTGGATCAAATTTATCACATGCTTGCTTTTGGATCTAATGCAATAAATTTGCTAACATCAAATAAGAACTTAAACAAGATAATTGAAAGTAAAAATGGTATCTTTACAGATGAATTTACAGAATGCAGAATCAAAAAAAAAAAAAAAAAAACTAAAGCAAACAGATTACTGCAAAGATTGTCAACATATCTATTGAAATAAAAAGAAAAATATAAAGCAACCAATTAAACATAGACTATAGTGGATTAGTACATAGAACAGTCAAGTAGTGCTGTGGTCAAATTTTAGCCAATCAGCATCCTATCAAAACAATCAAGTCTATTCCCAAGTTTTACAACCATGTGACAACAAAGAAACAAAAAAATTTTGCTTACACATCTTAAACTACATGGTTTTTAATCACAAATTGTAGCCATAACTTAAGGTGTTATAAATGATGTATTCTCAATAATTATTTAATCATTAGGATACTATTAGCATATTGTATATGAGTAATTATTTTTTTCAATAATTTATTTCTTCCAACTCATAGAGCTGTTTCTTCTTGGGATTTCATCATAGCCATGGGTTTGATGAAGCCAATATGGTGTCTCCTCCCCTACTTTTCCCTACTTCCCTTGCTTGTTCCTGCCTTTCCATTTTCTCCACACCTCAAGACAATCCTTTCAGTTTGCAGTTAGTTTGCTCTCGGTATGTCTCCTTATTCTCACACAGTAAATGTTGAAGCTCTAATCTCCTTTCTTTTTTGTCAATTCTCTTTTGTTGCAAGATTAACATATTTTTGATATAAGCCAGTATATCTTTCCTCTGAGCTTAATCAGATAATCCAAAATGACAAGAAGCTTAAAGTGTTTAAACTGACCGTGTGGAAATGCTTAACATCTTCCTCAAAGATATAAGCAGGGGTGAAATCAGTGCCACCACCAAACCACCATTGCCTGGGTGCCCCAGGAGCATCTGCAAGGAGATGTTTATGAAAGATTATAATATGTTTTCATTTATACAACATTATACAAATTCCTACAAAAAAACTAAAACTGAAACAGGACTGATTAAGTCAAATTGATACAAAAATACCAGAACTGAATCACCTATTCAATAATCCATCCAAGGAAATCTTTTGAATACAAATTATCTTCAAAAAATTGAGAATCCCAATCACTGATAACTTCACACAACTTTATAAGCCATCGGCCATAAATGGGCTGTTCTTTCTGTATATGGATTAGAGCTGGCAGCTCCAAATGGTAGTTTAAAATATAATAGGTCTACTGATTTACTAATTTAGTTATATAATTAGAACAAGGTTGGGATGCATTGCATTTATATTGAACCTGGATTATTGCTGACTTGCAACATCATATTATAGCAGAGTGTAAATTTTCCACTTAATGTCACCTGAAGAGGATTAACAACTCAAGTGGCAATGAACTATAAAATTATCATGCTATAGACTAACAACAACAGACTATGCATCTCACAGCAACATAAGTTCAGCTTATATAGACCACATTATAGCTTCTAGCAGCCCATATGTGAACGTTTTTTGTTCAACTATGATCTAGTCAATAAACTAGTTATATCCAGTACCCCTACTGGAAAGAGTAGATATTCTGGCTTGTAAAGAAGAAGATATTCTAGCTTGTTAAGTTGTGACAGCATGTATCTGACTGAGCAGCTTTGCAGATGTTCAGAATACAGCAAGAATAGCTCCACTTGCCAAAAGAAAATTGAAATAGTTGCAGATCCACACTTAAGAAATTTATGGACGACGGAAAATATTATAACTATAGTGGTTCACAGTTGAGAAACCTTATATACATGTGTAGTAAACATTAAAATGCTAAGATGGAATTGTATGAACAAATAGATTGGAATTATATGTACATAATCAAAGATAACCAACATTTCTATGATTAGACAAGTTGGAACAAATAGGATTGAGGCCAAGAGGTGTATAAGAGCGAGAAACTATAACTACTCAAAATAATTTAAATTGACTTAAAAGATCCAGATATTAGTAGCTGTGTAGACTTAAATAGAGTTCAATAGAGGAAAATATTTGTTAGTTGACCTTAAATAGTTGGGGCATGCAACTGGTATGTTGTTGTTGTTGTTGACAGAAATTTCAAGATAAAAAATTGTCTAAAACATGATAAAAGGTCACAATATCAATCAAGTAGATGTATCCAGAACTTAAAAATCTGATAAAAATATAGAAACTCTAGAGTAGGTACCTTTTGGTGCATCAGTTTCAAAGTACCGGTAGTTGAAATGCAATGTTGGTGCAAATGGATTTTTTGGATGCAAAACCTGCAAAACAGAGAGCAAATTGCATTAAAAATTTATTTCATGTTGTGCATAATGCAATAGCCTAATACATACAATGTCACAAGCAATACAAAATAAAAGTACAGGACATGATACTGCAAGGGACAACTTCATAGGACTAAGATGAAGAGTAATAACTAGATGGATGAAATTACAGTGCTCCAAAGCTCTATAAAGATTTAATCAACAAGTTTGAGGCTTTGGGACTCTACGACTTTGCAGTTTGCACTTATTAAATTTACATTCTTCAGTAAATCAACATTCTTCGATATTCTCAGAAGAAATCAGATGCTTTTGTCTTAAATTTTTGGCAAACCATTTGGCATAGACAAAAAAAAAACTTTCCTCAAAGTCAATAAAATGAACTTCAAATATAATATTAACCACTCAGTATACTAAGCTCTCCACAAGTTTTCAGACATCTAATAGAGCTCACTCGTTCCTAGCCATATTATCCTGATTCTTCTATCCCCAATGGCACATAGTTCCACAAAGGCATAAAATCATTTTCTGAGCTACATAAGAAGTTATGATCATTAAGCATTGAATGATCTAGTATAGCTAATGAAGACTAATTCATTCAAGGATCAAATAGTCAAACATTTATCTATCTGAGGCAGTGTTGTTGTGTTCTGTTTAACCCAGATTGTTGAACAAACCCATCATTTTTTACTTTTTTTTCTACTAAACATGCACTTACTTCAGCCTATGCTGCCTTGTACAAAAATCACTCTTTTAACAACTGCAGTTCTACTGCCAACGCAATGCCCTCTTGCTCAACGACATTCTACAAACTAATCATTATTCAGTAGCTTGAAAGAATTCTTGTCGCATACCGAACTGATTCCAGCTGCAAAGAACGGTACAGGCCCCGCCTTGACCGACCCATCCGTGGCTCCAGCCTCCCCCTTGGCGGCACGATAAGCCTCCGGCGGCATAATCCCGTACACCACCGACACATTAACCCCGGCCTTCTCCCACACCGCTCCGTCCTGCAGGACCCGGCTGATGCCGCCCCCTCCTCCCGGCCGCGACCAAACATCCTCCCTGAACGTCCCTCCGCCATCGGCCTCCTCGATGGCGGCGCACACCTCATCCTGCGCCTCCCGGATCATCCGCTCGAAGCGGGCGCGAACGGAGGCGGACGCGGATGCGGCGGCGGAATGGGATCCATCGGCCTCGCGGAGGAAGGTCTCGGGCCGCTCGTTCTCAGGGGTCTCCTTCTCGATGGCAACGGCGGCGCGGACGGATACGAGGCGCGGGAATCGGGCGCGGGAGGAGGAGGAGGCCTCGGTAGAGGCGAGGCGCCGGAAACGGATGAGGGCGGGAGGCTTGAGGGTTTGACCAACGAAGAAAAGAGACGAGGTGGCGGCGACAGAGGCGGAAGCGGCGGAGGGCATTGCGGCGGAGGTGGGGAGACGATTTGGGGATCGGGAAGAGGAGTGGAGGAGGACGGAGACTATAAGGCGTTCCCGTTACCGCCGGCGGCCCGTGGTTTGGGCTTTTGGGCGGTGACGGTATACGACTGAGGCGGATCGGCTGTTGGTGGGTTTGATTTTGGATAAGGAGGTGGATGAGATTATCTTTATTTATTTCTATATATATATAATTTCCTTTTTAATTGACTTTTTATATAATAATATTAAATAATATCTCATTAATTGACTTTTTAAAGATAGATTACACATTAATTATAAATTTACACCATAGTACAAAATAATAGATGGATCGGACCGATTAGAAAAATAAAAAAAAACTTAGATTAATTTAAAAAATGCATCCTCTTTACATGATTATGCATCTCAAAAGGACCAGAATCCACGTGGTATTTTCTTTTTTTTCTTTATTATTTTTTAAAACTATTGATTTATCAGTACAAGTTGAGCGGTCATAATTTCTCAAGTTGCCATATAATAATAAACGATAATATTAATATTAATAACTTGGGTTATAATTAATGACTTTGATTAAGGTAACAACATGGAATAATGATGTTGTGGCATCATGGCTCCTCCTTCCTTTGCAATTTGCAAATTGAGATTAAATTAGCATGCAAGTGCCCTTAAAGAATATTATTTAATGTAGCATTTTAAAATGCATATTCTAATTGGAACATACACAACAATGATAATATTATTTTATCAAATATTTAATTAAATTGGTATCCATCATGTTTATATCTGTGTGCGATCATCCATTTTTAATTAAAATCAAATGAGTACCTCATTCGATCGTGTATAAGCTAACAACTAACTTTTGCAAGTTGTACATGACATGGAACTTAGATGGTTAACTTATGTACGTCGTAGAAGCTAGATACTAATTTTTATACGTGGTAGAAATTAATTATTAATTTTTATAATAATGATTTTATATCATTTTAATTTTGATTCTAGGAGTGTTAATTTAATTTAAAAAATATTTTAACAAGTAACATAAATAATAAAAACTTTTTAACACTCACGATATTTTAAATAAATATCATCTGATGAAATTAATTGAATAGAAATTAATAATGCATTTTTATAATTATAGAAGTTAATTATTAGTTTTTAGATAACTTAATTATTAAATAATGTAAAAATATATTGAACAATTTAAGTGAAGTTGCATATTATTTTACTTTAATTGAAGTTGCAGAAGAAAAGTGGCATATTATTTTTTGCCCATTTTACAGTCGTTAATAATTCGAAATTCCAAAATTAAGAAATTAAAAAATATATATATACATACATATAAATCCACCAAATGAATGGCATTTAAGATAATATCCACTAAGTTTCAGTAATTTCAATTCGGTCCTCGCCTCCTCATGGGTACCCATGCGCGAGGCAGGCCGCCCAGAACCGGCGGTCGCTCTCCTCCTTCTCAGCCGCTGAGCCGCAGCCGGTCGCTCGGCGGGGGTGGTCGTGGTCGAGGCCGGTTCCGATCCGTTGGACTCTCCTCCGCCGATGATGTCGGTTTCCGCCGCCCTGTACTCGGCGGCCACTTGCTCCGCCTGCAGCCACCGCCTCCGAGTCGCGCACCGCAGCGGCTTCTCGCCCGCAGCGCCGCCGCCTTCGCTGGAGGACTTCGGGCCGTCGCTGTCGTACGCCGCGTCGGAGAGTGGCGTGGCGTCGGACTCGGAATCCCCAGTCGCCTCCATGCATCAAAGTCGCCGGCGATCGTTCTGGAGAGTAGCAAAGAACTGGTACAAACTGTAAAGCTAACAGTGCACGGTATGTATATTTTATATATATATATATATATATATAGGATTGATATCCTGCGCGATGAGTTTACACGACTCCGTGCGCGACAGTCGACGACGTGGCAAGAAATTTCACTGTTCATCTCCGTGGACAGCGCTAGCAAAACTCAATATTTCATCCCTATATATATATATATCAATTTTAATAATATATTTAATATCACACCAATAAAATTATTTAGCAAGACAGTCGATCCAACTACCTTGAGCTTAAAATTAATCAAGTTGTCAAAGTAGGTGATGGTTAGATTATTTAAATTTTTATATTTTAAAATTTGTTTAATTACTAAAAAAGTTTGATATTATAAATTTATTTATTTATTTATAATTTTGATAATAAATTTTTCATGAAAAAAATTTATTCATGAAAACTCGAAACAACACAATCCCATATTGAATTAAGATGGTGTAGCGATCCATGAAAGCTCTTCTAAGTGGCACGTCATGTGATCCCCACAATATATAAGATCATAGATGAATGTCAACGAGCCAACATTCTAACCGAAAACTAACCCTCGTAAAGAAAAATGAACGATCGATATCGGCAATAGTTAGGATGAAAATTAGGTATGGATCAAAGTTAATTTGCGATCGAGCTATGATCATTGATCCGATAGGATTCTTTAGTGACGACCTGAACGTTGGGTATAGGGAGGATTTTGAAAGACATGGGGTGTCAATCTCTTGCTCCAATCTTGATAGGCTCATGACAGTATGTGCTGACCTCCTGCGCTAATCTCAACATACTCCTCGTAGGTCGTAGCATATGCTGATCTCCTGTCGGCATGATCCCCGCAGTATGTATCGACCTCTTGCTTCAGTCTTGACATGCTATCCGCATGACCTCCTGCTCCAATCTCGATATGCTACTCGCAGTATGTATCGACCTCCTGCTCTGGTCTCAACATGTTCCTTGTAGTATGTGCCGATATTGCTTCGATCTTGACCTGTTTTCACACGTCAGTATTGGGCCGACGCCGTAATGTTCGATGGGCAACCGTAACACATTATTCTTATCCAGAGACATAGTCGTCCTGTCTAATCCAGAAAATCCAAAACTGTTTCTACCGAATAAGTAAAAACATATTCTTAAAACATGCAAAAATTAATGGAAGTTGTCCAAATAAAGAAGAATAAGTATATCAGAATATTTCCTAAACAGATATTAATATTTCGGAGATCAACTATTATAAAAAGGTCATTCATGCCCATGGATATAGGTACGTACACATCTATCCTAATTTCTCTCAAGTCATTAAACTCCTTTTTCACGTCAAACCCTAACATGAGCGTTGGAGTGACTTGTCAGGATCCATCCCGATGTTATTCTAACCCTTATTTCGAGTGTTTTGCAACTCTTTTATTTTCGCTATGCAACCTCATCTCAGGAACGTACACGTCAGCAATCCTTAAACTGATGTTAGAATCATCCACGATGTACTGACCAGAACAATCATATATTTATATGTTTTTTTCTTATATATATATATATATATATATATATATATATATATATATATATATATATATATATATATAATATTAGGATATTTTGATAATAATATTATTAAATAACTCCATTGTCCCTAATTTGCGAGCTACCCTACAAAAAGATCACGAGTCAAAGAAGAAAGGAAGCAAAAAGGTGTGGGAATTGGAGATGAATCCACGAGCCGTGCAGCTGAATCCACAAAACAACTAGATAATTAATATTTTTATTAACATTTAATACTAAATAAATTACACATAAATTTAATTTGCGTGAAATAAATAAATAAAATAAAATATTAATATTTTCGGTAAAATTATTATAATAATATTAAAAATATTCTCTCGTGAATAAACAGTCCATCTAAGTTTGAAACTTTGAACGGTCTGAAAACCACGACAACAAAATAAAAAAAAAATCCAATCTGTTATCTTTTTTAAGTTTGAATAAGTGGGAAGTCGTGCCGAAGCACTCAGCCATTCAATAGACCGTGGAAATTAGTTAACTTTATATTAATTAAATATTTTATATTATTAAGTAATAAATATTTATTAAGATTTTAATTATTATATATAGAAAAAATTTATTAAGATAATAATCCAACAAATCCACCAAACTCCTTCGTGGTTTTCTTCCACAATGAAGCAGGAGTTGGCGCGCAACCCATGGGCGCCCCTTGGATTCTTCCTCACTCCCTCCCTCCCTGCATGCCTGGCCCTTGACTCCGCCGCTTCTTGTCTGCTTCCTCAGCGACTTTTTGTCCCCTTCTGCGGCCGCGTTTCGGCGCCATTCGCTATATATCTCTCCCCCTCCGATCGCAGAGCAGCAAGAAACCCACTTCTCTTCGTGCTCGCCACCTGTTCGACGAAACTCCAAGGTGAAATTTGTTCTCTCCAGTGTTTGTCGGTGCTTCAGTGCTCCTTTGTATGTGCAATTTTGATCTGTTGTTAGTCGATTTCTTCGATTAATTAGCGTATCATTGATATCGGAAGAAGAAGAAGAAGAGATGAGCAGTGTGAATGATCACACCACTCTGCACTACTACTTCGAGCAGGAGCTGGCGTCGGAGTCTGAGCCCGAGGCCGGCCGCTCGGTGGGCTTCAGCGGGCCTCTGGGCGCCAAGAAGCGGAGCGTAAGGTTGAAGGACGCCACGGCGGGGACGGCTGACGATGGCAACAACTACGTGGAGATCACGCTGGATGTCAGGGACGACGCCGTCGCGATCCAGAGCGTCCACTCCGCCGGCGCCGATCTGGAGGCGGCGCTGGTCGCTCGCGACCTGGAGCGGCGCTCCTCCAACGTCGTGGCCAAGTTGAAGCAGGTGGGGCAGGAGTTCCGGCGGCTGGCGTCGTCGTCGTCGTTAGTGTCGGGGTCGCGGCAGAACATGGCGCAGCTCGACAGGACCAAGTCCAGCGCCGCGCAGGCCATCAAGGGGCTCCAGTTCGTGACAAAGAATGTCGCCAGCGAGGGGTGGCCGGAGGTCGAGCGCCGCTTCAACGAGCTCGCAGTCGATGGAATGCTTCTCCGGTCGAGATTCGGCAAATGCATAGGTGAGATAGCGATCGCAATTAGGTTCAAAGTTCAATTTTTATGGAATCTGACACATCAATTTCTCTCAAAATGTAGGAATGGTGGGATCGGAGGAGTTCGCCGGCGAGGTGTTCGACGCACTTGCCCGACGGCGCGGCATCACCACCACCGTGCTGACCAAGGAGGAACTCCGCGAATTCTGGGAGCAGCTCTCCGACCAAAGCTTCGATGCGCGTTTGCAAACCTTCTTTGACATGTATCCATCATACTCGAACCAATTTAATACAATTCCAGTTGCTTTCATGATCTGAAATTGAATCGACCATGAAACAGGGTGGACAAGAACGCCGACGGCAGGATCACAGAGGAAGAAGTTAGAGAGGTACGTTAACAAATTCCAACTCTTCAACAACAAGATTCAATTTTTAAGATGTCTCTGGATTCAGATCATCGCCCTCAGCGCATCTGCCAACAAGCTATCGAGTATCCAAGAACGAGTGGAGGAGTACACGGCATTGATCATGGAAGAGCTCGACCCCAATAACTTGGGCTATATCGAACTCTACAACTTAGAGATGCTGCTTCTGCAACCGCAGGGGCAGCAACCGTCGTCGAGGCTCTGTGCGAGCAGCAACAACATGAGCCAGATGCTGAGCCAGATGCTGGTGCCGACCAAGGACCGGAACCCAGTGCGGCGATGCTGGCGGCGGATCGGCTACTTCATGGAGGACAACTGGAAACGCGTGTGGGTGATGGCCCTGTGGCTCGCCATCTGCGTCGGCCTCTTCGCCTGGAAGTTCAACCAGTACCGCCACCGCGCAGTCTTCCAGGTCATGGGCTACTGCGTCACCACCGCCAAGGGCGGTGCGGAGACGCTCAAGTTCAACATGGCGCTCATCCTCCTCCCCGTCTGTCGCAACACCATCACCTGGTTCCGCAGCAAAACCAAGCTCGGCGTCGTCGTCCCCTTCAACGACAACATCAACTTCCACAAGGTAACTAATCTATTCAAAAATCTCATTTTTCGGCCAAAAAAAAAAAAGATTTCCGAAGCTACCGATGGATGAACAGGTGATTGCGGCGGGGATTGTAGTCGGCGCGGCGCTCCACATCGTAGCTCACCTGACCTGCGACTTCCCGCGGTTGCTGCACTGCACCGACGCCGAGTACGAGCCGCTGAAGCCCTTCTTCGGTGAGCGGCGACCGCCGAACTACTGGTGGTTCGTGAAGGGTACGGAGGGGTGGACGGGGGTGGTGATGCTGGTCCTCATGGCGATCGCCTACGTGCTGGCGCAGCCCTGGTTCCGCCGGAACCGGCTCAGCCCGACCAACCCCCTCCGCCGGCTCACCGGATTCAACGCCTTCTGGTACTCGCACCACCTCTTCGTCGTCGTCTACGCGCTCTACATCGTCCACGGCTACTGCCTCTACCTCATCAAGAAATGGTACAAGAAGACGGTGAGTGACGATCGAAAAGTAAACAAACCCTCCTAGAAATGGCACTTCAAATTCTTATTATAAAAAATTTC
Source organism: Curcuma longa (assembly GCF_044706935.1). NCBI lineage: Eukaryota > Viridiplantae > Streptophyta > Magnoliopsida > Zingiberales > Zingiberaceae > Curcuma > Curcuma longa. The sequence continues at coordinate 18,055,296 of NC_133871.1, read as the reverse complement.
AGACTTGGATGTATCTGGCTATCCCTCTCACATTGTATGCCTGTGAGCGGCTGCTGCGTGTCTTCAGGTCAGGCTCCGAAACAGTGAAGATTCAAAAGGTACACTTTTCAATTAGCTTCCTTATTTGGAAAGTATATATAGATTCTCTTGTATGCTGCTTCAAACAGACCATTAGAGAGAGGCCAAACTGTCTACTGATCATCATCATCCTTAAACCTATACAATTGTAGAAGATGAAGAACTTCTAAATCTATTTAGGGTTTTGTGTGTGGATGTAGGTTGCTGTTTACCCAGGGAATGTGTTGGCTCTCTACATGTCTAAGCCTCAAGGTTTCAGATACAGGAGTGGGCAATACATCGTCGTCAACTGTGCTGCTGTCTCCCCATTCGAATGGTAATCAAGCTTGTTAGTGATCCCCCTTTAGGTGAACAATGGCTGATGTGGTTCAATTGGTAGGCATCCTTTCTCCATTACATCGGCTCCCGGCGACGACTACATCAGCATCCATGTCCGCACCAGAGGCGACTGGACTTCACAGCTCAGAGCTGTGTTTTCTCAGGTAACTAACAAGAAAGGAAAGGGCGAAATGAAGTTTTCAGAAGAGATCCGTAATACAACTGCTGATTATCTGCTCGAACAGGTCTGCCAACCTGCAAAGAGCGACCAGAGTGGCCTTCTCCGAGCTGATCTAGTGCAGGGATCAATCGGGCCGAGGTTAATAATTCTATCTTCTTCCTACTGCTGCATCTCCATGATTTTGATCATGAAACTGAAACTGAACTGAATTGAATCAGAATGCCGAAGTTGCTGATCGACGGCCCCTACGGCGCCCCCGCGCAGGACTACGAGCACTACGACGTTCTCCTCCTCATCGGCCTCGGCATCGGCGCCACCCCCTTGATCAGCATCGTCAAGGACGTCCTCAACAACGTCCAGCAGCAGAAGCGAGAGGATCGGCATGGTGACGGCGACAGCAGCGACGGCAAGAAGTTTATGACGCAGAGGGCGTACTTCTACTGGGTGACCCGGGAGGAAGGGTCGTTCGAGTGGTTCCGGGGGATCATGAACGAGGTGGCGGAGAAGGACGAGGAGGGGGTGATCGAGCTGCACAACCACTGCACCAGCGTGTACGAGGAGGGCGACGCCCGCTCCGCCCTCATCCTCATGCTGCAGGCGCTCCACCACGCCAAGAACGGCGTCGACATCGTCTCCGGCACCCGAGTGAGGACCCACTTCGCCCGCCCCAACTGGCGCGCCGTCTTCAAGCGCATCACCCTCAACCACCCCGGCAAGATCGTCGGTGAGTTCTTGTTTTTTATCTTTTCTGTTGATTTAGTTTATGATCGATTGTGAATGATTTCAGGCGTGTTCTACTGCGGAGACCCGCTGGTGATCGGAGAACTACGACGGCTGTCCCAAGATTTCTCTCATAGGACCACCACCAAATTTGTGTTCCACAAGGAGAATTTCTAATTAATTAGTTCTTAATTTTCTAGGTGGATTCTATTCGCTCGATATTATTCTTTGTGTAATATTCATCACATAATGTTAAAATAAATACTCTTCATATGTCAAAAACAAAAACAGAAACAAAAACAAATTGCAACACAAATTCTTTATGTAATGTTCATCGCAATTAACCCTGGGGCCTGGACAAGAATCGGTCAGCGGTATATACGGAATGATGATTTATGAAATGACTGTATTGCCCTTTTCTGGTTCAGTCGAGTTGACTGAACCGAACCAGAGTCGCAATTAAAGGGTTAACATAAAGTTAAAGGTTTCCCGGTAAAAAAAAGATCTCTATCGAATATGTAATTGTTCTCTACCTTGCATAATAATATTTTTTTAGTTTACAATAATATTAAAATTTATATTAAGATTTTTGTAATTTTTTTAGTATGATTTTAAAGAGTAATTGTGGTGTGTCTACTTGATTAGTTTAGACCATTTGACGATATAAACTACACATCAATACAACTTCTATTCGAGTTAAAATATTTAATTTTGTTGTTTCTATTGAGATTTTAGTTTGGTGATTCACTGGTGAATTATCTTTGAGATTGATTGAGTTTTCTAATGATCTAACGAAGGGAGAGATTGTCTGAAATCTTTTGTTGATGAAAAAAACACTTAGATTATCTACGAGATTTAATTAGAAGTTAAAATGGGCACCAAGACGAGGGTTCAGCGTTGCCACTCCGATGCTTAAGTTGACACAGAGACTAAGAGAATGTGAAAGCAATAGAATAATGGGGGAAGAAGGAGATGAAGTGTGTGTAGCCATGGCCTCGCGTGTGCTTTTTTGGAACTTATATAACTGTTGAAAGAGCATCTCTACATCATTATTAACTAGGAGGTTAGATTTAATAGTTGTTTCTTGCCTTTCCATTAAATGAATGTCGTGTGTTATGTAGGAGAGCATCTGAAAAATCAAGTCTGACAACCATATGATTGTTCCTCTGTTTATTCATTGTGTTATGCTCAAGAATATTCATAGTGATTGTTACTAGACTCTTGTAGAGTGCGAGCCTCAGCTATGGATGATGCGAAGTGGCTTTGAAGGTTGGAGTGTCTCAATGGATTAAAAAGTTACCAAGATCAATGTGTTTTGATTGAGTTTTCGAGATCGAATCTTAGGAGTCGAGCTGATGGAGTCAAATAGTCAGTGCTTGAGAGATAAGATTGGTGACAAACTGGTGTAGTTGAGAAACCCGAGTCACTGTGGGGTCGACCAAGTTGATGGAGTCAAGTAGCTGGTACTTTTGAGATAAGATGGTGGTGATAAATTGATGTAGTTGAGGAGCCTGAATTACATGGGGTTGGATCAAATTGATGGAGTCGAATAGCTAGTGCTTGAGAGATAAGATAGTGACAAATTGATTTAATTGAGGAGCATAAGCCGCTATGAGGTTGGGTCGAGTAAATGAAGTGGCTTTGAATACTGTAGTATTTAGATTGAGATATTGAAGTCAAGTCCCTAGAGTCGGGCTGAATCAATTCTGATGGAGCCTGATGACTTAAGTTGAGAAAAAAGTCGGATCGTCGTTTTAACTTTTATATGTGCTTGACTTTGAACTCCAAGTAAATTTGACTATTAATTTGATTTTATCACTCGTAGGTATCTTTATCTTATCATCAGTAATACAATTTTATATGATTAAATATAGATACAAATATATTATATAATATAAATAAAAAAGTGTTAGATTTGGTTTTCTGAATCTTGACGATATCACATCACCATTCGATCATTTTCTCATATATTAAATAAATATCTAAAATAAAAATGATTGAATTCATTAAATATTCGATTAAAATTAAATCGAATTGAATTAAATTAATCAAAATCAAATAAATCAATTTTTTTCAAACTAATTAAATTGATTAAATTTTTAAATAAAAATTAAAAAAAATAAAATAAAAAATATTAATTAATTTGATTGGAAATTAAATTAATTAATTAATTTTTTAAGTATTAAAGATTTATAGATTTATTTATTTAATAATTTATAATTATTTTATTTTAATTTATTCGATTTAATCAAATAAAAATTTTAAAATTAAAATCGAATTAATTAATCGATATAATTATTTTTTTTTAAAATTAAAATTCTAAAATAATGGAACTGAAGTATTAAATTTGATCTCGTTGGATGAGCCGGTGGAGTTTGGGTGTCCAATTTTGCGTGCCGCTTGTTTGCAAACCCTAATCATGCTATCTATATAAACCATGCGGTACACGACCTCGCCGCAAGCGGAGAGAACGGCAGAACGCTATGGTGAGTTGAAACCCTTCTAATTCCCCATCCCATCGTTTCTAACCTTCAATCTTGTTTCTTTGGTGATGTAGGGTATCGATCTCGTCGCCGGTGGTCGGAGCAAGAAGACTCGTCGTACGGCCCCTAAATCCGACGATGTCTATCTGAAACTCCTAGTTAGGGTACGGGTTACTTTCATATAATTTTTAAAACTTTTGGCGGATTCATTTGGTGGTCAGAGGAAATTGATCTCTTGTTGTTGTTGGGATCATCAGCTCTACAAGTTTCTGGTGCGTAGGACCGGGAGTAAGTTCAACGCCGTGATCCTGAAGCGACTCTTCATGAGCAAGACCAACCGGCCGCCCCTCTCCCTCAGGAAGCTCATCAAGTTCATGGAAGGAAATGTATAAACTTCTTCATGGCTATTTTTGGAACCTTTTTGTTAGTTTATTTCTTCATCTTGCGTCTGATCTGCATTAATCTGTTGGGTTGGATTAGGAAAACAAGATAGCCGTAATTGCCGGGACAGTGACGGATGATAAGAGGGTATATGATGTGCCTGCTATCAAGGTGACGGCTCTTAGGTTCACAGAGACGGCTAGGGCGAGGATCTTGAAGGCTGGCGGAGAGTGCCTCACTTTTGACCAACTTGCTCTCCGAGCACCTCTTGGACAGAACACTGTACGTCTCCAACTTTTGTATTCTTCAAATTATCATTTCTTCATAGAGTTCTTATTTGTTCAAATCCTTCTTGCCAAAATTATATTCTTTCTCAAGCTAATTGTCAAAAAAGCATGTATTTCGTTATTGAGTTTTGTATGCTGCTTAAATTACTGCATCTCAGAGCAGATTAGCAAGTAAACGTCTGTTTTCCTATAGTGTTTTTTCTAAGCTTCTACTTATATATTATTTTATCTCTTAACTCTGCTTCCATATATTTTTTTTCCATAAGGTATGTGCTGCTTTGTTGGTTGGAGATGTTTTTGGTTTTTATAGACTATTTTTTTTTGTGTCATGCATTTTTGTTTAATTGACCTTTTCTCATGTTTGAGTTATTTTCAACATCGTGTTGCAATGATGATATTGTTATTAACCCAGCTCATTATGAGATCTTCCTATTTTTGGAACATCAAGGAAATGTTTCATTACAATATCTGACTATATGATGAGATCTTCCAGTTTTTGTTATTGACTAAGCTGATACAAGCTTATTCTATTTCTTATTCTTCTGGTTCCCGATGATGTTTGTCATTTTTTACCATGCTAATGCTGAAATACTTTGACGAACCTTCAATGTGCATCCTGAGGGAACTTTTCTTTCTGTACTCTTTGAGCCTATCTAGTTCCAGTTTGCGTTGAGGTGTCTTAATATCATAGTGAAATTTCAAATTTTCAAACTTATCCATTTTGATATCATTCTTTCCACCATTATAGTATTTCCATGTATCAGTGGATATCTACTTGTGGAGAATAAACAGGCAATAATGATGATATTGTTATTAACCCAGCTCATTATGAGATATTCCTATTTTTGGAACATCAAGGAAATGTTTCATTACAATATCTGACTATATTATGAGATCTTCCAGTTTTTGTTATTAACTAAGCTGATACGAGCTTGTTCTATTTCTTATTCTTCTGCTTCCCAATGATGTTTGTCATTTTTTACCATGCTAATGCTGAAATGCTTTGACGAACCTTCAATGTGTATCCTGAGGGAACATTTCTTTCTTTATTATTTGAGTCAATCTAGTTCCAGTTTGCATTGAGGTGTCTTAATATCATAGTGAAATTTCAAAATTTCAAATCATCTATTTTGATATCATTCTTTCCACCATTATTGTATTTCCATGTATCAGTTGATATCTAATTGTGGAGAATAAACAGGCAATGATGATATTGTTATCAACCCAGCTCATTATGAGATCTTCCAATTGTTGGAACATCAAAGGATATGTTTCACCACAATATCTGAGCAAAACTTTGTCTTTTCTAGTCCTTCCATTTTGCATTTCCTGTGTTCCTTATTACATACTTCAGACTGACAGTATTGAATGATCTTATGAAAACTCTACACCACATTCATTGCAAACTCTTGTTTGAAACTATTTATTTATCGTGATAAAAGTTTGTTCTGTATTTTTAGATTCTCCTGAGGGGTCCCAAGAATGCAAGGGAAGCTGTTAAGCACTTTGGCAAAGCTCCCGGTGTGCCGCACAGCCACACGAAGCCTTACGTCCGGGCTAAGGGGAGGAAATTTGAGAAGGCAAGGGGAAGAAGAAACAGCAGAGGATTCAGGGTTTGAGTCAGATAACTCAGTACTACTACAGTTTGATCTCCCAACAAGCAGCGATCTACCATCTTGTTCTTTCTTTTATCTTCTATTTGGGCCTTGAACCATCAAACTAAAATATTTGTGTTTGGTTAAAATGCATCTCTTGTAGTTGCACTGTCTCTTCAGTATCATTTACAGTTTCTGTATTATTCCTGATTTTTATTAGATTCGTTGCTTGGTTAGTGTTTTTTTTAAGAACTATATTCTGGAAATTGGGATGGATTTATTTATTATTTATTCCAAACCTAAAAGAACTTGCTGATGAATTCATATATATGATCAGTGATCTCATCAGGCTTTTCCTGGTTGATGAAATGCCCCACTCCCTCCATCACAACCACCTCCTCCAGCTGTGGCACATCTCCTTTAAACCCCCCTTTGTGTATGTAATCCTGAATCCCCTTGTAGTGGTATGCCAAATCTTGATCTCCCACGATGAACTTCACAGGTACTTCAATCTTTGTTCCACTCCAAATCGCCCCCAGCTCCCAGTTCCTGCATCGAATTGTTCTGAAATCAATAACAACTTCCTTTTGTGGTCGGTTGCGATATCGATACACTTACAGGTCCAAGCATCTGTAGTAGTTGAGTGGCCCTGTGAAACCAGATTTCTCGAACTTGCTCGCAAAGTAGGCGAAATCGTGCTCGGTTAGCCAGGCCGGCAATGTCGTCTCTTTCGGCTTAGCGAGATCTTCCTCGCTCATGACCGGCGTCTTTGGATCGTGATGGGAGTACAACGATCGCAGAACGTTTTCTGTCCCGATGCGATCGAACTCTGCCTCCATCTTTCCTGGCTCCTGCATGATCACCAAAGTTCTAAGCAAAGCATTGAAGAATTGCTTGTGAGTTCGTTCCAGTTGAGGTTCTAATTACTTGGAACTTGCAAACGTAGTAATCGTCTCCGTATAGCGATCTGAAGTGAGCTACAGGCTTCACGGATGGGTTGCGAGGCATGAAGGGCATGCTTAGGATCACCATCGCCTTCACTCTGTCCGGCCTCACTATGCTCGTCTGCCAAGCCACCATCGCACCCCACCCGTTGCCCACCAGCAATGCCTGGATGGATTTACGATGCAAAGTTACGCAGACGCTCTTAGTTTAGAAGAGTCGAGGAAGATGATCGAAGAAATCGCGTGCCTGGGGGATGGAGAGCGCGTCGAAGAGCGCGATGAGGTCTCCGACGATGTGGAAGAGTGAGTAGGAGGCGACGGAGGGAGGGGCGGAGGTGTCGCCGTAGCCACGGAGGTCGGGGGCCACGGCGCGGCACCCGCGCCCAGCGAGGCCGAGGATTTGGTGCCGCCACGAGTACCAAAGCTCGGCAAAGCCGTGGAGGAGCACCACCACCGGTGCTCCCGTCTCCCCCTTCTCCGCGACGTGCACGGTGATGCCGTTCGCTTGCACCATCCGGTGGACAATGCCGTCGGCTTCCATCATCATCATCTTCTTCTTCTTCCCTCCATGGTGCATATGTTTTATAGTCCAGTGATGATTCCATGGAGTGCTATTGAAAGATGCCGTTCAGAAAGGTGACAAACTTTGCTGTCTTACTGTTATCACAAAGATTCCTAGGTAAAGACATACAAGAAGGTTTTGTGGAAGTTTCTTTGAGAGTTTGTCTCTAACTTTGATTGTTTTTTGGACTTGTTGTGATGATTCCTTGGTCATTTTGTTTTCTTATCAAGTAGAAATAGATTATTTTTCTTGGATTATGATGAATTCTTTCTAGCTACCCAAAAAGGGAAGGAAATCCCATATTTTCCCAAGAATTTTCACACTGCAATAAACTCTTGTCAATTATTCGCCATGTCCTATTGTCACAAGTATTTAAGAGTACGAGCCCACTGACATGATACAATGAGTTGGCACCTTCTTATTCTTGCACATATCTTATTCCATCTCTTTCCTTTCAATTTCTTTCCTACCATAACAAAATTGCCATGCATTATTTCAACAATTTGACCAGCACCCACCCAATCACCACAACCTGCTCCTATTGGATTATGCCAGATCTACACACTAGGTAAATCTAGACTTAGATTTTTGGTTATTTTCCTATTCTTTTCATTGATTAAAATTTTGCTGTTGTTGTTGTTGTTTTTTTTTTAATTTCAATTTTGGTTGGTTATAAACCAGGCAGAGAGGCATGGCTTCTTCCTTGCATTTGTGCTTCTGCATCCCCAATAATTGTCCTGCTCTCTTCTCTTTTCTTCTCTTCCTCTCAGGGCTTCTGCAGCAGCTGGAACAGTACAACCTGGTTTAAGGGGGCACCTGCTGCTGCTGCTGCCCCTTGCCTTGAGGGGGGCTCATGAAGAGGCTAGTAAGTATGTTTTCTTTTCTTGTCCTTTTCTTACTTTGATGCCAACTCCTGTGTGTTGGATGGGTGGCATGCTTGATGGCTTTGTGCCTTCCATGTGTTTGGTTTATTGCCTCTTCCTGATCCACTTTGCGTAGGGTTTGCCCAAAACTGCATTGGGTGCTCCAAAAGTCCATTTTGAGGGTTTCTGAGGGGAAGTTTCGATTTTGAAGTGGTCTCAAAGTGGTCATTTGGATCTTGTGTTCCTCTCCTTTTGACAGGATTTTCTAGGTCATACATCCGTTAGCTGATTCTTCTTGTAGAACCAATAGTATTTATGATCAATGCCTAGATCTTTGATGGTCGACTTGTCGAAAATTCCAGGACAAATATTTTCTTGTTTGTTTAAAATAAAAGTGCTGTCTGTTCTGCTCTCTTGCTGTTATCATTCATAGGATTTTCTGTACTTCTTCACATGATTAGATTGTTTCTTGTCTAATTTAGGTCTCATGTTCATTCTAGATCTTATGGTTTTGTAAAGAGTCTAATTTAGGTCTCATGTTCATTCTAGATCTTATGGTTTTGTAAAGAGGAATATGAGGTCAGGACATACAATGTTCGAATTATCAATGCAAATTCTAAAAGGAACCTATGCTAATATTTTTGATCTTCCTTTTTGTTTGCTGATTGCTACATTTTAGGCCATTGTGATACTTGTTCTAGCTGTTTTCGATGCCATCGAAGCCACCGGAAGTGATGGTGGTGGCTACTGTAATTGCAACCGCATCATGGCTCCAAGGCCACACAGTGTCACCATAACGGAATTTGGCGCAGTCGGAGATGGGAAAACCTTGAACACAGTCGCCTTCCAAAATGCTGTCTTTTATTTGAGGTCGTTCGCGGACAAAGGAGGTGCTCAGCTCTATGTTCCTAAAGGGAAATGGCTCACTGGAAGTTTCAACCTGACAAGTCACCTCACTCTCTTCCTGGAGAAAGATGCAGTAATCATCGGCAGCCAGGTATTAAACACGATAGACACAGTTTATGCTCTCTTGTAGCTTTTGTATGTATCAAATTCAAGCCTATTGTGGATCCCTTCCATCGAACATTTGATTATTCGAAACATATACAATTGCTTGTGCCAGTATAAATCTATTACTACATCGAGAGTGCATTGTAGGAACCCATACTTCAGTTTCAAATTTAGATTTGCCATTTGATAGTTCAAAGCATTGAAACTTTACTTTGTTAAACGATCACTTAGTATTGTACTCTTTCACTTTCAGGATTCTTCTCCATGGCCTACTTCAATATCAAATTTAGATTTGTCATTTGATAGTTCAAAGCGTTGAAACTTTACTTTGTTAAACGATCACTTAGTATTGTACTCTTTCACTTTCAGGATTCTTCTCAATGGCCTATCGTGGATCCCTTACCTTCCTATGGTCAAGGGCAAGATATTCCTGGTCAACGACATCGTAGCTTGATAAATGGATATAACTTGACTGATGTAGTGATAACAGGCAAGAAATTTTGATCTTGCACAGATATATTGCTTAATAGCTCTATGTTTCTGGTAAACATATTTCATTTCGTATTGTGCAGGTCATAATGGAATTATTGATGGGCAGGGTGTTGTTTGGTGGGAGTGGTTCAACTCTCAGACTTTGAACTATAGCCGGCCTCATATTCTCGAACTAGTGAACTCTACTGATGTCGTCGTATCAAATTTAACTTTCTTAAATTCTCCTGCTTGGAGTATCCATCCAGTCTACTCTAGGTTTGTCGTACAGTTTTCTCATGGTTTTCATAGTCATTTCGAGTAAACCTTAGTGAGATTTTATTCAAGCACTTGAGATTCTAAACAAACAATCACACAATGCAGCAATGTAGAGATTCTGAACATAACCGTTCATGCTCCGGTCGAATCACCATTCACTAATGGCATAGTTCCAGGTAGTAACCCAAGTTTGCTTTCTTTTCTTTGTTGGTATCTTGTTAAATTCGTTTCATCGAAATCTCTACATGTGATCAATGCAAGTGTATCGGAAATTTTAGTTAAATTGTTCAGAAACACAACTAAATTTGCTATCAAGGCTCTTGTTTAATGTCACAAACTTGTCTGAATTCACTTCAAGTATCTCCTAAAACAATAAGGTCTTGAATCTTTTTCCTTTTTGTTTGCTTGTTTCAGATTCTTGCTCGAATCTATGCATTGAAGGCTGCAGCATAGAAGTTGGGCATGATGCCATTGCTCTTAAAAGCGGTTGGGACAACTATGGTATTACTTTCAGTACACCCTCAACTGACATCCACATAAGGAATGCCCATCTGCAGGCTCCTCTTGGTTCGGCTCTAGCCTTTGGCAGTGAGATGTCCGGCGGAATCTCACTTGTATACGTTGAGCATCTACACATCGACGACTCACTGATCGGTATAAACTTCAAAACTGTCCCTGGACGCGGTGGATTCATCCATAACATAGTCGTCTCAAATGTGGAAATGGAGAATGTGCATGAAGCATTTCGGTTCAGTGGTAACTGCGGTCGCCACCCCGGCAACCAGTATGATCCAAGTGCCCTCCCAATTGTCCAAGGAATCACCCTCAAGGACATGGTCGGCACCAACATCTCCACTGCCGGATTCTTTTCGGGGATCGACTCCGATCCCTTCACCGGCATCTGCCTTTCGAACATAGCATTGTCCATCACCTCTGATGCTTCCCTTCCCTGGACCTGCTCAAATATTTCAGGATACTCAGAATCAGTCTTTCCTAGTCCCTGCTCCGACCTCACCTCAAACTCTTCCCTTTCCTGCTTCTCCTTCGCGGCGGAGTTCACCGGCCTCGCAGATGCATAACAAACACCCTTCTATGCAATTCGAACAATTCGAACAATCAGTTCAATTCTTAATTCCCAATGAAATAAATCCCAACAGTGCTCAATCTGTGCTTGAAACAAGAGTTAATTGTTGTTGTTGTTGGTGGTGGTGATGATGATGTGCAGCATTTTTGTATAGCTAAATCTCTTCATTCAATCTGTAAGAAAAGTTTTGGCAGCGGTTGCTATTTAGCCATTTGCTGTTTCGTATTGCTGAGAATCTTATCATGTAATGTGATGAACAAGAGAGTTGTTGGAAGTTTAGAAAAGAAAAAAATAATGATATTTTTTAATGAAATCTAAATTGTCTTTTAAATTTAAGTAAGTTAAAAAAATATTTTATTTATTTATTTAGTCGCTTCCACTTGTCAATCGCCACGTTGTGTGGTTCACGTTTAGTTACACTCCACCTCACGCTCAGCTGCTCTTACGGGCGCAACTTTCCTCTCGCGTGACGACCGCTGACGTTTACCCACTCTGTGCGCTAACGGGTCGACGACACTTGGGCGTGTCCCACTGGGGGTACGCAGTTTGGGTCGGCGTGTCGACTTGTTGCCTGGTTCGGATTTACTCGCAAATCTAGGGTTTCATAGACTGGTCGGCGTATCTCCTCTCCGCCCCCATTTCGATCTCGTTCCCGAGTTTCGCTGTGGTTTGGATTTGGCTTTGGCGTCGTTGCGTGAGATCTTACTTTTTGTTGGTGGTGGAAGTGTCGAGCGGAGCAGGATGTCGCTGAGGCCGAGCGAGAGGGCGGAGGTTCGCCGTAACAAGTATAAGGTGGCGGTCGACGCCGAAGAGGGGCGTAGACGGAGGGAGGACAACATGGTGGAGATCCGAAAGAGCCGGAGGGAAGAGAGCCTGCTGAAGAAGCGACGGGAGGGGATGCTTGCGCAGCCCCTCCCTCAGGCGGTCCACACGTCCGTGGTTGAGAAGAAGGTGGTTCCTTTCGCCATGATCCTTTAATGTTTCGTGATTTGGACTGTTAGATCTGTGTGAAATCCCATCGGCTTCTCTACGGTTTTAATCTGTATCGGCGACATTAATGCTACTAGGATTAGGGTAGTAGATATCAAACGAGTGATTTACTCTTTGTTTCATCGATGGTTTGCAGCTGGAAAGCCTTCCAGCGATGGTGGGGGGCGTATATTCTGATGATAGTTCTATGCAATTAGAAGCAGTCACACAGTTTCGAAAATTACTTTCTATAGGTAATTGTTCACAGTATTTGATTCATGTAGACGATAAATTAGTCATTCTGAATAACTTCATTTTGTATTCAGAAAGAAGCCCTCCAATTGAGGAGGTGATACAGTCTGGAGTAGTTCCTCGATTCGTCGAGTTCCTTATTAGGGAGGATTATCCTCAACTTCAGGTTGTGTTCTTTCCTATCAGTGTAAACTAGTTTTCTTCATTTTCTTTGGCTGGTAGGCTTATATCTGCTTTTTTTTTTTTTTTGTTGCTTTGTTTGCTTGATATAGTTTGAAGCTGCTTGGGCTCTCACCAATATTGCATCTGGCACTTCTGAAAACACTAGGGTTGTCATTGATCATGGTGCAGTTCCAATATTTGTTAAACTGCTCAGTTCCCCAAGTGATGATGTCCGCGAGCAGGTATGTTCTTTTGCACAATGGAACTTTGTTTTTGATTCTAGTTGATATGTGCTTTTGCTGTGAATATTTTTGCTAACGCATCGCATGCTATGTAGGCGGTATGGGCCTTGGGAAATGTTGCTGGGGATTCCCCAAAATGCAGAGACCTTGTCCTTGCCAATGGCGCATTGTTTCCACTCCTTCAACAGCTGAACGAGCATGCCAAGCTCTCCATGCTGAGGAATGCTACATGGACTCTTTCTAATTTTTGCAGAGGGAAGCCTCAACCAGACTTTGATCAGGTTTTTTGTAATATTGATTTGTCTATTGTTCATATTTTCCTAATCCCTGTCATGTGTTTATTAATCCTGCCATGCATTTGTCTGTGGGCAGGTCAAACCTGCTCTTCCTGCCCTTGAGCGTTTAATTCATTCAAATGATGAGGAAGTACTCACAGATGCATGCTGGGCGCTCTCGTACTTATCTGATGGGACAAATGACAAAATACAAGCTGTACTTGAGGCTGGTGTCTGCCCTCGGCTTGTAGAACTACTTATGTACGAATGAAGTGATCTTGTTCATTCCATTGCTTATCTGCTTCTAAATGCTTGACCAATTTTATTAAATTGCAGTCATCCTTCACCTTCTGTGCTCATCCCAGCACTTCGCACTGTGGGTAACATTGTGACAGGAGATGATCTTCAGACACAGGCACGTTACCTTTTTAGATTCTAAGAAAATTATTTCTGCTTGATTTGTATTTGTGCTTATCTGTTTGACTTGTCTGTCAATTCTGAATTCTCTTGCTGTCAACGTGATACTTTGTCTTTGTCAATTCAACAATTATTAGAGACTGGTAAATTGGTTATGTCAAATAGCAGCAAAATGTACAACATTTGATAGAGGACCCATTTCTCTAATCATGTGCAAGGGCCAATGTCATTCTTACATTTTAGAAATTAACATCAGACGCCTTTGGAGTTGCAAATATCAGACTTTGTTGGGCGTACAACACTATGATGCTTTATTTGGATTTAGTTTTTCTTTTTTACAAAGGGCAATCAGTTGTATTGATTGGAAGATGCCAATTGTCTCATTTAGAGAGGGCTTTAGTAGCTGATGCTAAGATCTTTGCTTTGAATTCCACCTTAATCATGTGGTTGTGATTTACTCCTTTGAATTTCTAATATATGATGGGGGAAAAGGTCATTGTGATTAAAATAACTAGTTATTTGCATAATGATGCCTGTGAATCGCTTAAGACTTTCAGTTGCTTGAAAAGATGAACGCTCATGTGCTCAGCATGAAATAAGTGCATTATTAACTCAATTATGTAATTTGCACATTATTTGGATTATATTTGTTTCCTTTACATTGTTGGTGTGACTTATTGATGTTACTTGTTATTTACTTAGAATCCCAGTTTCTTGACACTGGGTGTATCAAAACATTTATCTTGTTCATTGTGTGAAAAGAATTTTCAGTCATACAGTGTATTTCAAACATAATTTTCTTCAACTTTTGGGTGTGTGATCTTAGTTTTAACTCTTTTTTGTTTTATATTCTTCTGCTTATCCAGTTTGTTATCAATAACCAAGCACTTCCATGCCTCCTCAACCTCTTGACTCACAATCACAAGAAAAGCATCAAGAAGGAAGCTTGCTGGGCAATATCAAACATCACAGCAGGAAACAAGGAACAAATACAGGTGAATTTTGGGAGAATAAATAAGATTTGTTGTATTAAAGCAATAATGCATCTTCTTCGATTCTTTCATTTAAAGAATAATCATTTATCCATATGCATCATTTGTTTTTAAAAATATGCTAATTGTATTTATAACATCACATGCCAAAATTGAGTTCAACCTAAGCAGTTAATATAATCAAAATTAGTATCTCGATATGAAACATATAATAATGCATGTTAACTGACGACTTGTCTATGTTAATTCTTGTCTGCATCAACTCTCTGTATTTTGAGGATCCGTAAAGATTTTAGGCTATCCCTGTGTATGTGTTCCTAGAAAACATAACAACTAAATATATTTCATGTGTTAGAACTTGTAGACAATAAGACATTTAAGTTTACAGTAGTGTATAATCGACAGGGTATTCTTTCCAAAGTTATCCAACTGTAACCTTATTTAGAAAGTTTTGCCTTTTGTTTTTATCTCAAATCATAATGTTTGCTATCGACTTGATCGCAGGCGGTTATAGCTGCTGGTATCATCAGTCCGCTAGTGAATCTAATGCAAACTGCAGAGTTTGATATCAAGAAAGAGGCAGCATGGGCCATCTCGAATGCTACCTCAGGCGGTACACACGATCAGATAAAGTATGCTATCGAGCTTTTGTGATTGCATGCCCAACTTTAAATGTCTAGTTATTCATGTTTTGTCGCGTTGAATTAGGTTCTTAGTTAGTCAGGGCTGCATCAAGCCTTTGTGCGATCTACTCATCTGCCCTGATCCAAGAATCGTCACTGTCTGCTTGGAAGGGCTCGAGAATATCTTGAAGGTTGGGGAAGCGGAGAAGAACTTGGGTGCTACTGGCAGTGTCAATTTGTATGCTCAGATGATCGATGAAGCTGAGGGCTTGGAGAAGATTGAGAATCTTCAGAGCCATGATAATACCGAAATCTACGAGAAATCTGTGAAAATTCTCGAGACGTACTGGTTGGAGGAGGAAGACGATGCGATGCCGGTGGCCGACGCTGCTCCGACTGGATTCCACTTTGAGAACAACGACCATAATGCAGCTCCTCCAGGCGGATTCAACTTCAGCTAAACACTGGCAGGATCAATGGTTTTAATGCTTGAGAACAATAACCATGACCGGAAAGATCTACATATCCTACATTGCCGGCGACAATCGAAAGATGTTTCCGGTCGATCCGATCGGTGTTGGGCGAGTCATGCCATGTGTTCAGGTGATTGCTAGAAGTTGAAGATGCCTATTTTTATTTTTATTTTTAAATTTGCCTGGTGTAGAGCATGAGCTTTGCCTACTTTGTGTTGAGTTAGTTATTGATAGGGTCTATTTCAGTTGAGTTTTGCCATACAACTCTTTAACTTCAAGTGGGATCTGTTTGATATCCTTGCCACGTGTGCATGTATGGTGTTCCAAAGGTTCCCTATTTTATTTTCAATTTCATATTTCCTATTTTCTATGTTTAATGATTCATCAAATAATTGTATATCGATTACATAATTTGTTATAGCTACTACTTAATTGACATAATTTGTTATCAACATAATGATGTATATCATACTCTTTTGTGTTGTGTATATAAAAATAAAAAAAATGCGCTTTATTTTTATTATCAGCGAAAGAATGCCACTAAATTGTAAAAAAATAAATTTTAATTTGTTTTTTTTTAATTGAAAAAATATGGACAAAATTTTCACGGGTGCTTGTGAAGTTAAAAATTAAAAAAAATGTAATTTTTAGGAAATGAAAAAGAAAAAAAAATCAATATAATAACGCGCGTTCTGTTTCTCTCTCCTCGATTCGATCGCATTTGGGGTTTTCTTGTGATCCGATCTTTGGAGTGACTCCGGCGAGATCGCGCGGTCAGTTCTGCAGATCTAGTCGCCCCGTTCGTCGAATTCCACCAGTCGCGATGTTTCTGGTGGATTGGTTCTACGGGGTCCTCGCCTCGCTAGGCCTGTGGCAGAAGGAGGCCAAGATCTTGTTCCTGGGACTCGACAATGCCGGGAAGACCACGCTGCTTCATATGCTCAAAGACGAGGTTGGATTCTCAGTGTTCCGGTCTTTTACGTTCATCTCTTTGGTGTATTCTTATGTTGGTTGGAATTTGTTTCCTTTTCTCATGAATGAATGCAGAGACTAGCTCAGCACCAACCGACGCAGCACCCAACGTCGGAGGAGCTTAGCATCGGGAAGATCAAGTTCAAGGCTTTTGATTTGGGAGGCCATCAGATCGCTCGACGCGTCTGGAAAGATTACTATGCTAAGGTAAGCTATCAAAATTTGTCTTTTTGATCACGAATCTACGCCTCATTTTCCTTGCAACTCTTTCCTACATACATGATACATGGGTGTGGTTCTTCTCTGCATTGATCGTGTACTTTTCTGAAGAATTAACTAAAGTTTGGTTATCTTAGTGTTATGCCATAATTATTGGTAATTCTACCGTGATGTTGACCACATATTTGATTGTAGTTTTTTTTAATTGTGCTTTTTGACCCTCCAGGCTTGGATCAACAAATCATTTCACCATGGTTGCATCTTTACAATTTGTGTTTTTCTTTCATGCATACCGCTGTCATGATCAATTGCTTCCCTGTTAATTTCTCTTACATTGATCAGCCAACTCATGGGTTGTTGGATTTGAGGGGGAATCCAACTTCATCTGTCATTCATGTATTCTTGAACACTGATTTAACCAAATCTAGAAGCCTGGAACATCGGAAGTCAAAGTTGTGTTTGAATCATTGCCACAGATGACATAATTTTTCAAAAAAGAAATTTGGTGGAGTTTGGTAAACGTTCTCCTATACTTATCTTTTAATCACAATGGCTTATAACAGAACTCATTCGGAACGAAGCTAAATAAATTGGTTGTTGTCTATTTTAAAAAAGTTTGGAATAGATCAATCCAATATCAAACAGAGTGTTACTGTATTGTTCTTGCTCTTGAAAATTGTTTGGGCTTGGTAAGCATCTGAAAACTTGAAGCTGCAGTTACTTTGTTAAAAATTCCCAGACACTGTTACCCATGTTCGTCTGAACTTTGATATTTCTTGAATGTTTGTATAGATAGTTACATTTCTTTCCCAGATACTTCCAGGCTGTGTCGAGAAAGAATATGTGAAAAAGGAAGGCGGGATATAGAAGAGGATAAACAAGTAGATGTAATGAACAAAAAGTTCTCTCATTGTTGGTCGAATGAACTCATATAAGGAAGTTCTGAACCATTTGTCTTGGCCAGTTGATGCTGACTGGTCGGGCCAAACAAGATGGTGTCGTTGTCACTGTATACACATTCATCACATAATTATTATTATTCTCCTTGCAACCCTCTTTTTTTCATGGAATGCAGTGAAATACTTGCATCACTGATAATGATTTTTTGGGTGGAAGTTGTCAAAAAAGTTGTTCACTTCATTCTCTAAGATTGCTATTCTCTTGTATGATATCGTATGCTATTTCTTTTCTTGTGAAATGTTACAAAACCCTTGAATTTTCTTTCTACCAGGTGGATGCAGTGGTGTACCTAGTAGATGCATATGACAAAGAGAGGTTTGCAGAGTCAAAGAAAGAATTGGATGCACTGCTATCAGATGATTGTTTGGCCAATGTTCCATTTCTAATTCTAGGAAACAAGATCGACATCCCTTATGCAGCATCAGAGGAAGAGCTACGCTACCATCTTGGTCTGAACAACTTCACAACCGGCAAGGGAACGGTGAATCTTAGCGATTCTAATGTCCGTCCCCTTGAGATCTTCATGTGTAGCATCGTGCGAAAGATGGGATATGGTGACGGTTTCAAATGGATCTCACAGTACATCAAGTAGAGGTTGATTCTTTGATTAGTACCACATGACCTAAACTCAAATGCTAAAGCTTAGTTTGCTTTGAAAACTCTTTAATTTTCCTTCCCTATTGTATTTAGTGGAACATAAGAACATAGCAAAATAAGGATGTAACACTGAAACCCACTTCGAGCATTGATTTTCCTCTAGGTGAAAGCACATGGCTCTCATCTACATATTTCAGTTTATTCAACAAACCATTTTTTGAAAGATCATGTAAGTTTTCTGTTTCTGATTCTTAAGTGGTGTTGTTCTTTTGTTGATCTGTTAGCATAGACTATTAGGATCACTTGTGTAGTTGTATCAACATGAGCTAAGGTGTTTGATCCATCCCCTTTCATATTTTAATTCGAATCATTGTCAAGCTGATCGATCTCTTTGGAGGTCACTATAACTTGTTAAACAGGCACATCGACATCTAATGATCTTATGTTTCTTTGTTAAATTTCATATGTGACTTGCCCTATATCCTTCCATCTCTTTCCATAAGGATGATCAATTCTTAGCATCAGCATTTGTTGGTATTATTTTGGTTAATTTTAACACAATTTTAATAATAACAAAGTGTCAATTTGATGCAAAAGATCATTTATCAGATACAATTTATTTTTATTTCAGAATGTGTTTGTTTTGTAGTTTGGAGTGGAAGAAATATCAACCAAAAAAATAATAATTTTTGTTTACTTAAGAAATATCGACCATATATACACATGCACGCATTAGTGAATCAACTTCCACTGCTACGGCAAAGTGGTCGCGGCATGCGCTACTTGTCCGCGTCGTATTTTCTGTTTACGTCTTTTGGTTTGGGATAATTTCAAATTCAACCTCCTGCCGGTTTTATTGCGTCGGTCTAGAATGGATTTCACAGAGTCGAAGGGGTTTATTGTGAAATCCCCATAAGAGTTTTGGCCCGTTAAATTTACCACGTCAGAGTCGCCGCCTCTCTCCTAAACCCTCAAACATCGCGATCATCGCCCCCGTCGCCGCCTCTCCTGCTCCTCGCTGCCGTCGCCGCCTCTCTCGTTCGTTGTCGCTCATCGCCGTTGTCGCCTCCGCGTCCCGATCGCCGCCGTCGCCACGTCCCGTCGCCTTCATCTGGGTTTTAGGGTTTGCTAACCCTAAGCCCCCGCTCCACGCTGCCGCCGGAAAAGGCTTTCACCGGGGTCAAGGAACCAAGGAAAGAGCCAGCATGGCCATAACAAAGGGACTGTTCAATGGTGAGTTTGTGTATAGCAAATGATAATGTTTTACCTAAATTTGCTTGTTGACAGGTTTGAGTTGTGAGTACCAATGCCTAAAGAGTACTACCTGTTCTACTATTTCATATTGAATAGTTCTCCCAGGAGGGCTCACTAGGATTTCTATCTTTGCTGTCTATCCTGGTCCTGTTGGAGTGTTAGTTGCCAGCTATTTAGTGTCAGTTTCAATTCCCCTCCAGGCAGTAGGGTCAAGGGCTAGGGCAGAAGTTATAATTCTATTTTGTTGGTAATAACCTTACTTGTATATATGCACATATGTTTGTATATTTGCATTGTTATATTTTGTTGCTATCATGTTATTGTTTGGAGACATATATGTTGTATAGGTGATGCAAGACATTGTGGTACAAGTGTTCAAATTTATATAACTATTCTTTAGTCATTTTCCAATTCATATTTATCTTTTGACTATTCGATAGCTCTATAAATTTTTATTGATATTTATTCTATGTTGTTATACTTGTATTATATAGTATAGAGCATGATTTCTAAGTTTTGTTGTTATTCTTTCTTCGAAAAGCTTTCCTTGTAATGTATAAATTGTTTAATTTCTGAAATGCTCATGTAGTTTAAGTTTTGTTGTTATTCTTTAGAGAATCATTAGTTTTATTTCTGAAATGCTTAGGTTAGGATTTTGTTGTGATCTTCCTTGTTAATTTCTGAAAGAGTTATGATTTTCCTTGTTGATTTTGAAAGAGTTGTTGTCAAAACATGTTGTTATCTTCCTTGTTAATTTTTAAATGGTAGTCACTGTGTTATTATCTTATTTTATTTATGTCTATTTGATTTAGAATATTTTTATGGCTATATGGTGATATGCAGAATTTTACTTCATCTGAATTTGATATTCCTCAACAATGGAAGAAAATGACAGTAATGATCATATATATATTCCCCAAGTTACAGATGATCGAAAGCCAAAAATTGGGATGGAATTCACATCACTAGAGGAGACATTTTCATTTTATAACCAATATGCACGAGAAGCTGGATTTAGTGCAAGGATAAACAGTAGCAAGAAAAATAAGATGACAAATGAAGTTGTTTGGAAAACATTTGTATGTTTTAAACAAGGACATACTGATGATCAACGGAATAAACAGGCAAAAAGTGATCAACAAAGAAGGGAAAGAACACGTGGCGAAGTTAGAACTGGATGTAAGTCAAAGATTTCACTTGTAAAGAAACAAACTGGACCTAATTGGATTGTCACTAACTTCGTGGAAACTCATAATCATCCACTCTCAACTCCTTCAAAGGTGCATTTATTACGCTCACATCGTCATGTTTCGGCAGCAAAAAAAGCATTGACTCAACAGTTTTCAGAGGCTAATGTGCCAACTTGTCAACAAATGCGATTATTGGAGATAGAGTATGGAGGGTCTGAGCTTATAGGTTGCACAGAAAGAGACATTAGAAATTTTGAGAAAGAGCTAAGGGATGAAGAAAAAGGTATTGATGCTGAAACACTAATTGAGTTATTTGCATCTGAGAAAGAGAAGAATTCTGGTTTTTTCTATGAATACGAGACTGATTCAGATAACAGATTCAGTAGGTGTTTTTGGGCAGATCATGTATCAAGGAGGGCATATAGTGTATTTGGTGATGTAGTTGTATTTGATACAACATATAATACCAATAAATATGGATTGATTTTTGCACCATTTGTAGGAGTTAATCATCATCATCAAACAACTATTTTTGGTTGTGGCTTTTTAAGTGATGAGAAAGCTGAGTCTTTTGTTTGGTTGCTTAACAAGTTCATAGAAGCCATGCCTAAAGGTGCACCTAAAGTTATCATCACAGATCAGGATCCTGCTATGACGAAAGTCATTGCACAAGTTTTCCCTCAAACAATGCATCGATATTGTTTGTGGCACATACTGAATAAATTCTCAGAAAAATTAGACCCTTTGACATTTCGTGACAACTATCAAAGCATAAAGAATGTCATTGAAAATTCTACAACACCAGATGAATTTGAGAATTCATGGGAAGAGGTTATCAAGTGTGCTAACTTGGAGAAAAATGATTGGTTGTCTTTGATGTACGAATTGCGACAGAAGTGGGTGCCAGCATATTTTAGTCATGTATTTTGTGCTGGAATGTCAAGTAGTCAAAGATCTGAAAGCTCACATGCATTTTTCAAGAAGTATATCTCAAATAAAAACTCATTGATGGATTTTATCACCCGTTTCAATAGGGCACTGAGACACCAAAGACACAATGAGTTAATTGCTGACCATATTGATATGAATGAGCATCCCAGGATTAAGACAAACTGGCCAATGGAAACTCAAATGGTTAAGTTGTACACAAAAAATAAATGGATGGAGTTTCAAAGTGAAATGAGTGAGAGTCATGGTTATTATGTGAAACAGACATCTATAGAAGTTGATGTTGTAGTTTACCATGTGATGAATTTTCAAAGTTCTTCTTCCTCCAAACCAAGGGTCCTCACATATGACAAACAGAGAGACTACATATCCTGTAGTTGTAGGAAATTTGAGTTCGATGGCATTCCGTGCAGGCATATGTTAGCTTTTTTCCGTATCAACCAAATATTTCATTTGCCTGATAAGTATATACTCAAACGATGGACACAAAATGCAAAGGTTGGAGTAATATATGCTTTGGGAGAGCAAAATTTCATTGATGATCCAGAAAGATTTTTGATGTCAAGGCACTCAAAGTTATCCTATAAAGCTTCTATATTAATTGATGATGCATCTTTGACTGATGAGGGGACAAATTTCTTGGATGAACAATTTGATTGTATCTACACCAAAATTCAAGAGATGAATAATAGTAAAAAATGTGATCATGTAAGTCAAAGGAAGAAATCCATGGATGAAACTCCTGTTATTATTGATCATTCTTTAGTAAGAACAAAGGGATGTGGGAAGAGATTGAAATCATCAAAGGAAAAGTCAACCGCAAAGTCCCGGCTATGTCATGGATGTGGGCATCGAGGTGTGTCACATGACAAACGCAATTGTCCAAGTTTACAACTAGGGTATGTGTCAATTAATTCTACATTTATATGATAATTTTATTTGTAAATACTGTAAATATGATGATGATGTGTTGATTGCCAGATCAAGTATAGATAATCATCATAATAGCGATGACGACACATATGAAGAAGAAATGTCATCTATAGCTGGTACTAATAAAGTTTCATTTTATAAAATTATAGTAGTTGATTGATTGAGAAATTGAAGTTAATAATTATCTTTATTATTGCAGGTTTTAACAACATACTTTAGGATTGAGAAATTGAAGTTGATATTCTTGATCAGCAATTGGGCATGTTTTTCATTCTGCAAAGGTATTATTATTGAATTTCAAATCTTACTATGCTTTTATCATTTTCCTGTCATGAAAAATCCTTGTACCTTGCTAAGATAGATCTTCCTTTAGTGTCTGATCTGTGCTTTGATGCATAAACAAGTGCAAAGAAAGATGTGTGCTTATCATGGAATTTTTTGTCGTCAAAATAATTTATAAGATGAAAAAACTAATTCTCGTTGTTGGATTTTTGCAGGGAGAAGTTTTTCCTTTTACAAATCCATAGCTTCATAACTATAGAATCATTAACTTGTTTCCTTATTAAGTGATTAACTGATGATCTATTTACATGCATGTTTAGATGCTATGTATATTTGATTACGTTCTTTGTTTGAACCAATATATTGTCCTTGCAAAAAAAAAAAAAAGTCTGAAATATGATTCACTCAAATAGCTGAGGTATATGCCAGCAATGACATATACCTCAGCTAATAAACAGATTCAGTAGATAATCATAATATACTGTCCAATTACGTTCTTGCATTCATGTGTTATTCTTACATTCTTCCTTTTCTTAACCAACAACGACATTTTCAATTTTCTTCATGGTATATGCCATTTTTAGAATCTAATACAATTGCAATAACCATTTCAGGTGGACTTTATTGAACAAGAGTTCCAGAATAATGAAGTTCCAATAATATTGGTAGTATATTGCTGATTAACCTTCTTCAATTACCATACACTTTTTATGATTCAACCTACTATGACATCTCTTCTCTTTTGTTAACTAAACCTTCTATCCCTGTTGGATCGCTGAGAATTATATTTTCCAGCAATAACTCTTTTAAATTTGTTGCATAGATACTTGACATACTGGTGCTTAATAGTGCTTAATTAATGAAATTTTGCTTGAACTTTGAATTTAACTCATCCAAGGTTCCTTTGAGTGTGCAAATTGTCTTTTTGCAAACTGAGAAGTAATTAAATTTGGTCTTGAATTTCTATATGTTTACTGCTTGCTTCTCTTGGTATGGGGACATGTGATAAATTTCATTCTCTTAATTCTAGAAGTATATCAGATTTTGGTTGTTTTACCATATTCTTGTTCAGAATTATATTGCTTTCCTTGCTAAATTTCATCCTTCTTATCAGATGCATTGCTCATCGGCTGGTGGTGAGACAAGTTTTATTTTTTCCATGGTTTTAAATGAAGTTGATGCACCATGCATATTGGCCTGAATGTTTCTTTATAAACTTATTTAAAAAAATTTCTTTACTGCTTATGCTATCTTGACATGCTTCCATGCTCATGGTGGCCATAGGTTTCTTTTCTGAGAGGTGGAATTTGTCAGGCTCGAACATTACACAGTAGTTGAAGAGTGGATGCTGTCTACAAGTGGTGGCTTACAGAGGCTACATCAGCTTGATTGGCTGAACACTTAAATAGGAGACATGGATAATAACAGATAAACAACTTATTCTGTGCGATAAATAGTTTTGTTATGTTCTTGGACTAGTTGCACTTGAGTGTGTACCTCTTTTCGGTAGATTCTTCTTTTTCATTTTGTTAGTTTGGCAGTGTTTGATGGATACGTGAGTTTGTGTAAATCTTTTGTTGACAAGTGAATGGTTCTACTATTGAGAAGGCAATTAAGGTTGCTAGTTGGGGCAAAGAAAGCATCTGGTTTCTCACACCTTCATTGTACCTGCATAACCTGCCGGTGATTGCTTGCGGTGAAGACTGAACATGACAGTAACAATGCAACAATTCTATCCATGATTAAAGAATCCTGTTAGTGCTATAGAGCAACAGACCAAAGGCAAGTCTCAAATTCACAAGTTACTCTTGTTGAGGTGTGATTTCTTGAGGGAAATGAATCGTCGTTTAAATAATCTGGAAATCACAAACCTCAGTTTTTTGATCGTTATATACCTTGAACCTGCTTTCACATTCCATTTCCCTTCAAACTTATCAAAATCTCCATCAACCATTGAGAAGTGAAGTTCACTTCCATTAGCCAATGCAAAAATCCATGTGCATATGCTGTACTCATTCAACAAGTTTGAGAAAGTTAAAATGTGATCAGCTATCAAAATGACAGGTCAAATTAATACATCTTAGTAGACAAGAGGAGGAAACATGCTACCATGCAAAAAGAATATTTCTACTTACTTGGGTTGCAAAATATGTGAGGCAATTGTCATAGGCCAGGAAACACCTAAGAAATATTTGTGAGTTCATGAATAACTCACATTTCCTGAATAAAATGGATAATATGCAAGAAAGGATCCTTCAAGGTTATATAACACGTTTTTATTATTCATTTAACTTTTTAATAAAAAAATAAATAACTTTTTGGATATCATTTGCTGTGGCCTATATGATGTTTCATTAAACCTATAATTATAGGGCAAATCATATAATTAGAACAATTGTTAACAACTTAGGGAGCTCTGCCCTTTGTCAGGTGCATGGCCATGTTGGCTTTTTCCTTCAAGCAAGGGAAGGAACTTATACACAAAACTAACAGGGAAGAAAGGCACAAAAAGGACTCCTTAGGCCTAGGAAGGAAGCATTCCAATAGTTGAAAAAAATCTTCTTACTATAGGGCGGGCTTTCATCAGCCTTTGGGATATTGAATTACATCTGAGAATAGGTTCTTACAGTGCCCGAAATTGGACTAATAGCTTGTGCACACGAATAGTAGGGAGTGAATCATAAAATAGATCCATCGTAGCCAATTACAATTTCTCGATTTACTTTCTTATAGATGATCGTGGAACCGATCGTGTCGGACCACTATGGTGACAGATTCCACCTTTTTTGCATAAGAAAAGAATCATAGAACAAAAGAGAGGAGGTTTGGATTGACCTTGACCCCGATGAAAACCTTTTCCCACGGCAACAACATGGAGAGGGGGCTTAGGGTTAGCAAACCCTAAAAATCCATATGAAGGTGACGGGACGTGACGACGATGACAATCGGGACAAAGCAATGACAACAACGACAAGGAGCAAGAAAGACGGCGACGACGATCACGATTTTTAAGAGTTTAGGGTGAAATTGCAATTTTTTGTTTCATTGCCACGCGAATAAGAAATCCCAACCACATCAGAGTCGCGTACAGTCACGTAAATTTAATCACGTAGGATATCACTTTATATATATATATATATATATATATATATATATATAACTTTTATTTATCAAATAAAATAACAATTTTGAGGAAAAAGTGCAGAGAGTTTAAAGATATTAAGAGTGTTAAATTTGAACTTTAAAAAATATCTTTAAAATACAATAAATGCAAGAAGACACTTGTAATATGATTGCTATTTAGTAATTAAGAGTGTTAAATTTGAACTTTAAAAATATCTTTAAAATACAATAAATGCAAGGAGACACTTGTAATATGATTGCTATTTAGAATTTTTATATGGATACCATTAGAAGAGTCTTAACTGTCGCAAGCTTCAAGGAATGCTGGTTATCCTCATGGCAAATATTTCAGCTTCCTTTCTATTTAGACATGGCAGAACCATCCGAGATGCCCCGGCAGGTTAGCGCTGCAGAATCTTCCTCTGATACTCTTTTGCGACGACAGAGAATCTCTGTAAGCCTTGTGCAAGCAGTCCTTCCATGAATGGCTTAAGTGCCTACATATCCAATAATTTTCATTGTTAGGGAGAGATTAACGAGCAGATTGCAGCTTTTATCCAGGTTTGTTGATACATACTGCTGCCACTGGAATTAAAATTTCAGGAATCTCATACGAAACTGTCAACTGCATCAGAGATGAAGCAAAGTGATGGCTATATTAGGGTGAAAAACAGAGAAAGGAATCAATGAAATGGCGGCTATACTTGAACTCTGCAAGAGGATGGACCTTTGGGAAAAAATCTGACTGCACCTCTGCAAGATTGAGAAGGGAGGAAGTCATCAGTTTAATTGAGTAAAATGTCAGAGTGGTATCATAGTTGCTTGGCAATTTTGTTTTTCTTCAGCGAATTTCATTGGTGAAATATCTGAACTTGCATGAAGCTCCCCTTTGCAGGGGCTTAAAATAACAACACACTAAATATTATTCTACTTCTAGTACCAACAAGTAGGTTTGGCTACATGATTATTATGTTGCGATCAACCAAAGCATATGATCATATTATTAGTAGTTTCTTAGTGTTGTAGAGAATACTAGGAAGGGCCTAAACCCAAATTTTTAGGAAGTTCAACCATTTGGATAGTACAGTTGAATATTAGTACATGCATCAAGTTGTATTTTTTAGTTTAATGATTGCCTACCTATTTGGAAGACCTTCTAAAGATCGCCAGTGTATCTTTTGATTAGGAATAGGCTGCAGCACAAGAAAAAACAGAATTGAACATTTGAACTAATATCAAACTGTTTCAGCAAGTGAAGTTTATGCTTACTTGCAAATTTCGAGCAAGCCAAGAGAATTCAACATCACGACCAAACACTTCATACTTAAGTGACCAACGCGATAGAGAGGGCTTATCCTGTAGAACCTGTATGGTGCCAAGTAATATAAAATACTTTAGCATTATATGAAAATACTACAATTAGTCTCAAAAGCACTCTACATCTTATTGTGTAGCCAAAAACTTCACTTTCCTAGATTCAACTATGCCTCTAAATAAAGATACAGCTTATTGTTTATAAATTGAATCGATTAGGAAGTTGTATTAGCTGATTAAAGTTATATTAAGATACAAGATAATAATAATAATAGCTATATTGGAACAAACATTAAATAGTTCCAGAAGGAAACACACAAGACCAGCAGGGTATCTGAATATCCACTTCAAAGATGCTTCATTCTCGATGCAGGAAATTTCTAATACATAAGCAAAAATACTAAAAAAAAAAAAAACTAAACTATTGACATGTTACTATATTTTTGACAAATATATCCTAAATGCTCTAACTTTCAATCCCACTTCAATCTGAAATCTCAAAATTCACAATAATATTAATCTATTAACAAGAACACAAGAAAGATTGGTCCAGCATAATTAAGCTATTTTATCAACAGGTGCAAATTGAAAGTAGCAAGCTCTATGCAAGCCAATTGCTCAATAGACAGAGCAACTTAAGCCAAATAAACATGAGTTAACCCCAACAAGCATGCAGTATTGCAAGGTATTAGCAAGCACCTTTACAGAAGAAATAAAGGGCATCCATTTTGGAATTGTCTCACGGTCAGAATAGCAGTCATAAGCTACCGAACATGGAACATCAACTTCAATCTCAGAGCTGCATCCATACAAGCATTGAGTTACTTCACATAGCTATGCAATGCCTAAGCCCAAATTGAAGTTCAGTAATAATCAAACAGCTACCAGAAGCGGAAGAAGAAAATCCTAAAAGCTGATGTCTACAACTCTTATTCTCGTGGAGGATATAAGAGTTTGATTAATTTGTGGAAGTTCATGAACTTTGTACGGATCCATGACTTAAAGCCTGACTTAATTCTTTAGCATGCCTGATCAAGGATATGCCAAATTTATTGACGAGAAACAGAAATGTCAAGAGTTTTGAGCTACATCTCAGGGTTTCAAGAGAAACACAGTGTGTTCTAGGCCACAGATCGTCCACCATTACATTGATGAAAAAGGGAAGGGAACAGCTGAACTCAGTATGAAAAGCTTGAATAATTCAAATTACCATGTCAAAACGAGTATGAAAAGCATGTTAACCACAGAACTGAACCAATGAGGACTGAATATTTGGATCAGCACGGTCATTATTGAAAAAATAGCATTCGCTTTCGACGCCTAATTGGCAGATTACACCACTTCGTAAGACGACAAAAGGAGAAATGGGGAAAGAGCCATATACCTGCAGTCTTGCCATTCCATAACAGGCGAGAAAGGTCTGCGCTTGCGGAACGGTTTCCCCCTCGACGGACGCGAGGAAGGGATCCTGAGGGAGAGGGGATTCCGATAAGGCCTGAGTCCAGCGCCACAGAAGGAAGGGAAGGCGTTAAAGGCGGCACCTTTCTGCGATTTCATAGGGTGCGACGGTCCGGGGATTAACCCTAGGAAGACACGACCGGCAGAAACCATTGGAACAGCAGCGAGATCGACCATCTCTCTCTCGCTCTACTCCACGAAGACGATGCTACGTCTCCTCCTAGTCCCTGGGCCGTGCCTCTCCACACAGCACGAGACAATGGATCAGTTTACTGCATGACTTCTCAGTCCTCACCATGGTTACGATACGAGATGTCAAAATTAGGGTTTCGAGAGGTCAAAATTAGGGTTTCGTACGGCAGGAAAGTCAAGCGTAGTTCATTTAAATGCTTCAAATTTTAATTAAGTTTAATTTAATTATACGTTATAAATTCTTACTTATAATAAAATAATTACTTTGACAAAAAAGCAGAGCTAAAATATAGTTCTCTATTCTAATTACCATAATTGTTTAATTAAATGTTAATCATAATTACATTTCATCTTCTCCATTCTAGTTACGTCACATCTCCTTTTATTATTTCAAATTTTATTAAATAATTGGAATTAGAATACAAATTCGTAATAATTGTACAAAGTTAAATTATATTTTAAATTGCTATTTTTTTTGTAACGTAACTTGTGAATTTAAAAACTATTTCATTAAATAAATGATATTTTAGTTATGCCATTTTATATAAATTTATCTAATTAATTATGCTATATTTAATTTTGTTACGGTCAAATTAACTTAAATTTTGGTTAAATTAAACCCTGCAAAAATAAAAAAGTATTATTTAGTTCGAGAGTAATTCTCACGGTCGAAAATACTAATTTAAATATTTTTATGAGTTAAAAGTAACACCGTCGGATCCAAGCTCGATGGAGTCTCTGGGACGACACGTAAGAATTGGAAATTTTTTTTTTTAAACATGTGTTGTATCCGGTCCCATTTACCCGCTGGACCCCACGACCACCACTTAACGATTTCCCGCGTCAAGCGTGAGCAACGCATAAAGATCCTCCTGGTGCCCGAGGCAACTATGCGGACGGCTAGCTACTGTGATTGAGAGCGCCCGTCCACTCGCCTGAACAGATCTAGACCGTTCATTTGCCAACCTGGCTCGTCTCGTCACCTATATAAAGGAGGCAAGCGTTTCGACGCGGAAGATCGGAGTTGGGTTAACAGAGGAAGAAGGTGAAAGAGATGGCGAGGAAGAAGATCCGCGAGTTCGATTCCAAGCGCCTACTCAAGGAGCATCTCAAGCGCCTCACTGGCATTGATCTACAGATCCGCTCGGCTCAGGTTTTCCCCGAACCTCCTATCTCAATAGATCGCTCTTCCGATCTATCCATCTGGATTATTACTAGTTTTGAGGCTTTTCCATGTGTTTCTGATATTTTTTATAGGATTTGTGTCAGTTTATGAGGTCCGGTCTGTGATTTTCTCTGAGCGACTTGTTTTGAGGATAGAAATAACTTTTTCCATGGAATTTCTCGTCAAAATAGATCGTTGGAGCTCGTGGGAAAATTATTGATGTTGTTTTCTTAATATAGGTGACAGAATCGACGGACTTCGATGAGTTGGCCAACCGGGAACCATGGCTTTCGTCGCAGAAATTGGTGGTGAAGCCGGACATGCTGTTCGGGAAGCGTGGGAAGAGTGGTTTGGTGGCTCTCAATTTAGATCTATCTCAGGCAATTCAGTTTGTTAACGAACGCCTAGGAAAGGAGGTGATGATCTATAATGCTTTAAATTTTTTTTTCCTTATTCTTCATAAATCATGATCCGATCATATGAAGAAATCTAATGCTCTCTCGTTGCTTAAAAAGGTTGAGATGGGAGGATGCAAGGCTCCCATCACCACATTTATTATTGAGCCATTTGTACCACATGATCAAGAGTTCTACCTCTCCATTGCCTCTGAGAGATTGGGTTGCGCCATCAGCTTCTCGGAGTGTGGAGGCATTGAAATAGAGGAGAACTGGGACAAGGTTAAGACGGCTTACCTTCCCACGGAGGAGGCCATGACAGATGAGGCATGCGCGCCGTTGGTCGCAACCCTTCCCTTGGAGGTGGACTTCAATTTGGAGTTGTATTTTCACTAGTGCACCAACTCTTCTCTTGAACATCACGTTAAAACTCACTTTCTAACTAATTATACCTGAGCACGCACAGTTATCTTCACATCTTACATATATTTTGTACTTTTGTGGATGCTATAACCAGTTGGCTTGGCTTGTTGTACTCAGATACAAGGAAGAATAGGGGATTTCATAACGGGAGTTTTTGCTGTGTTCCAAGGTATGCAATGGGTTTTACAGCTCTGCATCTTATGTACACCTATATAAATTCTTACATAAGGCTGTTCGATCTTCTTGTGCTTGTCTGAAAATTGCTTAACACATTATTTTTGTAGAGAACGATGTTATACATGCTTACTGAAGTTCATTCTATTTCATAGATACTATGTTGCTCTCTGTTGTATGAGATCTATTTGATTGTATTTACTTATCGATGTGTATTTTAGTAACTCACCCTGTAAATTGTCTTGACTTTTTTGTTCCCATAGTCATCTAATATCTATTTAGAAATCTAATGTCCAGAGACATCTTTCTTAGTGTATTTGCTTATTGATTTTTTTAGCAACTCACAGTAACATATTTTGTTGACCTATTAATTTGTTCCCATAGCCATCCAATATCAAGTCACTATTCTATTATACCTAACTTTGTGTCATTCAAGATCATTAATTAATGATCATTTGCATTTTTGGTTCCCTATATTCTTTGCAGATTTGGACTTCAGTTTTATAGAGATGAACCCATTTACTTTAGTAAATGGTGAACCATACCCACTGGATATGCGAGGAGAATTGGATGATACGGCTGCTTTCAAGAATTTCAAAAAGTGCGTTGTGATTTCTAGGCTAAAACTTACCTTGTGGAAGAGACTGGGTTGCTTTAATTTGATTTTATAATCTGCTGCTAAAATTGAAGGCATTGTGCAGGTGGGGAAACATAGATTTTCCACTTCCTTTTGGTAGAGTCCTAAGCTCCACTGAGACATTCATTCACGAACTTGATGAGAAGGTAAAAAGGCTCAAGCTTGATAGGTTTCCCTTTCTATTTATTAGAACAATATTGGGATTCACAGTAGTCAATCCACTTGGTTATGTTTAAGCTTATATATGAACTATACAAGACCCACGGTACCAAGTCTTGTTTCTTATTTTAAGATTCAAACTCCTTAGCCTGCAGATATGTTTTAAGAGTTATGATCAGGTGACTATGTGTTAGTTCCAACTGCTCTTTAGGCCTATAAAGCCATGTCCATTTGTTAATTGCATTCATACTTGAAAACCATAAGAAGGCTGCCATAATGGCTATTGATGTAACTGCAAAATTATCAATCGTGATCATGCTGCATTAATCACTGCTTTGTATGATTCGCTGTGGGCAACTTTGTTTCCCTCGTCCTTGGATTGTTTTACACACACATGGAATTCACATTGCTTCATGATTGCTAAGATGGCATGTAAAATCGAACTCTGTTCTTGGGTTGATATTAATGATGCTTCTCAGTTGCTTATCCCTCGCAATGCATAGCGAAATGAAGACAAGTGTGAAGGACACTAAGGAAGGAAATGTTCTCATCATCTGCAAGCATCTGATGTTTAATTTTATGACACTGCACCCCATTCAGCTAGTTGAGCACATCTCATCATTAGACTTTGCTACTACAAACTTAAGTTAGTCTAGTGTCTGGAAACCTGATCTGTTTGCCAACATGGCAGGGTCAATTTATATGGAC
Organism: Curcuma longa; assembly: GCF_044706935.1. Classification (NCBI taxonomy): domain Eukaryota; kingdom Viridiplantae; phylum Streptophyta; class Magnoliopsida; order Zingiberales; family Zingiberaceae; genus Curcuma; species Curcuma longa. Next base: position 18,022,534 of record NC_133871.1, on the reverse strand, counting down.
CCACCCTATGATGCATTTTGCACAAGGCCTACTGCAATCAATCTTTAGAGAACAAGAAGATTCTTTTCAACTCATTCTTCTATTCTGTTTCCAGTCATGAAGAGGAGAGGTGAAACACCATTGGGAGGAAAGGGTAGACCACAAAGTTAAACTTCAAAGAGTGACACCAGAGCTTTTAGTTTCTGCCAAACTTTGGACATATGACACTTACAAGTTGACTTATGAGTTGATGATGCTTTGATTTTAATAAACTTATTGCTTCAAAAATTTTATTCAATTGAATTTACAAATGTTATAACATTTAGAGGTAAACTTAAATGCCCTTAATAGAACTACTGTATGTATATCTTGCTTACTCTTTTTTGGATTTTAACTGCCTAACCCTGCTTGAACATTCTTTGGTGGATTTCATTTTAATCATCCAATTGTGTCCATTTTTATATTTAAACATGGCTGTTCTCTCTAATCCTTACCCTAATATCATGTTTTTTCAATTTCCATCTTGCACATTCTTACCTTTTGAAGCCATGTTGTTACAGACTAGTGCCTCCTTGAAGTTCACCGTCTTAAATCCCAAAGGACGCATTTGGACAATGGTGGCTGGTGGTGGTGCCAGTGTCATTTATGCCGATACGGTTAACTCTATCTGCCCTAATCATTTTCTGCGGAACTCATGTGCCCCATTTGCATGATCATTCTGACTTAATTGTCTATTAGGTTGGAGATTTGGGTTATGCATCTGAACTTGGTAACTATGCCGAGTACAGTGGTGCTCCAAATGAAGATGATGTCCTTCAATATGCTCGAGTTGTTCTTGATGTATGAACTCACTATCTATCTTTTTTTCTTCAATCTCTGATCTATTTCTGAAATTCCTCTTGTTTTGCCCCATCAGTGTGCAACTGCAGATCCTGACGGTCAGAAGAGAGCTCTCCTCATTGGAGGTGGTATAGCAAACTTCACTGATGTTGCTGCCACATTCAATGGCATCATCAGGGCCTTGAAGGAGAAGGTTAGTTCACAAAATCATATCAACTATTTTACCATCCCTAACTTAATGACTTATGTGCTTGTTTTATCCGCAGGAATCAAAGCTCAAGGCTGCAAGGATGAACATTTTTGTCCGAAGAGGAGGCCCAAATTACCAGACCGGTCTGGCAAAGATGAGGAAACTGGGCGAGGAGCTTGGGATTCCTCTTGAGGTCAGTCACTAGCGACTTGATTATCAAAAAATTCTATAAACGTTTGATGAAATTGTAACACCAATTATAATTTTAGTATCTCACCCACCACCATTACATAGAAACATAGTATAACCAAACTGCGACACTTGTGCCAATACAACAAAATCAAACAATTAGTGACATCTATTATTGTTGAAGCACAGCAACTATAATTAAATTCTGTCATCTAAAATAATCAAACTATGATACTTCGATGAAACCGTAATGCCTATTATAACTAAATTGTAGCACCTATCTACCATGTTAATATACAACAAATCAAGCTATAGTATTTAACCAAATTGGGACACCCATTATAACTAAACTCTAGCATCTACTAGAATCAAACAACCACATCCTACAATATCAAACTGTGCCATCATATAAACCCAAACTACTCTGAGATTTTGATGCTATGCGTGTCATATGAAAGTCTCCTTCATATAAGTCTTATTTATTTTCATAACGGAATTCTAAGACCTGAAATATATAAGAATCACATTTTGAGGTTTTATGCACAATCTGCAGCAGAGTCTTAAGTGGCTTGAATCTTTGTTACAGGTTTACGGACCCGAAGCAACAATGACTGGAATTTGCAAACAGGCAATAGACTGCATCATGTCTGAAGCATAATTGACCTCAGTGACTCCGTCTACCATTTCTTCTGCTTCTAACATGTCCTGTTAGACCGAGTTCAAGTATCAATCTGTTGCTTCAGGAGTCTGAAAGATGTGGATTAGAATATTTGCAGGTGATCCAATTCTCCAAGTTTTGCCAAGAACTCTGGTGATGGAGATAAATTCTTCATTTTTTACATGAAATAAAAGGTTTGTGTGATGCATGTTCAGAGCAATTGATATTTGGTTATTCCTGGTTTAGTTTCGTTACACTTGGGCATGATCATCTAATTCCGGTGAGATGCTCCCCAACTGAAAATGAATAGTTATCAAAGGGGCAAACCATTTTGGGAGATTGGATCCTGCACATCTAAAGCAAGAAACTAACCATTCCACTGTAAACGTTAGATGACACTCCTGTCATCACAAATGATTGCCTAAACACAATGATTCTAGCAAACAGTCGGAGAAAGAAATTATTCGACCAACCACACTTTCAAATGCAAGAACGGGAAATCAAGTCAATGCAAAACGATCACCGATTGAAAGAGACAAATCGATACACAATTCCATAGCTCTAAGTCAGCTTCCGTTTAATCATTGTATAGAAGAAAACAAACGTCCAATGCATAAGAAGAAATCCAAAAATGGCATACGAATGAGCTAGAGGGCGAAAAAGTTGCTAATATAGACGTTTTGGTACCATCGTCGTCGTCTTTACTTCTCAGACGAGTTTGGACCTCTCTTCTTACCGAATCCAACCACTGCAAAGAACAAGAAGAAGAAGAAGAAGAAGAACGTCAGAGGACACCCTGATCGCAGAGCAAAAAGGCGGAAGGAAGAAAAAAACACTTCCATGGAAGAGGAAGAAGGATATAAGATTACCGGCAGTCACGAAGCGGCGGTTGTACTGCATGCGCTTGTGGGCCCTTCCACGGGGCTTCTTCTTCTTGTCCTGCTTCGCCACCTTCGGCGTCTGGCCTCGGACCTTTCCCGCGCGAGCTAAAGAACCGTGCACCTTACCTGAATCCCATCAAAACAAAATCGATCAATTGGCTCCCATGAGGAGAGGAAAGTAATCGCAACTGGACGGAGAGAGAATGGTCACTGACCCATGACTGCGTTCGGCGAACAGGCGGCGGCGGCGGCGGCGGCAGCGACTCCGACGAACTCTTCCACGCAAGTGATCCAGAACTAGGGTTTCGGAGTAGCGGGCGTATTTATAGGGTAGACGATACGGCCCGGCCCGGCCCGGTCCGGTTTCCAGCGTGACATATTTTAATATATTTATAATGATCAAGAACAAGATAAAATATCTCAATTTATAAAACATAAATCCACTGATTTAGATCGATCCCATGGCGGTTTCTTCGCTAAGATCTCTTTCTATAAATCAGGGCTCAGAATAGCAGCGCAGTGACGCAGAAGACGCGCGTTTACTTGGATGGAGCTGCCGGAGACGGTGACGATCTCCGCGGCGGAGCGCTCTGGTGAAGCTCGGAGCCTGAGCATCCGGCGGTGGCCGGAGACTGAAGGGAAAGCTCTGGAGGTGGAAGCTTGCTGGCGTTGACTACTCCCGAGGAAGAGCTTCAAATCTCGCCGTCCATTGCTCGGGCGGTACGCTTTGGGATCCGCGGCGGGCGCGATGAACGGTCCGGATGCGCGTCCAGCCGTCGCCAGCTCGGCGCGGAGATCCTAATTAATCTTTTGCCGAAAGTAAGGGATTTCATGATTGACAAATAAAAATCTGTCCTTTTTCCCCCTTCCTCGCTGTCACCTCGCCCCTCTTCTCGTAGTCGCCGCTTGGACTGGGGAATCGAGATTGCGGCACGGTCGACGAAGAAGGTGCTCTTGTCGGCGTTCCGATCGGCTTCCTTTTCTGAAATTTGCAGGGTGGAAAGCGGCGGTCGCCTCTTCCTTCGATCAGTTCTTTTCCTAGGTTTGGCTTCGTCGACTCCGTTTAGTTGAGGCCAAGGTTGTCCCATGGGACCGGTGACTTCTTCAACAGAAATATTTGCTTGAGAGCTCAATTTGGTCATCGTCAAGGTTGTAGTACTGTAATCAAATATCCTGTTATGTTTTCTTGGATGCATATGCTTCAAACTGCGTTTTCTGATTTCAGGTTCTTGTAGTGTAGGGATTCACTTGCTGTTGAGCTTCCTATGGCGCCTGCCCTATTTGTCATCGTTGCATTTCCGTGTACAATTGGAGCCATAGCGCTTGCTCTGCTTAACATTTACAAGCACCTCTTGAATTATACAGAGCCTATTTACCAACGGTACATAGTGCGAATCATCTTCATGGTGCCGGTATGTTGTTTGATAAATTGTTTCCTTTCACACTCACACTCACACTCACACTCTGCTGCATTGTATCTGTCATGAATATTACCATATAGCACACAGATCTGCAACCATTGTCAACAATTATGAAATATGTTGGTTCTTATTTCTTTATGTGCTATTCATCTATTCATTCTAAAATCGATAGGATGAGGCCTAAGCCAATCATCTGGGAATGTTAATTTAAACTTTTTGGCACTGGTATTAGTTAATATTATATTGATTCCCCTATAGGAAGTGCTGTCTTTGATCCCTGGAATTGTTTTTTATTTTATTTTTTTTTGCTATCATAAAGAATTATTTGGTCCATAAATGCTTGATTTCTAATGTTTTCAATTTAGAATCATTGATCTCTCCTACCTTTCTACTTTCCTATAGAGAAGCAAGTTGTTATTATTCATGTTCTCGTTTGTCTTTTTGAACCATGAATTTGATTGTCACAATGGTCGTATGTATAAGCCTGGTATAGAAAGGCATATCAGTATATGATTGTACCTTCTTCTTTGGAAAGAAACCATTGCGGAGGCCAGGATAGAGTGGTAGGCTGGTAGGGATAACTAGAATTGAAGGCGGCAATGATAGTAATATTTATCCCTTTTAACTTTATTGATTTAGAAAGCTCTTTGTGGCTATATGGGGATATGCTAAACTTCATTGCATGACATATGTAAACATTGTCGTTCAGTGGTTTGTTGCAAACAATTTGGAATAAGTTTTCATATAATCATTTGTATTATGGAAAAGAATGTCAGCTTTAATGGACGACAAGCTTATATACACGTGCATGTGAATGCATGTCCCATTAAGTCACTTTGCCATGATTTAGATTCTACTTAGTAAAAATAATGTAACATATAACTGGATGATAGGTTTGGGGATCACAATCCAATTTAGATCCTACTTGGGATTTGTATCTTGAGGTGAATTTAGATTTTATAATCCTAAGGCCATGATCCAATTTTGGTAATCACAGACTTACAGAAGATAAAATAAGAGAAAATATGTTGTAGGTGGGTAGTGGAATACTTAAGAAAATGCTACTACATAATTACTGATATATATTTGCAAATAGAGTTTAAAGGAGCAACTAGACCCATGTACTTGACTCCAAATAATTAGCACTAATATGACTTGATATGTTCATCTATTTAAAAGCACACATCTTCTATTTGCCAAATAACTACAGATCTACTAGAGACTTCTTTAATTGTAAGTTACATGAAGATGTCTTCCAAGGTCATTTCAGTAGAAGAATATTATAGCATGACTGCACGAATATGACAAAATGTAAAAGTTCATATCCATGTGATACTGTAAGACAGCCTAGATAACAATTAAAATATGGGCCTCGACACCATATATATTCCATGTGATCACTGGAAAACTGACTTTATCTTTTTTTACTAATAAAAGTTAGCACAAAAAATATTTTCCATTATGATTTATTTCAAAAACTCTATGTTTTTTAGGTCTATGTAAAAAATTTATAATAGGGCAATTAAAGATAACATATTATTTTTATAAAGAAGTAATATGGTCCATAAAGAGCTACAATTTATTAATATTAAAATTAAAAGATGTTATGTTTGGATGCCAATTAGATTCAATCCAAACATACCCAGACTAATCCAATAATTTTGATTAAGTTTCAATCTTGTTTGAATGTCAATTCAGTTTGTTTGAATGGACAACCCTACAGTTAATCTTTAATCAGTTCCCTCATAGTAAGTACATTTGGTTCAATACAAGTTTGTATTTTTATGCATTGGTGCAATGATAGTTAAGGATTGCAGAATATATGGAAAAGAGAAAAACAATTTTGTTCACAGAGTGCAATTGTGAAGAATCACAAAATGGCAAGTTTAGATATCCCATGGTCATATAAAAAGAGACATGAGTTTTTATACGGTAGTTCAAAACTAGAAGAGATCAGATCTTGGACAGGCTAATGTAGAATTTGGTTCCAAAAGCTTTCTAATCTAATTAGTATAGAAAATGATTGAGCCACCAATGATTATAAGGAATCTAGATAATAAGTTAATAAATACAATGACATTGGTATATGCTAGAAACTTATTTGTTAATTTTGTTTTATTATTCAATAACTGTTTAACATAAACTATTTTTAAGAAGCTTTTATTTACAGTTTTAAAGATATTTAATTTCAAATTTATTATGAAATTGCATATGCACCCATGTAACTTATTGATCCATATCTCATACCACTTGCATCCACATTTCTATTTTTTCCCCCTTTAGTAGTAGTATAGTTTGGTGGCTTTTTGTATTTTATGAAATTCATAAACATGAGGTGTCTAAGTTCATAGTTGCGAAGACCAACGGCTAAACAGTAGGATGGGACGCTCTTTTGATAAAAAAAAATTAAAGTGGGGTGACCCTTTGATGATATATATATATATATATATATATATTTATTTATTTATTTAAGGGAATTGTTGTTTGGGTAGGTCATCCATAAGAAAAGGGAAATTTCATATGATGCGACAACTTGAAAGCACTTAACAACTGTATATTTTAAATTATGATATGTGGAATGAAACAAAAACATGTATGATGGGTCTATGTTTAATAAGAGTCATTGTTATCTTTCATAATTAATATATAAAGCAATGGAGAACCAATGTGTTTAACTAAGTTGGTAAAAAAAAATGTTCTTGAGAAACAACATAAAGAAAAAATGATTTAATGGATTTAACATTTTGCGACATTGACATATATTTCTTTATCATTTATTATACCAAATGTTTTGTTCCTTAACTAACATGCTCAATCTTACTTTGGCAGATCTATGCTCTGATGTCCTTCCTGTCTCTGGTCCTTCGTGATAATTCCATATACTTTAACTCTATTCGAGAAGGGTAAGTAAATAGGTTTCTTATCACTGTCTCTAAAATAAATAGAAATTAAATGAATCGACATTACATTATAGTACAGTGATAGTATTTCTTTGAGATGATATCTTCAGATACGGAACCGTTTTCTGGAATTGCATTACTAGCAATATTGAGTTTGTAAAGTTTTGTGTTAACTATAATCAAATGTTTCAGATATGAAGCTTGGGTCATATATAACTTCCTGTCGCTTTGCTTGGCGTGGGTGGGAGGCCCAGGTGCAGTGGTTTCGAGTTTGAGTGGTCAAACTCTAAAACCATCATGCTGCCTTATGACATGCTGTTTCCCTGCTATTCCTCTTGATGGGTCTGTACTCTCTCTACGCCATATATGCAATGCTCATTTTAGTGAATTGATCATTTGTCTTAAAAATACTATACTGAAATTCTCTTTTTCAGACACATTAAAAATTACTCGAGCACTTTGACCTTGAAAATTCAATCTGCTCATTTCCTTGGTTCTTCATCCTCAAACAAACTTTGTTCTTCGACAGGCGTTTTATAAGAAGATGCAAGCAAGGTTGTTTGCAGTTCGTCATTTTGAAGCCAATTTTAGTTGTAATTACATTCATCCTCTATGCAAAAGGAAAATATGAAGATGGAAACTTCAGTGTGGATCAGGCTTATCTTTACATCACAGTAATCTACACTGTATCATATTCTATTGCATTGTACGTGCTGGTTTTGTTCTATGTTGCATGTAGAGACCTGCTGCATCCTTTCAATCCAGTTCCAAAGTTTATCATAATCAAGTCTGTTGTTTTCCTCACTTACTGGCAGGTAAGTTGTATCGTTTTCTGGTACTGATCTACTACATACGAACTTATTGACGTAACTTTTTATACAGGGTGTCTTGGTTTTTCTGGCGGCCAAGTCTGAGTTCATAAAAAGTCCTGAAGAAGCTGCAGATCTTCAAAACTTTGTGTTATGCGTTGAGATGCTTGTAGCAGCTGCAGGCCACTTGTACGCATTTCCTTACAAAGAATATGCCGGTGCCAACATTGGCGGTTCCAGCGGTTTCAAGGGGAATCTCTTTCACGCCCTCAAGTTCAACGACTTCTATCACGACACAGTTCACCAGGTAACATCTCATGAAAACTTACAATTTGGTAGACTTAGTCTCAGTTTCATTTATCGCATGCACTGCTGTATGACATTTTGATCAATTTTCTTTACATAGTTTGCTCCTACATATCATGAGTATGTCCTCTATAATAACATGGAGAGTGACGAGGGAGCAAAGAAGTACCGGTCACGAACTTTTGTGCCAACAGGGCAAGAGATGGATAATGTGAGAAAGAACAAGCACCTATACCCAGAGAAGTTAGAGGATATCGAGTTGTCTAGTGTCTCCACATCCAATTCAGCTAGCCCAGACATATCAAGCACATTACAAGACCAAGTCAATTTGCAAGCAATCAAATCCTCTTCGCTCCAAGAAAGTGCTGCTGCTTCTGCTTCTGCTTCAGTGCAACCCTATGATCTTTCAGTACTAGTCGATACCGACTTGTCGGATTACCCTGCCAAGGTTCCTGCAGCTGATAACCCAAACCATCAGTGATCTTCAGTGACATGTAGAACATCTAAAAAGGCTGAAACTTATCGATCAAATTGAAAGCCTTGAGCACACTCATCGACGACTGAACACACACACACACACACGATGAGTTTGCAAAGCTTGAACATTCATACTTTGATTGCCCAAGTTATTGCACACCCGCAAAGATGCATAGGATCATTACTTGTAAATCAACCTTAGTTAGGGTTGTGAATGCCCAGACTTACTACATCTTCCATATGTTTTTGTGTGTTTAGAAAATCCATTATTCTTTATCCACTGCAAGTTCTTCCCAGGTTCCAATAGAATTTTGTTTTGATGGAAATTAGATGATTGATGAAGTCAGCCACATTTGGTCGGTATATTCTATAGATTTGATGAATATTAATATGATTTCTCTGCACTTTATGATTTTTGTTAAAAAAAAATTAGCATAAAAGTATATTATTTTCTTGACATTTATACATCATTGCACCTCACTATTTAAGTGTTTACAATTAATTTTGACATCAAAATAATGATAAATTGTTTGTGTTCCTATTTTTGAGACATCAAGTTTATCAATTTTAAGCTAAGTGTATATATCATGGCATTAGTATTAATTTGAAGAAAAAAAATATTAACAATGACCATTTGAAATATTTTAAATGTATAACAATATTAGTTTGATTTTTTAATATCCAATTGATCACCCATTAAAATTAGATTTGAAATTTAAATTTAAATCTCAATCTCATGATAGATTTGAAAGACAACCCACTTACTCCTTAATTAAATTGCACAAACTTTGTAGAACCTCGAAAAGACACTCAAAATACATGCAAAAGAACAAGAAGACAAGTGTGACTCCACACATTTTTTAATCCCTAAACATTTTCTCCACAATGCATGCATTCCTCAATAATCAATAATAAATACTCGCCAGCCAAATTGCCAAACATGACAGCTTCATCCCACCAAAAAAAACACATACACAACAAAACTAATCACATTTTTCAAATCTCCATTAAATTTAAAAAGAAAGAAAGAAAAAGAACATGAAACTATAATTATAACATGCTTAACATTGAATCTTTTGTTTTGTTGGAGCTGAATGGTGCTCACGCAGCCCAATCAAGATCAGACTTGGCTTTATTATTTATTTATTCATTCATTCATTTTGTTTATTGAGATTCTCTTCAATCTTGTTCGAGAGAGAGAGAGAGAGCGTGACGGTGTTTATGGATGGATGGATGGATTATAGCTATAGATGGTAGCATAGGCTGTAAAGGGTGGAGAGAACCAAAGAGGAAGGTGAATTCATTGCAGATTTCTATGAGAATTTATGGCTTTTGCTTTTCTTCAAGGCAGTAATTAAAGGTGTGTGTGATACTACTCCCTTAAATCTCTCCAGTTAGAGTCTCTTCTTCTTCCTCACCGCCATGGAGATTGGCAACCTGCAAAGAAGATACCTCGACTTCACTTCGACTCTCTTCCATGAGGTATTTATCACACACACCATTTTTCTTCTCTCTTTTCTCTTTTTCCTCCCTTCTTCTTCTTCTTCGTTTTGATGCTTTGATTATTTGATGTGAACAAAAAAAAGGGATTTTTGGACAACCAGTTCACCCAGCTGCAGCAGCTGCAGGACGAGAGCAACCCTGAGTTTGTTCTTGAGGTGGTCACTCTTTTCTTTGAGGATTCTGAGAAGCTCCTCAATGAGCTAAGCAGGACGCTGTGAGTCATCTCTCTCTGCCCTGAAAACCCTAGCGAGTCCTGTTCCATTGTTCATCATATCTATCCTTAGCTTGTTCTCTTGCTCTTCAGAGACCAGCAGGCTGTGGACTTCAAGAAAGTGGATGCCCATGTTCACCAGTTGAAAGGCAGCAGTGCCAGGTTTTAATTAACATTTGAAAACAATTATATTATATTTCTTACGACTGCTCAGAATCAATCTCCTTCACATACATACATACATACACCTTGGATTTCACCTTGTAGCATTGGAACTCAAAGGGTTAAAAATGTCTGTGTGGCCTTTCGCAGCTTCTGTGAGGAAATGAATCAGGAAGGGTCAGTAGTGCCATGCATGCTGTCTCAATTTTGATTCATCTACTTCTCATTGATACTTTGCATCTTCATTCACTCTATTGCAGCTGCCTCAGGTGCCTACAGCAAGTCAAGAATGAGTACTTCCTGGTGAAGAACAAGCTGGAAACTCTCTTCGCGGTAGGATCGATCGATCGATGAACTCTTTGTCTGCTCTATATCACATGGAACTAACTTAATACATTTTGATCTTGAATTGCAGCTGGAGCAGCAGATTGTGGCTGCTGGTGGATCAGTCCCCATGATGTGGTAGCAGTAGTATCTTCTAGCTAGTAGAAGAAGAACAATGGCAATAGAAGATGATGTGTTCTTGCCAAATTGCATGCTCAAGTTTTTTTTTTGTTTATGCCAAAGATTGAAACTTAATTGTGAGATTGTTAACTTTGGAACTATATGGTGCACTTATTGAACGTCGATTTTTCAATGTTTTGCATATTCATTTAATGGTGGTCTTGCACAAAAGCATCAAAGGAAAGGAGATTGCTTAATTGTGTATGATGTTGGATTCTTTGCTTGTTTAACTAGATTTTTGTATCTTGAGATCGATCGGAGATAACTAAGGAAATTATGTTTTCTCTTGTTTAACTAGTTTCCAATATTGAAACATTTATTATCATATTCATGATTTTATTTATTTTTTTAATGAAATTAAAACAAAAAATGGCCAAGACCAGTGTCAACCTCTCAATCATCTTGCGCTTATTCATCAGGCATGAGATTTGCGGGCCGGGCTCTCGCATTGGCCCGTTTACTGCTTCATCGGCCTTCCGGCGTTGGGCCAAAAAACTCAATAACGGGCCCAAAAGTATTAATGGGCTCGACCCGCACGTGCGCCCGCCAACGAGTTTTTTTTTTTTTTTTTTTTTTGCGGTCAGTTCCGATGAAAGCGGCTACATATATATATATATATATATATATATATATATATGTCGAGGAGAGGAGTCGTCCGATTATTCCACCACCAAAGCGAAAGGATCAGTCTCCCGTCGTCTTCCTTCCTTCGCCGGCGCCGCCAACCGAGTTCTCCATGGCGATCTCCTCGTCCAAAACGCTGGACCACTGGCGGGAGGTCTTCCGGACTGCCGGCGAATCGGACGTCTTCCGCGTCATCCGACAAGGCATCCGCGTCGCTGCCTCCAATCACCCTGACGAGTTCAGGATCAGGAAGGATAAGATTGTACAGATGCTCTTCGCCGCGCTTCCCCGCGTCGAGAAGGCCGACGAGGGCCATCGCGACGCCGTCAAAGCGATGGAGGAGGAGGAAGGAGGAGGAGAAGTCTGGCCGTGGCGACCCCGTCGAGAGCGTTGGAGCTTTATTGGCTGCACAGACGACTCCTCCCTTCGCAGAAGAGGAACCACCGCGAGCCTCTGTTCCTGTTGCCGTCGTAGAAGAAAAAGCAGAGACGAAGAGGCAAGAAACCTGGAAAATAGTGTCAGCCTCAGCAAATGGCATCAAGATCCGCCTTAGAAGAGTAGTCGACGACGATCAAACGAAGCCATCGAAACCACAGACATCATTCACAGAGCATCGAGTACCTGATGAGCCTCGCAATGATCAAGAAGCTGGGTCGCATCATCCTGAACCTCGCAATGATCATCAGCCGGAAGGGTCGCTTCGATCTAATCTGGAAGCGGCAAAGCGCAGACTCAGCAAAGACTGGTCATACCGACCATATGAGCCGAGTTCGAAGAAGTTCTGCAGAAGGCCTCTCCAAGTTCAGGATCTCCGGAGCTCGGTTGCGATAATTAAATTAATTTTGTGCTGTGCTTCAGGAGCTAGAGCTTCCAGCTGCATGCTTGCTCACTTCAGCAGCTGTAGAAGGCATGCACAGTCTTGATGAAATATATACACAAAACCCATCCGATCGACAATTGCAGCAAATTAATTAGCTATTTAGTTAATTAATGTTTCTTGATTTGTTTTGTTTAGAACATCGATTGATGTTTCTCTCTCTGGATTTGTCTGATGCAACGGGGAAGACTCGTTATAATTGAGGGACACACTTAATTTGTAAAATATTCTTTTTACGTCCTTCAATTTTAAACTAAAAAAGATATTTTTTTTTTTTAAAAAAATTTAACGAATCAAACTGGATTAAACCCAATCAAAATAAGAAAATAAAAAAAATTATTTCATCTATAAATTTTCTATAAAAATCATTGCTGATCTTAAAAAGTTTAATTTTTTTTTTAAAAAATTACATCATTAAGTTCAGGATAATCTCTTAAATTTATGTATATCTATTTTAAAAAGTTTAAAACTTTAATAAAAAATTTTAAAATACAAGATAAAATTAATTTTAAAATATAAATTAAAGGAGCGTTAATTATTAAAAAATAATTTTTTATTATTTTAAAAATATTTTTTAATAATTAATTATAAAAAATGAAACAAAACTAAAAAGAAAAATCAAATTTTAAGAATTTAAAAAATAAAAAAAATTGATATTGCTTTGGTGGAAACATCATCATTTTGGTGCCATTTTTATTAAAGAATCATCACTTGATTTTGTTAAAATTATCATAGCATGGTTATTTCGTTAAAACATTTTCTTATATTAATGTTGATTTTATTAAAACATCATCATATTAATATTGATTTTCTTCTAAACATCATCAATTTCCTCAAAGCATCATTACTTTAGTATTGATTTCTTTAAAATATTATCACTATGATACTAGCTAATTTGCTAAAGCATCATCATCTTAATATTTTCATCAAAACATTACCACTTTAATTTGATGATTCAAAAATAAAAATAATCAAGAGATTTGATTTAATAGATTCTTTTTGCTCTTCTAAATTTCATTGTGTTCTGGTCTATCGGTTTATTTAGAGGAAATTGTTTAGAGAAAGAGGTTTAGATGCTGCTTAGGGTTAATGTGTTGCCTCGGAATAAACTTTGATGTGGAGCTTAAAATCAAGTGTTTCTGCTTGTGGATTGTAATGGGATCGTATTAGTTACATTTGCGGTTATTAAAAATATATTTTCGATGAAGCAATATCGTATCATGGTAGGTGAGGCAATTGCGATTATAATTGCTTCCATGAACATAACCCACCAGTTGGTACTCGAGTGATAGATTATCACAAGAGAGCAAGAATCAAATGTCATCCGGAATGAGCATCGATCTTCCATTTTTGCTACAAGATAGGTGAGGCAATTGAGTTGGTTTAGTGAGGCAGCACTGATCATGCAACAATAATAAAAACCTTAATTGCATTGAATGAAATTGTATATATCTCACACACCTGCAGACAAATCCAGAAACAGAAACATAAGTGTACGCTTTTCTAAAGAAAATAAAAGGAAACAAATCAAGAAACATGAAATTAATTCACACTCACGCATTAGTCGTACTGTTCCTCCTCTCAAAAGAAACATCCCAAACAAAAGATAACTTCCTGTAAGTATTTTGTGATGGGGTGTTCGAGAGAAAACCATTTAGTTCATTCCTTCTCTTCATTTGAAAGTCTGATCGAGATATTTTTTGTTCACTTGATAAATTTCCAACAAAGAAGCGAAATAGAATGACTTTAAATATGTCCAATATGCAGGATATTAAATATGTCCAATGCAAGTGGAGAAAACTTATTTAAATTTTTATTAAATTTTAAACAGATATTTTAATAGAAATCATATAGTCTCAAATTTCGTTTATAAGTCATATTTATTTTTATTTATAAAAATTTATATATAATTTTGTATCAAATTTATTTTAAATTTTATCTCAATTTGTTTCATAATGCTATATTTTAAAGTGAAATGGATTAATAATTTTGTAACAAATTTATCTCTAATTTATCTAAATATGAAATATATTTTAATTCATTCTTATATTTTTATTAAATTTTAAACGGATATTTTGACAATTCTGTTTAAAATTCTTATTTATTTTTTGTTTATAAAAATTTATATATAATTTCGTATCAAATTTGTTTTAAATTCCGTATCAATTTTTCAAATGTTATATTTTATTATAGTGAAACAGATTAATAATTTTGTAGCAAATTCGTCTCTAATTTATCTAAATCTAAAATAGATTTTAATTACGTGTTAAATTTTTATTAAATTTTAAACGGATGTTTTAATAATTTTGTTTATAATTCGTATTTATTTTTGTTTATAAAAATTTATATATAATTTTGTATTAAATTTATTTTAAATTCAGTCTCAATTTTTTTTTTCAAATGTTATGCTTTTATTAAAGTAAAACGGATTAATAATTTTATAGTAAATTCATCTCTAATTTATCTAAATATAAAATAGATTTTAATTACGTTTTAAATTTTTATTAAAATTTAAATAGATATTTTGAAAGAAATTATATGGTCTTAAATTTCGTTTATAATTTGTCTTTATTTTTTTTAAAATTTATATATAAAGTCGTATCAAATTTATTTTAAATTCTATTTCTTTTTCAAATGTTATATTTTATTAAAGTGAAATGGATTAATAATTTTATAGTAAATCTATTTTAATTTATCTAAATCTAAAATAAATTTTATTTTTATTTTAAAAATCTGTTTTTTTTAATTTATTTAAATCTGAAACATATTCAACAGTGACTCCGATCATTCCACCTCGATCAGTCTCCGTCTTCCCTCTTCATTTGAAAGTCGAGATATTTTTTGTTCACTTGATAAATTTCCAACAAAGAAGCAAAATAGAATGAAATAGGATGACTTTAAATATGTCCAATATGCAGGAGGATATTAAACAGTCTTCAGAAACGTGAGATTATAGTGAACAAATCCATGCAAATGGAAAACAAAAGCAATAATGTGTGAGCCCAATGCATGGAGACGAGGGATGCGGAGAATGTACATCGAATTAGGTTTTATTCACAGAAGATATTTGGGATGATTAGTCGGAACCGAAAGTGTTCTCCCCGCTGTAGGTCATATATAGGAAACCGTCATCGTCCTTGTGTTCCTCATAGATCGCAGACATCATGGCAGCTAAAAAGGAAAAATATCAACACTTTGTGATGAGAAAATGTTTTCATGCTTAAAAATGTGTAACTTCAGTGATAGTATCTTACCGGTGGGTGGTAGTGTATTCTTGACGAAGATGAAGATGGCCTTCTCGGCGCTAAGTTTAATTCTCTTGCGAACCACATAAACAAATTGTCCCACGGTGAGATCGGCAGGAACCAAGTACCTGCATCAAGAATATATACACCAGATTGAAAAAATGATGTATCAAACTAACTCAGCTTCAACATCAACAACTCACATTATAGTAACAAAGTAGCGTAATATATAGTACAGAAAAGTAAAAGAGCATCAACCAATTTAAAGAAAAGTGATTCTACTAAAAGACTACTAGAAAACAGAAGAAGAAAAAACTTGTTAGGGATGTTTGTTGAAGAATCAGTACAGTTTTTATGAATAAAGGGTGAGAAGTTACTGCCCCTACTGCTTTCTGGATATCAGCAGCAGCAGCAAATCAAACAGAGTTAGTCCAATCTTCCTGGCATCGCCTAAGTGGAGACTTTGCACATGCTATATCACTTGAAATGTGCATATCAAGTAAAAAGTTTTCGTTAAATTAACTATAAAATCTCACTTTCATTTCCCTCTATCCCTTGTATATTCAACTCTAATCAATTCAATTCATATGTATGATCTCAATCCATTTTCTCATCGATTGAAACTATTGTAACTATTTCCCAAATAATAACATTTGTTTAGTTTACTCTTTCTAATAATCTCAAATATCCAATTTAAACTTCTCAGATTTGCTATACTATTATTTGTAGCATTGTTTCCTAACTGCCAAAACCATTATGAAGAACCCAGTATATATTATGCTCATAAAATTCCTCGTCACTTATTCTCTGGGTCTAGCAAACCAGACTCCATTACTCCAACAGTCCAACCAAACATGTATCGAGCTTAATAACTAGGCATATATCTTAATTGGCATTGCTGGGATTGAAAATAATATTCCAATACCATGTTGAATTTGTTTTATTGAAGAATCATCCAACAGTTTATTCAGTTTTAGTATGGGTTGTTCTTTGTAACCCAAAAAGCACACATGATCAAAATAGGAAAAGAAATACAACATACAAGCATAGCCTGATTTTTGTTGGATTTTATCATTGAGGATACTAATGATGACCAAATTTGGGGTTAATATAATAATTCATTTGATCAGAAATACAACGAAAAAATATACAAAATTCTATAAGTTGTTTAAAATTAGCAATCAACTTATTATGAGCACCTACAATTCAACAGAGAACCAAAATAAGGTTCAACAAATGATTAAAAAAATGCATTTAGGTAAAAGAGACTAACTTCTTTTTGTCAATATCTGGAATGTCACTTCTTTCAGCCTTCTCCACGATCACCTACATAAAAAACAAAATGGAACAATGTATATAGAGTAATATTTTGTGAATAACCTCATGGCGTCACTTACTGGAATTCTATCAGGATATTTCTCACTGATACGAGCAGCCTCAGCTTGCCTCCTTTCTGCAATGCAAAGTTTTTTTAGTGGCATAATGATTAAGCAAATTAGAAAGTGGTAGCATCAACTTTTAAATCATTACATGAAAATCAATCTAGATGTTTGATAAAGGATGTACAACTAGAGAGAATTAATAGCTAGCTAAATCCCTAACTAAATACATTTGTCAAGTTTGCCTAGATTGGATGTGAATGGTAGCCATCTAAAAGTTATTTGTTCTTCTCTTGTATAGATTTCAGGATGAATATGTGGCATATAATTATGAACGATGATAATCACACAACATTATCAATGGGTGATGGTCCTATCTATATAGGACGAGATGAATCTAATCCCTCCATTGAACTCGATGCAAGGTTATATCATTAGTAATATCCATATAAATAAAATAATTCTAATTAAATGGGCTAATGCTTCATCTGAACTCCCTATACCACTTCCATCTTTTATTTTAATAGATTAACTATTTTAATTATAGAATCTATTTATCGCCTTTGACCATATTTATATCATCTCAATGTATTTTCTTATTTTATCATCTACTGAAGCTACAACTAGATATTCTCAGACACTGGTAATTTTTATGTCTAATATCTTCACATATTCAACACAGATTCTCATCTCCACTACTTCGTGTTATATCCAAATAGCCCAACACTTTGATCAATAAATAATTATTTTTATTGTAGCCTAGGGGGCACAAGATGGTGTAATCATGTTATATAGTTTACTGAGAATACTACTGAACACATTATAAGTAGTCATCGTAACGTAGGCCGTTCATGAAACACGTCTCTAGAGTTTAAAGAGAATAGTTTATACATTCCTTAAGTATTAAGAGGAATGTTACAAATAAGCAATGAAACCCTCAACTACAACGATATCACAAAAGCCTATTAAGCATTGGCAATGATTATCGATTAACTAGTGATACAATTTGCCTTCCTGTGATTATTTCGAACAAACAAGGACAAACAATATAGACAAATGGATCCGATTTCCACAGCTCATCTGAGTTCGCATTCATAAAACTCCTCTTCCCCTACATATATATATATATATTTTAATATAACCAATTCAAGCCCTCAAAAACAATTATAACCAGTCAAAAATAATCAAACCAGCGTCTATGTTCCATAACAAATCAGGGGGGAAACACAAACCGAAAGGATGCTCCAGCTTGAATGAACTCTTCTCCATCAATCCCTGTCTCCTGCAATCGCCCCCAAAAAACACTCAAAAAAAAAATGATCGTCCGTTCATCATTTGTTCATCAATTGAAATCAAACCAGACGAGTTGCAAAAGCAGAGATCACGCGAAGCACAACGCGAAGGAGCCGGAGGCCTTCGAACCGATCGATCGATAGAAAGAAAGGCTGGGCGAGGGATCTGGGGGAATTGAAGACTCGAGGGTTTCGTGAG
Organism: Curcuma longa; assembly: GCF_044706935.1. Lineage (NCBI taxonomy): Eukaryota > Viridiplantae > Streptophyta > Magnoliopsida > Zingiberales > Zingiberaceae > Curcuma > Curcuma longa. The sequence continues at coordinate 18,003,888 of NC_133871.1, read as the reverse complement.
TCGTTTGCCTTTATTGGTGGGGGATTGCGTGAAGCAATTTACCAGCATACTTACCTTACCCGTGATTAATACCGGGCCCCGCACCAACGGGTAGCTCACGAGTATGGTAATCCAGCGGTACCCGCGATGGCTTGTGACGGTCAATTTATCCAGCCAATACATTAAATGAGAAGGCAGGTACATTTTGAGGGTACCTGTGGGTTAAGTAACCATCGTTTCGTAGGAATTTAAGTCAATAATTTTTTCTTAGAACAAACAAAAAGAAGGGAGAGGAAATTAAAGTGTGGATTAGTGAGTCATTCTCCAGTAACAGAAAGGCTGTTGATGGTCAAGGAGATGAGATCAGAAATTTTGCAGGCATGGCATCGAGTGGAAGATGATGATGATGATGGTGATGATGCTTTATTTTCAGAGAGCATAAAGCAGAAGAGAACAATGTGAGGAGTGATGGAATCCATCGATCGCCCCCCTCTTGCTGTTGGAGACCACCATTGGCATTTGGAATTGAGCTGCACGGTACAATTCCTGCTCTTCTTCTCCCTTCTGCCCATTTCTTTTTCCTTTTTTCCATTTGAGAATTGTTTAGTGTTTATTACTTTAAAATAAGGATTTTTTTTGTGTGTGTGTGTGTTCATCGCCATTGATCAATTCTCACAAGAAAAACCCTAAACAGCGATGCTTTTTCCCTGAACAATGCTGCGGAGGTGGGAAGAGGAGGTGGAATCCACGAATTCGCAAGCGGCTACGAAGGCTCGATGGGATTCCCTCTACTCCAGCAAATGGCCGTTAATGGAAGCTGATTCCACCTATAGTGCACTGCAGTAGGCCCAGCAGCCATGGCGGAGTCCCCCACCCAGGCTCTGGATGCGGATTCCTCGCCCTTCCCCACCTCCTTTTATACCCCTTCCGCCTCCCTCCCGGAAGCTTGTGCATCATTTCCCTGCCACCAGTCGGATTGGTACTTGCCCTAGCTTCTATTCCCTTTTCTGCTTCAGATTGTGCCTCGCACATATGATTTGGTCGTGTTTTATGTGCAAAACATGATATTGTACAATAATAAATGGCCATAGACTACTGGAGTAAAGTCGTTTAGGTGAACTTTGATCATTGACTGTATGAAACCATGGTCATATAATGCCGTCTCTCGTGTAATCTAAGGTAGTCTCTCTGGAAGATGGTATTTTTCCTAATCCTCATGTTTCAACATGAAATTTTTCATTGTGTCTCGCCTGACGACCCAATTCTGGTTAGTCTTCTCCAAGCTTTTGACATGTAGCTAGGCTTTTGTGTCATGAACAGGTGTCATTTCTTTCATTCTGTTATGCATTCCTGTCACAAATGAACACATGTGTAACCACTGGCTTGTCTTTTACTCTATCTCTGTTCCATGCTTGGAGTGTCTAAGCATCTTTTGTGTTCACTACTCGGACTTGCTTGCAGGTCAGTGTTTTGTTCCGGGAAGGTAGACACTGGGAGTGGAAATTTGCAGGTGTGCTTTGTAAAGTTTCTGGTGAGGACCCAACCATGACATTAGAGGAAGGAGATGCCTTTATAAATGTTGGGCTGTTGGTTTCATTCATTCATATTCTTTTTGTAATTGAAGTGGCAGGTTTTGGGAGAAAATGAACGCATTAGTTGCAACAAGCAGAAATTTCAAACAGGCTGCTAAGCTGCTGGGGTTGGACGCTAAACTCGAAAAGAGTTTGCTAATTCCATTTAGAGAGATCAAGGTAAACTAGCTAGCACACTTCAAAAGGAATTTGTGAATTGGTTCTGCAAAATATGATGCCATTTTTTTTAAAAAATAAAATAATTCATAGAGTTCTTATCCATCTTAGTCAACTAAGAAATAAGTTTGCAATGTTAGTTGTTGATTGATAATCACGCACCTCACAATTTATTTGACAACTATTTGTTTAACAGTGGACTACCATATTATTTTGACAGTATGTTTTTTCTGCAGGTTGAATGTACAATTCCAAAAGATGATGGTACTCTAGCATCTTTTGTGGGTTTTAGGGTGCAACATGATAATGCCAGAGGTCCTATGAAGGGAGGAATCAGATTCCATCATGAGGTGGGTATGCATATTAGGTTACCTTATAGTAGCAGGTCTTCTTGACAAATCATTTTACTTCGCATGGTGTCTGCCTTAGCTAAATGTCTCTGGAAACAAACATGATCATAATTTGTTCATGTCTGCCAACAATTATGCTACTACTATGCACAACATCTGGTTTATACAACAAAAATTTATGATAAGAAACTTCCTGTCTGTCAAATTCCTCAACTTCTTTTTGGTTAAAAAAAAAATCAGGCTACCTATTTCTTTTTATCTCATAAGAACTTTGATTTACCAAAATCAGTGCAGATTTTTTTTTTTCTAATAGAGTTCCTGTCAAATGAGTTAAATCCAAGGTGGTTGATTTCTAGCCAGCATATGCAAAGCAAAGAGCATAAAGTTGCTTTTTGTCTCGCTTGGCTGCTATGCAATAATTGTACACAAGTTCAAGATCTTTTAAAAGTCTGTAGATTGCACTTTCATTTTTACTGTGCTGATCCGATATTAAAATAATGTGTTAAAACCCATACTAAAAGACATTAAATGAGTTGATATGATATGTTTTAGGTTGACCCAGATGAAGTGAATGCCTTGGCACAATTAATGACTTGGAAAACAGCTGTAGCAAATATACCATATGGAGGTGCAAAAGGTGGAATTGGTTGCAGTCCTGGAGAACTTAGTGTCTCTGAGCTCGAACGACTTACTAGAGTTTTCACACAGAAAATACATGATCTAATTGGCATTCACACTGATGTGCCAGCACCTGATATGGGAACTAACCCACAGGTTAATTGTTTCTACTTTTCTTTTTGACTTTTCTGATGTTTGCTGAGCAAATATTGCTTTCAATGTGCTTCACCATCGATTGATCCAACCATTTTCCTGCAAATACCACAGACAATGGCATGGATACTGGATGAGTACTCAAAGTTTCATGGCTACTCACCAGCTGTTGTTACTGGAAAACCCATTGTAAGTGACTCTGATGAATCCATCAAAGATCTCTGAATTTTTTATTTTTATTGTTGAAAATGTGTCTTGTCTAGGTTTTCTTTTGTCTGAACCAAACTGATAAATGGATTCTGTTATATCAAATTTGAACCAACCTTGATCAAATTTAATAAATTATGTAATTGACTCAGATTGATGTCTGATCTGATTTTGGTTACAAATTTCATTCTCTATGGATAGCAGCAATTTATTTCAAACATTTCAGCTGCTAAATGATAATTTATTTATTTTTTGAAGGATCTTGGTGGATCTCTTGGTAGAGATGCAGCTACTGGAAGGGGAGTCCTGTTCGCAACAGAAAGCCTCCTTGCTGACTATGGAAAGTCCATCAAAGATCAGCGTTTTATAATACAGGTGAAGCTCCCAAACATTGTCGTTACTCATAAGATATAAAGTCTGAGTTATTGATCAACTGAAAAACCATTTACAAAACTAAAGCAATGCTATTTTTACAGATTGAGAATCTCATAGGATTATAGTATATATATATATGGGAGTTAAAGACAAATTTTTGCTCCTATATGGTCATAGTAGCAACTGAGATGGAAGAATATCCATTGAATGAAAAAATGGTTAAATACAATGAGTAGAGGAATATTTACCATTTTATGCTGTGAATCCTTTTCATCCCTTGTGTTGATTTGAGTTCCCCTGAGCTCTATGCTCTATTTTTGCATCCTATTAAGTATCCCCTAAAAGAACTATACTGTATGGATGCTATTTCAAATTTTGTATACCTGAACTGTGTGGTAATCAAAACTGAGTCTTACCAATTTTCACAATGGGGGCTTTTCGACGGAAACTTACATTAAAGATAATAACATGTTTCTGCTCAGGGCTTTGGTAATGTTGGTTCTTGGGCTGCTCAACTCATTAGTGAAGCTGGTGGTAAGGTGATTGCTGTTAGCGATGTCACAGGAGCCATAAAGAATCCTAAAGGTATTGACATCGAAAAACTACTCAAACACTCTGTGGAGAATCATGGAATCAAAGGTTTTAATGGTGGAGAATCGATTAATCCAAGTTCCTTGCTTACGGAAGACTGTGACGTTCTTATCCCAGCAGCACTTGGAGGTGTTATAAACAGGTTATTTCATTCATGATTCTTGTATCTTTTGAGGAAATAAAGAATAGAATTTCTGTAACCTACTGTTTCCAAACATGACACATAACTAAATCAAAGAAACAAAGTATATAGTTCGTTGCTAGTTGATCTTATTATTATGCTGAATTATCTGAGACCATTTTTTTCTTCTTCCACTCTAAAGGGAAAATGCCAATGACATAAAGGCCAAATTCATTATTGAAGCAGCAAACCATCCAAGTGATCCTGAGGCTGATGAGGTGATAGAGAAGTTTTAGGCATGATTGATTCAAGTATTTGATCATCACTAAGCGGACTCTTATAGCTTATAATTCCTCCCTATATTTTCAGATCTTATCTAAGAAAGGTGTTGTCATTCTTCCTGACATATATGCAAACTCTGGTGGTGTTACTGTGAGCTATTTTGAGTGGGTTCAGGTTAGTTGTTACTGCTTGCCCCTTCATTACTTTCTAGCTTTGTGAATAGACTGACTCTAGTTCAAGTGAATTCAGTGGCAACTAACCAAAGGAGCATTATTTAATTTTTCTAGAGAATGTTAAAAGATTATAAATGAATAGAGTTATGACTTGGCAAATGCAACATTGGTTTATGGTTTTCTCTCATAGTATTGAGCAACATATGACAAAATGAACAGCTAGCATTAAACTTTGCATCTTGACTTTTGCATTCAGCAAATTGAAGATTAATATTTCCTTCTTTGGACTCAGAACATCCAAGGATTCATGTGGGATGAAGATAAGGTCAATGCTGAGCTGAAAACATACATGACTAGAAGCTTCAAAGGCATGAAGGAGATGTGCAAGACACACAACTGTGACCTCCGCATGGGGGCTTTTACTCTTGGAGTCAACCGAGTCGCACGGGCGACTGTTCTACGAGGATGGGAGGCTTAATCTGATACCTTTTCCTGCTTACATTGTCACAGCAAGACAATAACTACTGGGTGACTTAAGAGTGTTTGAACCTTGTCATCATCAAATCTTCTCATGGTTTGATGCTTGTCTGAGTTTGGATTTGGATGGCCATCAAGTGATTTTGATGCCCCTTATTACACTAAATGAATGCAAGTACTAAACTGGTTTTAACAGGTTTGTTTTAATGAAAGACTAGTTATGAAGAAATAACTTGATTAAGTGAATCAGTGCACTTGCTACTAATCTCTGAAACATTGTAACACTGACTAATATCTAAAGATTATTCAAGTGCTTACCAAACACAAATCAGTTGACCAAAATAGAACTTCAGAGAACTCCAATCTTTTTAGGCAAGTGCAATAAGATGAGCAAGAAATATTATTAGACAATTTGAGGTCGAGGAAGAATCAAACTCCTTCAAAACCAGAGATCTTTCAATTTGGCTGAAGAAACTATACATTATATAGTATGAAAAAAAGGATCTAATTATTCCAAGGTATTCTTTCTATGCTCAGGATCATGAGAGCCAGAAATAGGCTTTTCCTCAAAAGAATTTAAGAACAGAATTATACAATTGAAAGACCAGAGACTAAAGATTTCTACTTTTTGTTGAATCCAAAAAGAGACTTGATAGCATTTATGGCATTCTCATTGATAAAGGACTCATCAAATTTCTTCAATAGAAGCTCGAATTCTTCTGAAGCTCGTACAGTAGCGAGGTCAGGATCATTGCGAATAGTCTGTAGTTTTTCCAAGATCATGTCAATATTCACACATTGTCAAGGCATCCAGCATTTATCATGTAACTAGCATTTAATCCTTTTCATATTTCTGTCGGGCATACCAATGATGCATCAAAATGAACAAGATTGCAAGTAGATGAGCTTAATTACCTTGAAATCATCATATCCTGCTTTCATTGCATCTTCTAAAGCAGAGAGCGCAGCTTGTACCTGCATCCAGACATTTAGTCAACCTTCTCTGACTTCTGTGTGAATTTTGAACTAAATGAAATTAGCATCACCTACCTGATTAAGCTTGGAATAACAACATGCTACATTGTAACTTGCCACTGACATCTCATCTGGTTCAGGTTTTGAGCCTAGTATAGATTCAAACTTTTCCAAAGCATCTTCATATTTCCCGCTCCTTGTATGAATCAAGAAATTTGCCATTATTTCGATGATTAACAAAATGCCAAGTGTTTCTTTCTTGAGCATAGTTGGGTTAGCATTGGTATTCAGTTACTTTTGAGCTGTCATTTGAATAAAGCATTTGACGTGATGAAACCTTAATCACACATTCATCAGCAAAACAATCATCCAATTTTACCTATAAAGCTTTAATCCTTCGCGAAGATCATTTTGCCTTTGTTCTTTCTGTTGTTTCTTGCGCAAGTAGTTTTGCATCTGGGTGAAAAAAAATATGAAAATTATATATGCAACAAAACCTAATTGCCCATATGATGCAAACAGTACAAGAATGGCAGTATTTGAGGCACTTATGACCTACACATACACCATTTTTGCTGGTGTTTCATATTTAATAGCTACTTGTAATCTGGAGTGGCAAGGATTTAAAGAGGAATCTGTCCAATCACCCTATAGTTCAAATTTTCAGTAATTCGGGATGTCAATTGTCAATATCTAGCAGTTCAACATGTTTGCAGTTCATCAAACATTTCTTCGTCTAAATAGTCAAGATTCAGTTTTGATGTAACAGTGTCAATGTGCAGATTTGAAAGATAAGTTACAGAAAAGGAAGAGTAGAACGATATGAAATTGCTTTAAGTTTAGGAGTTTATCAAATGATACTCACTTGGATTTCCCTCACTCGGTCACTGACAACACCAGAGTTCCTCTCGGCTCGTATAATTTCTTTCTCAGTTAAGTCAGCAACATCAGGTAACTTTCCTGAGACATTAAGATAACAAGGTTTGATAGATTCAACAAGTAAACACTAGCTACTTATCATGTGTAAATTTGAACATTCTTTTGAACATGAATGATATGTTTATCCTAAAATGACTTCATTTTATGATCTACATCTCTATTCTCAGAGGCCACCATTGCAAATAATGCAGGGATCAAACAAAGGCAACCTCTAATATTTGCATCAGTTCATTGTAAGAAACCGATTTATCACAAATAGCAATTGGCAAGTGACTCAAAGAATTAACAAAATCCAAGTTTTCATGTTTGCATCGGTTTCATGGACAAGAAATGGAAGGGGAACTCACCATATCTCTTTTCCATTTTCATGAGCAAAGGACCAATTCTTTGACGAATGGTATACATTGTTCTACCATACTCAGCAGCTGGCCAAATTTCTGTTCCAAAAACAGCACTGCATCCATTTTTAAGCATCTACTCATGAGTTTTCTGCTCAAACTATTGTGCCTAAGATTTATGCTCAAAGTTGAGAATTCTCTTTGAAGAAGAGATTTTTCTCCAAATCAAGCAAAAATAAGGCAAAAGCAAACCTTGTAGCGATCACTTTATCTCCGACGGTGAATTTGCCGGACCTGTCGGCGTTGCTACCGGGCGCGATCGCGTCGATGTAGGTCGCCCTGTCGCTGCCCTTCATGAACTTGAGCCCGTACGGCTTCTCCAGCTCCACCTCGTACAGGTCGCCCTCCTCCTCGGCCTCGGATTGCGGCGGCTGCGACTCCTCCGTGGCGGAAGAGGAGGAAGAGGAAGGTGAAGCCCTAGGGGCACGGATCGAGCGCTTCAAGAGTAAGGGCTTGTGGGAGGTGCGATTGGGGAGACACTGGAGGGCGAATCGCCGAGTGGGATGCGGAGTGGAGAGGGAGGGGGAGGAGCAGAGAAAGGGATTTGCAGCAGGAGCAACGATGGACATGGTGGGATTCTGCTACCTGCTCCGTGCTGCTCTGCTCGATTGGTGGAGGAAGAGGAAGAGATGAGGAAGGGTTCTGTGGTGCATGTTAGCAGTTCGAGTGTTTCAGTTTTTCTTCTATCCATCACATTCTAACACACTCTGGAAATTGAGACCATTCATTTGGCAATAAAGAGTCAATGAAACATACGATATTATTATTTTTAAAAAAATAGATAATTCATGCGTGTTTAATTAATCTACGTATTTATTTTTTTGAGTAAAAATGAAATGACTGCTCAAAGTATGCAAAAAAAATAAAATAGTGCTTATTTAAAAAATAATAATAATAAAAATGTCTCACTCGACATTTTATTATGAGAATATTTTTATTTTAAATATTATTATAATAATTATGATTAATTACTATTATAACAAATAATATTTAATATAATATTATGATAATGTTGTAGCAATTATTTATTAATTTTTACATTAATTATTTGATGTAATTATTTTCAAATGATTTTAATAAAGTAAAAAAAAAATTTTGATTAAATTTGTAAAAAATATTTTGATATAATAATATTCAAAGTTTATGATTTAGAATTTTAAATTTTAAAATTTAAGATTTAAATAATTTCAATTAAGTTAATAAAAAAATATTCTAATATAATAATATTCAAAGTTTATGATTTAGAATTTAAAATTTAACTATCATGCTTTTAAAATAATTTTAACTAAATTATAAAATTTATTAAATTAATTTTGATAAAATTTAAATAATTTTACTAAATTAATATAGATTATTTTGATATAATAATAATTATAAAGTTTATTTTGATATAATAATGATTTATATGTAGTAATTATGATTAAATAGAATACTTTTTTTATGAATAAATATTTTTACCTATAAGACTTAGATGTCGTAATTACTATATTTTAATTTTTATCCTTTATTTTATTACTTATGTATAATTATAAAATAACTAAATTTTAATCTCTATAAATTTAAGAATTTCTATATTTCGAGAAATATGTCACGATTATTATTCTTCCCCTTTGCACTACACTTTTTTTAAAATTATAATAATTTTTTATTGAAACATATTCATTGTTATTAAAAATAAGTCAATTCTTCAATAGAATTTGCAACTCTTTTTTATATATTAATTATACAATTGGACTCAACGCCCATATTTATCTTCACGCAAAATTATTATTTAAAATTAATCTTGATTATGTTTTATTACGTTTACGGTACTCAAATATAATATCCATGAAAAATTTTATAAACTTTTAAAGAACTGTATATATCTTACAGTTAAACATTTATAAGGTTCGCATAAGCATATATTTTAAAATAGAAAATGTTTGACATATAAATTACTTAAATGCTTATATATATTAATCACTAAGTTTACTTTTCATTATTACCACACCAATCATTTTCTTATTTAAATATTTAATAAAGAATTAATTTCAAAACATTTATCTACATTTAAAAAATATTTATTATTTTTGGCAATTTAAAAACTTAAATATTTAATCATGCTCAACAAAACAAGAATTAGTTGGAGCATATTCATCATAATAATTATCTTAAAATGTGATTAGAAAACCTTTTATTTCAAATGAAATAAAATAGAGAAAAGAGCCTCAGAGATCTTGGTGGTTAGAGATCATCAAATGGGTTTCATCCCATCAAGAGTAGCAAATACCGTAATCACATCACAGGCTAAGAAAGATTCATTCTCTTCCAAAAAATTCAAGAAAAAAAACAAAAAATAGAACAAAAAAATTCTTTGGTAAGGCATGATGCGTCAGAAGTAGCTGGTTAAGATATCATCTTTATGAATCAATGGGAATCCGTCTGATTCTTTTCATCACCCAACACCATGCGAGAAACAAATCAAAGTTGGATTTCTTTTATGTTTCATCAAATCACAAATTTCAGATCAAATCAGATCTTCAACGATCCATCAAATCAAGCGCAGATCTAGAAAAGATTTCTGGCAAACATCATGTTTTTGAACCAAAATCATGTTTTTGAACCAAAGATCAAACGTAAAATGCTCCCATCGAAGCACGAAATGGATGGGGGTAAAGGAATAGCAAATGTATCAACCTTGTCACCGAAAACCCCTATAAGATTGAGAAGACCAACGGAGCTAAAGGATGAACTCAATCTGGCCTAACGATAGATTCCTTGCTGTGGCAGAAACCGATCAGCAAACAATTGCAATATTAGGCCTTCAAAGCAGCTATAGAGAAAGAAAAAAAACTAGAATCATCGGAAGGACTTCGAGAAATCAAACGAATCAGATCAAAACATAGAACCAGGCATCGAAGGTCGGAGAGGAACGGCGAGGAACGGCGCGGCATGCGGCAGACGAACTCCTCGAACCCTAATTTGCACTGCGTTCCTGATTGTGCTTTTATAGAGGGGCTGGCGTTTCTGGTATCCCGCGGTATAGGATAAGGGTGCAAAAACTAAATATTAGATAAATTTTAACATTATTAAAAAGAAGAAAAAATGTTACATCTTTTTCAAATTTATCGGCTTTTTAAAAATACAATACAATTTTAAAATTATTAAAATAATTACAAATTTGAAAATTTTAAAATACTCTTGGTGATAATCACCATTATCGTTCGAGATTTGAGGCTCTATAAAAATTAACTTACTATAGAGAATGAAGGCAATTGTCTTTGGCATCTGTTCTTGCTGTTCTTGCTTGAGATATGAGTCATCGGATAATTGACTTGTATGTTGACTTCCCAAAAGTGATATCCACTACCAGTTGAGGAGGAAGGCTTCGGATCCTAGCATACCATTGACCGCTGGGTTGTAAGGAGGAAGACAAGAATGAGAACGAAGACTAGGGATGCTTTGGCTTAGCCACTTTGACGTTCAAGTCAAGCCGCAGCAGGAGAGGAAAATGGCAGAAAATGATAAAGTAAGGAGGTTCTTGATTGTACGTGTGCGTACCTGCACCCACAAGAGGCGAGGTCGTTTTATAGAACTATGAGAAAGAAAGATGTCTTGTCTTAATTAAGAATTAAGAAGAGTATCCCATCAGTGAAGATTTTGTCAAAAAAAATGTCACATCGTTGATAAGGAGACTATTCCATCATCGCCACTGCTATAGCGAAGAGTCCTATCACCCACGCCTGCTTCGACATCTGTCTATGCCATCCTAAATTATGATGCTTTAATAAGGCAGATGAGCTACCCCAAATATTATATTATAGCACGTGTTCTTCTAACGGTTGTCTATAAGCTGGATGACAGAGTGTCAGGGGTCTGGGTTCGAGGGACCGAGTCTTGAACACTGAGCATCTGGGTGAGTCTTAGGTATAACAGACCCAATCAAGACTGGGAGTCAAGATTGGTTCGATCGGGAGTTAGTATCCAAGATTTTGGGAAGACTTGACTGGATGTCAACCCGAGTGGAGTAGTCGAATTGCGTCTCGAGTCGAGTCAAGGAGCCAGAATTGAACTGTTTGCCAAGTCAGGGCCTGACCACCTTGCTAGGGTAGGGAGTGTGAGCGTAGAATTCGATTGTGGAGCCCGAGTGCGGAACCAAACTAGTCAGCCACCGGATTCAAGTCTTCTGTCCAACATGTCATCTCCAATCGGATCAAATCTTGACCTATTGGATCAAGTTATACCGACCTATAACAACATCTATTTGCCACACCATTGAGTTCTTATACATTTGCTAGGGGTTTGATCAATTTGCCTCCAAGTCAAGCGAGAATGTTCTCATTGATTGATGCAAAACATGATAACGCTCACGCCAAATGTCCCTAACTAAGAATGTTCTTATTGATGCTACTATATGCGACGCTTCCTTCTCCACTAGTGATGATCTGCTTACATGGCCTTCATCTCTACTTGACCCACAACCACAAGATCAATATAGCTCGATCGACACTTGTCCACCTAACGACTCGAATAGGAGACCCATACATGGTTAGCCTATTCCAGTGCTTGACTAACAAGGTGCACTAGGAATCAAAATACAAAGGAAGAGCAAGATAATTTCACAAGAATGTCTAAGATATGTATACAGTTCAGAGTAAGTATGCGATTAGCGACATGATTTCTATCAAACACAGCATCGGCATACATCTCAGATGCTACTTGGGCAGGTTAAGATGATAAATTCTTCAACCTTCCTCTTCTCACCCACTTAACTTGTAGAGGTCATGGTAAGCTTCCATGACAATGGACCAGCTGATCATCAGAGTTTGCTCATCCGACTTTGTGTTCCTCTAGCAGCAAAGAAGTGTTTCTCAAGCTTTTGGCATCTCTAAAGGCAGGCCAGAATCGACTGGGTTATAATCTTTAACGAAAGTGCGGAGGCATCCATTGATCACTCGAGGGGCACAACCGTCGCAAAAACGCTTGGCAAGATCAACAGCCTTCACGACGAGAAGTAAGAAACATTAATGGCGAAAACAAGGCAGCGACGATTAAGGCCTATCCGGAGGAAGAAAACTACCTCGTTGATGACAATTTGGTGCCTGGTTCCTGTTGCTGTTATCTCAGCCATAGCAAGGTGCAGAATGCAGAGTTCCAAAATTCTTGCTGCAGGTTCATCCTGCAAGTTTGAATTATCAACAAACTGGAACGAAGAATTGAAACAAGTTATAATTGTTAAGGACAGAACGATAGAATGAATCAAAAACTCTCACATGCAAAGAAAATAGTATCATTGATTCAAAAATTGGCATATATTGCCATCTCAGATTGAGCCATAATTAAACAAAAGCTCATCTATGCCTAAGAGATGCATACCAGACCTTCCAGTTTTGGGGGATTATTTTGTCAATGAACCGAACATGAGCATTCCACCGATCAACCACAGCTACCAACATATCCCTTGTGAGGCTGAGAAAAAAACATAAGCTGTTTCAAACAAGAGAAAAACACAAGCAATTCCAAACAAGATCTTGGTTGAGCAATAATTCACATTACAAAGTAGAAACAACAACATGGAGAGACGACATGTTTAATCATAGCTCACTAAATCATCACTATGATACTGCAAGTCTATAATGCATTGTATTAGAGTTCAATAAAATAAAATGGAATCTGACAGGATCAAGGAACAGGAAAGCACCGCAAAACAAATCTGTTGTAGACCAACTTTGGAGGGGCTGATAAAACTTCTTCTTCTGAAAAAAATAAAAGAAACAAAATAAAAAATGAAGTTAGGTAAGAGAATCAAGGGGAAGTTCACATAGAAAACTTTACTAATATTATGCCAAAATTGAGTGATAAAAAACAGTTGGTAATAGTGACAAGTACCGAAAGTAGCTCCCATGGTCAGAACATTTGATGAATTTTTGAAACAGTTTTAATGGGCATTAGTCAAAGGAATGCTTTAGCTTGAAAAAGATCATTCAAAAACTTTTCATGTCATGAAACCTTTCTTTTATGGTTATCTTATGAAGGAAAAATAAAGCTACCTAGAATAGGTCAATTTCCATGTTCTTGGTCATACTAGAGCAGCAGATGAAACTCTAGAAAGCCGTTGTTCATTTGTCGCACACAGGCATCCAAACTGCTACTTAGGAAAATATTTTTACATTATTACCAGAAAACATGTGGTAAGCCAAAAGCCTATACTTGTTTTGCGAAACACAATGGTTTGATGTGCATTAAAATTTGCAAACTGTGTTTGGCATAACAATCAAGAGTTCACATGGATTCCAATTCACAAAAGTAAATGAAATTGCAGAAAAAGAGAACATGAACCTTGATAACTTTCACATAAGACCCTAACCTGCAATAACTTACATAACTGCACAAATACAGTCAAAAAGATGGGCAATACATGATGTGGAGCAACATAATCATATTTCTCCCAACTGTGTGTAGTGATTACACATGCTTGCACCCTTATTTACAATTCCACATAACCCTCATCGCATAGTCAAATTTGCATTCATGCAAAATGCACTAAACAGAAATTTCAGTATGCTTCTATCTCAACCCATGTGTATATCACAAAGGAGCCGCATTATAACAGATGCAGAAACACACTTTTCCATTTCAGTTCTACTCTTAAAAGTAAAAAATAGTGCATTTCAGGAAAGAGAAGAAATGGCTTATTTTTTTCTAGCAATATCGATTAGAAGAGATTAACCTTGGTACCATATATAAGGTAGAACCAAAAGCTTCACAAAGCTGATCAGTAAATAAATGAGTATCTAAATTGCATTCATGTTTTGGCTAGGGAACATGAACAATTTCCTGGCAGCATGATGTAAATAAATGAAAATAACTGATAATTTTCTTACAGTAATCCACTATTGAGAAGTATTTCTATCATCCACATATCAGCTCCAATTGAATGTCATAGTCATCAGGTGGAGTTAACACAAAAAACCTCTCATCTCTGGTCACAAACTCACATTTACATTTTATCTTCAACTTACCGAAGGGGTGGATCACAAGCCATGGTTTTCACAATGATCAACCTACTGAAAATAACTATGAAAATGATGACCACGGACTACAATTCAAGTATATATATATATATATATATGTGTGTGTGTGTGTGTGTGTGTATTCTAAAACCTATTGAGCTGATTACCGTTTGCAGAATCCTTATCATTTTGTAGCATCAACTCTTCTGCCTCTTCTTCTGTCTCTACCTCAACAGGAGCCCCTCCAAAGCTCATGTGATTGTATTGCAGCAGGGCGGCCTTGTCGAAAACATAACCAGGCTCTGAGTGTACAAAACCAAAAAACATATACATAATCAATCTATAAAGCAATTATTTAATAGCCAGCACTAAGCACCCCAACAAACAATTCAATCTTCATCCTATTTCCACAACGTAAACTACTGTGTAAATTATACCTCTTTTCGCATTCACTCTCTTGTCGAAGAGCCGAACTGGATCAGACCCTTCTAAACAAGCGGCATAAGCAATCATCCTGAACACCGCCAAACCGAACAAGGACAGTACTGAACCTTAAAGAGGGTTTTAAAAGGCAACCTTTTTAGGTCAAAAATAAGTTGCGCAACTCACAGAGCGAGCTCGCGAGCAGCTCTCGGGCTACAGAATCTCCCGCTCTTATCGACCTTCGAGGGCGAAGAGGCTCCGGGGCGCACTCGACGTCTCCGCCGCTCGTTCCAAGGCTTCGGCAACCGCACAGGGAGGCGAAAGGGGGAGCGAATTCCGAGCAGATGACGACAGGACGATGCCTTTATGCGGTAACGGATGGAAGCCCAGTACAAGAGGAATCCGAAGATATGAAGAACGAGAAGAATTGGGGAAGAAGTTGGGAGAAAGATTGAGCTTTGGAGAAGAGAAACGGAGGAGAGAGTTCGCCTCCATTCTTCTCCACTTCCCCAAACAGGATAAGGCTTTTAGCCCTTACGTAAACAATTGGTAAAATAAAAGGGTTTAAGAGCTCAAAAAATATCTAGAAATATTCGCATAAATTAATTATAAATAAAAAACTAAATTATATTCTACCATCTATTTAAATTTGTAAAAAATATTTTTAATTTTTTTAACATTTAATCTAATTAAAAATTTAAATTATTTAAAGACAAAAGTAACTTATTTTAACTCAATTCTTTTCTCTCATTTGTATTGATAAGGTTGAGACTTCTTTCATGATCAATTAGAACAGAACTGAATAGGTTAAAATCTTTCTTTGTCAAAAGTTCTCTGCAGCAAATCTGTTTCATCGTAACCAACTCATTGTCAAGAGTTCTCAAACCATACCTTTGTCTTTCGATCGATCAAAATCTCTCTGTCATGAGCTCCTAGATCTCACTGCTTATTTCTATAATTCTACTAACATCTAAAGGATGTCTATCAAGAATGACAATGATCTCAAGAAAATATACATAACAACCAAAGAACTACATCAACACAAGTGCAAGCAATGCTGGCATAAATACTGCAAGCAATGGCTCAATTGCAGTGGAACCAGCAGCAGAATAGTAATAAGGCTCGATCTGGATGGTGAAGTTACAAGCCGGCATCGATGTCGAAGGGTCCTGCGTCGTCTCGGTCGCGAGACCTTGAAAGTTACAGCTCATGTCCTGGTGGTTCTGCACTTGGTAGTACATGTTGAAGGCGTAGGAGGCATTGCCATTAGTGTCCAAGCCATTGCAGGAAGAGCCATAGCCAAGAGAGGTGCAGTCGGAATAAGTGCAAGCAAATGTGATCTGATCGCCGAGGGTGCTTATGTTTCCACCACCGTTTGGGTCGAACACACACCACTTCCTCGGCAAGTAAGACACCCCGCTCGCGGGCACGAGTGTGATGCTTCGCCCTTGCCCTGTGAGATCAATGTTGAACTTTGGTTGCCCGTCGTACTTGAGGATCCCCCAGTGCCGCTCAAAGTTCCCTGGTTGAATACTCTTGTAATCCTCATCGATCAGGCTGAACAAGTAGACCTCAATGTATTGGCTTGGGCGAAGAGGTGTGCCTTGGTTCGCCGCAAGGCGCGGGAGGAGCCCATTGTAGAACCTCTGAGCATAGGCTGTGTTCGCATTTCTATCTCCATCCGTCGGCCAACCTACCTCACCAATGATGATTGGCAAATTGCCCAAGCCAACACTCCGAAGAGCTGAGACCAAAGTATCGAAATTGGCATCAAACACATTGGTGTAGAGAATTCCATTGTCGTTGACAGTGCTTCCACCGTCGAAGAAAGCATAGTTCACCGGGAAATCAGCATTCAAATACAGGCTCAAGAAAGGGTAGATGTTGACAGTGAAGGGTGCCCCAGTCTGGTTCATGAACGTGACAATTTCTATCATGAGATCATTTATGTCAGTTCTAAACCTTCCAGCTGATGGAACTGGGTTGCTCTCGGGCGAAAAGTAGACATCGGCGTTGAGAGGAATTGTGGCCTTTATGGCATCACCGACACCGGCATCATCGAGGGCATTTTGGATGTTCTTGAGGGCCGGGAAGGTGACATTCAAGAATGAGCCATTGTAAGATGCAAGGAATGGCTCATTTCCAACTGCCACATACCTGAATCAAATGGGGGGAAAAACAAAACAAATCTTTAACCTTTGCAGATCTCACATTAGTCCTAGAACTGAAGCAACAACAAACTGAACAAGAACAGAAAATTAATGTATAGAAGTGAATATTCTTAAGAGAAAAATATTCATTGAAATAGTTGAATTCTGTGTCTTTATTGTCGATCCTAAAATCTTTCAAGCAACACATTTATGACCATTGACTTCTTGCCTCATAAAAAAGACTTCTGAAATTGAAAATTTTTTCCAGATAAGTTATCAATTCCTTGAAGCAAGTTTCTTAGCAACAAGGGATGTGGAGATCAATCTGTAGGCCAAGCAACCCTTAGCAACAAGGGATCATGGATCTCTTACCAAAGATAAAAGATTCACAATTGGAACCCTTTTCAGATAATTAATATTTGCTTGAAACAAATTCTTGAACCTTTTGGATGTGGAGAAGAGATACAGACTAACAAATTCATATTTTAGCAACAAGAGCTAAAGGATAATAAGAAGAAGATTGGCTCAAGAACATTCTAACCTCAGAATGCCATATTATTTTTCAACTGAAAGAAAAACGTTTAAATTGGATATACTTTACACAAATTGTTATTTTGTCGAAAATTCCTTTTCTAGCTTTTGGGATGTAGAACAGATCATACTGTGCAAAGAAAAACATGATCTTAAGATAACAAAAAGAAATTGAGTAATGAGTTTCTTACCTCAGAATCTCATATTGGATATGATTGAAAAAGAAGTGAATAAAAAGGTTCAAAGTCAGGATCTCTGATCGGTTAATCGCTTGATGTTGCAACAAGAGGAATGAATTTTTTTTTCTTCCAAGAATGATAAAGTTGCAGCAACAAAGCGCATAATGTAGCAGATGAAATCCAAACTCACTTGATGTTTACTCCTCCTTGGAAATTATATCGCGTGACGCTCCTCTTCACCCAGTCCCGTGCCGCGCCGTAATCGTTCATGGTCTGCAGCATGTTGTTGGGGATGGCTACCATGACCTCGATGTTGGTGCCGGCGAGGGCGTTCATGGAGTCGGAGTTGGCATCGAAGAGCTTAACTCTGGTGATGTTGTTGTCTTTGAGAAGCTGAACCACAGTCTTGGGAGGCAGCGGGTGGGTCGCCATGGTCCCCCAGTTCACCCCCAGGCCTTGAACCAAGCAAGCACAGAGCCCAAGGAGGAGGAAAAGCTGCAACAATCTGCTCGCCCCCATGCCGAAATCGATCGAAACCAAGCCTTTTCCAATGGAAGGAGTTGGAGAAAGGAGGAGGAGAAGATTGGGGGCAATGTCTGGTAAGATTTTGAATCAAATCTTGAATATTTTAGTAGTATTCAATCGATTAGCTGGACGGAGAAGGAGTCCAAAGACAAATAAACAAATCACCAAGAAGAAGAATAAAATATACAAGATCGGGAGAAAGCCGAGAATCAGAAGATAGATGCCGACATCACCGATTTGATTAATCAAAGTTTTAAACTTTTCTTATCAGCTAAAAAATGTGCAAATCAGAAGAAAACGAGCTCCTTTTGTTGACCACTAAGATCCTAGGTCGCTTTCACCATCGCCTTTACTCAAATCAGTTCAAATGCAATAATCTTTGCACACAAGAGAAGCGAAAACGGAGACGTCGAAAACGAAAAGGACGTCGAAATCGAAGGCGATTCAACCTCAAAGACACGCTTTTTTTGCCGAAGTCGGAGAAAGAAAGTGCACGGAAAGCGGAAAAGCGCCACGATAGGATTTTTATGGATGACGCAGCGCACGAAACCTAGATTAAGCACAGTAGAAATCAGTGATGAAGAACCAGAAAGAGGAACACGCTTGCGTGCTTGAGATCGAGCGAAAGGCGATGGCCTTTCTCGCCGTCTTCCCCCTTCGATTTGACGACGGCGAAGGAGTGATTGGTGATAACGATTATAAGATGTTTATGGGAGGAAATTATATTTTGACCCTGGTAGATACTAAAATTTTCATTTCACCACCCGAGTATGAGAATATCATTTTACACCTGTAATTTTTAAATTCTCTTTTTCTACCCCTTCTGTCTAAATAAACTGAGTAATTTATATGATATATTATAATACTAATAAGAAAATAGATAAGAGGCCCTTTGAATATATATATTTTAAATAAGACACATATATATTGTCCTTTTAATGATAAAAGGGCCTTCTTTTAATTTTTTTTCCAAAAAGATAACATTCATAAGTAGTTAACAATAATTATTAGGGTAAAATTATGAGTTTAAAATGTTCCTAGGTATTTTAGTAAATTATAAAGTCTAAAATTATTTTGAAAAAGATAAAATTCAAGGTCAAATTAAAAATGTCTCTTTGAATTTTGGAGATAATTATGCAATTAGTTAGCACAAAAATCAAATGGTGATTTATTTTGAAAATACCTTTTGATCTAGCACGGTTGTATCAGCTATCGGTAGCTGCTACAATTTTATAAAGCTATCCAATAGCTGCAGCAACGTGTTTATGATGAGTTTAAAATTTAAAATTTAGGATTTATACTTTATAGAAATTACTGAGTAGTTACTATAACATGTAAAAACTATCAAATAACTACTACAATATATAGAAACACGATGTGTTTACAATGTGTTTAAGATTTAAAATTTATATTGTATCAAAGTTATTTCGTAGTTGCTATAATGTATAAAAGCTACTTAATAACTATCATAATATATTTAGAATGAGTTTAGAGTTTAAAGTCTCTCAAAAATAATATATCAAAATATTTATTTATCAATTTAATTAAAATTGTTTAAACTTAATCAAAAATAAAAACAGTTGAAGTTATTATATAGTTATTACAATTCTAAATTTTAAATTTATTTTAAATATATTATAATAACTATTCGGTAGCATCTACATGAAATCTTAAAATTTAAATTCTAAACTCATCCTAAATACGTTATAATAGTTATTTGATAGTTTCTACATGTTATAATAGTTGCTACAACTAAAGTTCTCAATTTGGGTTGAGCCGTCGAGTTGGCTCGCCCCGTTAAACAATTTAAATAGATTGGATCAAAATTTTATTAATATATTTTAAGATGGATTCAAGTGGACTGACTCGCTTAGGTCTACGACCCACGTGAGTCAATTTGTAGCGGGTTTGGATTGACCCGTAAGGTATGAAAATTTATTTTTTAAAATTTAAAATTAGAATAGAAAATTTAATAAATTAGTAGATTTGACTCGTCTAAATTGCAATCTAAATTTAAAATTTTCAATTTACCTATTTAAACTATAATATAAATTTAAATTTTTTTTAACCTTTTATTTTGACAAGTTCGTGATTTACCCATCCTAAATCCGTCTTATGATTAGTTGAAGATTTGTTAACTCACCAAATTAATGAGTCGATCTGTCCTACTATACTATGGGTTTTGATTCAAGGACCATGCGGTAATGGTGCAACGGTAGGACATCCGGGTTGTGATAAATTTTAATTTAGATCCCCAGCTTTGCAAGAATTTTCTTCCAAATCCACAGATTTTTTAAAAGGATGCGTTCATCTTGATATTTGTTATGGTATGCGCTTCTCGATTTACCCTGATGGTCGATTAAAACTTCTGTGGGATCGGATTGATTGAGATTTATCATTTTTTTTTTATGGATTAACTCGTCTATAAAGTAAAAAATGGACTGTGATTTTGTTAAATTCAAATATTATGGGTCTCATTTGCTAAATTCCTCTTTTCTTTTAGTAGGCGATGAAGTTGAAATACAGCGGCTACTGATTAATTAATGTGACAGCGGAATGTGTCAGAAAACACGTGACTGCCACTTGCGCCTTGTCTCATTATATTTAAAGCCAAACAACCCGTTGTAGAGAAAAAGACATTTTAAATTTTTTTAAAAATATAAAAAAAATTAATCTTTTTAAATTTAAAAATACTTTAATTTCAAAACCATCATAGCATTTATCATAAAATTACTTTAATTTAACTACAACTATTATAAATAAAATACTTTTATATTAAAAATTTTATCAACTTAATTAAAATTAATTTAATATTATTCAACTAACTACGACTGTATAATTCAATGTATCTTCACTTCCCTCAATTAATTCTAATATATATAGTAATATAAAAATAAATAGCATCTTTTTATTTTAAATCTAATATTATATTTTAAAAATAAATAATTAGAAAAGTCTCTCTCCATGATTGATAATATTTTGGTAAATTTAAAAATCTGATATAAAAATTGCTATTAATCCAGCTATATAAAATCCAACAGCTAAATGATGGTCTCAATATTACATTGTAGGGTCAAATTAATTTGTTTTTTGGTATAAAAAATAACATTAAACCAACAAATAAGATAATATTAATTAATCTAGTATTTTTATTTTTTTCCCTAATATATCATGACATTTAAATTTTTTCATATTTAGCATTATATATATATATAATATTATATATCCAATAATGAAATGATTCTTTGGTACATGAAATTTATTGTTTAATAATTCAGATATTCAGTTCTTATGATTCAACTCATTTAAACTATATAAAGGATAACACCACTGTATCATGCTGAAAGGGTGGGAAAAGAAAAGAAAATAATAAAAAATTGATTGAATTTACCTGGATGATCGATCTACCGATGAACTCTAAACTACGAAGTGCGAAGAAGCTTCATATATTTCATCTACATGTGCAGCCGGCACATACACTACATTCGTCAAACTGCTGTGAGTTCGTCCATATAGCAAATACACCAAAACCCCAGCCACAATCCAAATAGAGACTCGGAACCAAGTGCCAGGGCTGCATGCCAAAACCAAACTACAGGGTTCAGTGTTGGTTCAAACATGATCTTTCATTTTGCAACGAATAAACTTTTGTTGGAGAATCACACTTCTAATAGATCGATCCACAACTTTCAGTAGAAGAACTTACCCAAGATTTACGAGTAGATAAACATTAATGAGGATGGAGCCAACAGGGAGAGCTGGAACAAAGGGACAAGTAAAGCCTGGAAATCAATATAAAAAAGTTTCCATGTTAGTAAGTCTTCGAGTTATCATAAATCCATGCAGCATTGTTGTATCTCATGGCTACCTCCACTGTGACCGAAACTATGGCAGCCGTCATCTTGATCGATCCAGTATAGAACAGCTAGGCCACCCAGAAGAATGAAGGTCCCTATAGAGCATCCCAAGACCTGTAGGAAGCTGTTAGAGAACACACAAGAACAATCAGAACTAGTGGTATTTTAGTAAAACTGAAAATACTCAACGAATTTGATGAGTTTTAATATGTTGGTCCTTTTGAGTCTGTGTTATTTCAGAATAATTAATCCTCACATAATGTAGTGGACAGCAAGACTTACAAAGGCAGTAATGTGTAAGTGGCTGATTTTGTGAGGACAAGAACTCCAACACAGATAGCAGTTATGCTCCAAGATGCTCTCTGTCGGCGAGTTTGTTCACTGAGATTTTCTGAAAAGTTAACTAGTAAGAAGATGAATCAAATTGATGATGACCAAAAGCAGAAATGCAACCACACCTGCAGCTTATTAAAATTAACTAGCTGCTCAACAGTCACATAGAATCTATTTGGTTTTCAAGAAGCCAACTCAGAAAGGAGTGTAACTGATAGCCCATCAATACCTTGATTTGTTTTCTTCAGAATGAGAGGTTGCGCAATTGATCCGTTATTAGTGTCTTGTGAGAGGCCATCATGTTGGATCTTGTTACTTCCTGAATTTTCAACAGAACGTTGCTTCTTTTCGCTTTTCTGTTGAATGCTATAGCGAAGTGAAACTGAATCAATAGATTCCATGAGAGATGCGGGAAGAGGTATCTCATCTGGAGGTAAATATCTCACAACCAAGATTGAGATCGCAACGATGGTGAAAGAAAAGAGTGTGCCAACACTGACCTGCAAAAAAAAACAATACTAGTCAAGTGTAGTCAAATATATGGCTTCAAAGCCGAACAACATATCCTATTGAAGTTTATTTTTGTTTGTCCTTCAGAAAAGATTTCTCTATAAATACTTTAAATACATTAATTAAGGAACAATGTGGAAACTTTTAAAAAGCTAGTACCATGCCAGCTAGTTGTGAAACATCCATGAAGAATGCTAGTGAAGCTGCAAATATCCCAGTCACAAGTGTGCTATTAACTGGAACTTGGGTACGCTTGTGAACACTTGAGAAGAACGATGGTAACAATCCATCTCTTGCCATTGCCATGAGTATTCTAGGCTGCACAAAGAAAGCAAGGGAAAACATTATTTAGTAGCTGCGTTAAGTTCATTTCTCATCAGAAATTGAGCTTTTCGACCAAAGAAGATAGAGACGAAACAAGCACAAGAATGATGAATCTGTCACACTAGCTGAGCAGCATAACACACAAACATGGATATTGTAGCTCAGCCAGAAGATGATAATATCAAATTATTAAGCGCACCAGTAAATCATTGGTTTTAAAGCCAAACCAATTTACTGACATCAAATACTATTACAAGACGTAATGCTAGCAACTTTAACTCCTAATGCAAACTCTAAGCTACAGATTGTGTGCTAGCTGACTTAACTAATTACATCATATCCAGACATTTTGTTGATATCATAGCCCTCAACTTATTGTCTTTTTCTTTTGAAGAAAAAAATCAACTTAGATAAGGATTGTTACTGGAAATTGAACAAAACATTCCTTTTCTCCAGGTTTGAACTGATAGGATAATGCAAGTTGTAATATGTCGTCCATAGTGTTTTTTCTACTCACATGTGAATCAGGTGACAAGCTAAAATAAGATAAAATTTGCAGAATTGTTAGCACACTCTGTACCTGTGGGAGAATGGAGCCCATCACAGCTGAGCAAAGTGCAAGAAGAGATCCTGATGTGATAACATGCCTGTAAGCATCATAGAGAAGATAAGAACTCAGAGAGAAATGGCAACTTTCTAAAGGACAACCGTGCATATAACAACTTGGAATCCAGGTACTCAGCTACTTACGCTGCCCAACCAATGCCATATTTTGCAAATGCAGATGATATTGGGGTGTCAGGGTCCATTGCAAAGTATGGCACCAAGCCAACAACAACTACGGAAACCAACATATAAAGCAAGCAGCATATAGACAGAGAAATACCAATTCCCAGTGGCAGATCTCTTTGAGGATTCTTAACCTGAAAAAATAGTTAGCACAAACAACAAAGGGCTTGACAAATAAATAAGGAAATATATTTGATAACTAGTTCTCATATGATTATATCAAAAGCAAACTTTTAATTATCATAATAGGAAGGATTAACTTAAATCATAGACTATAGCCCTCATTTCAATTGGCACACAAATTTTTCTTTCATATTAAATTCCTTACATCAGTGTGCCAAGTTTCCAGTTAGTTTCTTGATTTTTGTATTTATTTGGAAAAGTAGCTTGGATGCCCTAGTGAACATTTTAGGTCAAATTTTAATTTTAGAGTTATTTTTTGGACAATATTTCCTCCTGTCCCCATCTTCTTCTATTGCTTTTCTCTCAAATTTTAATTTTGGAAGAATTGAAATAGACTTCTCGAAATTGCTTTGAGAAGGTTTTGAGCAAACAAAGTTGGACTATTTGTTATTCACTTACTAGGTGAAATAAATTTAGTTATTTTAATATATTTTGATGACCTCATTCTTGTACGAAATACTGTAATTTCTATTAACCTTTAAGCGATTTTAAATATTTTAAAATTAAAGATATTAGGCCACTGAAATACTTCCTCACAATTAAGGTAGAGAGAAATAGGAATCAATCATTTGCTTATATCAACAAAAGTATATTTTGGATATCCTCTCAGAATACGGAATGTTAAACTCAAAGCTAGTTGACTTCCCAATGAAGCAACAACATAAGCTAGCTTTAGACGATGGAGCTCTATTAGAGGATCCTATGAGATATTAGTGCTCTACTTAAATAACACTAGCCAGAACTACGTTACTCGATTCGTGTCCTACTTCAATTCATGCAAGCTCTATGACAAAAACATTTGGATGTTGCAATGAGAGTTATTTAATGAAGAATCTTTCTTTAAAAATCTAAATTTTCTTAACATCGTCATCTATTGTGGCTAAAAGTTGTCTTCTTTGTCAAGCCTCCTTATTGTGCTTGTAGGATTCTTATCTCTTGATGATCATCTTAAGATCCTCAGCAAAGGTAGAAGAGGTCAATGGCAGTGACAATAATCTGTCATCGATTAAAAGGTTGTTGGCTTCACTTGGAATAGATCATTCAAAACCAATGTGTTTTTATTGCGATAATTTGGCTGCTTTTTATATTGTTGCCAACCTTGTGTTTCATGAATGTGAAAATCACAGAGTGCACATGGAGCTTAAGGAGCTCATGACTTGATGTAGATAAGTTGGTTGGATTAGTGCTTGATGGGTTAGAGATGCATACAGAGGTGGACTTGAACGTGATAAGAGAAATAACACCTTGGGAGCACTATGTACGAAAATTTACCTCTTCAGCAGTGCTAGCAACAGCATCAAAACCTATGTAGGAAAAGAAAACAGTTCCTGAACCAGCAATCACTCCATGTAACCCGTATGGGAAGAAACTGAAAGTTCAAAAACTAAATTAATTACAAGAATAAATCAAAATCTAGATGGCATAGGTCTACATTACCCATCAGTGATCTTATATCCCACCCATCCTGTCTGAAACCCAATAAAGCTGCCAACAGAGATAACAAATAACAACACGCAGATATTTGCACCTGTGACAACCGCTTGGACAATTGAGCTCTGTATAAGAAACACATGAAGTTAATATATATATTCTGAACTTACTAGCTATCAACTATAGCCAGGACGGCACTAACAGTGAATTGTACCTCCTTTATTCCTGAACATAGTAATGCTGTAACAATCAAAACAAGAACTGCAGCACATGGATCAGCAACAACATTGATCCCTGGAATTGTTACACGTGCTAAAAAAGAAGGCAGGCTATCTGGACCTCCAAAATATAAAGCCTAGAATCATTTTAAATTTATATGTAAGAATATTAGATAGTTGATACAGTATCTGCACCACGAACAGATTCAATAAAGGTATTACAATTATGATACATGGATTCTAATTCAAGATGCATGCCATAAAATTTCTACCATCCAGCTGGAATGGTTGGGAGATTAAGCTATATAAGCACTAAATAATGGTTTGACATTTTTTCCTCGAGGAAAAGAGGAAAGGGCAGAAAAATCAGAATAAATTTTACTGCATTACTCCCTGCTGCTACATACAACTCACAAGTGTATGTGATATTGATGGTAAAAGAATAAAATAATAACATTTAGCTTCACAATAACTATTATCACACACATTTGAAAATATTTTAGTTTTATGGAACATATATTTGAGCCAATAGACTTTCAAGATGAGAGCATAAAAAATAAAAATAAAAATAAAAATAAAAACTCAAGTGCAATTTTACACAGTTTTGATGGATGTACGTATTCTTAAAAGTGAAAACACAAGTGCTGATTGAAGGCAAGAACTGGACAATAGATGTTGAAGACCAGAATGTAATTACCAAATTTGGGGATATGCCACGTGCAACAGCTGAACTACCAATTGAGTATTCCAGGATTAGAGCCCAGCCAACCAACCAAGCAACACTGATAATAAAGCAAACAACATAGGATGGTAAGAGACTAACTTGAGTGGATGAATCAATCAAATAATTAAATTGATGATATGTTATTTTCTTAACGAGCATATTTACTCCCTGTGTTTCTGAATGTAAGATGTTGTCAAATCCCCTTTAGATTACTTTGACACAATTAATCTTAAGAGTGACTAAACTGATATGCTAAGGTAAGCTGGTTTTTTGTGCAAAAATTACCCTTCTCCAACACAGACATAAGAATAGTGGTAGGCACTCCCTGCAGATGGGCAACGACTTGCAAGCTCCGCATAGCAGAAAGCAGAGAGAGCAGATGCAATCCCAGCTATTAAAAAAGATATACTTAGAGCAGGTCCTGCTTCTTCTCTAGCAACTGTTCCAACAAGAACATAGACTCCAGCACCGATGGTTGCACCAATACCTAATTAAAATTATAGGAATCATAATAATCAAGGAACAATGACCAAGAATAACCACCAAAAAAAAAGTAGTTTTAAGAGAAATTAATATTGCTACAAACTATTGAAAAGGAAACTTTACAAACATAAGAGATTCAAAAAAGGATAAAATGGTCATGAATTTCCTCAAGAAAGAAAATGCAAAGACAAGTCCTGGATGATAAGCATCAAATTGGTACGCCCAAAATGCTAATATGAGCATAAACATTTCATGCCATGCTATATTACAATCAAAACCTACTACTGTTAACATGAGCTCAAAAGCTTGTTTGGCTTTACTATTTCAAGATGGTAAAAAGGTTAATCTTCTCCAAATATGAGAAGAAAAAGGTCTTCCTTAATGAACACAGAGCTAGTACTTTACGAAGGGATCACAAAACAACAGACATAATTATCTACTATATATCTAGAAATATAAACAAATCATATAAATAATGATCATACTGTAACATGCACCCTCCCAACTGAACATGAGAAAATACAAATGAATGCTTAAATAAATTCTGTACAAAAGTCTGTGGCAGCCACACTAGTCTACTATACCTCAAAGAGAAGAATGAATGAAAATTATAAATACGCAAAAGAATCAGCAAAGCCTGCATGTTTCTGTTGCTTGGGAATGCGTTTTTCCTTTTATAAAAAAAATGATGGAAGTGAATTCTGAAGCATTTCAATTTCAACTCTAGTGTTTGGAGAAATAGAAAATAAACAACGTCTTATTTGGTGATCTATCTTTGAAATATTATCTGAAATATGATGTTTATTTATCTGTCCATGTTCATAATAAGAAATCTGTCATAAAAATGGGCCTTTACTCGTTTCAGTGAGATAGTGAAATCCCACGTTTTAAAGGAATTTGAATTCCCATTCCTCGATCAAAACAAAAAATTAATGCAAAAATCATCGCAGTAATTAACTTTTGCACCGAACATGCAGGAAAACTTTTTTTTTCCTAAGAAAGAACGAACAAGCAGTGAAGGGTAGTGGAATTGCCACATGATTACGAAGGTGGGAAAGGAAATATAAAAGCACCGATTTCAGTTCATAGTGATATCATAATCAAGAGTCAAGAAGTCGGAAACCATAAGAACCACACGGAACGCCACAAAAACAAAAGCAAAAAATAAAAACAAAAGCAAATGTATCAAGTGTAAGGCAAAAGGACAATACCATTCGCAACGACCTCCGGAACTGACAACGCCCGGGCGAGCCGATGGCGTGGACTCTTGGCCTTGACACGCGGCGAATTCACCTGTTTGCGCCTCGAAATGAACCGGAACGCCGACGCTTCTCCTCCCACCTCCTTCCAACTCCCCTCATCGTATTCCATCACCAAGATAGCACGAAAAACGGTGCAAACACAAACTTCGCTCGCCGATATGGCGCAGGACCAAATCAAGCTCAATTCCTCAAAAAAGAATACGTATATAGCCGAAATCCTAAAAATGGACGGTAAAGGAGAAACTTTTTCTCAATCTCCCCGAAAATAGAGAATAAAGAAGACGAAGGATCTCCATTTACCCTCCTTCCTACACCGACGTCGTCGTCGTCGATCGTCTTCCGCGCGAATGAAGAAGCTCTCGTTCGCTCGCTTTGCTGCGTCGTCTGAAATAACCCTTTTTAGACGAGGATGCGCTCCACGTATGCTTTTAAATATAAGATTCTACTTCGAGATTCAGCCGCTCATTACACCTCCCATATAAAACATCAACCGTTCATAACATCAGTTCACATAATAATATTGGAGCGGATCCTTCAATTATTCGTGAAATTAACCTGGGACTCTGCAACGTCATACACGGTTGCCTGGGCATCTGACGTGGCGGTCCACGTGTCACTGCCCACGTCCCCTTAATTCTCTATTAAAACGCTGTTTTATCCTTTTTTTAAAAAATAATTTTGCATTAATTACATTTAGTGAACCAGGCCCGGTTCATAGAGATCGATCAGTTAAACCGGCCCAATTGAAGCCAACTTGGGTTCGGCCCAATTACGGAACCGTTCCTTTCTGCTTTCCTCGCTGTTTCCTTCCCATTCCCAACTCGTCGAGAGAATGCCGAAGCTTCGCCGAGAACCCTAGAATTCCTCTCCCCCGTTTCCGTCACCATTTCCTGCTCAAATCATCTCCCGCACCCTCGATTCTACTAGGGTTCCATCAAATTGTACTTTGTTCCGGATCTTCTTGGAGAAAAGTTGCGGTTTTGTTGGAGGGGATTGCTCATTGCTATCGTCTCCACTGTTCTATAGAATGCCGCCGTTTCTTTCGTCCTCGAGGGTGCTTTCCTTGATTTTTTCAGGCAGAAATCGATCTCTGGATATCGGTGCAGGAGTGAGATGGCTGGGAAAGCATCCTGAGGCCAGGAGGAGGTGGGAGAGATTTGCTCAGACTCGAAGTTTGCCTAGTATCGTTCCTTGTGGGAAACCGTGCGTCGGGCAATTGTTCCGTTCCGGCAAGGAGCTTGTTCCCTCCGCTGGAAACTTGCATCGTTACGATCAGGGAAGGTGGTTTTTGGGTTGCGGGGATGGCGAAGAGGGATCGATTCTGTCAAAGATCTACGAGGAACGGCGTGTGATTGGGTTACTATTTCCCTTGATTTTGCTTTCTAGAGCAACTAATTTTATGCCTTTAGTTTTCACTCTGTAAATTCTTGAGCTGGTTTTGAAACATAGTATTATTCACTCATCTTTTAGGTTTTTCATCTCCATGTATATTTGTGCTTCCAATAACCATCAAGATACCCATTAGCTTGTTCATTTGTATGTTCATTAACTGATTTACTTCATCCTACATGTCATGGTATTTTTGGCAGTCTAAAATTGATCAGAATTGCAGGTATTCGTCAGAACAGTTATTTGCTGTGGTTGCAGCTGTTGATCTGTATGAGGGATTTGTGCCATGGTGTCAACGGTCTAGGGTTATTAAGCGGCACAGTGATGGATCATTTGATGCTGAACTAGAGATTGGCTTCAAGTTCCTTGTTGAAAGTTATATATCTCATGTAGAATTGGAGAAACCAAAGCGTATAAAGGTATCTAATATTTTGTTTCTTCATGTTATGACATACACCAAATTGCTAGTCATGTGCTTTTCATTTGTAGTCTGAATTTGATCATACCTAGTTAATTAACTTTATCATCTGTTTTCACTTGATATATCACATAACACTTCATCAACCAAAACGGTGGATTTATGGAAGCAAAATAGAAAAAGAAATATGACACAAAAAGAAGTGTGTGGAGAGTGGATATGAGGCGAGCACAACTGTGTGCATCTGAATTTGTTCAATTCCATGAATGTGTGTGTCCTCTACAGCATACTAGTTCATTCCTGTCACCACCACCATGCTTCGAAGCACAACTGTAGCACATTATTGTCATCATCACCATTCTTAGAGACAGAACCGTTGCAAGATGGAGGCATTTCGATGTATCTGTACGGAGAGATTATGCTCTCCCAAGACGATGATGTTACATGGTATTTAAGAGTTGAAATTTAATTCTTATTATCCATATAATAGTAACTAGGCAATAATGGAAATTACATATTTTTTGTATTTATTTATTTATTTTTGCATACTAACACACCAAAACCATTTACAATTTCAGAAATAATCGACCACCCTTGCACCTTTGCACTCCAACTCCATGGCCCTAGCATCCCACACACAGCTTTTCTGCATCATTAAAGCAATTCAGAGTAGATACATTGTGAGCACTTATTCACATCTATTCAGAGTAGATGGACCGATTATCATCCGCATACTTCACATCTTGTGTGATCGAAGCTAGATTTTTTGTACTACTTTTCTGCGAAATCAATCTGGATCTCCATATATAGTTCATTAGTATCTTATTTAGAACTTGTAAATAGTCATATTGACTGATGTAGCATTTGTGCTCGCAGACCACTGCTTCAGAAAGTGCACTTTTTGACCATTTGATTAACATTTGGGAGTTCAATCCTGGTCCGGTCCCTGGAACTTGTGACCTTCATTTCTTTGTGGACTTCAAGTTCAACTCACCACTTTATCGCCAGGTAAACTTTCTCAGGGCTTTTCCCCCCTTATCTTCTTGTAAATTCTCAAGTAAATCTTGTTTAGCTCGGAAACATGTTTTGTTTCTATTTCTGTTATGCACACTCAATGCTTTCTAGTTACTTGGGATCCAACCTCAAATTTGAGAGTTTGTGGTGGTAGCAGTCATTTATTCTATATACTCCATTTGACTTGATTTCTCTACTAACAACTAACATTTCCAAATATTTGAGTTCAACTATATGGATCTTATATCTTTTCTCCATCGAACTTTATGTAAGTTTATATGTTATATCACTATAATTTTCATATGCTTTAGGTAACTTTTAATTGTATTAAGTAGAGTTTTCCTTTGGTTGCCTTATACCGATTGCACCTTCCATCTAATTATAGAAACTCCTTAGCACCTTGAACATTGATAACCATCTTAATCGGTTAGAAAGTGTCTCATCTCCACAATAGCTTTTCATATGTTTCGCTTCCTAATTTCTAATAGTCAGCGTTACTAAGTGTATTATGATTGATCACATTTCAGCGTTATAAAATCTTCTTCAAACTGTCACCATCAAAATATGAAAACTTGTTTTAGGTTATCACCTTTATGCTGCTTTATAATGTGTTTTATCTTCCCTCAAGAATATGATTAGTTAACTCATAAACATAGTACACACAAATTGAAATGGTGAATGGTTTGCCACAAATAGAATATTTTGTTTTATTTTATTTTTCTGCATTACTATCGAGTGTTTGATCGGTTTATTTCCTCTCGAATTGAGTTGGACACTTGTGTCATGGCAGGTGGCCTCAATGTTTTTCAAAGAGGTAGTTTCCAGACTAGTCACTTCTTTCACAGATCGATGTCGTCAAATATATGGTCCTGCCGTCCAAGTGTTCGAAAATTCTTATCAACAAAGCCGATGAACCAGACATCTATAGATGACTGCTGCTTTCGACCTTTTGCATGGTCAATTTCTCTATCATTTCCCCCATTCTTTCCTCAGCCAGTTAAAATTTATCGACCAAGGTGTATTTTTTTTGTCAGAGAGGGAGAGGCCATCAAAGATTTTATCAGCATAAATTGTCATTTGGATCAGAAATTCAGCATGAAATTTGATTATAAAAGTTTCTCACAAAATTCATTCTAATAGCTGAAGTTTGATTTGTTTAACTTAGCTATTTCCACTGAACTGAAGGTTCCTTCCTTGTAGTCATACATTGATAGGTAGACAGACGTATTGACAACCTTAATGAAGTTATTATATAGATGTAAAGACACCTTAATTCTGCCAGTTTACAATAAACAGATTGTGAGGAATGGCATCTCCTCCGATCGCGATACTGACTCAGAGTGTGATAGGCGATCGAGGAGGAGGCCAAGAAGGTGAAACAGATGATTCTTCACCACTTTGACTATGAGATTCTCCTCCCAAAGACTCTTGTACTTGAGCAGCAAACTGCAAGTTCCACAGCACATCTTCTGCGGAAGGTCTCTGTGTAGGTTCCTCCCTGAGGCACCCCAAGCAAATCTCTACGACAATCTTCAGCGCTTCGTCGCAGCATTGCCGGCTTACGACCGGATCCACAATGCCTCTCCTAGCAACTGCAATAAGGTAAATGCTCTCAGATGTCACCCTTTTTTGTTCTACCATTTCAATTTTTCATTGCATAAGTTACAAACACAATGGAAAGAATCATATTCCTCACCTCATCTTTCATTATATCGACTTTGGATGTCGATTCAATTGGCCGTCCCGATACAATTTCCAGTAAGATTACACCAAAATCATAGATGTCGACCTTATCCATATGCTTCGACCTGCAACAACAGACATACAATGGATGAACACTCACAAGATTCTGATGTGTGCTACCTATAATTTTATAGACATTACAAATACAGAGTACAATTCCAGAAACTCTCAACAAACCTTTCCCCATGCTCATTCGATCCGCTCGAAGAACTTGCCGGCAATCCCTACATCGGGACGACAAAAAGGATGTTAGACAATATCTACTGACCAATCAACATGAACCAAAGGGCTAGAACATATTCTAATACCAATGTTTTCCTGTTGTCTGCCAGTAGTGGAATATTATAGCTGCTTATTTTTGCAACAAGATTCTGATCTAACAGTATATTAGTAATCTTCAGATGGTTATCGAATAAGCCGGGTATTATACCCCCGTGCAAAAACTGGATACCCTTTACAATGCTGATGGCAGCTGAAATCCTTTGCATCCATGTAAGCCGCGGTCCTCCCGGTGCTGAAAGAACACAAAAATGAATAGATTGAGACTTTGTGCTCTCTCAATAAGAATGCCTAACAAGCTAAACATGGCGATAGAGATTCCATTAACCGAATTGCTTTCGTACCCGATATGCTGGTTCTTAATGTCCCATTTGTCACGTATTCGAAAATGAGAAACAATCGGCTGACGCTTGAATCATCGAGGTAATAATCAAAGCAATGACCAAGGGCACTGACTAAGTGGCGATGCCTAAGCTTGGAAAATAGTTCGATATGGTGATTGAAGGTTTGAGAACTCTGACCCTTTTTAAACTTAAAGCACCTTATCACCACCGAAGAACCGTCCCGGAGGTTGCCTTTGTATATCTGATGTCACATAAATAAGAAGAATGGTGAAATGAACTACAAGAAAAGCTTGGGAATTTGTAGGGGAATCCATAGACACTCCCTTGCTTTTCCAATTTCGAAATCGCAATTATGCATAGCTCCAATAGATCAATAAAATAAATAGCTATTAGAGTGGAAGGTGCAAGTGGTAAAGAGAGATTAATGAAAACATTAGTCAATGTAATAAAAACTGATTTAGTCAATTCGATTATTATTAGTCTTGAAACCTAGCATAAGAGTCGATGGAGGAATAAGATTCATGTAGTTTATCTTAAAGAGTTGGGAAAGCACAGTTTGATGATAATGAAGATGGCTAAACAAACAAAGCAGAGATTTGCACTACTAAAACTAAAGAAGCACAATCAAGAAAGCATATCAAACTTGAGTTGTGTATGAGATAACAATCTACCTGACCATGGCCACTTTCTCCCATTAAGCTTGAAGTTTCAAAGAAATTTGTAGCAGCTTCAAGTTCCTCCAACGAAAATGATTTGTATGTCGGAATGCCAAGTGCCGCCAGCTTCATTGTTTGAGATATGTACCCTTTTAAATTAAAAGGGAAAACAAAAAACCAAAAATGAAGAACTTATATGTGAGATCAGGTATGCAGCATGCATAAAATAACACAAATGCTTGAAGGTGAATGACAAAGAATAAATCACATGCCTGAGTTAACAAGTCCTATTAAAAACAAAAAACAAAATCCAGAACACACAAACAGAGTGAGAGACTATACTTGCATCAGCCAGCAATTTGGAAGGATAACCATTTGAAGCATGCTCTACTATTCTTCTTGGAGGTTTCTTTGTTGCCCTCCTGATACTTTTTCTTCTGAGTGCAAAGAAGACTGCAACACCAACTAATGAAAGAATTCCAACAACACCTATCACTACACCACTCACAACAGCCACTTTTCCACTTGATTTTCCTTTGTGGTGATGAGGCAATATTTCCACAGCCAAAGCTTGAGTCTGGCAAAACGAGTATGGATGCTGACTATGATCGTTTATCTTCAAGCAATTCGAGGCGTACATAAACATCTTATTACTAGAGTTTGAAATCAGGCATGCTGGCAAGTTCCCAGACAGAAGATTCATAGACAGATCTACAAAGTGAAGCTCATCACTGCATGTCATGTTTCCAGAAAGCATTCCAGTGAACCTGTTTCCAGCAATATTTAGGTATCGAATAGAAGGAAGAGACAACAGTGATGGAAGAAAAGGCCCAACAAATTTATTGGAAGAGACATCCAACTCTTCAAGTAAAAAATATGAGCTAAGATTAGTGGGCAAGCCTCCGCCAAACCTATTTCTTCTCAAATTGATAGCTGCAACCTTCCTACTCAACCGCGGGAATGTAGGTCCAAGGAAATTGTTCTCCACATCAAGCACTTGGAGGTTGGTTAAGCTACTAAGATCAGGCAAATCTCCAGACAAACTATTCGATGAGAGCACGAGCACCCTAAGCGATTTCAGGACAGAAAATGAACTCGGAAGCGGCCCACTTAAAGTGTTGTTTTTCAAACTTAAGAGGGCCAACAGAGGAAGATCACCCAGCGCATCAGGAATGGAGCCACTAAACATGTTATGATCGAGTATAAGAGTTTGGAGATTCCTCAAAGTAGAAATTCGTCGAGGTATGGAGCCATACAAGTAATTTGAGCTCATATTGACGATCTCTAAACCAGTCAATCTAGAAATCTTTGCAGGCACAGGACCCCAAATGCC
The DNA here is from genome assembly GCF_044706935.1 of Curcuma longa. Taxonomy (NCBI): domain Eukaryota; kingdom Viridiplantae; phylum Streptophyta; class Magnoliopsida; order Zingiberales; family Zingiberaceae; genus Curcuma; species Curcuma longa. The sequence goes on along the minus strand of NC_133871.1, from coordinate 17,968,412 downwards.
CAGTGATGTCAAGGAGAGGACCGTCAAGTTTGGGAGACGAGACAAAGTGGTGAAAAAGGAATCGATCAAGAAGCTACGTGGAAGAGGTGGAGAACTCCCATTACCACTCATGCGCAACTGAGTTATGCTCTCTTCATAGCAAACGACTGTCAGATACGGAGTTGGGTCGGCATTGCAGAAGTCTGAATTGATGTCCCAGGCGCTCAAAACGGGCGGATAGTTTAGGAGTCTCTGGATTCGCAGCAGTGACCAAGCTTGAGAAGATTGCAGCTGGTATGTGCAAGGTATAATGACCAGAACCATAAACACAGTGAGCAGACTAGAAAGCAAGTTTCCAGGAGCCATCGAACCTGAAACACAGTATGTTCCTCGATTTCTTCAAAAAGATCACTGCTTTCTGTACCAGAATACTGCAATAAACCCGAAGCAGTTAAGATTTTGATCCACTCGATTTACCAGAAATGAAGAAATGGAGCTTACCTTCAGATGATAAATCCGAGAGAACGAAGCTGGGCGTGCAAAATTCCGACTTTGAATCTCTACTAATCGAAGAACAGCTCGAATCCGTCGAAAAAGCAACAAGGTTCAGTATTTTCGCAAACCTCCTCGACCATCGATTCCGTCGGCCTCAAATCCAGATAGAATGGAAAAGTACCCGGTACCGAGACACAGAAGAATAGCTGCCCCTCATTCTCCTCAGATTCTCCCTCCATCACGGGCAAGCTAACCGGTGAATAAGTCCAAAATCTTTCGGGGGCCGCGCTGGAAGTGGACAGGAGAGTAGGACGGTGACGACAAAACCCTAATCTCCTTTTTCCGGAACTCCATGGGCGAGGTAATCGCACCACTACCGTGATCGGAAACATCAAGATGAGAGACGAGGTAATTCCTCTCGCTCGATCCATCAACCAGAGATTGAAATCTTACGCTTTGCCCTCCCTTCGTCGCCCGTGACGCTGTCAGTTGGTGCCTCGTCTCGTCGCCCTTGACGCCATGGCTGAGCTCGTAGCGGGTCGGATCCACCCGTCTTTGTTTGGATATATTCTGAATCCACCAAACCCGATCCAAAAACAACTAGCAATTGCTAAATCTAATATCCATTTTTATCTTTAGCAAATATTAAATTTATTTTAAAATTAATAAAACATTTAATTGATAGTTAAAAAATCTTTTTTATCTATTATTAAAAACCTACTTTATAAAAGAAAAACCAAGAAAAGTAATAAAAATAAATTGTAGGACTAAGATGAAATCAACCACCATTTTTTCTGTACACTCCCTCAAATATTCGAATTCAATCAAATGCTAGGGACTGGGCATTTCGAAAAATCTTGGGTTTATTTCAAATTTTTTCTCAAACATGAAAATGTTAAAATAACATTTGGATTTTGATAAATTTTGTTGTTCATATCGGCGCTCGCCGGCCGTCAACCCGCCGCCGCCGCCGACGCTGACGCGACGCCTCCTCCTCCAGTCCTCCTCCTCTCGATCAAATCAACCCACGAAGGTGGTGGAGGCCAAGGAATCTAACGGCGAACAACATTACCAAGAATTTCCTGATTCCAATTCGTTTTGCCTTTCCCAATTCCAATTTCTCCGAAAAGATCGCGCCTTTGGTACATGCGCCGCCTCCCTCCTTCATGGATCTCCAAATTCTAGACGATGTCGCTCTTCCCACTCTCCCTTGCCCCTGCGCGTGCCCCTTCTGCTGCCGCCCCTCCTCCGGGTCCTTCCGCCGTTCCGTCAAGCGCCGCCTCTTTGAAGAGGACACCGCCGTTACGCCTTCTGCTTCCTCCTTCTGTACCGATGTTGTTTCCGCCCGGGTGGAGGTCGAGAACGAGGTGGCCGCTCTGCGGGAAGCGGTGGCGAGGCAGCAGCAGACGATCCAGGAGTTGTGTGCGGAGCTCGATGAGGAGCGCAGCGCCGCGGCATCCGCCGCGAGCGAGGCCATGTCGATGATTATCCGCCTCCAGCGCGAGAAGGCGGAGACCCAGATGGAGGCCCGTCAGTTCAAGCGCTTCGCCGAGGAGAAGATGGACCACGACCAGCAGGAGATGCTTATCCTCGAAGACCTCCTCTTCAAGCGCGACGAGGTCATCGACTCCATCACGCTTCAGCTCCAGGCTTACCGGGAGCACCTCAGTAGCTATGGCGTCGACCTTGAAGCCATCGACGCCGACGTCTCTTTCACCCATGCCGGCAGCGCGGTGCAGGCTCCTCAATTCGACGGCCTACCGACCTTTGTTTACCCTCCTGTAAAGTGCACCACACCGAATGACATCGAAGGCGAAGATGGCTATGAGACTGCCGATCGCCAAAAGTACGAGTTTGGGAAGACACCAAATGCCAAAGAGGATCTCGAGAATCTAGAGCAGCGAATTTGCGAGCTCGAAGCGTCTCCAGGCGCCGCCAATCTTGTTGACAAGGACATCATCGAGGAGTTGCCATGGCAATCTGGTCACTTCTGGCAATCATCTGCTGATCGCCATGCCTCGGGTTCAGGCAAGAATTCACAAGATATTAGAAATGGGGAAGAATCTCCTGCCTTAACTGGCACACACGCAGATGATGGTGGTGCTTTTGACAATCTGAGCGATCGGGTGTACACTATTGATGCTGTGCATGGAAATCAAATGCTTGGTGTTGCTGAGGATTGTGAGAATGTGCCAAATGTGGAAGAGAAGATACCACATATGAATGGAGAAGTAGTTGGGCATCCAGAGATTGAGAAGCTTTGCATGAGGCTACAGGCCCTTGAGGTGGACAGGGAGTCGATGAGGCAGGCCATTGTTTCCATGCGAACCGAGAAGGCACAGCTGCTGTTATTGAGAGAGATAGCACAGCAACTTTCTAAAGAGGCACCGCCGGAAAGGAGGATGCTCAAGAAGAAAGCTTCAACTGCTAATTCCTACCTTCTATCATTTCTTAAGGTATACTTTCAGAACTATTGGATCAAATTCATGTTTTTTTTTCTTTTGCATATACTCACTAACTAATAGCATTGGCGGTTTCGTGGTGACACTTGACACACAAGTTTGTAACATAATAAATACTTTGCTGATAGAAAATGATACCGTAGTATCGGAAGCTTCAAAGGGGGAAGTAGATGACATATTGGTGTTTAAACAATTGAATTGTACTGACAAAACTTTGTCCCATCATTGATTAACTAATAGCATTGGTGGTTTTGTTCTATACCTGAAGCACAAGTTTAAAAACATGGTTGTGGATAGAAAATGAAACCTTACTATTCGAAGCATCAATTAGGAAGTAGAGAAAGCATTTTATGTTTAAAGAATTGAAACAATCAACTTTTTCCCATCATTGATAACTATGAACGGATACTACGCCTTAAAAAAGAAGATATAAATTTCTGAAGAAGATTATACAAGTTAGATTAAACTATGTCGGATGTAGATTTAAAGTCTATTAGTTAACACAGCTGCAAAACTAGCATTAGCTGGTAGAACTAGTTTCTTGTCTGTGAGACTGATTACTCTTTCAGATTCAATACTGGTAGATTTGTTCAGGATTCTTGCAAATCATTGTGCAATCTGTCTGCCCCCAATACATTAGATATTTTAGCGAGCAATGAGGAAATTTACAACATGACCACTCTTTTCTACTATTAATCCATCACTAGATAAGAGTCACCACTCAGTTTTGAATTATGTAATGCATATCTTATGCTGTTGGATGTTCTGACTGAGAATAGGCTCCATTTCTTCTTCATGAATTACATGATTCTTATCCTGGATGTTCTTGATATCAATGTCTATATCAACATTTTGAACTTTGATACTTTGCTTTTCAAGTGAAACACCGAATGCGCGTCTAACTGTTTGATCAATGTTTTTCATGTGATTGAATGGAATGCTATGCATGCTGAACAAATTTTGTCAACATTATTGCCTCGAGTATTTCTGCCTAAGGGCTGCTAGTGCTATCTGTTACATAGCTCTCCAGTGCTGCATTTATTAATTTTCTTCATAGTTTCATTGCTTTCTTTCCTTTTTGAGATAGTAAAAGAATACTTCAAGTTCCTCAACAAATTGTGGAATGCATTAACAGATGTTATACCAGAATATCTAGATATTGCTGTTATGGTGGCTTAGATATCGCCTCTTTTAGTCCTTATTGATTGACTGACCAAGATCATCCTTCTTCAATCAAAGATCTTTAAAAGGATAACATCTTTGGCATAGTGGTTCTTGTATTCATTAGATTAAGGTTTGTCTCATCTCAATTTTTCAGTTGATATGGGCATTTATCCTATGGAAAAAGAAAGCCTCGCGAATCAGGTATCGAAATTCTAGTACCTTTTGTTTCTCATCGTTGTTTTTTCTGTTTTTGCCATGGTTCTTCAATCTCAAATCCCTCTCAGGCACACCTTTGGGTCATCAAATAACAACGTCGGTTTGATGCTTCTTTTGGACAAAACTCCCCAAATTAGACAATGCAGTAGCCGTGCCGCAAGAACACATGCCTGATGAGGCTCACAACTACTCCGATCGAATCTGTCTTCGTTTGAAGTGAATAAGAATAATGTAAGAAACACAATGTGGATCGATCTTCCAGTTGTGCAGTCTCATAGGAGGACTGTTTTTTAGTTCCTCTTGTAATTACCCTGTTTTTCATGAACTTGTACAGGTGGAATTGTTCCTTTGATTCTTGAGATTGACTCTGTTAAAACTTATTTTGGCTTGAAATCTACGATTCAATGCATTCATTGTCTGTTCATTCATTTTTTTTCCACAGATTTTGATTGCATTTGATTGATCTATAGCAATTCAGTTATATATAAATTGGCCAGTTCATCCTCTTTTTTTTTAATGCTCTGAGAAAGGGAAATTTATTACTATTTTTTATTTAGTTATAATATTTAAATTACCTTCTTGCCCTCAGTAACGTATTCAATTTCACTCCATCACCAAGCGAGGGTGCGTTGGTCATTTCACAATGCCCGGGTAATTCTTTACCCGTTTCATGAAAAATTATGCTCTCCACTCATCAAAGCGGTGCAAAAGTGGGTAGTCAAAAACGTACGCAAACAGAGTTTCGATTAGGAGCTGGCGAGCGAGTTCTCGACCTACTCCCAGCGGGTCCCATTTAAGACTCCGAAGTACTTGCCAATGAAATTGAAGGAAGTTTAAGGTATGCTTTTGGGTAATAGTGTAAGAGAAGTAACTAGATGATCCCGGCGAAGTCTTTGTAATTCTAAAACTTGCCTTGTTCGAACTCGCTTCTCTCGATCCCGATCGAATCCCTTGACCTCCCTTCCCCTCCTTCCCCGCTCGATCGCCTCCGGACGAGAAGAGATCGACGAAATCGATCGAATCGAGCATGGAGAGCTCTCGCTGTGTGGGGCTAATGGTGGTCGTCGCGGTCTCGGCCACCGTCTCAGTCTTCGCCCTCGAAGTCCACAAGCGCCTCGCCTCCTACTTCATCCGGAAGCTCGAATCCGAGATCGGTACGCTTGTTTCACATGCATTTCGAGTTTTGACTTTCTGTTCTCGATCGAGATTTCAACCAGGCCGCACCAATTGATTGTGTGTGTGTGTGCGCGCGCGATTCCTTTTTTTGTCGATTCAAATGATGAAAACGTAGTCTTTGGTTAGGCCGAGCGAACAACAGGGGAAAGAAGAAGGTGACGTTTGCGCCCGACGTGGTCGAGCCATCGTCGGACAGCAAGGAGTACCGGCGGCGGTGGCGCAGCCGTCGCCGGCCCGACTCCGGCTGAGATGGCCGGCGATTTGGTTGCTTGTAACGAATTTTTTTGGGGGAAACGCAGTAGTAATGTTTGTTTATATCGATCCAATTTCACCTGAATCATACTTTAAGATCGATACAGAAAAAAAAAAACAAACTCAACAAAATTCTGTTCGAAGTTGATAATTTGAGGTTTGCACCTGTTTTGTCTTCTCCTGTTATTTTTGATAAGCTGGAATCTTTCTTTTTTTATTTCAGTTTGTTTTCTTCTTTGTTTGGTGTCGATGATTAAGAATGGCTTTGTTAGGATCATGAACTAGATGATATTGTTTGAAAACCATGTTTTGAATTCCCATTGTTTATTGACTTTGTGGGAAATCTTTGCAATGTTTGAATTTTTTTTGGTTTAAACGTTGACTAAATTTTATCTATGATTTACTTAAAAACTATCTTTGCACCAGATTTTTTGATAAAAATTTCTGCTTCAATTTTGTCCAAAATTTATGCACAAATGTAGTGGTGTTTTCATAGGTATCTGTTCTTAAAAAATTCTTTTCATTCGATTTTTATTTTTATTTTTTACTTAAAAATATACTTGGGCCATATATTAACAATCTAACTTGGCTAGTATGTTTACTAAAATTTTAGTTTATAAATATAATTTGTTAATTGTATAAAAAAATATTTATTTTTATTATTTTAAAATTTCTATAACGGTAAAACATTTCCGCAAGCATTTATGGGTTGATTTCTAATTATAATGTACTATAGATTAATTATTTTCAGTAATTCTGAAACTTTGATTGTTGAGCATGTGTCATTTGTATTTCTCAATTTACTCTGATAACTAATAGAATCTTTTGGACAGTCAAGCTAGTCACCTCTAAAATTAGTTGGTTTGAAAAAATTAGATATTTAAATTATTTTAAAAAATAATTAATTGATTGTGTTTATTTTTTTAATAAATTTAAAAAAAAGTGAAATATATAAGAAAATTAAAAATATTAATATTAATGTTAAAAATACCAAATATATATAAAAAGGAACAAGTTAGGATTATATTTTTAAAATTTTTTTTATTTTAAAACATTATATATTTTTATTTTAAAAATTTGTAGGTCATGCCCAATCTAGGCCCATATCCAGTACCTATCAGCGTCGCGTGCGACCCAATTTATTGGGTTGAGCGAGTGACAAGTGTGTTTGATGGTGCTATATCATATCATTTAAAAAAAAAAGAATAGTCTACATTTGAGGTTGAGATTATATTTGATTTATTTATTAACCCAAATTAAAAAAATTGAAAGAAGTTAATAAAAGTCACTAGTGGAGTCGGAGTTAGATTCATTATCCACCAATTAAAATTCAACAAATTAAAGAATATCTTTACATGGAATATTAAAAAAAATTAACCAAATGCAAAATGATGCACCGTCCAAACAAATGGGCTATGATGTCTAACTAACTTATCAATTTACTAATTAACTAATTAATTAGTTATAATTAGATGCCAAGTGGCTCATTGGAGGCCTCCAATGTTTATTAGGATATCGAAGCATTGGATTGGGAGGTAATGATATCTTTGTGCATTTTGTCTTGTGCGATTGTCCATGATAGAATATTTTGAATGTTTGAAATAGTATATAGTAGTTTTTTTATTTTTTATTTATGATTTTAAGATTTTTTTAAGTTTAGTGATTGAGTTATAGTATTAAGTAAAAAAATTAATTTTTAAATTTTTTATTTGGCATACTCTATAAATATTTAAATTTTTTATTTAATATTCAACTTTTAAATTCTTTAAAAAGAAAAATTCATGTGAATATATTTGTAAATAAAAAATGATAGCATTTGACTTATTCTCTGTTTTTTTTTTGTTAGAAGTTTTGACATGATATTCTTTAATGGCCAATTAATGTTACATTCATGAGGGCCTTCACTTGCTCATCTTCCAATGCTCTAAACGTAGGGAAGACAAGTAGAAAGCACCAAATGGCATCAAGGCACACACTTCAACAAAGCAATTTAATGATGAGACCACAAAGTTTTAATGTGCAAATAGGTTTGTGAAAATGATACTTTTTATTTTAAATTTTACAGAAAATAAAAAATTTAGGAAAAAAAAGATTAAAATTGTTTTATTATATGTTAGAATGTTTTGACTAAGCTCGACCTCAAAATATTTTAGATGAAAATCTTAAAATAAAAGGGCATAATTGGAAAAAAGTCCAGAGCAATTTTTGTGAAACAGAGATGTTATCCAATTTCAGGGGCGAATCTGTCAAATAGGAGCTCACGGTTCCGTCGCCGTTAAGTCGAATCTCCGTTAGACGATCAGAAACAACCGCCCACTTCATTTATTTATATATTTCCTCTCCTGCCCAGAACCCAGAGCAAGCTTCGCATATTCACTGCCTCTGGTTTCCTCTCTCTCTCTCCCTCGATTCCTCGATCTCTCCCCAAATCTTTATCCAAATCCTTCTCCACGCCAAGGCGGCGTCTTGCTTCGCCTCCGAGGGCTCATTTTGGCGCCGATTCGACGTTCCTGCGGGCGGTCGAGGTGTTTCGTGCCCGCTTGTTGCATTGTGGGCGCTGAGGGGGTTGGATCGAGATGGCGTCGAGGATGATGCGGTGGCGGCCTTGGCTGCCGCCGCTGTCGAGGAAGTTTAGGGTGAAGCTGGTGGTGAGGAGGGTCGAAGGAGTCGGCGATGGGGATGAGGCGGAGGCGGCTGCGGGGAGGAAGATGGCCGTGGAGGTGAGGTGGAAGGGGCCGAAGCTGGCGCTGAGATCGCTGCGGAGGACGGTGAAGAAGAACCGGACGAAGGAGGAGGAGGTCGGCGATGGCGGCGTGGTGGTGTGGAATGAGGAGTTTCAGACCCTCTGTACCTTGACGGCGCACAGGGAGAACGATTTCTATCCGTGGGAGGTCGTATTCACCGCGTTCAATGTGAGTCATAATAGGACATGGAAGCCCTATTTTTCTGTAGTTTTATGCTACGCTGCAGTAGTACCTCGGTGTGCGTGCTATGAATCTTTGCGATCGACATTTTTTTTTGGTTTGCCAGTGATTATTTGTTACGGAGGTTTTTTTTTTCTTCTGAGATCTCTTGACGTTTATATGACTTCTTTTTGGCGTTCTTTTGTTGATTTTCTTCTTGTTTGTTTTATTTCATCAGATAGCTTCTGATTACTGTTGGTTTAGGCTGGTCAGGTTTGTGACCTTTTCTGAAAGTACGTTCTTATCTGCTTTCGAGAAAATTTTTAAGTACTTTTGTATCTTTTCATGTTCAATTTTAAGTACTATTTTCACGTGGATGGAGCCTAATGTCTCGTATAACCGACTCTATTTAGTGTGATAAAACCGACTCCATTTAGTGGGAAAAAAGTTTGCTTTTCTTGGCTGTAGTTGTTGTAACTACTTTTCTTCTAGGAATGTTGGACCACTTCCTTGCTTTTCTGTTGTTTGCAGATCTCTTGAGAGAGAAAAAAGTTATTTTTCTTGAATTTAACTTGGGGTATGACATAGGCCAGTGGCCAATGGTGGCCTTTCTCTCACTTCCTGATGAATTATTTGATTATTGATCTCTTTAGCAGAAGTAAATGTGTTTGTAATTTCTGTTTTTATCTCAGAGATGCACAATCGTTTTGTTTCAAAAGTCAACTCAATTTGTTTCATTAGTTCTATCTCCAATTGCAGCTTTAGTTTGATTTATTCCTTAATGAGAAGTCTATCTGCCTCTTTGCATGTTTTTTCCTGATATATAAAATGGTTCACATGATTTGTAACTTTATCTATGATTAGCAAGAAAATGTGTTGTGATAAAGTTGTGATGAACTTAAATTCTGAACAATCAACATAGCAGAGATAACACATACTTCACTAGATAAATTAGATGCTATGAACTGCTCTTTCAATATGATTATACCATATGTAGCTATTTTTATCTGGCTATCGATCAGTTTTACCCAAACTTATTTTGTTATCTTCCTTCTCTTCGTTTTATAGTTGCAGTATATCAATGTTTGGGAAAAGTGTTTTCTGTTATTTGTTCAATTGCATTTTGTAAGGAGGAAGTAAATTGATTTCATTTTGATGTAGGGTTCAAACCAAAGCGCAAAGACCAAACCATCTGTGCTTGGAGGGGCTTTACTCAACGTATCGGAATTCACATCTGCGGAGCAGGAGATTGAACTCCACATTCCATTGTTTCTTCCTGGTGCCGCTGAGTCTACTTTGTCGCTTCATGTATGTTGACTCGTATGCTATTTGTTTTTTTTTTTTCTCTCCCTTTAGTGAGCATCCTGCTGTGCAAGACACCATTTTCTGAACATTCTGGCTTCCTTGCCATGGCCACAACCACACCTCATTTTTGTCGTCTACGAATCCTTTTCGTACTGACTTAATCACACATTTGACATAAACCTAAGTCACACTATGAATCTTTACTTAATTCAAGCATGCAACTCACAAAGATGTTCATTTTGCAGTTGGCACTCAGTATGTTGGAATTGAGATCTTCACAAGATTCTTCTGTTATGGTCCAGAATTCACTGAGGGGTACATCCTCACCTCAGTCAGGAGATGTTAATGTCATTCCTCCTGAGAAAGAAGAGCTTTCTGCACTAAAAGCCGGATTGAGAAAGGTGAAAATTTTAACAGAAATTGTGTCTGCTCGGAAATTTAAAAAGGCATGCCCAGACGACAATGGTAGTGAGGGGAAGTGCTCTGCTAGGAGTGATGATATAGAATACGGTTATCCATTTGACACAGATTCTCTTGATGATCTTGATGAAGTGGAAGACATCAAAGAGGATATTAATGCCAGGAATTCATTCAGTTATGGCACATTAGCTTCTGTTAATAATTTTGGATATGAGATGAAGATATATGCAGAAAATGAGGATTCTGTCTACTACAATCACCGGAGATCAGATGTAGGTTGTTCTCATGCGGAAGATAAATTGTCATCCATTCCTGAATTTTCTATGTCAAAGAGGAGATTTCTTCCATGGAAAAAGAGGAAATTGAGTTTCAGGTCTCCTAAATCCAAAGGGGAACCATTGCTCAAGAAAGCAAATGAAGAGGGAGGGGATGACATTGACTATGATCGACGGCTACTGAGTTCCTCGGATGAATCACTCTCTGGCAGTGTAAGCATCGCATACCACATTAATCTGTTTGTAAATCATTGTTATGTTTCTTTTGATTCTTATATGTGTTGCCTTTATCTGTTCCGATTGAGAGATCATTTGATAGTAAATCATGTTGTATCTTCAACTTCTCTTTCAAAGTTTATCAAACTCAACTAGGTGTCCATAAATACCATATCTTCACTCCATGTATCCTAAATTCCAGTCAGCCGAAAGTTCAATTTGATCTGAGCTACTCATTGTCAAATGTTCATATAACAGTCATAATTGGGCATAGAAATTCTCTTGGTTCCAAGTGTAGGACAAATTATTTACATTAAATGCTCGTTCTCCAACTCAAAGTTGTATTTGTATTTGCTTTCTCTTTTAATTTTAATCCGTTAACTAATTGAAAATGTTGTGGTGCTTTTCTTGTAGAGGCACAATGGGGATGATGGACGAGCTGTGAACCGAGAGTCGGTATCAGATTTTGGTGATGACTGCTTTGTGATAGGAAGCTGGGAATCAAAAGATCTAGTTAGTCGAGACGGGCACATGAAGCTTACCGCTGATGTTTTCTTCGCATCCATTGATCAGAGAAGTGAGCGAGCATCCGGTGAGAGTGCATGCACAGCTCTTGTGGCTGTTGTTGCCGACTGGTTTCATAAGAACCAGAACATGATGCCGATCAGGTCTCAGTTTGATAGCCTAATCCGAGAAGGCTCTCTCGAATGGAGAAACCTCTGTGAAAACTGCATCTATCAGGAGTGTTTCCCTGACAAGCATTTTGACATAGAGACAGTTCTTCAAGCTCAGATTCGGCCACTTTCTGTCGTGCCAACGAAATCTTTCATTGGATTCTTTCATCCTGAAGACACCGACAACAACACTGACTTCGACTTTTTGAGTGAAGCTATGTCTTTTGACAGCATCTGGGATGAAATCAGTCGAACAGGATGGAACAGCACAAGCAATGCAGAACCTCAGCTATATATTGTAAGCTGGAACGATCACTTTTTTATCCTGAAGGTTGAGCATGATGCTTATTATATAATCGACACTCTCGGTGAGCGTCTATACGAGGGCTGTCAACAGGCTTACATCCTCAAGTTCGACGACAGAACATGTATCAACCGGGTTTCTATTGCGACCGAGGATGCTACTGCATCTGAGAATAAGGACCAAGAAAAGAGAAACACTGCAGTGGAAGGGGAACTTTTATGCCGGGGAAAGGAGTCATGCAAGGAGTACCTTAAGAGCTTCCTGGCCTCAATTCCAATCCGGGAACTGCAAGCCGATATTAAGAAAGGTCGTACATCATCAACTCCATTGCATCAATGCCTGCAGATCGAGTTCCACTTCACTGAGTTGGTCAGTGCCCATAGCTCAGATGGTCTATCAACGACGCCACCGGAGAGTCTCCTCGAGCTCCCTTGGCAAGTTCAACCAGCTGCAGCATTTGCACCTGCATCTCTTGTTGTTGCCTAGCATCCATTAGGTCTTTTTGGTAAAGCATTGCCGGCTTTCGATTCGCGAAGGCCGTTCGGTCGAAGAACGGCACGGCGAAGATCCCCTTCTCCTTTGCCAATGCCTCTCTTGATATCAACTAACTATAGGGACTTCTTTTGTAAAAGAAGTGCTCAATGCCTTGTATCGACTGACTTGTTGGTTTTCTGGTATGCTTACTGAACTGAGTTCAATTGGAGTACCAGCACCAAATGAACTGCTGTAATTTTATATTATTATTATTATTATTATTTTAATTATTATTATTATATTAGATTTAAAATAAAGTATGAAGATTGTGTAATTAATATAGATTTGTATAATTAATCTCCACCGGGAGGATTTCATTTCCACAAAGATGGGAAGGTGTGACCCATGTCGTGTGCTAATTCGTTTTCGTTTCTATTTATTTTTATTTTTATTTTTACGGAGTGGATAATGCTTCCCTCCGAAAGATATGCAAAACGTCACGTGTCACCCGTCAACTACCGCTAACGCCGTCACGTTAATCACCTTCGCACGTGCCGACTTCCGGCATCGAGCATGGTAGTTCCTTCGATCCGCTGCGCGAGCCTTTCTTAGGAAGGTTTGTAAGCGTGATTTCTATTGGGTTTACAGATGGGTCCCATTGTGAGTTGCCAATGATGTGTGATGTTTTGATGTACTGAGACAAGGGAGAACAGGGGATTGGACATTAGATGCGAGGGCGAAAGTTCGAATTCAACGGGAGTTCCGCCGTTTACTTTGACGACGTTTGGACTTCAGAGGCGGTGCGGATACGCGCTCTGTTGAATCTTCCCCCTTTCCTATTTCCAACTATTTTCTGCTTCTTCGTCGCGAATTCGTCGGCGAATTCCGGAGCTGGAAGAAGAATTGAGATGGCGGAGCAGGAGGAGATGAAAGGCGGAGAGGTTACGCCGGAGAAGGCGGCGGGCGAGGCGGAGGCCGTCTCCGTCGAGCTCACGGCGCCCGCGGGTTGGACCAAGAAGGTTTTTTCTCTCTCTCTCTCTGAGGAACTCCCGATCTCTTCTCGGCGTTGCTCTTCTTGTTTGCAATTCTGCTCCATTCGCTTTATCGTGCCCTTAATTTGTTCTGCTTGTTGCTGTTAGTTGCAATTGTGTGCTCAGGTAATTGGTCGATTCTGTGGTGCGCATTCTAGGGTTTTCGCTTCATGGTGGCTTGCTTATTTGTATTAGCAGTAGGGTGTTTTAGGGTTTTTGAGCAGGGTGAATTTAGTGATTGAGCATGGTGGTCTGCTTGTTCTTCTAGGACTAGTGGATTGGTATAACATAGCCTAGGGTTTTGTGCATATCTGATTTGCTTGCAATCATCAGAAGGAAAAAGGTTCATCTGACATATTGGAATTAGCATTGTGAAAAACAGGATGGCTTTAATTTTATTGGTAAAAAGGAGATCCTTGTCCTTCCAAATACAGTTAGATACTTCAGTTTTTTGCTAAGTTTGATCTCTTACTAACCTCCCTTTTTAACTGTAGCATTGGTCATAGATGCATACTGAAAGTTTGGTTCGACGTGAAACTTCCTCATGTGCATGATTTAGTTTAACAAAGCATTAGATATATTGATTTGGAGAAGAAGATTAACATCTACACATTATTCACATGTAATCTATTAGATGCATGCCAGATGTTATGTTCATTTTGCAATTGTATTCTATATATACTGTTAAAGAAAAGATTTGTCAACCTTTATACAAAACAATTAGACAATACAATAATAGAAAAGAGGTTAATTTGATATGAATATGTTCAAAGATAGATTCTACATAGTTAGACAAGTTGAATAGGTTGGACTTGAAGATTTGAGAGGGACAGATGGAGATTGAATAAAATTCTATTTAACATAATCAAAAGCAATTTAAAAGATCTGGATAGAACTTGCTATGTGACTTGATTGTCAATAGCTGAATAAATCATAACTTGTTACTATTTTTTTTACTGGTTTTTGAATCGACAAGTCTTTGGACAAATTAACAATTTTGTTGCATCTTTTTGACCAAAGAGATTTATGATTTGAGTCAATTTATTCTATAGATTCAATCGTTTATTATGAGTATTAGTTTTCTAGTCATATTGTGGTACGTCTAAGTGACTTTGTTTTATGTTATTATTTTCAATTGTCCTAGTTATATTTGCTTGATAAACACTATTTTCTCTTTTTTATGTTCAATATTTTCTTTTGATCATATAATAATCTATCTTTTCTAAATACACTAAACAGAATATTGTCAATGGCTCCTACTGTATATCACTCTGAAGCTATGTCATTTTTCTTGTTGATCAGTTTATGTTCTTTTTTTATGGTAATAACCTTTTTTATTTAAATTGCACTTGTCATTTTCATACTTTGCAAAAACAGGTTGAAAAATAACTTATGACAGTAGATTTGCATTTACACGGGTTTCCAATTTTCTAGAAAGCATAGCATTCAATTGTGGCCTTTTGCTTCAAACTTACTGAACTGTAAATGCCTATTGACTCTTTAGTTGCAGCAGATTGAATAGTTGCCTTCTTGTACTCTTTTGTTGAAGCTCCATGAACATGAAGTTTAAAGATCTATTTTGGAATACATTGAAGATGGATGTTTGTTGCCCTAACCATTTTTAAGCAATGATATGTAAGCCAGTCTATGCTTGTTAGTTTGTTCTCCTTTTGCTTTCATTCATTAGGCTGAAAGCTGTGTACTGTTTGTTTTCTCCAAACAGTTGAGTGTTGAATAAATATTTCACAATGTTGTACAGAATGAAATCTCTAGTTTCATGGAAGTTGTTGGTACCCATATGTTTGTCCTTTTTTTACCTGAACCTTTTTGTGCTCGGGCAATTAACACAAGCACAGGTTGAGTTTGTTAGTAGAAGAAAGAGTAGTAGACAATAACAACAAACAAACAAATTGATAATCTGAATTATTTGGTGTTGATAAGATGAATATGATATGCCGATGAACATCCTATTGAATTTTCTGCAAACCCATCTTACTACTTCAGTATTCAGATCTGTTAAGCTATTTTTAATTGTGTTTAGTTTTCTTCAGTCTTTCTCTGCCCCTAGTTCCTTGGAGCTTTGAGCTGATTAAGATGACATACAAAAGTGACAATCAATTATATTATATCCTCAAGAAATATGAAACTAGATATCATCTTCCTCTTAAAATCCACTATAATAATTGTTGAGGAACTTATTATAAAGTTCTGAAGTCATAGAAACCATGCACTGTGTTTCATGATATTTCTCCATTAATTGCCTTTAAAGAAATCTGCACTTGGTTCTATCTATGTTTTCTAGTAAGGAGAAAACTTTCACTATTAAAGGTAATGGTTTGTTTTTTTTTTCTCTCCTTTAAAGAATGAATAGTAGAGTTTGTTTGTTCCAACTCCTCAGAGAGGAGTACTGCTAGTGCTTTGTCGCTTGAATAGCATTGGGAGCCATTCCTATTTACTGTGCTTAGCTTCTCTTTGGAAGGAATGTTCTTGTTTTTCCTCTTATTGACCAAGGTAGTATCAGGTTTTGACTATCTATTCCTCTAGAATTTATACAGAGAATTTGCAATAGTATGATTTTTTGGTTCTTTTTTCTGCTGACAAACCGAATGCACCACAACAAATCTCTGTGTTTCTATTGTTATCCTATCCAATTTGAGTAATCTTTTTCTTTGGAATTATCTCTTAATTTGCTACAGTATGCTATGTCATAAATGTATTTGATCATCAAACACTTTACATTTCTTTTTTTGCCACGCTAGTTATATATTTGTCGTGTATGCTAATAGTTCGTGCTGAGTGAGGATGGAACACCAAGAAGGAATGAGATTGTATTCATCTCACCAACTGGGGAGGAGATTAAAAGCAAGAGACAGTTACAGCAATACCTGAAGGCACACCCTGGCGGCCCTCCTTCATCGGAATTTGACTGGAGAACTGGTACATTTTCTCACACATATCATACCTGCTAGCTTACGCGTACGAATCGGCTTCTGCTTCTTTTGCTGAATTGCTTCGATGTCAGGTGACACACCAAGGCGTTCAGCCAGAATCAGGGAGAAAACCAAGGCTGTCGAGACCCCAGAAGATGAGAAGCCTAAAAAGCGAGAAAGAAAATCAAGCTCAAAGAAAGAAGCCAAGGAGAAGGATGCTGAAGGAAATGAAGCTTCCCCTGTGAAAGAGGAGGGTGCTGTCGCAGAAGCTAAAGAGGATGTTACCATGCGAGAAGTTGAAGTACCTGCTGATTTCCAAACTAAAGTAGGTGATGATGCAAACGAAGTCATAGATGAAGTACCTGTTGCTGTCGAAACTAAAGTAGATGATGGTGCAAACAAAGTCATAGATGAAGTGCCTGCTGATGTCGAAACCAAAGATGGTGATGCAAACAAAGTCAAAGATGAAGTGCCTGCTGATGTTGAAACCAAAGTAGATGGTGATGCAAACAAAGCCATAGCTGAGGCTGTTGCTACTGGGGAATCACCGAATGAAAAGAAAGATTCTGTCCTGGAAAGCAATGGAAGTGCCGAAAATAAACCTGAGGCTGTTTCAGAGAATCACAAAGAAGCGACACCCGAAGTTGTACCTACTCCACCTGTAGCAGAGAAACATGATGGAGAGTTTTCAACAGGTAATAGCAAGCACAAGGAAGATGCAGAAGCTGCAGTCCTGTCGGAGCCCTCTTCAACTAGTTGCGGGGAAGCTCAGCATCTGCCCAAAGCTTCTCCTGTTAACTGCTAAAACTTAGATGTTCAGCCATATTATGACCCGTCGCGCCGCATCCTTGGTGAAACCTTTTTTTTCTTCTGTACTAATGAACTTATTGACAGCTAGAGTTGAGTAATCTAGCTGCTCCCAATAACTTGTATTGTATTGAATAGCTGAGACATGTTGCCATGGAAAGTAACATTTGAACAAGTTCTTGTATTATTCACTATGAATGTAGAACCTAATCCTTGACAAATTAGTTAGATGTTGCAACAGGCAATTCCCTGACAAGTTTTAGCCTCATCTTTAGCATCTATGTTCTGATTTAATCTTATGCTCTCAATTTTGTTTTGTGTTGATGCCTAATACTACGATGTTAAAGAAAAATAGCTTGCTTGTGTTTAATTATACCAGCATCATCGACTACATGAATACAACGTGGTGCAATTTTGTTTCTTTATAGGACATGTTAGAGGAATTCAGCAAATTTGTCTCAGTTGCTACAAGTTTGAGGAACCATATCGACTAAATTGGTCAAACATATAATAATACATCAGTCCATTCTATTCCATTACAATTCATTTCCATTCCTATTCCCATTCAATTTCATTCTCTCCTGTCAACTATGACTCAGGAAGCAATCAGCAAAGAGATCAAATCAACATATTTTCTAATATTCATATCAGTCTTCACAGGTTTTAGATACATGCCATTTTTTTTCCATGTGTTTTTTACATCGAAACCCTGAAAAGACTCCAGCTCTGCTATCACATTGACAAAGTTGAAGCTTAGTTTTCAGATGTCTGCAATGGATGCAAATCTAACACTGAAATCAAAGTTGATGCAAGTCAACTGTGTCGCGTTTACTATCAGCTTCATCGTGAGTGTATATGTACCCTATAACAAAAACACATGAGCAAAAACCAATCTGGTACAGCACTACAAGTGTTCAGCCAAAATGGAAGCTACAATTAGCATCATCAACAAAAACATGGCATGACTTGAGGGATTGAATTGATGGCAAAAATTGGGGAAGTGGATAGTGCTCTACACTTTTACTTCCAGCTATGCATGATTGCTGCAAAAATTAGCAACAGGCAGACTACAAACGCGAATATAACAAGAAAACATGTTATTTAAACAGACAGTGCATAGTTGCAGCACCTCAATGGTTGATAGGTTGTCTTGTTTAGGATACTTTAGAATGAGAGTGATCTCACATAATGCATATAGGTATAGATGAGCTCCCACACAAGGTTTCAAGTTAAAATGGTACAAGATTATTTCATTTTGTTGGGCATTTTGTGCAATTTGGCACCCACCAAGCTAATTCAGGAATCAACTTGTTGGGCCAATATGACTTGGTTAGGACCTTTTCAAGTTGGGAGTGGCTCGAAATGCACATATGAGGTTTCAGAATTTCATGTGAAGATAATACAACAAATTTGGTTTCAGAATCAACATGTTAAAAGTAGAAGTCAAATGCAGAAATAAGTTAGATCATCATGAAATTCTATAAACCTCTCTGAAGCCATACTCTCAAATTAAAGTAAATATCATTAACTGGTAGTCGGAAAAAATTAAGTTGTTCACACAAAAACTTTAAACATGGCTACTTACTGGAGGGGTAAATGATGGCAAAGTCTGCTGATGAGATAATATGAAATCACCGTTTAAGATTGGGCAGGATGTTTCTTCACAAAGATCATGAATTTCTTCGTGAACAAGAAAGCCAAAATACTTGACATCAATTACCAACATCCCTCCAGAGATTGGAGCTCCTGTTCAGAACATTGAAGTGATGAACTTGTGCTTCAAAAAGGTAAAGCAATTTCTATTAGCTATCAATGAAAATTTACAGTTCATGTGCACTACAATTCATTGCAAAACAGTTGCACAAGTTAAGCATACTACTATCCGCTTCTTGCTTCTTTAGATATAAATGATAGACGAGTAGTCAACATTTTAATTTTAAAAAAAAAAACACATGCCCATTCAACAGGATTCACAGGGAGCTGCTTGGTAACTTTCTTAATTTAATCTGCATAATGAAACATGTGCTGTATATATTTACTGATAAATGAGAACGGAATCCTCTCCTCTCCTACCCTATCCCATCCTATTAGATTGTAGTGCCTTAATTCAAAGAAAGAAAGAAATAAAGGGAGCCAATCGACTTAATGGGAAATAGTCGGCTAACTTGAATTCAGACGTTAAGGATCAACAACCATAACAAATTGAGCAACCTAGAAGATGTCTATGAATAACTAGGTCCTTTCCAACGAGGTGCTCTCGAGCTAGCACAACCTTTCATCAAGAGCCCAGTTGTCCAGTGAAAGCCTCAAATCAAAGGATGGAAAAGGGGGGAAAATCCCAGTTCTTAATCTTCTTCTCTCTTGTTCTGTTTCTGAGAGTTTTAAAATTTTACCTAGTTCAGACTTAAGCAATTATATGAGAAAGGCATTGCACGAAGCTTTCTTACGGACAAAAATTTCTTACTGTTGATGTAGAACACCTCCTTGAAACTCAAACCACAGGATATAATTTTTATCGAAAAAAAAAAGCAAGCATGCAATGCTGAGAAATTCTTGGTACTCACAACAACCAAACTCAAGACAGAGAGGAAGAGGAAGAAGATTTCAAAAATTAAAATGTTTTTTATTCAATTCTGTGGTTCGAGAGTCTCACTGTTTTTTAATTGACAACTCATATGCTTGAATGGCTGTCCTATGGTTCAAGCCTTGATCACTTGCTTTGTATAGGCATTGTAAATACTAATACCTGTCCTTCAGAACTATTAGAAGATAATTGGAGGATTATTGTATATACTATACCTTTCCTAATGATAAAAGGATACTTGAATTAATCATGGAATTTAATAAATTTATTGAAGCCTCTAGTCCCATGTGTTATACATCTCATTAAACTTGTTCCCCTAGTTGCTGTTTTGTTTCTGAAAGTTCCAAAAAAAATTTCCAGCGACTCAAACTTGAACAGTGGTGGAGTTAGACAATATATTCTGGGCAAAAAGTTTCAAGGAGATCGTTTTGCATCAACAGCAAGAAATATTTATCCTTAAGAAAGCTTCCTAGAAACACCTTGCCTGTTACCTTTGCTATATTTCTGAATCCACCTCCTCCTATTCTAACAGCACATGGCAATGTACATTCTCATGGGGTTACATACCTTTCTACAACTCCCCTCTAGATGAACCTGCCTATCCTTTATTATCAACATTGAGGTGTTATACTGTCTTCGAAGGGTATATCAAAGGTAAATCCTTTTCCAAATAGAACCTGCACTCGATGTTTGCATGGTATAGAAAAAAAACTAGATCTAGATCATATCCTTCTTCCCATCATCACACAATAAATTCCACCTACCTTTCTCGATTGCTATTATATCTTTTTACTTTTTGATTTGTTAAAACTAGCTCAATCATTGTCTTATACCCCATGTAAAGTCAAGAAGCACATTTGTGTATGTTCCAAAAATTAGCAATTCTACAAGGTGCAAAGTATCTAACTTACCAGCATTTGCTGTAATCTTAAATTTAGCTGGCTTGCCCCGTGCAATTGGATCAGGTGATATTTGAACACTGCTGACCTTCACCAGATAGTCAGCTTCTTTGTCTGCAGATGACAAAAATCTATTGGCAAACGATTTGTGCATAGTATACAAATGTTTCAGAAAAAAAAAGATGATGGTTAATAGCTGGAGGATCATGATTGTGTAAATAATCAATGTAATTGTTATGGTATGGTAAACATAATCCAAAGCCTCGTGGGGTTTCATTTGTACTGCACTGTAATATTACAAGGATTTCTTCAAAATTGATCAAATTTGAAACAGAATAACTAACTGTTAATGCACGATTTCCCCTCCACAAAGCATCATTGTAGGGTTCCATTTTTTACTTGACTGTAATATTGTATCTGATAGTCGATTCATAAAATCCCTTCTAAGACTAGTTTCTGTGATGGGAGAGAAGGAAACCCCAATCCCTCATCCGGAAAACCCAAAACTATTACCCAAAAGAAGCAATTTTCTGCAACACCAAGTTGAATGCTGGACTAAAAACGATATACAATGGAATAAGCCCAAGTCGAAACAAATTGAACTGATCGATCCCCTCCTCCAGATATAATCAGTAACCAAACAACACGGAGGAGCAATCGTGAAAGAAAACAAACCAAAGGAATCGAATGAACTATACGCAAGAGAAAAAAAAGGAGCAGCGAAAGGGAAACAGGAACTCACTGCAGTACTGAAAGTCCGTGGAGGCGCCGTGCCGAGGGATGAGTAGAAGGAAGAAGAAGAAGGAGGAGGCGGAGAAGAGTCGGTGGGAAGCTACGGACGCCATTGTTCGAATTCGAGAGAACGAAGGGGATTGGGGAAGAAGCAGAAGCCCTTTCCGGGCCTTTATACAGATTAAAAGTTGCGGAATTACAATTCTACCCTTACCCATCAAGATATTTACTTGGAATTAAATTATTAAAATACTTTAATTTTCAACTGCCGGATCGACTTTATAATTAAACTAAAAAATAAAGATAATATTTAAAGTACCTTTTGTGATTGGAAATGTGACAGGATTTTATGGAGGGAAGGAGGACAATTTCGACCTAAAAAAAGTTTTTATTTTTATTTTTTAAAATTTAAAATTAGTTCGATGCCACGTCATAAATTAGCTAGAGTTGATTTTTAAGCTGCCAACTAACACAAAGGTTTTATTTTTAAAATTAGTTTTTTGCCAAATATAGTATGGGACAATAATCTTAAAAGTTTTTTTCCCTAAAATAGTACTAATGGATGTTGACTTATCAGTTATCACCTAATTGTCAAAATAAAAATAAAAATAAAAATAATAAAAAAATATATATTTTTATCATAAGATGGTCGTAATAATAGGTTATTGAATACAAAAGATAAATCCAAAACATAAAATAAATAAAGGACTAAACTTCTTTTGAGCTTAACTTTGTAAATCGAAAAAATTTTAAACGATATTATTTATCTAAGACTAAATCATTACGGATTTAATTCGAATAAAAAATTATACATCAGTGCTACTAAATTTTAACTCTATCAAGATTACACATGGCCATGGAGAATTTATTATTCATTATAGAGCTATAAATACAGAATGGCAACTCTTGCAAATAAAGAGTAGAAAACACAATTAAACAATGTGAAAAAAAAATTGAGTCATAAAACTAAATACTCTTGCCATCCAATACTGAAATAGTCATGAGCTCTAATGTTCAAGTATTTAAATAAAAAATGGAAGTATTTCAATATATATATTTTTTATTTTATTTTATTTTTTTGTCTCCTATGTGTTTTGATGCTCACGTAGAATTTCTTCCAAAGAAATTATGTCTACAATGGCAGATCATTCGCCATCTTCTGCACCAAAATCTGGCTCAGGAGGCTTGGGCAATGGCACTATGGTCGAGGCACTGCTACTCCGCCGCCTATAAACTCCTCTTAGCACGTTGGCTGCAAACCGAGAGGCGTGGATGGTTGCACCAAGACTGGGAGCACCGATGCCGACCATCTCGGCCATTTCCTCCCTCCGCCGGATCTCTGCCGCCTTCCTCTTCGAGTAGCGCCTCCACGCAGCTTGGATGAAGCAGGATGCCCATGTCCTCCACTGCTGTGAGTAGAATCTGAAGGTGTGCTGCAGCTGCCTGCTGTGGAGCCTCCTGAACTGGCCTGCCACAAACTTCAGTTCATCCGCAATCAATGCAAAGGCTTCCACCTCTGACAAGGCTCTCACAGTTCTGGTGGAGGATGGAAGGCTGGATCCAGACTTGGGATCCAAAGCCCACGTCAACAGCTCTTCGCCGCAGAAGTCACCCTCCTTCAGTATGCTCCTGTTGAAGAACCCACTTCTGCCACCATCTGTGGTCACGCTCTCCAATTGGCCACGGATTATGAAGAGCATTTCGTTAACGGGATCGCCTTCTCTTGCGACGTAGGTCCACTCTGTGTATAGACTTGGTTTGAGCCTTTCACATATCGCCTCGAGCAGCCTCTCGTCCATGTTGGCAAACAGAGTCACCTGAGGATGAGCAAGAGGTGATCTAGCAAGTTTACGGGAAGTCATTTGAACAGACAAGCAGGGCTACGTACCCTTCTGACCAAACCTAAACAAAGATGGCGCTTGATGTCTCGTCTAAGGTCCTTGGGTAGATTTTGAACCAAGCTTTCTTCATCTACTCCCCTTGTCTCTAACCATTTGTATTGATCATACCTCCGAACGCGCTCTCGGAGTTCTTGTGGCAACAAGCGATGGTGCATCCACTGCTCTGAGTCGCGCCTTTTCAATCTCATCTCTTCAAGTCTTAGTGTCAGTGACTGAAGAAAAGTCTGCAGCAATGAAGAAGATGAACATCAAAGTCTGCAGAAAAGCTAACATCAAAGCTAATTTTTAAGAGAAAGATGTTAAAGGTGAATAAGAAGAAGATTGGCCATTTAAATTACCTGCATATTTCCAATTAGTAGTGCAAAGAGAATAAGTCCAAATATAGCAAGTGATATGGAGAATATGACCTCTCCTGGATAAGTGCTTGTTATAAGACCTTGGCCAAGGGTACTGTTGCAGGCATATGATGTTAGTTAATGGAATTTGCAAAATCAATTCAGCTTTTTTTTTTACTTGAGTATGTGCAGAATTTAGAAGGGCAGTTCCATATATATATATATATATATATATTTACAAACTTTTTGTAGTTTGAGACATCATAATACA
Organism: Curcuma longa; assembly: GCF_044706935.1. Taxonomy (NCBI): domain Eukaryota; kingdom Viridiplantae; phylum Streptophyta; class Magnoliopsida; order Zingiberales; family Zingiberaceae; genus Curcuma; species Curcuma longa. The sequence continues at coordinate 17,944,607 of NC_133871.1, read as the reverse complement.
CTTATGATTAGCTACCCAAGTTAAATAGATTTTGAGTTAAAAGTGCAGGAATGGAGGCAGTGTACACTAGATAACTGGAGCTTCTAGATAGGGGTTGCATTTCTTCGTAACAGACATTACATGGCAGCTGGGTATACGTAAGAATTGGAAGTAAAAGAGAGAATGAAAAAGGGAAACTGATACATCAGTTTTAGTTTCTAGATTCAACTTAGAGTGTCTTAAGGCATGAAAAGGGGATTTGGAATTCACAAAAAATTTAACTTCTCATAGTTCAATGTTTGTTTATTATAATACTATGCAAGTTATGAAAGCTTTAAACTGAATTATTAGCAATATTGAGGTGATGGCATCGATCAAGTACTTGTGAATATAATTCAGCATGGCATTGGCAGTTCATTACCTACCAATATTGAGAAAAGAAAAGAAGCCCACCTGAGGTTTTGCAAGCCCCAACATAAGCAATAGCAAAGTTTGGAGATGGAGTAAGTGGACGAAACAATTCCAGATGTTAAACACTGTGTATAAATTCCAAAGTTGAATTCTGTATTGTCATCTGATAGTGAGCAGTGCTGCTCAAGGGCTGTCTTGCTGGCATTCAGCCATATATCATAGCCATCTAGATATTCATTGCCACAGTATAAATAGTTCACGTCACATCCTTCAAACATCTTGCAAGCTGTTTGCCAGCAGTCATTTTCACGGTTTACCGATAATAAGTACCAGAACGCACCAACTACCTGCAAATTGACAAAAACATTAAAAGTGGAATATAAGCAGAATTCATGCAAAGTTGATTAGTAGCGAGGCAGTTCAATAAGGAAATATTACAATCATGTTTAGATCACAAACGATAATTCAGAGAATGTTCCTGAGAAGTTACACAGACAGAAGAGCAATTGGTAGACTTGCCAAATATAACCACAAAGAAGATACAAACAAGTTCGATGAAATGGAATTAGTTACTTACATGACCAGCAAGCATATACCATAGTAGATAATACACTGCACCAGCCCAAGCAGTTTCAGCAAAGATGCCAGCAGTTCTTCTCAATTCTATTGTCAAAGGAAAAGTTCTAGCCATTCTTGGTATATACTGAAATGTGATGATGAATAGTAATGAATTCTTTATATCTAGTGCACTCGAATTCTTTGAACCATTAAGGTAACTCCAAACCACAACCTGAAAATTTGTCAATAGATTAGCACTGTAAATTCTTGGCACAATCAAAATTTCCAATATGAGCACAGTAGAGAACTTACATCTTTTACTTTATATCAGATAAGAATATAAGTCATGTATCTATAGATTGCAGAATAACAGAATAACTAACTAATGTAAAAACAAGAAACTTAAACCGGTTAATATGATAATTGGGTAATTAGACACGGTAATAAGATCATTGAACATTTGCCTTAGTTTGCGTTGGCTAGCAACTTAACGCAACCCTCCTCCTTTATCCGGGCTTGGGACCGGCCATGACGGGTTTAATTTGTCATGCGCAGAGTTTAGACACGGTAATAAGATGACCGGGTAAATTGGAGTGCAAATCTATCATGTCCGAGTTATTACATAGAATGCTAAAACAAGTTATAAGTTATAACAACAGATTTGATATTAACAATTTGTTCTTTAAAAGTGGCATATTGGGACATAATGACATCACAGAAGAAGTGGGAGTCAACTTGGAAGTGTTTAGTAAGCCTGTTCATGAAATACCAGATGATTTGCAATGTAGATAGTTGTCCAATAATGTGTATTAATTAATTTAGTGTTATTAAAATCATGATCGTCAAGAAAGGTCTTAATCGACATAATTTCACAAGGGTGTGTATCATTTCTCAGTACTCAGCTTCAACACCAGATCTTGTTACAACATTTTGCTTCAAGTTTTGTTATGTTATCAAGCTGCCTCCAACATATGTAGAAAATCATGTAGTACACATTCTATCAATCATAGGCCTTGCATAATCATCATTACAAGAAACATCAATATCTAGATATCCATATTTACAAAAATTCTTTCCCTGGAGATTCCCTAATATATTGTACACTTCTTGGATTTTTGCATGAATTGATTTACAACTCAACTGCAAATGATATATTTAGTAACTGTAACAACACCAACTGCAAATGTTATAACTAGTAGCTGTATGATGAGTTTTTCTTTAATTTCAGTAACAAGAGCAATCTTCAAAGTCATTGTCTTTTGGCCACATATTATATTGTTGTACTATTGGAGTTTTTGCATATTTAGATCTAAGCATGTTGATTCTCTTTAGGAGGTTCTTGTAAAGGAGATTCATTACATAAGGAAATAGCGTGGTCTTGCAAATAATGAAATCCACTATTACTGATATAGGACTGTGAGCCCATCTATCAAAGTGAACTAGGATAAAGGGAGATGGAACATATTTATGAGACTAGGAGTAAATGATAACCGGTAATATTTACCAAATTCAAATGCTCCATAGTGAAACATAGTGAGTGTGGAGGAGGGGAACCTACATTATAGTTTCCAAAAAATGTACTCCTCTGATTGATAAGTAAGATTTGATGCTGCTCTTGCCTTATATCTCAATTTTTAGTATAAAACTGGGAAGGTAATACTTAAGATGTAATTAGAAGATTCAGATTTTGGACTTATATACCATACTAATGTCTTTGAGAAACAAGAGACAAACTATAAAAGCATCAGTTCTTCAAACCTGGGGAAGTGGTAGCACCGCAAGAAAATCAATGATGAAGTAGCGTTGCAAGTACCGAAATGCTATCTGCGTAGGGTCGATCACAAGCTCGCCTCTACCAAAAACACGGGATGATGGAGCAATGTAAGCAGTGCGAAACTGAATAGCCATACGAATGAGATAGAAGGCATCGACAAGTGTCCGCAATGCTGTAGATCTAGTTGCTAAATGTTGGTCTACACCAAGGCAGCTGGATTCTGCATCAGTTACAGGGAGATAGAAGAACAATGGATCTATTGCTACAGATAGAAAGCATGATGCCACGAACATCCTGTTCATTTTAAGGAGAAATGGATCTTGAGGATTAAATATCTTTTTCTCTGATGTCTTGAGATCTTCAGAGAAAACTGCTCTAGAAACACCAGATCGGAGGGAACGGCCAATTGATATAAGCCCTTCTGATCCCCTCATCACTCCTTTCCTAAAAGATTTAGAAGGATTATGAGACTTGTGACCAAGCCCCTGAATGTGAAACCCACATTTGTTCATTCTATCGGCTTCAGAAGCAAATGATACCCTTGGACTTGACTCCTCCAACCTACAACACAATTAACATATGGAGCATGCGCCAAAAATATCTATACTATTTTCTGATCCAAAAAGAACTCGAATGAAAGTTAAATAATCACACCTTACAAATTTCTCCTTCTGGCCTTCAATGTATTGTGATTTGTAACCACAGTCGAACATTTTTGTTTTGATATCATCCCCTGAAAATTGCAATAGATAGGAAGGTGATAGCCAAAGGTGAGACACAAGGAAATAAAGCAGCAATCAAATAAGTACTACAAAGTGAGTATTACTGCAATCTTGCTTTTTGATTTCCCAATTTTACCTCGCTAGTATTCCAACACTTGCAATCCCAGCATTATGATAACAGTATAGGATTTATATTCAACTCTCAAAGAGGAACAAACTGACATCCAAAGATGGAGACAAAATCATACAAATCAAGTCTAAACAAATTGCGATCCACTGAATCAACACCTGCAGGCACATGGAACATGTATCACTGGTGTTCATTTTGATATTTGAGTTGATTTTCCTCCCCCTCCCCTCCTATCTTTCCAACCAAGTAAATCGAACCTGAGTCTGAGGTCATCATTTACTTTTGAAGCAAGTAAATGAACAAATTTGGTTCCTTCAAATCTCAAGCTAAGGAATTGAAATTCTAGGTTATACTCTCAATCATTTCAACATAGTGCATAGTGCCAATTAACAAAGCCAACAAGATATAAACTTTTCTCTAGCCTCATCCAGAAGCTTTGTGTTATAAGCACGGCGATGAAATGGCAACATGGTTGTGTGCCTGGAAAGTGACAAGTGGCCGATTATTATATTTATTTTAGGAAAATTTCTAAGAACTTTTTAATCTTAAATTTGTAACGCCCGACTCAGGCCCCGATTGTAATCATCGACACCACTATTCTGACCTCATCGCCGCTCTTCAAAATTTCATCTTTCCTCCTCTTTACAGCAAAATCAATCACCATCCAAGAATGCTCACGGGAGAACAATCATGGAATGCATCTTCATCAACGGAAATGCTACATTTCCGTCAAACTCTAATGCTCGCAAAATTTCATCCCTGCTTGAGATCAGAACACGACCGAAAAGGACGCAGAGCAGAAATCAAAACAGACAGCGGAGGAACAGAAAAAGCGACCTAATCCTTCGCGGCAGGAGAACAAATCGACTTTGCAGCCGGGGAAAATCGACGAGAAGCAAAGCGATATTCCTAGGGATCGCTGGTCGCCGGCGACGGAGGAAGAGAAGGGCGGAGGAAATTGAATGGTTTATTAATGATTTTAAATGAGTGCGCCAGAGTTGAAATCGGGTTGGTCCACGGCCATTTACCCGATTAATCATAATTAGTTGAGCAATTATTTAGGTGCAAACTTTCTTTTAAAAAACGTCAAAGCACCGCCACAATACATTTCTTATATAAAAAATATCTTTATTTTAATATTATTACAGCAACTTAAATTATTTTAATTATTAATAATATATATATATATATTATATAAAATTAAAATTATTCAAATTTAATTAAAATTATTAGGCTGCTATAACAACTATATAATAGATGATATTAAAATTATTTTAATAAAATTTAAGAGTTCTTGATGTTAGAGCTCCTAGTAAAAAGGCTATTAGAGTTCATGTTGCTACTAGGGGTAAAGAAAGAGAGCACCTTAGGCTTTTTAGTTTAGGCGTTAGCTCCTCTCCTTATGTCGAGCTATTGAATTAATCGCCTATCGGTTCCCCTATAGTCATAGTCTCTCCTTATGTCGAGCATCTTTCAAACCTTTCCTTTTTAGTTTAGACATTGTCCTAATCTTCTGCAAGTCTACTGCATCGTAACCAACTCACCTATGCCCCGGGAGCAAAGGCATTGTCCTAATGAACACTAGAATCCTACACTCCTAATGAATACTAGAATCCTACACTCCTTGAAAAAAAAGAAATAGTTCCTAATGAACACTAGAATCCGATGCTCCTGACTGAAATATATTCAGGCGGTGCTGAGGCAAAAGTAGATAAAGTCTCAGCCGTACTTATATTTTTGGGACTTGAAATAGTTCCTAGTGAGGCAGGTGTTCCTCAAGTAGAATACTTTGGGGCTTGAAAAGTAGATAAATATACGCTCCCGCATAAAGGAGAATCCTACGTTGGCGCTGGAGCAGCTCCTCCTACTGTAGAAGAATCTGCTACAGTAGACTGTTATTGAGATTCGATCCTTACCCACTTTAACAATTCTGTTTCATCATAACTAACAAAAAAATGACTACGACAAAGGATAATATTGTCTCAGCTTCCCTGAGATTTGATCATTACCCACTTTAATAACTCTGTTTCGTCATAACTAATAAATAATTCATCTCTTTTACAAGGTAGAATCCACCATCCCAGAGGTTCCACATGGTCAGTCTCACGTCGGAAGAGGGTATTGTTCTTTGTTGATATTTGAACCCTTGACCTCTTCTAAAGTCTGCTTCATCGTAACCAAATCAGTTATACCCCGAGACAAAAAAAAAAAAAAATTCATCTCACCTCTTAGAAATCCGTCTCATCTTTTCCCATCACATTATAGCGAGACTTGAATTACTTATATGAGTTTACTTAAACATGGTTAAATTAGTTGAGATGCCAGCTTATTTTTAGGGGAAGGGCTAAAGTGTAAAAGTTTGAAAGTGTTTATGATATAGACTTTTGATGAGGTGGAGACTTTGGGTGGGGCGAAGTGGATAAATAACAAAATGGGCAGAGGCCACTTGGAACGCCATTTGATCCGTCACCGCATCGCCGGAGCTCCTTTCAAAACCCTAGCAAGTTCAGCGTTGCTTCGCCGCCGCCGCCGCTTGTAGCCGGCGATCCCATGGATCCAAGGAGGCCCAATCGCACCGTCAGCGATCCCAAAGTTCGCCAGGTCGGCTTCATCACTCCCGCCGCAACAACGCCGCCCCCACGCTCCGTATCCGACGCCCTTGTCTCATCCTCCTCCGCCGCGGCCGCTGCGTCCTCTCCTCCCACAGGGAGCTCTCTCTCCCCCGTCATGATCCCACCGGCCCGCCATGGCGCCTCGGACGGCCTCCCCGCCCGAGGCACCGTCCCTCTTGCTGCCCCCACTTCCGGCTCGTTGCTCCGCCGAGATAACCTTCAGATTCTGGTTGGTGTCAACGACCACAACGAGACGGAAGTTGTTCTTGGGACGCCCCCAATGACGTCGCCTTCCAGCAGGATCAACGACGCAGTCTCGGAGTTCTCCGACGATGCTTCTATGTCTCCGTGGTATGGTCGGAGTGAGCCAGACAAGCTTACTTCGTCCTTAACAGGGACAAACAGTGAATTAATGTTGTCGAAGTCTGTCGGTGCTGGTGGTGGGAGTGGCGGTGGTCATACTCCAAAGAGCCCTCTGACGACTGCATCGGTTGTGAAGACACTGCCTGGAATTTCAGGTACAAGTATTTTATTTTAAACAACTGTTATCTTCATCTGCTCATTATTTTTACCAACCGAACAATCTATATGTCGATTATATATTGTTGGAAGGCCCTGCTTCGCTGTTACTTGTTTCTTTGCTAGTCATGTTACAATAAAACTTTAGTTTGGCTAATGCATTTTGGTCAAGTACTGAAGGACACAATCTAGTGGAATTGCATGTTAGTAGGTATACAACATTTTGGGATCAAGCCTTCTTGCACAAGTACAATTGAATAACACATTTTGGTCATGCACTGAGGGAAGCAATCTAGTGCAAGTCCATGTTTGTAGATAGATATAAATCATCTTGGAGCTGAAGAAAGCTAATATGAGAAGGTCCAGCTTGCTCACTCAAGGCACAATTTGCCTAGCTCTTGTTGAGGTTGCTCACCTAGTTAGGGTGCAGGATGGATTTGAGGTTCTAAGCGTTAAGTAAGAACTAGGACTTCATGAGCTGCTGTTGTTCTCTCTATTTCTTTTGAGTTTTGAGATCATATCTTGTGATTAACTACCAAAATCACAGCCCATATTTGAAAGTTGACTTCAAGAACTGCTGTCAATCTCTCTATTCATTTTGAGTTTTCAGATCATATCTTGTAAATAACTACCAAAATCACAGTTCACATTTGAAAAGTCAACTACCATTTTTTTCTCAGACTGGTATTAGTAATTCTAAAAGCAAGAATAGTGGTGCTAAAGATATGATATCAAATTTCATCTCTAATGTTTCACTATTGGGGGTTCAGTTAATACTCTACTTGATTCGACCTCATCATATTATAATCTCATTTCCATGTTGATATGTTCAGAATTACCATGTCCCGTCCTTATATTATTCGACACATTTCCATTGTGTATCCTTACTGATTGCTCCCTAATCCTGGATTAGCGTAGTTGTTTGTAATTGGTGGTTTTAACTGAATTTGGCTGCTATTTCTATTTACAATTAGTGCATCTTTCAGAGAAACAAGGAGGAACATTGGGGATACAAAATGATTTGGCAGAGGCACCAAAGCCACTAAAGGAGAAAACAACAAAAGCTGAGCGGCGTGCTCTCCAGGAGGCCCAACGTGCTGCAAAAGCTGCTGCAAAGGAGGCTGGTCAGGCACTGATTCATTTTCTTGAGTTTAATAGTTATCAAAGCTGGAGCTGAATATTACACTTCGTTCCTTACATTGCTACTTCATATCATGGATTCATGATGTTATTTTAGTTAAATAATCCTTAGCTGCCTTTTTGCTCTTTGTAAATATCAAATTGATTAAGCTAACTCAGGAAGTGATAAATTATGACAGAACAAACTAGCTAATGAGTTCACTGCTTTGGCTTTCATGATGTTTTCATTTACTTATCAGTTTTGATCTAGGTGTAAAAACTGATTCAATTATGGTTGACACTTTGGTCTGTGCTTGGGACATGAAGTCCACCACTTTTCTTGGATTTATCTACTATGATCTCAGTCTAAAACTCTTAGTTGTAAATTATGCACTGCTATATCTGGACCCTGCTGATATAGATTATTCCATTATAATTCTTTTGATAAAAAAGAAAGTCAACATTACCATTTTATCAAAACATGTTACATTTATTCTCATAAAAAATGTACAGTTTAAGATATTTTGTATCCTCATCATCTGTGTTAAAAGAGAAATCATTGGTACTTAAGGTTTGTCTATTTGCCTAGATAAGTCGATTTGAGTAGTTTCTCTTATTAGGGACTGTTAATTTCCCCCCTTGTTTTTTCTTCATTCAACCATGAAATCCTGTAGATATTGGCTACCATGTGTAACCAAATATAGAATTTATCTTCTTGTCATTACCTTGTTGTTTGGTTTTCTATTTGTATATTTGAACTTAAAACTAAACTATGCCTAGCATTCTACTTCTGTAGGAGGTGGAGTTCCTGCTAACACACAGCAAGGTAAATCAGTTAAACCTTCACAAAAGAAGGATGCCCCTCAAGTTACAGCTCCACCTGGATCTTCTGAAAAGAAGGTTGTCGATCGTCCCATTGAAAAAGATCGCAAGAAAGATGTTCCTCCTCCACGTATGCAATTTGATGATAAACACAAGGTTGAGAAAGTGAAGCGGCGAGCAATGGTTAATCAATTTGAAGCAAAAAATAGAGTTGAATTGTTCCGGCATCTGCCTCAATACATACATGGAACTCAACTTCCAGATCTTGAAGCAAAGTTTTTTCAACTTGATGCAGTCCATCCTTCTGTTTACAAGGTACCCTACTCATTTTCACTTTTGTGATCAGTAGAAAATTGAGGTTCTTTCTAACTTTGCCAAGGCCATTAGGAGTATAGTATTGCTTAATAGGGTAACCAACGTTGTTAAAAGCATTAGGGTAATACAGTATTATGTAGTGGGTTAGTACCTCATCAGCATTCTAGATTTAGGGTTTTATTATGAGTCTCTCTCTCTCTATATATGTAATGGTAATGATCTTACCCTCAAATGTTAAATGTTATTGAATGTGCTACTAAACCAAGGATTAAAATCTCGTGCCGAGCCGGTCGAAACGGGCGAAACTTTTCGTTCTGCCCGCCAATCGGCACCGGCACGACCCGGCACCAGCCCAGCCCAGCCGCCGGAGTCGCGCAACCCCGGCGACCGCGCCGGAGTGGTCGCGCGACCCCGACGACGGTGCCAGAGGGGTCGCGATACCCCATGGCCGCGCTCGGAGGGATCGCGCGACCCCTTCAGCACAACCGCATGGTCGCGCGACCACGGCGGCCTCGCCGGAGGGGTCGCGTGACCTCGTTGGCCTCGTCGGAGGAGTCGTGCGACCCCTCCGGCGCGGCCGTGGGGTCGCAATCGCGCGACCTCGCCCGCGCGTGCCGAGATCACGGGGGGAACTGATTTTTTTAATTAAAATGATTAATTTAATTAAATCTTAATAAAATTATTTAATTAATTATATATTTTATTTAAATGTTAATAATTTTTATTTATTTTCTCATCCACTCCTAATCTAAATAAATAATCAACCCTAATCTAAATAAATAATCAAATATATTTCCTAAAATTTTAATCAAATTATCTCATTAATATATATAAAATTTTATTTAAAATTCTAATAAAATTTTATATATTCTTAAAACCCTCTATAAGGGCCGCGGTGCTACGACGGCCTCCACGACTTTTACAACCGCAATTTTTTTTTAATTTTTTCATTTAGTTAATTTTTTATTTTTAAAATATATATTTTTAAAAAACAAACTATTATTAATAGTTATAAAATATTAAAAATTATTTCAAAATTTTTAAATAATTTTAAAAATTATTAAATATTTTATAAAATAATTTAATTTTTAAAAATAATTTTAAAATTAAATATAAATTTAAAATAATCTAAAATTTTAAAGAAAATATAATTCTTAAACATTTTAAATAAATTTTTTAAAATTAAAAATTTACAAATACATTCAAAAAAATAATTTAAGATTTTAAAATAATTTTATAATTATTTTTAACCTTTCAAATGATTTTATAATTTAAAATTTTTTAAAATAATTTTTATAATAAGTATTATCTTATGAGAAAATATTGAAATATAAATTCAACATTTCAACATATAAAACATATTCAATAATCAAATATTAATAAAATTAATATATATTTATATTTAAAATTTAAAAAATACCGAAACTATATCGGCACGGCACGATACGATACCGAAACCGTATCATTCTGGTCCGGGAGCGAAACCTCGGCACGGGTCGAGATTTTAAACCTTGTACTAAACGTATACCATGGATATTAATCTATTAGTGAGAAATCTACAACAAGATGGGTGTCCCATTTATATAGGTTTGTGATGCAGTCTAAAAATTATTGACAAGTGTTTTTAAAGTCTTAAAGTGATAAAAAAAATTATAAATTTGTTTAGTTTTTAGCCTTTTTTTAAACTTCCAATCTGTTATGAAAGATAGGCATTTTTTTTTTGATGACTTGGTTGCATTATGAATTTTTTAAAAAAGGATTATGATCCAATATAATAGGTTTCCTTTGTGACATTGAGTTTGGGATTAACATGGTGTTTTTCAATTTTATTCTTTTAATGTTCTTGTGTTGCATGAATTGGCATCAAAGCTAAAATGTCTAAGTTCGTTCTTTCACTCTCCTCTTGTGCACAACAACCAATTGCTTCCTTAAACACAATTTCTCTTCTTGATCCCGAGCTTGAGTGGTTTAGTCATTCATCTCGAAGTGTCATCCTTGTGCTTTTCTCCACCAATGCAGAGGTCAGGCCATGATAATAAATATAATAAATCTAGCCAAGAAAGATCTCTCCTTCGCTTATTGTTCGCAGTGAGGCCTATGCTCACTTCATTTCCCTTTTGATTTCCTTCCCTCGTAGGAAGCATGCCCATACATGTCAAATTAATATTGGGTTGAGTTAGATTTGATGAGAGACTCAAGCCTTAAGGAGACTTTAACACCTCAATGTATCTGTTGATATTTGCTGATTATTTGTATTGGTTCTTAATTCCCAGATGTCAGTACCATTAATTAAGCTTAGAAAATTTGAGCTGCATGATTCATGCCAATCAAGTTATCTATTCTGTAGTTTCATTAGGCTTGGTGTAACATGTAAGATCCAAACTACTTTCAACTTAGATTTTGTAGTTGTTTGGGCATCCAAGAGTGGTAGTAAAAACTAATGATTACTAGCATTTTGAGGGGAGGTTTAATAAAGAAGCAGATGTAGAACATAATTAAGGGGGGAAATTGCTTATAAACGTTATGTCATTGTTATCAGACATTTTCTTATATGAGAAGGGATAGTAATATGATTGAAGCTTTATGTCTTTGTTAATTGAAGTGCCTTTATTTCTTCGAATCTCTTAGGAATTATTGATTAGCAACCACCACTTCAATTGTTTTAATTAGGAAAAAATTCAGAAATGAAAATCACCCATAAGAATCTTTGGTTAGTCAATCAAGCCAGTATTGGTGCTTGGTAATTTTTCTCAAAGATCGAATATCTATTATTCTGTGTCGCTTGCTATTCCTACCTTTGTAAAATCCTTTTCAAGTTCATTACTTTGTGATCTCAAGTGATGCTATAGTTAGTTAAACTTTTTTACATTTATAATAACAGGGAATCTTTTAGATATAATTTTACAATGAATTGATAATTTGATAAAAATGCTATCAGGTAATTTATAACAAAAAAGGAAACACTTCTTTGTACTTTTTATAAAAGCAATAAATAACTCAAATGCTATAATACAGTTTTGGAAGGCATAATGAACATTGCAATTTTTTTATTAAAGCCTTAAACATTAAATCAAAGAAGGGGAGCTTGATGCAACGGTAAAGTTGTTGCCGTGTAATCTAGAGGTCATGGGTTTGAGTCTCAGAAACAACTCTTACAAAGTAGGATAAGACTGCGTACAATAGACCCTTCCTTGGGACCTGCATCAGCGGGAGATTCGTGCATTGGGCTGCCCTTTTTTTTATAATGAATTACCTTTATCCCGGACATTTTTTTAATCTATCCTGTAAAATTGCTCAAATACACTGAATTTTGTCTTGAACAATGACATACAGAATTCTCTCATTGATCTGGCTGCTTGCACTTATCCTCAGGTTGGACTTCATTACTTGTCTGGAAAGATATCTGGTGGCAATGCTCGTTGTATTGCGATGCTTCTAGCATTTAAAGAGGCAATTAATGACTACTCTACACCTCCTGAAAAAGCTTTTGTCCGAGATCTAACTGCAAAAATTAGTAGTTATATCTCATTTCTGATTGAATGTAGACCACTTTCAATTAGTATGGGAAATGCTATCAAGTTTCTAAAGCATAGGATTGCTAAATTACCACTTGCTATGTCAGAATCAGATGCTAAATCCAGTCTCCAATCTGATATTGATCGTTTCATAAATGAGAAAATAGAAATTGCTGATAAGGTTATAGTTAGGCATGCTGTTGCCAAGATCAGAGATGGGGATGTTCTTCTAACATATGGACTATCCTCTGTTGTCGAAATGATATTAATATATGCCCATGAGCTTGGTAAAGATTTCCGTGTCGTCATAGTTGATTCACGCCCCAAACTTGAAGGGCAGGTATTGCTCCGCAGACTGATAGCCAAGGGACTTAACTGCACGTATACACATATAAATGCAATTTCATACATCATGCATGAAGTCAAGCGGGTTTTTCTAGGAGCTGCATCAGTACTATCTAATGGAACAGTCTACTCAAGAGTGGGGACAGCATGTGTAGCTATGGTTGCAAAGGCATTCAATGTTCCTGTTTTAGTATGTTGTGAGGCATATAAATTTCATGAAAGAGTGCAGCTAGATTCTATATGTTTCAATGAGCTAGGTATACATGCAATCTGGGTTTGCTACTTGGATTCCTTAATTTATCTATCTTGCAAAATTGTTCTGCACAACTGCTTTTTATGCTTCTTTGCAGGTGATCCTGATGTAATTTTGAAAGTTCCTGGTCATGTTGCATCAAATTACCTGGAAGGTTGTGTTGACAATGACAATCTGCAGCTTCTAAATCTCAAGTAGGAAATATTTTGCCTTGCCAATAATTTAAGTATCAGGTTCCTTATAGGTGCAAAAGAAAACCTCAATTTTTTTATTGACAGCTACGATGCCACACCTTCTGATTACGTGTCAATGATTATCACTGATTATGGAATGGTGAGTTGCACTTTAATGTTATTTTATGGTTTAGTTTTTCCATATTGCTCGAGTATGCAACACTCTTAAGTTTATTTCTTCAATTTGATATTGTTTCTTGCATCAAGTAGCTACACAGAAGGTTGTGTCTGGCATGCTATCATAAGTTGCAAATAGTGGTCATATCTAAATGCTAAAGCAAATTTTAGTATCTAAAGTTGCTTAATGGAGTTACCACTTACCAACACTTATGATCTAGAAGATATTCTTTAACTCCCTCATTGCCAACAAAGCATGGACATTCCATGTCTAAGGTTGGTGGATGGGAACACTTTTATTTTCAGTTCACTTTGTATCCATTTAAGTTGAATGTGATTATTCTATCTAATAATTTGATCTTTAGGTGGACTATAGAGTCAGATCAGATCTAGCATTCATATGTAATGAAAAGTTGTTTGTATTCTTATATTAGGTAGTTAGCTCAATTTTACCATCATATTTTGAGTCTTAACTATTGCTGCCACATATGATATCCAAAATATGCTTATGGCATATAGGTTGTTTGCAAGGATTAAAGTGGCAATATCATCTATTAATTCCATGTTATAAGGTAAAGGCCTGTATCATAATCATCAAGCTATGCAACGTTATATCACTATTAATATTCAAAACAATTGAATTATTTTTTATTACATTGACTAAAGGATTTTTTGGTCTCTCTCTACCTATTACATCTTTAGTCTAATTGATTCAACCTTTTTTTTAACTAAATAATCTTTTAGATGCCTTTTAACTTGTTTGTAACATCATATTCTATTTTCTCTTATTTATTTATTTTATCATCTATCTATTTGAGATAGGCCTAATTGCTCTTTGATATTATTACAATAATACAACTTCTCTTAACTTTCTTACTCTTTTTTATTTTTTTTTCTATACTCGACCTTGGTGCCACGAAACTATGTTCCTTTTGCCTGTTGAGAGGTCATTTCATTTCTTTTTCCTAATTATTTTATGATCACTTTGGCAATTCTTGCCAATCTTTCAAAGCATCCTAGCTGAACATTATTGGAAATGCATGTGGGTATCTGTATTTCTTAGGACCTTTTTTTTTACAAAACTATTTACTCTGTGTATTTGATGCTTGTTATATTTTTGTACTAATAATGTGTTTTAGGTGCCATTACCTTCAGTGATTGATTTTAAAATGTACAACAACTATTAGAAGCATGGACAACAACAGACTATGTTATGATGAATTTTGCAATAGATGTTTATTTAATGCTTACTTCTTTTGCGTCCAATATATCTGGTTCTTTGATGCTTCTAAAACAGGCTTCATCACCTTGTGATTGTTTTTTCTTATGCAGCTCCCTCCTACCAGTGTGCCAGTTATCGTGAGAGAATATGGCCCTGATAACTTGTGGATATAAAAGTCCTTTTCTCCAACTGGCCTCACTATGAGATAATTTGCAATATGATGTTTTTAGTTTCATTTTGTTGTTAATGATAAATTAGGTTTCGAGTTAAATTACTTGACATATGAAAGTTCATATAATATTTCTCATGTTTCCTTTCTACTTAATGGTATGCTGGCAACTATTTCTTGCCTTTGCTTGTTTCAAACTCATTAATAAGAACCAGCAAAGAATGGGATCTCACTGCCTTCTAGGTTTATCTTAATTGGGATTTCTATACTTGTCTATCTCTCTCTTTATTTATATGAGTTGATTTTTTTTTCTTTTCTTATAAATTCTTTGTTCAAGGGTGAGTATTTTTAAAAAAATATAAAATATTTGCATTGATGTATAATGTGTTCATGACATGCAGTGCCATAGCATCATACCAGAAGATGCAAGTGATGATAGCAGGTAATTTTATTGAAAACACACTGGTTCTTTTATGATCATAATTTTGTAGAGATTATCTTCTATCAACTGAAGAGTCAATGATTCTAATAAGTTTCTGTTCCTGTGGCGATGTTTCATCCTGGTTTTAAATGCGGTGGGGGCAACAGACAGCTACATCTTTATGATTATACATTGGCCAAGCTGATAATTAGTCCAAAGCATTTTGGACCCACTTGAACTCCGATCATCTCTACCTCACTGCCTTCCCTCATTTCATGCCGGCTGTCCTGGAAGCTGGTTCTTGGCAAATGGACTCTGTTGATTTCCTCAATTCTCAGTGGCCACCTTGCCCTTCTTACCTCTAATGCTGGTTGGTTGATCAGTGAAGGCAGGTGCAAGCTTGATCTCTCCCTAAAGCTCTCATCTACGAATTGATGAACTCCAGTACAATGTTGTTTAGTGTGCTCTAACTGCAGAGTAGGTGTTTTTTTTAATAAGTATTTTCTCCTTTAAATGGCTATTTCTACGTGCTATTATTTGAGTAAAATCTCAACACTGAACTCGGCATCTTCTGAAGCTGAGGCAATTCCCAGAGTGCTCATGTGATTCTAGCTGGAGTTCAGTTTGGCAGTCTCTGTTGCTCCAAGAGACTTTGAGCTCTGAAATAGTTTTCCTTCCAAGTAAACAAAGCCATCGTAGAGTCCTCACCCAAATCCATATGAAAGTTCGTAATCTAATCACCAGATTTAGTGCCATCTAATCTCGATCATTTGCAACTAAATGGTTAATATTTAATGAACAATATTTGACAGCTGCATGTGTGCAGTAAAAGATGGAATTTGTCATTTTAGTAGTTCTATATAGTTGATTTTACGATTATCTATTAGAAGGTAAATCGAAAAATTGCAGTTGATCACTATAAGGGAGGGTATTGTTTTAGTTTTGTCAAAATTCAATGTTTGTATGCTATAATGAATTTATTTCGTAATAACTAAATCATCCTGTAAGAGCAATCACAAGCTACTCAAACTAGAATGTTGGCCATTAATTTGATGAAGCTAAATGAACTTGAGATGCAAAGAGGAAACAACTATGAGATTCATAACCCAAGAGATCTTGGAAATCAAGAATCAAAATTTGCTCCCAAAGCCTTTAGGCTAGTGAACTAAGAAAAAGCTTAGTCTTGTGGCTCGGTTATATTTCTCAATTCTGTTGATTTTATCTCACTTTAAATTTTAACACTAATAAATTTTAAGACAACTTCAAAACTTGAGGAGCCACTTCTAAAAATACCAAAAGTTCATGGGACAAATGAAAATTTGCCAAATAAAAAATTTATAAAAAAATCTGGAACATTCTTATTCTATAATCCTATGTATCCCCCAGACTCACCTACCCACGGCTTCCTCTTGACGATTTGACAGAGACCAATATTGTGGGACCTAGAACACCCACTGCCCCATCACGAAGGGCTTAACACGTGGCAACTCCATTATTTCCTTTTTTGTTTCAATTTCCTTGCGCTTCAAATGGAAAGCCCTCGAACCTCGAGTCGAGAGTTGATCAGCCTCACGCTCGATCATCGTATCGCCGATGCCGCTTATGGCCATTCCGATCGCCCGAGGTATGATCCACACCCTTCTTGTCTTCTCGACTCCCCTTTTCAATCCGATTGATGCTCTGTGGGCATCTCTGCTATGTTATTATTTATGTATCTGATTATGGACAATCCGGTGGTAGTTTGAGGTTTTTTTTGTTGTTGGTTGGTAGTTGTTTTTTGTTCTTCTTGTGGGAGATCTTGGTCTGATTGATGGATTGTTTGCATTGCGTATTGATTGGTTTGAGGCTTTTCTGTGGTTTAGGGTTTTGATTACTTGACAATAGTTTGGTTTTCTTTGTTTTTTTTATCTCATCAGGCGATTCTCCTAAAGACGGAGTAATGGGATTACTTCTGCACCATTTTGTTTCCCGATCAAAACTATATTCGATTGAATGAATTTGTTCATGTAGTTGTTTTGATTAAAGAGATATCTTAACAAGGTGGAGCCAGTCAGATCGCTATTACTGGCTGATCAGTCACGTAGTCTGGATGCTTTATTGTAATTTATAATTTCTTTCAAGTGGTTGGTTGGTTTCCTTTGTAGTATGAAAGGGTTGCAAACTTTATCTTTGTTCAAACAAAGTCCAAGCAGTAGAAAATGAGCTATTTAAATTGTACCTTCATTTCCTGAGTTTATAAATTTACCAACAAAACTGAAATAGTCTTAAGTCAAAGGGTGGGTTTGTTTTACTTGGCTGGTCTCCTCTCAATTTGAATGATACATTTCCCTTTTTATTTCACTGCTGTTTCTATAAGAAACTAAAATTTCTATCAATTTTATTGGGGAAAAGTCAAAATGGAACCCCTCTTGAATGATCATCATCGCCCTTTGGGTGTTGATGAGTTCTTAAAATAGAGATGCCGCTTTGTGTTTTTGCTCATTTTTATTTAAAACGATATTTATTGGCCAAATTGAAATTAAATTTATATTTAAATCCATCACCTTGAGAAGAAACAATCCAAGTCAATTTTCAAAGTTGGATTAGTTCAATTAATTGGTTCGATCAGAATAAGCAAAACCCCTAGAAAATGCTGCGGTTTATGTGCTCATTCCTGCTCCTATCTACTAGTGTTTTTCTTTTTATACTGTTGATGAAATTTTATTCTGGTGCATGATATATTTTCTACTTCATTATGGTTAGTTAGTATCTATTATTTGACTCCTGATAGATTTGTTGCTTGATGTGTTGAAATCAGGTTAAAATTTGTAATCTGTAAATAGTAGAAGTGTTAATATCCTTCCAATGGGTGCTCCAAAGCAAAAATGGACTCAAGACGAAGAAGCAGCTCTCAAGGCTGGAGTTAATAAGCATGGGGCTGGCAAATGGCGCACAATTTTGAAAGATCCAGAATTTAGCAATATGCTACGCAATCGATCGAATGTTGACCTCAAGGTTTATTTTTATATGGAATACATGTTTAATTTGTACTGGTATTATAATATTTTGAAATTTCTCAATAACAGTAAATAAATCCAATTGTTTCCCAATAATATCCATCATTTCACAATGAGCAGGACAAATGGCGAAACATGAGTGTGACTGCACATGGATTGGGATCACGTGAAAAAGCCAGGCTTGCCTTGAAAAACAGTCGACAAACCACCAAGCATGATAGTACATCGATGGATGTAGTTAAGGATATTGAAAATGAAGTTCTTGATGCGGAGCCTCTTGCAACGTATAGTGAGCCTCCTCAAATTTCCTGTCAGAAAAAGTCTGTCTCCAGGTTGGTTTGGTTATTGCTCTACAAATTTTTGTTCAGTACTAGTAAATTCTAGCAAGATATATAATTTGTTTGTGCTCTCATTTCTAACAAAAGAGATAAGTAGATAAAAATTGGATCTATCTTGCAATGGATCCATGAGTCAAGTAGTAAATTGTCACTCAGTTTAGATAAATGGGGATCATGCATAATTATCCACAAATACAATAAAGAAAATGCATAATTTCTGATAAACAATTTTGTCCTCCAGCAGAATTGAGTCGGTGGGCAGGAATATGGTGGTCTTAGAATGTGAAAAATGCATGGAAAATGTGTTGATTTAACATTCTTTAGCATTGCTTGGGATTATCAAGTGTTGTCTTTGGAAATTTTATGTCAGTTTGAAATTTGGTTTACCTTATCATACACTTTCAACTAATAATACTTTTTTTGTGCATATTTTAACTATAAAGTGTATTTTTTAAAAAAAGATATGCAATTTATATTACTTGTATAAGTGTATATCTGCCTCCATTTGTTTTTTTTTTTTTTAAATTCTTAGCTACTTGATTGGATCTTTCTCCTAATATGCAGGCTAGACAACCTCATACTGGAAGCTATAGTCAACTTAAAGGAACCCACTGGATCAAACAAGACAGCTATTTCTTCGTATATTGAGGTTTTTCTCATCCCTTTGTTTAAAAGGAGATACATCTATTCCATATGATAAAGACTGTTGCTTCACATGCCATACTTGTATTTTCTTCAATGGTTTATGTATCTTTCCCCTAGACGTGTCACAGTTATCATTCAACTATATTTATTAAATATTAACTTTTTCCTAGACGTGTCACAATCCAAGTCAGGATCTATTTCTTTGTGGTTATTTTATATTTACTTGTTTTCTTGAGTTAAGCATGCTTGTGTAGTTTCTCCCTGTCTTCTAACCTACATAAGCTTGTTAGGTTGTTCTCTTCTGTTTTAATTTTGAATAATGAAGACTCTTCTGTGATAATATGTGGCTAAAAATTATTTTTGACCAGGCTCAACAATGTTAATCTTTCTTTTACAAGTTTTAGCCTTTCTGGTGACCTTTATAATGATTTTTATTGATCAGTTCTCAAGTGTTGGAGTTAGTTTGATCATTTCCTTTAAAGTTTTCTTTTTTTTTTCTTTAATTTCTGATTGTGAAGTTTGTCCTATCTCGTATTCATATTAAAAAACATATGCTCAGTTTACTCTCTTAGATGATCAAGACTTTCTTAAAGCTTTTAAAAATGCTCTCTGAGTAGTTCTATTTGTCTAGATGGTTAGAGTTTGCTTCATCATTTACTGTAATTCCTACTATGAGCTGGCATTAAAATTAAGATCCACTAGTTCGTCTTATTCAAAACTGTTCCTGCTCATCAAAAGCTTGAATTTCACATTGTTAATGCTAGAGTAATTGGATTGGCTGCAACAACTTCTTGGGATTTGAACCAATTAGAAAATCGTCTCTTAGTGAGGCTAATTGATGCACGGAGAACAAAGAGGGAAAATATCAGGAATCTTAGAATACTTATTACATTATAGACTCATAATATGACCAAGTCATATAAAAATACCCAACTTATCTCTAAAAATCATAACAAACTTTGAAGATTTAAAACAACCTTTAAAAATTAAAATTTTAATAGAAGCCATATATTTATCCACAAATTTCAAATTAGTGACCTTTTGTGCAACTTGTTATTGTCTTCTTCTTTCATCTTATATTGTTGTCCTTCGATGGCTGATATTTTTTTATTGATGATCTGGCTCATCTAGGATCAGTACTGGCCTCCAGCTGATTTTAAAGAGTTGCTATCAGAAAAGTTGAAGGCTTTGACTGCATCTGGGAGATTGATCAAGGTAGTATCGACTAATTTATGTCATGCCGCAATATTTTCTATTAATACTTGATTGTAGGCTATAGGTATCAGTTTTAAGTCGTGATTCTCTACTGCTGAATCTATAGAAAATTGAAAATGATCAATTGATTATCACTTTAGTGTGTCTTCAATCTTTTCTTCCAATCAGACCAGCTGCGGGGTCTTACTTTCCCTCGATTTATTTGGCTTGTATGATGGGTAAGAAGAGAATCATACACCATCTCAAACAATGGTCACTCAAAATGACTCTCCTACTTCCATGTCATCTCTTTATCCATCTTAAATTACTCTTTTTTGAAGTAAAATGAGGGTTGTAAGTTAGCCGAGTTGAGCCAACCTTGATGATGTCAAGCTTGTTTGTTTGTTTTATCAAGCACACTAAAGCTTGTTTATTAAAAACCTTATAAATATTGAGCCAAGGTCTAGCTCAAGTATGGATATTGTCATGCTTATAGTTTAGTTACATATCCAATAAATAAAATCTCTATTATCACTCATTTTTAAAATGTTATAGACCATTTGAAACATGAAAATTTGTAAGATAGAAAGAAATAGATATTAAGAGATTTATAAATACAAACATATTATATTCTTTATAAATTTGAATTAAAAAACTAAAGAAGTAATATCATAATTGAGCATTAGACAAGTTTGTAAATAACTTTGTTCATAGACTTTTCGCGAATTAACGAGCTGAATTCACTAGTATTAGACTTTAATATATTGCTTTATATTATAAACAAGCTCTCATCTAGCCAATGATCTATGTTGGTCATAAAAACTATGATCATTTATAGTCCCAAATAAAATGACTTGAAATTTATTCTTTTGTCTTAACTTTCTTTTCTCCTAGGATGATGTTGGAATTTTAATCTCACTTTTTTGCAATACTTTTATCTATTCTCTTGATTGATTGCACCTTTCATAAACACCTTAAAATATAGGCTAGTCACTTTCTCTTTTCTAGTATCTTGATGTTGGAGATTTACTCTTGCATTTTTTTTTCTGGTTCTGTGGAATAATATTAGACTTTTACTCTCTCTATATATATTTTGCCACTATTAAATCTCAAGGATAGATTTTGGAACAATATCTTCAATTTTTCTATGCAATTTTCATATATTTCTCCATGTTTGTAAACTTCATAATTCTGTATTATTTTCAATTCGAGGGAAAACTAAGGAAGAAGAGTATATCAAAGGACAAATCAAGTTGTAGACTTTAACACCACACTATCATAGCTTCTGGGAAGCTTTAAACTGCTACACTAGTGTCTTTGATATCTTGTCTAGCATCTTTGTTAGTTTTTTTTTTTTTTTAAAACAATGTGGATTCATCTGCTTTATATATTCTGTAATAAGTTGAGCAACAATTAGTATGTATACTTTAGCAAGATAAGTAATGTTAGATATAATAAAAAATAATTTAATTGATTTAAATATTACTATAGAGAAGGGGAGCCTTGGCGCAACGGTAAAGTTGTTGCTATGTTACCTAGAGGTCACGGGTTTGAGTATCGGAAATAGCCTCTTGCAAAGCAGGGTAAGGCTGCATACAATAGATTTTCCCGGAACTTCGCATTGGCTGGAGCTTCGTGCATCGGACTGTCCTTTTTAAATATTACTATAGTATAGTCCTACATAGAACTCCATGGAGGTATAAATAAACCATATGGCCAACCCACAACCAGGGTTTGAGTGATGTTGATGGGACATGGTTCAGATCTTAGAAACCCTTCCACTATTAGTGCTTCAGCAGGCGAACCTACATATGATAATATCTACTGTGTTTGTTACAGAGATAAGTTATAAACTGCAATGATGTGAATTAATTGAATTCTTTTTGCTAATGTAAGGTAATTGCCTCGTTAATCTTTCAAGCTGCCACCTATTCAGTCTATGCACCACAATGTCTGATGTCATATATTCTGACAATATAAATGCACTTCACAATTTTCAAATTCAATTTTATCATATGAAAATGCAGATGCTTTATGACAAATGTTGTCAGTATAACTTTTATTCAAGATTTCCCGTTAGTTTTTTTTTTGTAATTTGTCTTATAGGCAATGTCTAACCAGATGGCATTGTATTAACAGTTTGTTCCCTACCTTTAGGTGAAGCACAAATATAGAATAACACCAACTTCTGCTTATTCAAAAGAGAAAAACTCCAAATTTCTCGTTGAAGGACAACAAGAGGAACCTAGAGCCAAAATCAAGCCGTTCACGAAATCTCAAATAGATGCTGAATTAGCACAAATGAGAAATATGTCGGCTCAGGAAGCTGCTGCTGTTGCTGCTCAAGCAGTTGCAGAGGCAGAAGCAGCGATGGCAGAAGCTGAAGCAGCAGCAAGGGAGGCAGAAGCTGCTGAAGCCGATGCAGAAGCAGCTCAAGCCTTCGCAGAGGCAGCAATGTTGACTCTGAAGAACCGCAATGTTCATAAGCAAGTAAGTGTTTAGTGTATTATGAATCTGTCATCCTGCTTCTACTATTCATAGGTCTCTGCCACTGCCACCACCAAGCAAAAGGAAAACCTTCTTTTCCTGTCAATTGATAACTTTGGATTTCTTTTCCTGTCATCTTCAAATCATGCTGTCAATATTAATATTCAAATTAATTTAATCATTTTTATTGTAATGGCTAGCGTTCTCTTTAGCATTTCTTTACCTCTTACACCTTCCTAATAAATTCAGCTATTCTTTGTTCAATATTTTTTTTTTCTTATTTTGTTATTTCTCAAGAAAAGGTTCCGTACAGTGCCCCCCCCCCCCCCCCCCCCCCCCCCCCCCCCCCCCCCCCCCCCCCCCCCTCTCTTCCTTTATATCTTGTAGAATGTGCAAGTGATACTTCGTGCAAAAGACAGATATAAAGCTCGAGTAAGTGTCCATGGATGTGTGACCTTTGATGATTATGGTTGCAACAGTAGCCGTGGTTGAACACTGAATATAAAACATACAAGTATTTGATTTCCCATGAATAAATATTCAAGGCTGGCATTTATTGTCAGATGATGATTTTTTGAAGACTTTCTGTTGTATTCTAACTTGTGACCTATGGATGTTATCGCATCGTCTGGATATAAGTATTTTCCATTGCTTATTGTAGTCAACAGCATGATCCATTGTACCATCTGTCTTTTTTTTTTTTTTCAAAAACATATATTTTAAAGTGATATCTGATTTGTTAACGCTAGTTCTTTGGCACTGTTGGCCATTTTCTTGACATCAACTGTTTGAGGCATTCTCATTTCTCTCATATGTGCAGATGGTTCGTGTTTGAGAAGCGACTAAGTTGAGCCATTCTGTGCGACCAACTTGGTGATATACATCTCTTCGTAGTTGTCAGTCTTGTAGATACATGTTATGGTTATGTATAGATCAAACGATGAAAATCCTCATTTTCATCGTGGAAAAACTGGTTTCATGTCGTCCATGCCAGTTGCATTGCCCTTCCCCCACCATTCTTCCAGGAAAAAAAAAAACTCAAACTTGGCGCCTTGTTATTGAGCTTCTTGTCTTCGGATCATAGGAATACTTGTTTCAAACTGCTCTTGCTGAGTAGCACTGCATTCTTTTTGCTGTTTATGAGGTGCAGATAACTTCCTATGTTTTTTCGGTTCTTTGATTAGCACAGCAGTGGAATTTTGTAAACAGAGAACATGTTGTCCAAGAGCCTGGAAATCATGTGGAATCAGGAATGTGATTCAAGTTGCTAAGCATGTTGTCCATTAGATTTTGTAATTTGCAGAAACTAAATCATAATCTTGTGAGTGCTGCTGCGATATTAATAATTTTAGGTAAAAACTTAAAATTTTGCTCTTTTAATATGATCACGTTTGGATCATCAACAAATTTGGAAAGAGGACAAAAAACATTATTAATATGACCTGAAAAGCTGGAAGTTTTGGTTAAGATTAGTTACGTACTTTTTAATGTAAAAAATGTAAATGTATTATTAGGTCATAATTAATGTGAAAGGTAAAATATCATGATAAAAAATCAATTAACTACTTTCTTAATGTGAAAATTTTAAAAATGTTACAAATACCATCATTAAAGAATAATAAAATATACAAATAAAAAAGGAAGGCAACGTATTGACTAATATAAATATATAGTTAAAAATGTGTTAAACCACGAAGGTTTTTAATACTTTTTAATTAGAATTATGATTTACTTTATCTGTTAGATTTAGAGGAGGAGGATGTTATTATTATTTTTTTGAGTTGTTAGGGTCAAACGTAAATTCTGAACTATGATGAGTAAAATAAAAAAGTAAATAAAGTAGAGGGCCAAAATGAAGAAAGAAAAATTAGTAATGAGATCGATCCTGACCGTAAATCATCCATCCGTCCGTCCATCACGATCGCATCCTTCGGCTTCCGTCGCCTCGCTCGCTGCCTCACGGCACGAGCGAGTGCTAACTTGCGCGGCCTCGACCGCTTTATTTAGAGCTCGAAGCCGCGGTGTTCGCCGTCTTCCTCCACTGCCCCGGCGGCCAGCGGTCGGCCCCCGCTCCTCCGTCTGCAATGGCCGTGGACGTAGACAGGCTGAGCTACGAGATATTCTCTATCCTCGAGAGCAAGTTCCTCTTCGGCTACGACGACTCTTCTCAACCTTCCCTCCTCTCCTCTGCTTCCCCAGCTGAATCCCTGCCCCGCGCAGCTGGACCCGGAGGTAGGGTCCGCATTCTATCCATCGACGGCGGTGGATGCCCCTCCGACGCGCTGCTCGCCGCCGCCTCCCTCGCCCGCCTGGAGTCCTCCCTCCAACGCCGTTCCGGCGATCCTTCCGCTCGTGTCGCCGATTTCTTCGACGTCGCCGCCGGATCGGGCGCCGGAGGTGTCCTCGCCGCAATGCTTTTCTCCAGGGGCCCCGATGGCCGGTCTCTCTTCGCCGCCGATGAGGCGCTACGGCTTCTCGCGATCTGGAGTCGCCGCTCGCCGTTCGGATCCGGCCAAGGGGGAGCGTGCTTGAGCGGCTGCTCCAGCGGAGACCTTGGCGGAGGCTCCGGCGGGTGTTCGGCGACGCGACGCTGAGGGACACAGTAAAGCCGGTGCTCATCCCGTGCTACGACCTCGCCACCGGTGCCGCCTTCCTCTTCTCCCGAGCGGACGCGATGGAGGCGGACGGCTACGACTTCCGCATCCGGGAGGTCTGCGCCGCCACGTGCGCCGACCCGGCGTCCTCCGCGATGGAGATTCGCTCCACCGATGGGCGCACGCGGATCGCCGCCGTCGGAGGCGGCGTGGCGATGGGGAACCCGGCGGCGTCGGCCATCACGCACGTGCTCAACAACAAACAGGAGTTCCCCTTCGCCGTCGGGGTGGACGATCTCATAGTTCTTTCCTTAGGAACCAACTTCTCCGCGATTCACAAGCCACCCAAGCGGCCGGCGAAACAGACAGCGGAGCTCGTGAGGATCGCCGTCGACGGCACCGCCGACATGGTCAGAAACCTAAACCTCCTTGCCCTATCTCCAGCTGGCATTTTAAGCAATTTTTTAAAACTCATTTCATTTATTTCCTATTTCGCGACTGCAAAAACTGATAATAATGTCGGTTTGTCCCTTTTTTCTACCTGAATGAATTCCGTTCGTCCATACTTGATCATGATACCTGCAAATTGTTTCAGGTGGACCAAGCAATTGCAATGGCATTTGAACAGAATCGAATGAATAATTACGTACGGATTCAGGTAATAATTCTCTCTGAATAAAACTATCATCTCTGTTCGTTTAGCATTCTTTTCTCATTTTTTTTGATAATTATGTCAGGACATCGGGTTTGGATCGAGCAATTCTGTTCCAAAAACAAGCGATGTTAAAGCTTTGATGCGTTGTTTGGAGGAGAAGTTGTCGCAGAGGAACGTCGAATCCTTGTTGTTCCGAGGGAAGAAGGTGTCGGAGCAAACAAACGGTGAGAAGCTGGAGTGGTTCGCCGGTGAGCTGATCAGGGAGGATGAGAAGAGGAAGAACAGCTTGGTTCCTGTGGTCGTGCTGAAGCAGGTCATATCGCCGAGCACTTCCTCCATCATCGCGGCCGCATCGACTTCCTGATCACCGCCGTCGAAAGCTTCTTAGAAATTAGACCGTTTAGGGGAATAAGAGAGCAAGCACTGCTGCTTGTGTGCATTTCTCTGGCACATTTGGGGTTTTTTAAAGGTAGGTCAGCTCAAGCTTTTCGGTTGAATTACACCTTAAATCTCACTACCAGATTTGACATCTTGTTTCATTTCAGATTTGATGGTAGTAATCAACCTCTGGCTCTCAGTGTTTCTTTAACAGACTAGTAGTTACATTACTAGTCAAGACAGACAAGGTTAACAATGAGCTTCCATCACCATCATGGTGATATAAACACAAACCTAATCTTATGAAAATGGTCGTCATCATTCAATCTTGTCACACTTCCTGTGTCTTTAGTTAGTGATGTTGCCTTCTCGTGGTTGATGAACTAACATTAATCCAAAAGTAGATAACCAGCACGTGCAGCCAACCATGCAACAGGCAACAACATCCAGTAAACTGCACCAGTTGGTAGATTTCGGTTGGTTTACTACTCTTACTTACCACTTCTGGTAGAATGTGAGAAGCTTGTAATTAATTCTCTGTTATATCTGATTGCAATCTTATGAACTAGTGTTGCAGGCAATCTGTATTACCTAAAACAAAAAACATGTGGCAAATGTCCATAAAGGCTATAACACTATTCTTGTTGTTGCCCTTGTGCTTGTTTCTTCCTTGGGGTACAAGCAATGAAGAGTGATTCTAGATCTGTAATTGAGAGTGAACAATGCATGGTACAAGGACCGTACTGAAAGATTATTGAAGAAGGCAACTTGGTGTGGTTGGCTCCCACATGATGAATGGGTCCTCCTCTACCTAGTAACTAGCAAGGAAAGCTACTCTTTTTATTTAACCTTTCATGTTTGGCAACAAGTCAATATTCCATGGGCAAGCAAATTCATAGGTTGTGGCATCATCAAACTTGTTCCCTAGTAAATTAATGGTGTGGTGCAGAGAATTGAACAAGTATGTGGTACACAGTTGCTAAATGAATAAAAATATCCTTGTATCTCTGCTTTAAATAGAGTGGAGTTTTAATCTCTCAAAGAAAGAATATCCTAGCTGACTATTTTTGATCCACTGGCCATGGATATCAGTCAACTCCTTTGGCTGTCCTATCAAATAATAACTTGCTAGGTTTCTAGCTTGTTTGGTGAGACAGCTAGGAGGTAACAATACATAAGCTTAGGAATGCATGACCACTCTAAAAGTTTTACATTGAAATAGGCCTGGTAGCATCTCAACACAGTACATCACACAACCAAAATATTATTCTTTAAGATTCTACAGCTAATAACTGCACCTATAAAATGACTGATATATATTTATGTACATTTGTGTGATCCAAAGCAATTGGAGGGATTGCAGGTACCTTGTTTTGTTACTTGGGTCAGCTTGATTGCTGAATGATTTTACCAGGATAGCATCTTGGAATAAGGGCAACTTACTGTGACTGCAGCTGACACGTTATTTGGCAGCATATGAGCAGGTAAGGCTTCTGTGTCTGGTTCCCTTCTCCTGAGGATGAGTTTAAGACAGTGATTGAGTTGCTTAAGCAAGTATTATTCTCATAGCTCAAGCAGATATTTCTTGAGCTAGGTACTAATTTAATGAACAAGAGCTATTCAATTTCAACATGCATTTTGTTCAAAGATTTTGATGCTTGTGCATGTTATGACTATGGATCAATGAGTCAAACAAGGGTGTTGATATTTTATTGAACTTGTGCACGAATATCTAATAGTCAAAGCTAAATTATATTACACTTGCTATCCTATGACAAGGTTTCCTCTTCAATTTGAGAACTTGTTTTACACAATCTAATCTGTTATCTTCTGCCTGCAGTGAACTTTGCAATGATTTCATTTTTCCTCTGTTGCATGCATAAACTTCAACTTCATGCAGCATAATCTCCAGTTGCTAGTAGAAAGGGGGCGGGATGAAAAATTTGAAAACAAACATCACTTGGAAAGAGAATAAAGTAGCACAGAAACAGAAAACATATACTTTCACTTTGATAACTTTATGCAAATGAAAGCTGAGTGTCTTAAATATTTAAGCCAGCAATAGACTGCAAAACCTTTTCTTTGAGCTAAAGCTTATTGGGCCTCTGATTTTTGCAGCTAAAAAGGGCATGCTTGTTTGAATTCTGGTGTTGAAGTTTTTTAGCTGCTGAGACTAGAAGACACTATACCTTTTACACTTTGAAAAGAAAAGCACAAAATTCAGTGGTCCTAAAAATTTGTCTGGAAGGAGAATTCTTCTCAAACTTATCACGTAATCATCTCTTCTGCATCTTTCTCTTGCTTATGATGAAGATTTGCAGCTGCTTTTTTCTCTGTGCAGGCACAAGGACCAAATTATGGCTTGAGGATGGAGATTATTATTCTTCAGCTTCATTCAGTGCAATGATGATGGCATAATTATCAGGTATTTTTGTTGAACAAATTCTATTTTCTCTTTTTTTCTGAGGTTATTAAGTTTTCCCACCACCACTATTCTGAAGCTTCTTTCATGCTTTCCCACTTTACACATGAAAAATAAAGGCCTTAAGCATGCTATTCTAGTGCTTTAGTTTGAATTGAAGCATAAGATTTATGAATGAGAATTTGGAGACAACTTTTCTTTTGATGATTCTTTCCTGCAACTCTGGACAAGCTTCAATTATGAGGTGGACCCCTCTCTCTCTCTCTCTCTCTCTCTCTCTCTCTGACTGTCTGAGTCTGACTGTAATATTAATGCAATTTAAGGGCACTTAGGTTTTTGGAATGCACAAATAACCTTACATCTTACATTTGAGAATTTATAAGACACAGGATAATTATCGATTTTTTTTTGTTTTATAAGATCAAGAAATCTTTTAGGGCTTTATCTTTGTTTTCTGAAAAATAATTATAGTTGAGTAAAAAATACTCAATCTGTTGAATGATTATGCAAATATATTAGATATAAAACAGTGTATCAAAAGAAAGGCTACAAGAAGACTATATGAAAGAATTTACCTCGTCAATAGCCACTAAAGCATCAGGAGGTCAATGTTCAATGTCGTGTGCATTTCGGTGCATCTCCAGTAACTGTGTGAATGGCACTTCACTCCAGTGTTCAGTGCCCTCATGGACTTGGCAAAAGCAGTTTCTTCACTGAATCTATGCAAATGCTTATGTTGCCGAATCCTTACACTGGAAGGCCATTGTAGTATCTACCAACTTTTGGCATGAACAGCAAGCCTTGCTCCATTGCATAAGCTTCGATGGATTCCTCAAGGCTCATTTCATGAACTCCACCACCACCATTCACATGGACTGCTGTGCTTCAAATTGCCTCTTTCTGTAGCTCTCAGATTACTGACATTCACTCTTTGGCTTCTATGTTTCTCATTTGAGAACTAAGTGCAGCAAGAACCATAAGAACTTCTGCCGACACTGGCTGTCCCGAATCATCAGAACAGAAAACACAGACTTCATTCTTAGTTTCAATCCAACTGTGTGCAGTCTGCTTGTGGACTCCTCTCTGCTTCATCAAAACCCTCACCCTCTCAACTTCATCCCATCTTCCAGCCTCAGCATGTATGTTCGACAAAAGAATGTAATTTGAAGTCGTATGAGGTTCGAATTCAAACAATTTATCAGCAGCTAAATTTGCTAGTTCTGGATTCTTGTGCAAACGGCAGGCACTGAGCAAGGCTCCCCATACGCCAGCACTGGACTGCATTGGCATTGTCACAACCAGCTTCACTGCTTCCACTAACCTCCCAGCTCGTCCAAGCAAATCAGCCATGCAAGCATAATGCTCAGCGACCGGTGTGATCGAGTAATCTTTACTCATGGAGTAGAAGAAATTCAATCCTTCAGTGACCATTCCTGCATGACTACACGCCGATAAGACACCAACGAATGTGACCTCGTCAGGAGCAACTCCATTGTTGGCCATTTCTTGAAAGATTGAAATTGCGGTTCCTCCAGAACCATTCCAGGCATAACCTGCGATCAAGGAATTCCACGAAACAAGATCCACAGATATCATTTCATCAAAGACTTGTTGAGCCGGTGAGATCCTTCCGCACCTTGCGTACATGGTTATCAATGCATTACCAGCAAAAGAGTCATTATCATGTCCACTCTTGAGAAGAAGAGAGTGAAGTTGCTTACCGACCAGCAAAGCTGCTAGGTTAGCGCAGCCACTAAGGGCAGATGCAAATGTAGACCAATCAGGATCACATCCTGATTTTCTCATCAGCCGGAAGTGCCGGATTGCCTCTATAAAAAACCCATTTTGGTTGAATCCAGAGATCATAGAATTCCAAGAAACTGTGTTCTTCTTGGGCATTTGATCGAACAAGTCGATTGCTTTGTCGATTTGACCATTCTGAGCATAACCAGCTATCATTGTATTCCAAGAGACGATATCCTTCTTCGGCATGTCCATAAACATCTTCAAAGCTTCATCCATTCTCGCACATTGAACGTAACCAGAGATCATCGTGTTCCAACAAACAGAATCTCTCACACTGATTTCCCTGAAAACTTGATGTGCCTCCTTCATCCTCATGCTCTGCACATACCCATTAATCATCGCAGTTTGAGCTGCAACATTTTTAAATGGCATCATATTGAGCAAGTTCCTTGCTTCATCAAGCCTCCCAATTCGAACATACCCACTAATCATTGTCGTCCAGGATACTGCATTCCTCTCAGGCATCTCTGTGAACAAACGATGAGCCTCTTCGACTTGTAAATGCCGAACATATCCCGCAATCATAGCATTCCAAGAAACCACATTCTTCTTTGGCATTTGGTCAAACATTTTCCGGGCTTCGACAATGCAGCCGTTCTTGCAATATCCATTGAGCAACGTCACCCAAGAGACTACATTTGGACTTGTTATTCTCTTAAAGAACTCGGACGCCGTAACCAAATCACCAGCCTTAACAAGACCTTCAACCACCAAATTCCAAGACACCACATCTCGTTCCGGCATCTGATGGAAAAACTTCAAGCCCATCACCATATCCCCATTGTGCATGTAGCCAGAGAGAACAGAGTTCCAGGAAACAAAATCTTTATTCGGCATCGAATCCAGCAGCTCAATGGCATCATTGTACCGTCTGCCCTTAGCATATCCAGATATCATTGCATTGTAGCACGCCGAACTCTTCTCGACAGGCATTCGATCAAATAAAAATCTTGCCTTGTCCAGTTCGCCATTGCGGGTGCAGCAAGTGATTATCAATGTCCACGAGTAGGAATCCTTCCTGGGAAATCTTTCAAACAACTCAGCCGCTTCGGAGAAACAACCATTGTGCAAGTAGCCGGCGACCATCGTGTTCCAAGAAACCAAATTTCTGCGAGGCATTTGATCGAACAGCAGCCTTGCGTCGACGACATAGCCATTCTTTGCGTATGCCGAGATCATCGAATTGTAGGTCACCGTATTGCGAGTAGTCATGCCATGGAATAAGGCGATGGCTTCCTCGATCCTTCCGGATCTCGCGAGCTCTGTGAGCTTTAGATTCTGAGCGAAAACCAAACCTGCTCTGCTGCCGAAGACGTTGAGCTGCGAATTCATCGTTACTTACCGCCGATCGGCGGACGAGAAACCGAGAACGCCACGAGAGCTAAACCCAAACCGTCGGAGAGGGGGGAGAAGCGGATCCACCAAAGGCCGACGCCGTCGGCGCCGCAACGGCGCAGATACTTGAGAGGAGTCCGTAGGCTTGTGTCATGGGCAAAAGTAGTCCAATTACGGCCCAATTTTAAATGGGCCGGGCCGTCCGCTTCCATCAATCCAATTTCAAAAGAGTCGACCGTTGAGCAACAAAAGACTCGACCGTTGGGCAACGGTCCTATGTGAATTGTGCTCTAAATTGTTAGCTCCAGCTCCACCAAGTCTTTGCAGGCAGCTACTACAGCCGCAATGGCCTTAGTCATCGTCATCTCCCTCCCCTTCATCCTCTTCGCGATCCTCCTCGCCTTTGCTTGCTACTTCCTTGGCCGAGCCAAGGGCCGCAAGGATGTCCACGACGGCATCGGCTCCCAGGTCTACGGCGTTCCCCTGCCTCCTCCAGGTGCCGACGGTGGATCTTCGCCTCCGGCTGCTCCCCCACGAGTGAACAAGCAAGGCCTAGAAGATGCTTGATGTATGGTGTCCATTCTTTTGAAAGTCATTTATGGTATTTGCTTGGAATCTAAACATTCCTATAAAAAGTATCCACGATCAGAATCTTTCCTGGCCTTGAGTGGGACTCGGGTCTGACCCGAGCACAACCAGATGGACTTGTAGACGAGATGTTTCTTTATTCTTGATAACCATTGGATTTCGGCCACGTGGCAGTAAATCCAGATTATATTTTGACTCGCAAGTAGATTATCGAGGCTCTATTTTTTACATCGCCATGACTGTTTTTTGAACCTAAATCGAGTCGATCGGTTCAACCAGTTGAACCGGAAGTTAAATAAGCCGAATTCGATAATCGAGCAAAATGTAGGGTGCAAAAGTGACCATGAGCATTCAATTCGAGTCCATCAAACTTAGCCCCCGGGGCATAGGTGAGTTGGTTACGACGCAGCAGACTTGTAGAAAAGGGCAAGGGTTCGAATCCTGACGAAACCAGGCAATACCTTCCTGCGTCGTAACCAACTGCATTTTCTCGATTTACCTCCTCACAGATGGTCGTGGGGTCGACCGTGTGGGGCCGCTAAGGTGACGGATCCACCTTTGCATAAGAGTCCATCAAACTCGAGATAAATTCATGGAGTGGTCTATGGCAAAATGATTGCTGGTAGAAAAATAACACTTTAGAACACCCGTTGTAGTAAATTAGGATATCCTATTAATGCCCCGAGCACTCTTGGATGTGATTGAATTAGTTATTACAGGACAGATATTGCTATAATAGACAAGAGTAAATCTCGACGAAGTTGAGAAAAATATCCTTTCAACAGTGGTCAACTATATAGCTTCTCGATTTACCTTTTCACAGATGGTCGTGATGACAACTGTGTGGGATTGCTGAAGTGACAGATTTCATCTTTTGCTACAAAAGGGTCTTCTATTAACATCTTTCTATTAACACCCCTAGAGGCACAACGTAGTTAGTACATAGATTTGATAGTGAACCCGTGAAGGTTCAATTCTCGCTTGGCACATGCTCGCGATGTCAAATTTCTTGTGCACATAGCTATCAAGTCCAGAATCACTTTGCTTTCCTGATTTACCAAGTGTATAGGGAGTGGAACTAAATTGTACACTCGACAAAAGTCAACATCTTTAGGATCTATTAACGTCCTCAGGAATCGTTAATTTCTCGATTTACCTTTTCATAGATGGTTGTGAGAACGATCGTATAAGGTCGTTGGGATGACAAACTCCACCTTTTGCAACAAAAGGATCTCCTATTAATGCTCCTAGATGCACAATGTAGTTAGTACACGGTTTTACCCGTGAACTCACAAAGTAAGGTTCGATTCTCGTTGGGTGCATGCTTGCGGTGTCGAAATTCTTGTGCACGTGGTTGTCAAGTCAGAACCGTTTGCTTTCATGATTTACTAAGTGTACATGAAGTGGGGCCAAACCGTACACTTGGCGCAAGCTAACATCTTTAGGATCTATTAATGTCCCAGGGACTACTAACTATCCTTGACTATCACCTCAAGACTCATATGTATTTCTCAAATTTATCCTAATAACTAATGGAAAACTTCTATGAGATGATAGGTCACCTTTGGAATTATTTAGTTCGAAAAATTGAATATTTAAATTTTTGGTTCCAAAAATTAGATATTTGAATTCTAATTAGGATCTTTTATTAATGCATGCCCTTAGCTTAGTAAGGAATAGGGATGGCATAATAGCTGGGGATGTTTTTTGTTCTTAATTCACGAGTCAACTTGAGCTCATCACGGACGGGCCTGTATAGGCCTGTAATCCGTGCAGACTGACCCATTTAGATTTATTTTTAAATGAGTTAATAAAATTTCAATTAAATATATTTATTAAATAAGATGGATCATGGATCCAATTTAAATCAATGATGGTAAATTTTCAATTAAAAAAAAAGATTGTCCTAGTTATCTAAGAGGGCTGGGCTTATTGGCTTAGTGGACCATAAAAACTACACAAAATTCACAATAATCTTCCAAGTCTTTTCTTTTCTACTTTTCAAATTCTGACTTCCAAACCATAAATAATAGTAAAAATAGTAAACTAGTAATTAGATTTGATTTTTTTAAAAAATATCTCTAAATGTGTTCTCTGTACTCGATGGCAATGCCAATTAGGAATAAGTAAATTTTTAAAATTCGGTCGAGTTAATTTATTTTTTTTAAAAAAAAATCAAGATTATTTCAATTTATTTAATTTGGTCTTGGATATAATATTCAAAATTTAATTAAATCGATTTAATCTAACTGTTAATAGTCAACTGATCATAATGTATTATTACTCAATTTATGATAAAAAAAATCTTATTCAATATTATTATAATAACTTCTATTATGACTATAACTATCAATTTTAATTAAAATATTTTATGTTATAATAATTATAGTCCTAACTACATGTGCTATAATAAAATAATTTTGATAAGGTTGAAATAATTTTAATTAAGTTGGTAAAGGATAATTTAAAATAATAATATTTTATTAATAATAATTTTAATTAAGTCAGATTAATATATCGTAGTACCAATGATTATAATTGAAGGAATAATAATATTTTTAGAATAAAAAATAGAATAAGTGTTATTTTATTTTTTATTTTTAAAATAGATGTCATTTTTATGATAATAAAAATAGGTAATAATTAAACTAAAGGCGTTTCTTTATCGTATCTAATATTAAAAACATCAAAGAGATATTTAAAAATGACCTTTTAAGATCTTTTCAAGTCCTGTCAAATCATGATAGAGATCTGAGAGTGAATATTTAGTTGGTTTAGTTTGATGTGAATTGATTGAAGCATTAAAAAGAATTCAGTTCAATTTCCCTGTAAATCAAATTAAATTATCAAACATGATTTGATTTCTTTTTTATAAATTTAAATTAGATTTGAACTTGATTTATATAAATATTATCACGCTCACAATTTTAAATTTATTTTGATTGATTATTAAGCTTTTAATATAAACTTATTTATTTATTTTAAATTTTTTATTTATTTAACATATTCATAATAGTGTTATCCATGAATATATTGAAGATATGTGTTTAAACGGATTTGCTATGTTGCGCGACAAACTCGTGCGCGACCCGTGCATGACTCCCTGATCCATCGCCGCTGTCGCCACCCTCGTCGAGCCATCCGACTACCGCCGACCGCGATCGACGCGTCACTCATCGGCGCTTCGACCAGTGTCGGATTCCGGTAAGATAGTGGCCGAAATCGGACGTAATTTGCTCGAAAAACGTCGCTGATGCCGATCCTTCCTCAATCGATCTCCGACCGTGATTCGGCCGGAATCCGACCCAATCGCCGTCGACAATGGCGCGTGCCATTTTCGATCAAATTGCAATCGGAATCTGACACCGAACAGAGCGTCCGCGAGTGGCGCGTCGATCGTGCCTGAGACGATGACTAGCGGTGGTCAGACGGTGTGGCGACGACGGCGGCAACAACGATGGGTCGCAGGTGTCGCGCACGGATCACGGATTCCTTGTAACGCAGCATAACCATTTTTTAATTTAATTTAATGAGATATTTAAATTTATTCATCAACATTAAATTTGTTCATAAATGGATCGATCGACATAATAAATTATTTTCACAGGAATCCAATCTCAATCTCATGTTGAATAAATTATTGTCCTGTAATTGGAAGAATCAATTACTTTTAATTATTTTGGGGTTCTGTGTGAGCAAAAGACAATAATTAAATTATACTTTTATTCCTTAAAATCAAGAACTTCTTTGTTGCTGTGTGAGACAAGGCACTCATTTCCAGCGAGCGCTGCCTTCTTGCTCCTCTCAACTTCAAACTCCAACTGTGTTTTACTCGACAGGAAGCGACAATTTAGTCAACGCGAAAAAACGGAATCGTATTTCATTTTTGATTAGTTTGATGCATGCTTGCTTTACCTACTCTGACTTCTCCAATTGAATGCTCGCCAAGAACAGGCTGAATTCCACGTGACTCCTCAAAAAAAAAAAAAGAAGCACTTTTGAGTTTATAAATCTTGTCATTGTTCTAAATCATTGAGCTTTTTGGCAGTCTGATTGCATGCGAGATCATGTTTGACTTCGAATGATCCATTTCGTATGCAATTGTATTGTGTTCTTTCTTCCTTGTTGCTGAATTGCTTTGTTTAATTTCGATGAAAAGATTATATATATATTTGTTCGCAGAATCTTGACGGAAACGGGCGAGTGATTTGTTTGGCTTTGTAGGGTTTGGTGGAGGAGAGTGATGTGGAAGCTTTGGGAATCATCAGAATCCTGTTCTTGTTGGCGTCGTTAGCAGTGGGATTTTGTGAAGCAGTAAGCACTGAGCTCGTTCCTTTTCTTTTTCGCCGTTCTTATTCTTCTCTCTTTTTACTGATGTTAGTTGAGCGGGGGAGAGAGCGCACCATCAATGCGAGTTTGTGTGGATTGACAGTGGAGTGATGGCCTGCTTTTAATTTGTGGCAGAAAGGTTTGGTGGAGATTAACGAACTGGGAGAGAGAAATTTAAGAAGAGAGAGAGAGAGAGAGAGGGAGAGGGAGAGTGAGAAGCACGAGAGTGATTTGAAGTGAGTTTGGAGGAATCGGTGATTGATTTCTTTTTTTTGATTCTGTTTTTAGATGGTTCGATGGCCAAAAGATGACGTCTTTTCGATCTGTTCTTCTTCTTCTTCTTCTTCTCGGGAGGGTTTTCTCTGTTATCTCTAGATTTGCTTGAGGTTTCCTTTCGCAGAGTTGCTATCTTCGAGCGTCTTTAATGGAGATTTCTGAGATTGTTAGGGTTCCGGTGCTTGCAATGTGAAAGCTTTCTTCTTTCTCTTTCCTCACGGTTTTTGCCCTCTTTTGAAATTAGGGTTTGTTCGATGGTCTTCTAGGGAAGGGGCTTGGATGAGCAGCATACATGCATCTCTCTCTATGGAAGCCGATTTCCCACTGCGCCGCCCTCATCCTCGACAAGAAGAATCGGTGGGGAGGAGGAGGAGGAGGCGTTTCGGATGGCGGCGGCGGGCGGGCGCGGCGGCCGTCGGCGATCCGGAAGCTGCAGGAGAGCAAGCTCCGGGAGGCCCTGGAGGAGGCCTCCGAGGATGGGTCGCTGTCCAAGTCCCGCGTCATGGACGCCGGTGACGGGTTCGGTAACCCCGACGAGGGCTCCATCAGCCGCTCGCGGTCCCTTGCCCGCCTTCGCGCCCAGCAGGAGTTCCTCCGCGCCACCGCCCTCGCCGCCGAGCGCGTCTTCCTCTCCGCCGAATCCATCCCCGCCCTGGACGAGGCCTTCGCCAAGTTCGTCACCATGTACCCGAAGTACCAGTCCTCCAGTCGCATCGACGGCCTCCGCCGCGACGAGTACTGCCACCTCGCCGACGCCGGCGCCCGGGTCTGCCTCGACTACTGCGGCTTCGGCTTGTTCTCCTACCTCCAGAGCTGCCAGGCTGGGAGTCCTCCGCATTCAACCTCTCCGAGATCACCGCCAACCTGAGCAACCATGCCCTGTACGGCGGCGCCGAGAAAGGCACGGCGGAGTACGACGTCAAGATGAAGATCATGGACTACCTCAACATCCCCGACAACGAGTACGGCCTGGTGTTCACCTTCAGCCGTGGCTCCGCCTTCAGACTGCTCGCCGAAACCTACCCGTTCCGCTCCAACAAGAGACTGTTGACGATGTTCGACCACGACAGCCAGTCGGTGAACTGGATGGCGCAGCGCGCGAGGGAGAAGGGAGCCAAGGTCCGTAGCGCCTCGTTCAAGTGGCCGACCCTCAAGCTCTGCTCCACCGAGCTGAGGAAGCAGATCTCCGGCAAGAGGCGGAGGAGGAAGGACTCCGCGGCGGGGCTCTTCGTGTTCCCGGCCCAGTCGAGAGTCACCGGAGCTAAATACTCGTACCAGTGGATGGCCCTCGCGCAGCAGCACAGCTGGCATGTGCTGCTCGACGCCGGCGCGCTGGGGCCGAAGGACATGGATTCTCTCGGCCTCTCCCTTTTCCGGCCGGACTTCATCATCACCTCCTTCTACCGGGTGTTCGGGTTCGATCCCACCGGCTTCGGCTGCCTCCTGATCAAGAAGTCTGTGCTGGCGAGCTTGCAGAACCAGAATGGCAGCACCGGCGCCGGAATGGTGAGGATTGTTCCGGTGTTCCCTCAGTATTTGAGTGATTCCGTCGATGCTTTGGATGGAATTGAAGATGACACAGTTAATGGCCTTGCTGAATCTTCCATGTCTGATGCCCTGAAAGGAGCTCAATTGCCTGCATTCTCTGGTGCATTTACATCTGCCCAAGTGAGGGATGTGATCGAGTCCGAGACCGA
The DNA here is from genome assembly GCF_044706935.1 of Curcuma longa. Lineage (NCBI taxonomy): Eukaryota > Viridiplantae > Streptophyta > Magnoliopsida > Zingiberales > Zingiberaceae > Curcuma > Curcuma longa. The sequence continues at coordinate 17,905,631 of NC_133871.1, read as the reverse complement.
CCACGACAACAGCTCCGACCGAGATGGAGCAAGCACAATCTTTGAGGAGACCGAGAGCGTTTCGGTCGGGGAGGTGATGAAGAGCCCAGTTTTCAGCGAAGATGATTCATCCGTCAACTCCTTCTGGATCGATTTGGGTCAGAGTCCGGTGGCTGCGACCGATCATTCAGGGCAGTCGAACAAGGGAAAGTTAGGCTCTCCATTGCCGCCGCCGCCGCCTTCCTGGTTTGCGAGAAAGAAGAACATCAAGAAGGTGTCACCGAATTTCGGATGCAGGGAACTGAGAAGCCCCCTTAGCAATGGTCATGTGCTGTCTTTCGATGCTGCTCTGTTGTCGGTTTCGCAGGAGCAAGATCACAGGGAGGAAGCTCCCGGGGAATCATCATCGTCGGAGATTCGGGCAAAGTATCCAGCCCCTGAACATGGGAATGAGATTGAGGAAGAAAAGGATGGCAAACTAGCTGTGAATCATGAGAATGAGAGTGCCATAAGAAGGGAAACAGAAGGAGAGTTTCGATTGTTAGGGAGGCGGGAAGGAAATACTAACCGATTTGCAAGTAGTAAATTCCTGGGGATTCAAGAAACTGATCGAATTGCAAGCATGGATCACAAGGTTTCCTTCAGCATGGAGGACAACCGAATTGATGGAATAGGCTATGGTAATTTTGAATCTTTTGGCGGCCGTAGTGATGATGACGATGACGATGATGCTACTCGAGGCGATGAGGATGGCAGTGTTCAGGAGTCGTGCAGATTGGAGCCTGAGATCATTTGCAAAAGCATCGATCATGTGAATATGATGGGCCTCAATAAAACAACACTGCGACTGAGGTATCTGATCAACTGGCTAGTGACATCGTTGCTGCAGTTGCAGTTACCAGATTCTGTGGCGGGAAGTGGTGGTGATTCTCTTGTTCAAATATATGGTCCGAAGATCAAGTACGAACGGGGTGCGGCCGTGGCATTCAACGTGAAGGATCACAATCGGGCGGTGATCGAGCCCGGAGTAGTTCAAAAGCTAGCTGAGGAGAATGGTCTCTCTCTCGGCATTGGATTTCTCAGCCATATAAGGCTCTTGGACAATCAGAAACATTTACACGGCGAACTTGTAGCCGCAAACGGTGGCCGCGAGAGCAAGAGCAAGACTAAGAACAATGTCGTTCGGGTGGAGGTTGTCACGGCTTCGCTAGGGTTCCTCACAAGCTTTGAGGATGTGTACAAGCTGTGGGCATTTGTGGCCAAGTTTCTGGATTCTGCATTCCTTAAGAATGACAGATTATCGACCATTTCTGAGATTCCAGAAACATGAGAGACTGAAGCATAACCAGCAACCTCTTTTTGTAGCTCGATCGAAACCGAAATTGTCGGAAAAACAAAGGGAAATCTGATTCCTACTAGTGTTTCTTTCTTATGCATCCTGAACCTCTTCCTACCTCAAGGAAAGAAAGGAACAACTCTGTGTGTTCCATCAAGTTGAATTGATTCATTCTTGGTCTTCCTTTCGAGGTACAAGTTTGATGTAGAATTGAATTGAGCAATATTTTTATCATCACAAAGTTCTGTTCATAGTTTTAGAGTTGAATTAACTGTTGGATTATCTTGATAATTTTCTGAATTTGTGTGAATTATTCTTTCTTATATGTAATTTAAATAGGTGAACTAAGTTAACCTTTGTCCAAGCTCGAGCTAGGTTGGGCCCATGGGCCGCCATACCATCACATGACAAGGCCCACATTTAGAGTATGGCCTAGCCCAATCTATCCCGTTCGCTCGCGTCTAGGTCAAGCTCGGCATGACTTGAGCTTGTCGAGCCGAGCTAGCCGAGCCGACGCGGACCGTCAAAAGTACCAATGTTGTCCCTCCTCAAGAACAATAAAAGCAAGTGGATCGTTCACGGATCCATGGTCTACACAAAAGTGGTAAGCTTTTGATAGAGCAAAGAGGGAGATTGATTTGAGGTGGGTGAAACCAAAAGGAGTGGGGCTTCAAATTGTTAGGAGAAAAAGAAAAAGGCAGTGCAAAAAGTCGAGAAGCTTTTTGAGCTCAATTATTGGCACTCTACTCATTCATTCGTTGGCTCAACCTTATGATTGTCTCTCACATTATCAATTATAAATATGAGAGTGATCCTCTAATTTCCTTTTAACTTCTATTATCTATGTAAATATCTACATGTGCTAGATGTTAACACACTCTATGAATAATTCATATGAGCTTTGATTAAATTTGAGAAAATGTTTAAGGTTTTGATATATTTGAGTTGCACAATTTTGTGGAGTTTTGATCGAAAGGTTTTTTTTGTTTTTACAATTTAGGTGTCTTGGAGTTAGATGATCTTTTCTTCAATTTAGCTATAGAGTAAATTCAAAATATAATTTAAATATACTTAGATGTCAATCTCTATAATATTTATATATGTAATCTTTTTATTTGTTCCTCTTATTTTATCATTGTACTACATTTATCTTGGAGTCAAGCTATCTTCTCCTAATTCGCCCATCAACTAAATCCAAAAGCGCAAGCGGCTCCTTACGTAGCAGTTAATGTCCCAAATTTTTCATTCCAATAGAAGAAAATATTATACCGTACGCCATAGTTGGAATTCAAATCGTGGATGCTTGAGTAGTATGTTAAATGTTTTGTCGCTGCACCATAAAGTTTTCTAATTTTTATTTTACAAAGTATCTAGATCATAAGAGACAATTAATCCTTGAATATACAGTTCGACTCCATATTTCGTATACCAAGTAAATCTAAGAAGCGAGGTGACTCTTGACGTAGCGCCCCAGCATCACTAATTGTTCAAATACCATATACATGAACTGTGTTAGTTTTAAATCCTGATTGTTTGAGAAAATCACCCTGTCACTTACCGTCATACCATACCTTAGGGGCACCACAAAGTTTACTATTATTGTAAAAGGTGATAATATTCACCCCAAACACTTCTCCATTGTCCACCTTAAGGTCTTGTGATCATAAAGTTTAGGGAAATGATACACAACTGCATGCAGTGGGTCTCATTACATGCCAGTGGGATCCACTGTCAATGTGAGTGTCATGCTCCATTCATGTTGAAATTTTTCATGCTAAGTATCATTTTCCTAAAGTTCATTAGTGGCAATTAACTACTTGAGCGCCAACTCAATTATGTCCGTGAAACAATCACAAAATTTACTATCGGTGATAAAAGATGAATCCGTCACCTTCACAGTTCTAAAACAGAGGTAAATCACGAGACTTCGCCCTCAACCAAGGAGAGCATGTTAATGCTGCAAAAGGTTGGAATCCGCCAACCTAGCGGCCCCACACGATCGGCCCCCCGACCATCTGTGGAGAGGTAAATCACGGTGAATGCGGGACTGACCAGGGCATGGTGGCCGAGGGATTTGGAAACATGGCACAGATTGATGTTATCGCAAATGCAACCATGAGCCCTCGAACCGCCCACCTTATGCTGCAAGCACCCACGCCCTGACCAGCTGACCCTGCCCGTGGGGGCTTGTTAATAATAGAATATATGAGAGAGAGAGAGAGAGAGAGAGAGTGAGAGAGAGAGGACAAGGGCAAAAGTAAAGGTAAGGGAAAAAGTCTAGTACAAGGGAATAGCATTTGACCATGCAAATTAAAGCATGGAAAAGCTGCAATGCTATGGCTAAAGTGCCATGTTTCTCATATTGATTTTGTACTGATTCTTCATTAAAAAGAAAAAAAGAAAAAAAAATAATTAGTTTTTAAAGGGTTAATAATATATAGGTTTAGTCTCTAATATGATGGGTATTTTTTTAATAGTGCCCCTTTTGACTATAATAAAAATAAAGAATTTTATTTTTGACAAAAAACTTTCCGAATATTAAAGTACGTAGGCTTGCATGGCTCAATGTGATGCCTCCAGAACTTGTTCCTACATTTTTCTCGACTCTTGAAAAAAATAATTATATATGCATAAGAAAATGAGGATTAATCCAACTAATCATATACATAAACTTTACTAATTCAAGACAAACAAAATTAAAGATTGATTAATTAATATGAGAATTTAATGATCTATCTATCAATCACATATAAATTCTTCCTTCCACTAAAATATTACTACAATTAATTAACTTATTCTCATCTTTTTAAAATTTAATTAATTAGACTAATTAGTGAGACTAATCTAACGTTTGCAAAACTTTTATATCATTTCTCAAAATGAAAAAAATAATTAAGGATGCTAAGTCACATATATATTATATTAACCCTTCTGCAATATTTGTCTAATTAATAGCTTAAATTCATGACAACATGAATAGCTGTTTGATAGCAACAAATGAACTAATAAATTTAGTCGACTTTTTATAGAAGAACAATATTTTGAATTTATATAATAATATTATAGAGATAAGTTTTATCCTTTTTTACTCGATCGTGTCTCAAATTTAATGTGGTACCCACTAATAATATATAGTCCAACCCTAATAAAAACCCTAATGCATCTAAAGCCACAATCTTTTGGCATCTATTCCATTTTTATTCCTTCCTTTTATGTTAATATTGTACCTAGCTCTCTAGTTTCTTAAAAACATTTCCTTTATTTTATTTTTTTTTAAAATAAATATTTAGCTTTAGCTTCCACTCTCTAATGATATGAGACTCATGGAAATCATCACCCACTCCCTATTTATTCATCCACTCCTCACCTTGCCACTTTACCATCTATCACTCTTGTTGTTCTTCAAACCCTTTCTTCTTGCACAATTCCTTCCATCCATGGCAACCATCTCATTTCCGGATCTCTCACTTCACATCCATCCCCCCTCGAGAGGCGTTTTCGATCAACACGACACAAGTTTTGCCCATCACAATGAAAGTGACACAACCACAAACCATGTTGATGAAGTCAGGAGGGAGCCCATGCTTAGCTTAGGGCACCATGATCATCCTCACCACCAACACCTTGATCATCACCCGTTGCAAATCTACAGACTTAAGCGCAATTCAAGGTCCGGGCAGGGAGGGAGGAGGAGCGTAAGGGCTCCGAGAATGCGGTGGACCACCACCCTCCATGCTCATTTCGTCCACGCGGTGGAGCTCCTCGGTGGTCATGAGAGTGAGTGCACTAACTAATAATTGAGGCTCTCGCGACTTGTTATGATCATGTACCATATGGCAACAAGTTGGTACTCATGTAAATGAAGAATTAGTTAAATGATTAGAGAGTGCTAATACAGGAGCTACACCAAAGTCAGTTTTGGAGCTGATGAATGTGAAAGATCTTACACTGGCTCATGTAAAGAGCCATCTGCAGGTACTGATATATAATTGATAAAGTTCCTGCAAATTTACTGCATGCCTTAGCTAGGGTTAGGGTTTGTGCATGGGTTAACAACAAGACCACAAGTACAGAGGACAAAATGGCATCTGTGGCAGTGTAATCTTTGCATGGTAGACTTTTTTGCCTGCAACTATATATTATTATTATTTAATCAATTAATTATTTTCTTATACATTATTGTTTTCAGATGTATAGAACAGTCAAGAGCACTGATCACAGAGCAGACACTGCAGGTAGAGAAAATTTCACCTTGCCCTAGTTAGGGTTATAAATCACAACTTCGTATCTCTTCTGTTTAGCACAATTAGGTCAAGATAGCAGTCGACTGTATGTAAATTGTTATAGAAAACTACAATGAACACACCCCCTTGATCTTTCCTTAATTCCTTCTATTTAGCAAACTTTTGCGGTTGAATGCAAAAGTTTTACCCTTTTTTTTCTTGAGATAAATCTTTATGTAGATGCAAATGATGATTAGTGTAGTGATATATGTCTTTTGGTGTTTGTTGGCATGAGGAAGGGGGGCAGATGCCATGAGGCAGTCACCTCACTGGGCCTTTGTTTGAATTATTAGGCTGGTGTTACATAAAGTAGTTGCAGGGCATTTGGATTTATCTTTAAAACAAAATAAAATAAAATTTTAGGGTTAAAGTTGCAGGACAAGATCAGATGGGGTGGAACCAGAAGAGTGCAGATCATGAGGAAGGGCCAAATGAGCATAAAGTAGCTGGGAATGACATGAGCATGATGAATAGTTACTATAGGGTGGTCACTAACCCTAATTCTTGTGATTATTCCTCAAGTTTCACCACAGCAACACAGTTACTACTGCTGCCCAGCTCTCCAAGGTTAGTTCTCTATGTATATTCCTCAGTAGTATTTCGATAGGAAGTTCGTAAGCAATTTACCCCTGACCTAATTCCCGAATTCTTTTTTTTTTTTTTTACCGAATCACGCCCTATGCGTGTGACCTTTTCAAGTCGCCCCTATGCGAGTTTGTTTATGTGGAGTTACTCAAATGATCATAGAAGATTTTTGAGTCAAATGAGTCAATAAACATATTTCAGAATAAGCTAGTTAAGCATTTGGTGCATTTTCTACACTCAACCATCATAATCTCAAATTACCTTGATGGATCCTACTTCAAAATACATATTTTTAATGTAAATGGAGTCATATTCCAAGTAAAATTGAGTCAATAAGCTGATTTGAAAATCAATAATTACACCATAAAAGCAAAAACAAAGGTTAATATACTTTGTGCAGGGATATCCTAAGATCTACAATTGGCTATACCTGCAAATCATTAATCAGCAACATCTCTTGTCGCCAGATTACTTCAAAACCAAAAGTTTGTGTGGCAATGGAAGAGATCAGGTACATATGCAAAGTTTTAGCAGTAAGTAATTAGTGTTGAGTTCATCATTTTTCAGAAACTGAATGCATTCACAACAGGTTTTGGTGGAAAATCTACTGAAACAATCTCAAGAAATTCCAAAGCTGGAAATGATCTCCAATAGCATGCCAAACCTAGACATGACTTTGGGACGCTAGAGAATTTTAAGGCGAGTAATTCAAGTGTATTGGAGATCATGCATGCCCAATCATTTTAGCTTAATGCATGGTGGTGTCAATGGAAAGAAGCTTGGAATTAATCACTAATCCTTCTAAAGTTGGGAGAGACTTGTGTGTGTGTGTGTGTGTGTGTCGTGTGCATTTTGGTTGGGATGTATGATGCTAAGAGTCAAAACATATTTGATGAGTTGGACCCTTGGCATGCATATGTTGTACATGTAAACTAGTCTTGATGGGGTTAATCTAGTGTTATTTGTGTAATTGATGATTGGGGTTCTGTTTATTTTGTAAGCATAGAAGCAAGAACTAATGTGGTACAGATTATGGTTAAAATACCATAAATTTGCACTTGAAAAATGGATATACACATTCAGGCAAAATATATATATATATATATATATATATAAGAAGAAAGAAGGAAATTAAGGAGAAGGATGTATGCTTACGCATTCTTCTCTGTGAGAAGTGAGTGAGAAGTGGAGCTTGGTTCTGTGCTATACATTGATTCAACATTGCCACCACCGAGCGACCATTCCTCAGTCCAGTAAATTATCTCTCTTGCATATTGAAGTGTTGCATTGACAGAATCAGAATCCAATCCGTTAGCATGTGTAACATAGAGTTTCCTCCCGGTGATTGACTGAAACAGTGTCTTGAATTCCTTTGCGACATAGTGAAAAGCTTGCTCGGCTTTTGTGGCTTCTCGGGTGCCACTGCAACTGGTGTTGTTTCGCTGAGGTGGGCATCTGCTTACGAGTGGATGGAAGTTGTCGAACCATTCGCATGAGCTTAAGGGAGTGATGTCTAGCTTCTGCTCAAACAAATCAAATTTGCTAAGTATTAAAAGAAAATCTTTCTCTTCGAAGGTCGGATGACTAACAATGCTCTCAAAGAGCCTTCGACTCTCTATCATCTTATTGATGACTGCATCACTTGTATCTTTGTAATATTCATCGTAGTCGGTCAAAGCAATGCAGAAAATCACCATCCTTGCATCTTCAAACATGTCCAGCCATTTGCAGTTCTCTCCAGTACCTTTGTAAGGTCCTCGGATGAGCTGATACCTACCATAAATGAGTTGGAAGCATGCATTAGAATTTTAGTCGATGATACTTGACAGAAAGGATCCTGTCCTCTACATTCCACCAGGAAAGTAAAAAACCAAAATTCCAAACATTTTAAGTAGCCGTGTCCTACTCGAGGCCAAGCTGGCTCAAGGATATTTAGGAATTAGTAGATCAAATCTTATAATCTTTGACCATTGGACGATCTGAAAAAATATAACCTGATACTTCTTTTTTTTTTTCCCATTTCCGACATGTATGGAAAAATGCTTCTATTCCACCTATGGCAATTTAACGTATATTGTCAACATCTTGCAACATCAAAACAATGCCTGCAGATAGCATTAACCAACCTTGAGATTGTTTGCAGCTGCTCATGATCATCTATACTACTTCCAGTACAAGGTAACTGTAACTCTGTTGACGCTATTCCATTGGAGCAATTTATTCCATCCGCATTTATAATGTCTACATTAGATGGTTCATAATTGTCTCTGGATATATCAATGACCTGAAGAATAAACAAAAACAGTTTTAGTAACAAGTTTCGATGAAGGAATCACATTTATTAAATTCACCACAGTTTCCAGTATGTAGACTACTGAAAGGGAATGTTCAGTTGCTGTTCATCTTATTGACATGTTTCCTGAGAAACATACTGTTAAGCCTCTCGCACTTCTATGTTGGACAGTTGGAACTGGCCATTTGAAAGGCCAAACCATCAATGTCAGTCCCAAGCCCAGATGAAAGAATGAGGGTTGTGTTAGGAATCAGCATGAAATAATATCAAAAAGCTTATACTGATAAATGATCTGTTTCCTCTACAAGTCCTTTGTGTTATCTTATCTATTGGAAATGCTAATCTGATGCAAGATGATCCATTTATTTGAGAACAACTTTCAGTGTTACCTTGTTCATTGGAAGGGAAGACCCAAGATGAACCTGATGATGCAAATAGACTGTATTTTAAATAAACTGGTTCAGGGGACTAAAGACAAGTTATTTCTTTTTTTCAGTATTTTTACTATCTTCAAGACAGTTTATGTTGCATGAATCTTAATGTATCTAAGGAATGTACTCAGGGAACAAAACAATTTCTTTATTTTATTCTATCTACTTTCACGTGAGATCGCCGATGAAAGCACGCAAGGCTTTTTGTGAGATTGCCAACTTAAACACATATTTTTTCTACCACATTGGATTTTCTAATTTTACCAAAAATCAGTTCTTACATTGTCGCATGCCAACAACTAAAATGTTAAATAACAATCTTGCAATACGAAGTCCATGTCCTTGGTCAATATGTTATGATAATTGATCTGCCACACAAGCCATTTTATATAGATTTTCTCTCATATCGACTTGTTTGAAGATCATAGTAAGTATACATATGAAACTTCAATTAAGTCGATAAAAGTGAATTGAATAACCATGTTGAAACTTTAATGTAATTCCTTGAAATTTAAGAATGCAAAGTAGCAAACAGAAAGGAACAAGGAGCATATTACCCTTTCTAAGAAATAACTCCGAATGGCAGGGAGGAGTTGAAGTTCACTTCTACGCTTGTATGTAGCTTGAATAGCAGAATCTTTCCACAATTCTCTCACTAATGTAGCATACTCTCGAGAAGAAGCTGGGAAAATAGCTTCAAATTTGCCAGAGGCAATAACCTTCAGGAGCCAATCAGCAAATGACTTCAATTGTGGAACCAATGAAAAGTCTGTTTCATCTCCTGCCCAACAAATTGAATGATCAGATTGTTTTAGCTCTTCCATAAACTTCTATTTCCGAAAGTTAGTACTAAAACTTCGAATCATATAGATTAAAAATAGTATGCCGAAGGGAATGTGTCAACAGGATAGAATAGTGGACTTATTGTGGATATAGAGATTTAAAGACTCTAGACTACTTGTTCAACTTACCATAAAGGCAATATCTCATTGTTTGGGTTTAGTACAATAATTGGCTATGCACACTAGTCCAACTTTCTAGAGAAGTTAGCATCTAGGACCCACTATCTTGCACATTTTGCAATCAGTTGTGATATTTATAATGTTTAAGTCAAGTGAAAACAAAGTAAGCACCCATGCTTCAATCGAAACAGAATATACAATGATAAAAGTAACCCCTTTGTCATTGAACCTAAAACCATAAGGCCATTATTTTGATGGTATGATAACCTGGACGTTCGATATTACAAATAACTTCATTATAAACTTATACACCATCAAATTGACACCAACATAGCACAACTTATGTGTGGAAAATTTAGTAGTTAATGAGCACAGTTTTGCATGGTAGAGTGTAAGTCAGAATAACTGAAAATTTGGTCTTGTACCTGACGAATCAAATTGCATGTTTCCTCTCCTCTCAGTCAAAATTTCTTCTTCAAACCATTCACGGCACTCAAGCAGCAAGGCAAGGTCTCGATATATGCTGGTCTGTATCATAATCTTAATATCTTGACACTCCTTCTCTGAGAATGATAGCCCATAAAACAATTTGGCCTGCAACAACCAATAAAACAGTTATGCCTGATTAATGTGGGATTTTAAATAATAGAACTGCCACTTCAAGCTATGCAAAACATTAGATGCTCACACAAGAAACCATATTTTAAGGAGTTAAATATGTATAGTTCTAGACATTTATGAGGGTCAAAGCAAACTGTCCTAGAAGTTCTCAGCATCACATGCAGAAGTAATGAAAGTTGTTTCAGTTAGTTTTGGGGTGTATCAATGACAATGATTGGCACTAACCCATCACTATGCCAAGAGGCTAGTATTTTCCAATAAACATCAGAGAAAATATTTCGTCCGAGAACACGATTACAAAAAAAACAAAATTAGTCCCAATATCAGCAACCTCATCATCTATTAGTATAAAAATCCATCTTAAAGACTTATCTAGTCATCTAGCAACAAAAGAATAAATGTCATGTGAAGAAAGAGGTTGATGTCATTGTTTTGAAACAAGAGTACCTAGGCTATTTTGCCAAGAGGTCGCTTTGCCTAGTAGATAGGTAGCCCCTATTAGGCGGTCCTTTAAAAATGCAGGCTAGGCAGACCACCTAGCTAGGCAACCCAAGCAGTCCTCCTAAGCAACTTAGCAGGCTCAGACATATAAGTTTTTAATCCATTTGACATTAGTTTGTTAACTATATTTAATATTGTAGTATGATGGTAATTATAAGCTAGCTATATGTTTTCTTTGAATTTGGATTTATGACCATAAACTATTGAATTCAGTGTCTTGTTATAATTTACATATACATCAATATTAGTTATTTAACTTAATTTACTTCTCTTTCCTATTTTAATAGTATTTTAATACCAACAGCATATGCCCTCACCTAGGTGCCTATGAACGGCCTAGGTGCTATGTAGTAGACTGTCTACTGCCTAAAATCACCATTTAATACTTTGGTTGACGTATGCTTTTAACTTGAGCTACAAAGGCTAAAATCTTACTACATTAGTGGAAACTTGAGACATTGTTTGAGGTTTGAAAAGCCTAAATCCATAGTTGAAACCTCAAAGAAAGGGTTAGTTTAGAAATGTTCCCTTCAAGCAAGACACGCTGAAATGAAGTTCAGAAGTAGGAGGTACAGAAAATGTTAAAAAGTCAGTGGCATGCTCTCAAATATATAATTTTGGAAAACAGCTTCAAATTTGCTAGATGTATCATAAAATATGTGATTGAACACAACAAGCAACTATCGGCTTTCCTAAGTGATTTCTTCTTCTAATTTGCAGTGTTTCAAGTAAATACCTGCTTGAAAACAGTAGTTGCCCCTGATCCATCGCTCCCAATCAACAAAAGCTTTTGAATTGCTTTCTTATTAAGGTTGTCAGGAAGAGGTCTTTTCATGAAGTTGTTTACCTCTTCACAACATTTTGAATTCTTGCTAGGAAATGGCAATGAAAGAAGAGGGAATAGTAGCTTCATATGCCTCTGCAATATAAGAAACCATGAGAAAATAAATTAATTTCCACATAGTCCACTTTGCCACGGGTAAATTCAACATTTACCTTTCCCCAAATCTTCCCTTTGACATTTTTTTGTCCTTCCTCCATATATGTTCCATCAGCAGAAAGCCAATAATGAGGATTCCCAGCACAGGGGACTCCAGACAACTGAAAAAAAAGGTAAGGCAAATCTCCTTATACTGAATTTTGACTAAAACTACTAGCATTTATAATGTACCTTAAGCATCTTCATCTCAACTTTTGTAATCTCCCGACCATTTATTTGGATTCCAGTGTTTCCCTTACTTGCATTTACCTTTAGATGTCCCCCAACATTTAGATGTGCAGTGATGATGCTATTAGGCTTGTGCCCTTCCTATTGATTAGCATAAACAATTGATTTATTGGCACAAGTACAACAGAAACAAAGCAAAAAGAGGCAACACAAAAGAAATGCTTAACCATCCAATCTGAGTTTGGTTATAACAATAGACATTATCAAGTATTTGTATCTGCACTAGCAATCAACTTAGTTGAAAAATCTTATGAATTGAAAATTCTAAATCAAAAAAACAAAAAGTGTTTGGGTATCTCCCTAGGCAAGTAAGGTCGATTGGACCAAACCTTCATGTTTTCTGAAGCCAATGGTTTTGGTTAGTTGATGCCATCTTATTGTAGGAGAGTCGACAAATAGAACACAAAGAACAAAGTGTAGAACGACTTTAATTTAAGTTTTCTAGCTCACCTTTCCCCAGTAGCCAGAAAGCTTGTCGTACCAGTAGTATCCAGGTTTAAGCTTAGGAGGAGGGCACGGACAGCTCTGTAACAGAAACATTTCCTCCAGATTGAGGCTCTTCCCATTGACACGGATATCTTCCGGTCTCAACTGATTTGACTCGCAGTTTTTCTCGGCCTCCATCAGTAGTTCAATTTCCAGATCGCTCAGCAGCCTCTTCAGCAAACGCGAGCTCTTCCCCAGTCTCTCTCTGTTCGACTCCAGTATCGGAGAACCGATGCAAGAGATGCACTTCCTCCCCTCGGGCATGGAGCCCATGCCCATGGCTGTCAACACGCACCTGCCACAGTACTTGGCACCGCAAGCCAAGCAACTCTCTTTCTCCGTAAAACGGTTTCCTCTCAAGCAACAGTAGCAAGCCCCTTTCTTGATCCTCAAACCCTCCGAGTTCGCCACCGGAGTGGCCCCAACTGCGGGAGACGTAGAATAATTGGATTGGCCGGACTCTTGGAAAGTCACAATCGTCGCCCTCCTATCTGGCGTGTCGGAGGACTCGTCGTCTTCCTCGATCTCGGAGGCGCACGACCGGAAGGTGGAGGCGTGGGAGCTGAGGGGCGACTCGGTGGAGAGCCGATCGTGGGCTCCTCCGAGCTCGTCCGAGAACCCGACGGTGCCGGAAACGTCGGCGGTCTCGGAGGAGAGGATTTCGCGGGATCCGTCGGAGCCTAGGGTATCCGAATCCGGGGCGGCCGCGACCGCGGCGTGGTTCCCGATGACGGAGGTGGGGGAGGCGGAGGAGAGAATCGGCGTGGGCTTCTTCGGGGCGGGGAGCGGGTCGACTACGGGGAGAGAAACGGGGCCAGCGGTGACGGGGGCGAGGGCGGCGAAGGGGATGCACTCGACATCGATGGGGAGGGCGCGGGGCAGAGAGTAGGGCAGAGGAGGGCCATCGTAGACCGCCGCGAAGGAGTAGCCGGAGGCTTCTACCTCCGCCTCCGTCTCCGCCGAAGAGGGCAGACAAGAATGAGAGGCGGCAAAAGGTGGCCCCCCCCACCCCGGCCCCACAAGTAGCGAGCGCGGCGGAGAGGTCGATGGGACCCCAGAATGAGAGGGAGGGAGGGAGGGAAAGACTCCGACCGGCGACTTTAGGTGGAGAGAGAGAGAGAGAGAGAGAGGGAAGGTGTCGCGATCGCTGAATATTCAAACGGAATTGAGTTGACTGGGTGGGGCCGGCAGACCGATCCACGTCATCAGTGACGTGGCGTAGTAAACTAGTTCAAAATCCAATTATTTTCATTATTATCAATGTTGAAAAACTATCAAAAAATCATTTTAATCTTTTATCTCACGAATATCCTTGAAAAATAAAATAAAATAACTATTTTAAAACTACTCCAATATTAATTTAAACATCTATAGCAACTACATATAATAATTATTTTTTTTTAAAATTAATTAAAATATTATATGAAGGTAAAATGGTAATAATAAAAATTATTTCTTAAAAGTAATTAACCTAGTCAAAGTAAATTTTTAAAAATAAAAAAAATAAAAATAGAAATTATTGAAAACTTGACGCCGTCCACCAACAACAACATTATTAGTTGTTTTATTTCTTTGTGCCTTCACATTTATTTCTTTGTTGTCGTTGACCTTTTATCGTAGTAAATAAGATTTTAAGTTTGACTCATCTCATGTTCATTGACAAATTAAACACTTCAAAAATAAAATAAAATAAAATAATAATGCAAAGTTCACTTCAAACAGCGGCGTGGTGAGGAAGAACACCAATGTTGACCCAAACACGCGAGTGGACGAGTGGAGTGGAGTGGAGTGGAGTGGAGAGGAGAGGGAAAGGGGGTGGAGTGGATTTTGATCGGATTACAAGTCCTTTGAGTCGTTTATCTTGTTTGACGAGGAGAAAAGAAAAGAAAAAATAAATTTTATTTTTATATTTTTTTCTTTCTGTGTTCTGAATTAAATTACAAAAATATATACTAGTATATAAAAATTCAAATTATATATAAAATAATTTAATATTTATTTTCAATTGGACTTAACTTTTTAATTTTTTTAATTTAAATTTAATATATTAATCTAAAAATTATTGGACTGCATTAAGCGTAGGCCTAATGCAAACCAGCACTAGCTACACTACAGGGCCAGCTCTAGGCATAGGGCAGTAAGGCCTGTGCCTAGGGCCCAATTTTAATTAGGGCTCATCTCGTTAGGATATTTAGGGTTATTGGATAATAGGAATTATTGGATTTAACCGGGAAAGCTCGATCCACGCATCCGCTCCGCTGTCTCTTCGCATTCTTGCTGCTGTGTTTCCCGATCTCGCTCTTCAAAATCCCAATGCCCGATCTCGCTCGCCTCTTCATCTCCCCTGTTCTTCGACGCAGGCGAAACCGATCCCTTTTCTCGCGAAGCAGCGCCGCCATTTCTTGCGAAGCAGCGAGCTGCGAGCGTCGGCCGTCGTCGGTCAGATCCAAAAGCAGCGAAGCAGCAAGCGTCGGCCGCCATCTCTTGCATTCTCGCCGCGACGCTGCCCCATTTCTCGTGAAGCAGTGCCGCCCCCTTTCGGGTTGGGCGTCGGCCGTCGGATCTCGCCTCTTCATCTCCCCTGTTCTTCGACGCAGGCGAAACCGATCTCTTTTCTCGCGAAGCAGTGCCGCCATTTATTGCGAAGCAGCGAGCTGCGAGCGTCGGCCGCCGTCGGTCGGATCCAAAAGCAGCGAAGCAGCGAGCGTCGGCCGCCATCTCTTGCATTCTCGCCGCGACGCCGCCCCGAAGCAGCGCCGCCCCATTTCTCGCGAAGCAGCGCTGCCCCCTTTCGGGTTGGGCGTCGGTCGCCGGATGACTCGAATCCGATAGTTTCTCTTGCATTCTCGCCGCCCCATTTCTCGCGCTGCCCCATTTCTCGCGAAGCAGTGAGCTCAAGCATTCTCGCCGCCCCATTTCTCTTGCTGCTGTTGATTGCATCCTGTTTCCTCCATCTCCATGGGCGTCCCCTCAGATTTGGTAATTTCTTTTTTTTCCCTTAGCTTCCTTCTTTCAGAGTTTAAGTATTATTGTTGCTGAGATTTAAGTAGTGATTTTTCGTGTTTGATCTAGTTGTTCAGTCCTTTGATCCAGTTGTTCGAGGGGGCGGTGGATCGTTTTTCTGATAAGACGGACTAGCAAAGTAAATTACTTCCGGATCTATTATTAATTCTCATTAGATCGTTCATTATCAAAGTAAATATTTATCTTTCAGTTTCTGTTATTAATTTTGCTATTTTTATTTTTATAAAATAATAGAGAATTAATATTTTAATTTATTTTTAAAAATTTTAAATCCACCATTATCGGTCTCAAGTTCGAATAAAAAAGGGTGAGAATTTTTTTTTAAAAATAATAACAATCATTTAAAACAAAATTCGCCTAGGGCCCTCCGTAGGCTTGAGCCGCCCCTGCTACACTACTGTGTTCCTGATCGACGAGTTCGAGGTGTAGGGTTATCAAAATGAGAGGCAAAGACTAATGAGAAATGATGACACAATAGCATACTCTCTTAACGTAAATATATATTTTTCATCGCCTTCCCTAATATAAAATTTCTAACTTCATCTTGCTTGCTTTCATTAAATTCATTCTTCACATGCAGATGGATTGAAATTTAGACAAAATGATAATTTCTAAAATCCACTTCAGTAAAAGATGGAATCTATCACCCCAGCAGCATCATAACTATATGTGAGGAGGTAAATCGAAAAACTATAGTTGATCATAACGGAGAAAAGTATTATCTCGATTTCGTCGAGATTTAACTCTTATCCACTTTAATAATTCTGCTCCGTCGTAATAAACTCAAATATATCGGTAAATTTCTAACATCAACAACTACTACTGAATTGGTGGCCGATAAAATAATTTTACAAGATCAATCAATTACTTTTAAAATTAATTAAATCGTAAAAGTTAAATACCTAAATTTAAAAATATATATAGGGAGCCAACAAACAAAGGAGAACATGTTATTTTAGAATGTCTGTTATTTTAGCGAGTGCTAAAAGATTCTAATATATTCAAATGGACAAATAGCAATTGAAAATTAATAAAAGAAAAAAATAATCAATCTAATCCTGAAAAATATTTTACACTTTTTTAACCCATTCTAACTTTAATTGTTTTATTTTATAGAGCTTGTGCTCCCAACACAATCAAATATTTATTTGTCAACAATAATAAATTTTGATCTGAAAAAAATTAAAAATAAAAATGTTCTATTTTTTTTTGTGTATTTATGAGTATTTTGGACAAATTATACTCTTTCTCAATCTATATAATCCTATTGGTTGGGACTAAGAGAGGGCACTCTTCTTCAGCCATGGCTTTCTTTCTTCCTACAAAGCCTTCCTCCTCTTCCTCTGCCTCGCCGGAGAAGCAACAGATGCCGGTATTAGAACGCGACGTAACAACCAGCCTCTACCTCCTTCCACATGGTGGCCGCCCTCTCGACAAGGATGCCGTGCTGCAAAGGATACGCCACCGGAGGCACATGTTCCACGGTAGTCTTACTCCTCAACCGCCGCCACTGCCCCTCCTCCGCAAGGACATTGACGCCGGCAATGATGCTCCAACCGACGACATATGGCTGGAGACAGATGCCTTCTCCTCCCCTTGATCCATCTGTGTTACTGCAAACACTTACTTCATGAATGCATGCAATAAATCTGGAGAATTAAATACTTAACAAGTAACATATCAATAGATCAACTTCAGGAATGAAACATGAGTAAGTTCTTCCCATTTCAGTATCAAATTCCTGGTTTCAAAACTCTTGTATCAGTCAAAATATGCATTCAGTGGGGAGCAGTGAGCTGAAGAAATCTACAGGTAGATGAGATATGGTGTTTGTTGTGAGATGAATGAGATTATCACTATGGGAAGGAAACCTAATTATCCACAGTTTGTGATGTATAATAATATAAAGTTGGAAGCATTGTTTAAGTTTGCTAGCTCACAAACCATGGAGACTGCATCAGATGCATTTTATTGAGAGTGACAGGCAATTAGTATTTGCTTTGTTTTTTTTTTTTCTATTTTTGAGTGCCAATTAACAGAGGCCTCTTTAATGGCATTGTGAAAATGAAGAGCCACAAAAACAATATGCATCATAAAAGTTAGGCAATGACACAACCCAGATATAATGCTATCTGAATAGATCTTCTTAAATTTAAATCACAAATCTTCTAAAATATAACTAACCTCAAATCATCTGAACTTACAGTTCGGATGCAATCTTTTCAGTTGAAATAACTTGTTAAACTGAGGCACAATCCTTGCTGTCACTGCTGAATAAACTATAGTCACTGTTAGAAACACACTGGACGTCGAGAGAAAGTTGAAAAACTTCAGAGAATTCTTTCATTAGGGATTCATGTGTCAAGTCCATCAATGGCATATCACCAACATGCCAGTTTGGTGAAGCCTGCAACACATTTTTCAGACTACAAACTCCTCTGTCGCGTAAGCCGCAGGGGACAATGAACTGAAATGGAGTCAAATTTGTGGTAACATTCAGCGCAAGGCCATGATAGGTTATCCACTGAGAAGCTCGAATCCCAATCGCAGCAATCTTTTGGTTTCCTGTTGATGTTTGCAGTCCAACTTAGCACAGTCAATTGATTCAAATGTAGAAGTGCATTAAATAAGAACCAGAAACAGCATACAGATGTTGCTTTCCATTGGGATGGCTTTGTCCTAAGCATGGGCAAGTCATTGACATAGATGGAAACAATGATGTGTGATATGATAGAAGAATAAAACTAAGGGACATACCAATCCAAACTCCAGTTAGACCCTCATGTCTTGAGGCCTTTATAGAGAAAGTGGACGATAGGACCCTGATGACTACTTCTTCAAGTGACCGGAGGTACCAGTGCAGATCCATTTTGTGATGCCTTAAATTGAGGATAGGATACACAACCAGCTATAGAGGAAGAAAATTCTAATCATTACAAAACAAAGAAAAATATATGCAACAAGAACACCACCAAATGTTTCTCATATAATCAATTCAACTGCAGAAGTTAAATCAGTGCTCAGAGATAAAAACAGATATGATCAATGTTATGACATAAAACAGCATATTAGTTGTTAACTCGTGTAAAGCAAAAAGTTACTGCAGGGACACTGAACAAAAATAATTGAGCACAACGAACACAACACACTGAAAAAAGATGAATAGTTTTCATTATAGAAAGCCAAAAAAAAAAACTACTACTTCAACCAAAGGTTTATAGAAATGTGGAATACATATACAATACAGCTACAGACACAAAATGTGAAACTGATTATCTCAGTAAATGGAGAAACCTGGCCAGGGCCGTGATATGTGACCTCCCCACCACGCTCAGTCCGATAAACATCATAGGGACTATCTTGTATATCAAAATTCAAGTGCTCCTCTGAACTACCTGTTCCTAGTGTATAAACAGGAGGGTGTTGAAGGACTAATAACATGTCAGAATTATCTTCATCTTTCTGTGCCAAAGTTTGTCTCCTAGCTACAATTGATTTTTGCCAAGACCATGCTTCCGTGTAAGGAACAACCTGTTTGTGCATATCAAAATATTTACACCTGTTTGATACAAAAGAAAGGACCTTCATTAAAGAAAATTTAGCAAGGGATTGTAGTTTATTTTCAAACAGTCATAGAAAATCACTTAAAAGTTGGTGGAGAGGAAATATAAGATATGAAACACCAGATGGTGAAGATAGTACTGCTTGTTATTTTATGAGAGAAAAAAAGCATAGACTTGCATAATAAGCCAGTTGAGATTCCAACTGAAATTTCTCAGTGATCTATGAAGCTCACATGAATATAAAATAGAAGAAGAAGCTAGAAATGACCGCATGAGAAAATTTTAACAATATATATTGAAGTTGGAGATATAATATGCATATGATATTCTCTGGATTATTGGTGCAGGTAGGCAGATAAAGCAATAACAATATACTTGTTATTTTACCACTCCCCAGATCTTCCAAAATGAAAAGACAAATACCAAACAAATATCACTTTGCAGATCAGTTTCAATTAAAATTGAAGAAAAATGTCAACAAAAATAGTTTCGACTCCATTGTGAAAGACATTGGAATTTAAAATCAAACTGAATATCAAACAAAGGGAAGATACATTTGGATATGAAAATATCACGGCAGTAGCAATTTACATCAATCAATATTGAGGCAACCCACATAAGTTGTGCACAATAGTTACTCAAGTGATTTCCATTGATCAATAATTTTAGGCATTGATTTTGTTAGCTATGAAAAACATGTATCAGATCATGTCAAGTTCTCAGCACTATCAAAACAAATGAATAGGTGAGTGGAAACAGATCCTAACAAAAACAGAGCATGACATTTTATTTGTACAATATAAAAATGCTTTTTTCTAACATCTTTAAGAGAAATTAAACAAGTATGCAGTAAAGAATTGCAGTAATCACCTAACCTTCTGTTTGAATCCTGCTTGAATGCTGTAACTTCCGTATCAGCCCCATTTGAGAATCTCAAACGGACAGATGATTGATTTTTGACTTTGGCGTGAAGTGGAGGAGGAGAAGCAATGGACCAATGATTCGTTATGGACATATTGTATCACCTAGACAGAGAGGATTTATGCTGTTACATTTCAGTAACAATCTGAATCGATTGTAAACGAGTGAGTTTACCAAACAATTGCAGCGAAATGATCACATAAAATGGTGAAAAATTGTTCAGTTTTAGCAAAATCTAACTATTATCACGAAATATGAAGAGCAAGGAAATGCAGAACGATTGGATCAAATGCCTAATCTACACTTATCAACAAACAAAGCGGTATCGATCACCACGATCCTAGAAAATGAATCGAAACCTAGATCCAGCCCCCGAAGATGCCATTTTTCGCATGAGAAAATTTTACAGATTCGGATGTAGTACCATACCTTTAAAATCGAGCTCAAAAGTCCAATCCCACGCCACGAACGAGCATCGACAGCTCGCGAAAGAAACAGTGTCGCCGATCCACAGCATCTCAACGAGAACAATCGTTCCAGAGTAACTAAATGAGATAGCCGCCGCGTTGCAACCTCCGCCAAAGCCCTAATTGGGCCGAACATACAAGGCCCAATTGATAACCAAAAAACAAAGGACATTCGTGAAAACGAGAGTTCTAACCTAGCAGTAACCCTATCTCTCTCTATATATAGTAACGAAACCCCTTGTTTTCATCGTCCATGGCTGCGGGCGTAAAGCGGTAAAGCTAATCCTAGCGCCGCTGCAATACGGTTTGTTCTTCCCCTTCTTGACCTTGTTGTCTTCTTCGTTCGATCTCTTAGTTTCCATTTTCGGTCCATTCTCGATCTTTGGATTTCTTGGTGATGAGACAAATGATAGATGACGAGTCCGATTTAATCCATTCCATTCAACATGAGGACGAATCGAGGCATTTGTCTGAAAGAAATCCTATCGCTTTCTCCTTTTTCGTTCTAATTTCATCCCATACTCATTTTGATTGGCATTATGATGAATCTCCTATCATTTCTGAGAACTTTTTTTTTCTCTGACAGAATGCAAACCTCCTACTCATTCTGAATGCCACTCCGAGTTTCCTTTAGCATATTTGTTGTCCGATCATGCTTGCCATGATATGGAACTTCGATCTAGTTTCTATTGAATTTTCTCGTAGATCGTTATCTACAAAATAAAAATTTGTTGAAAATTTTGGAACTAAGCTTATTAAGTTTCTTTTCTTAAAATCTGATTGCGGATAGAGTTTCGTCAAGATTCAATTGATTGATGTGTTTGTAGTTCTATTAATCGATCTTTTACTGTAAAATGGATTCAGCATGCATCTTTGAACTAAATGAATGAGCTCTTTTGAGAGGGAACTTAGAAAGGAAACCAACTCAGCTAATGCGTAGCTCTGTTTACTCCGAATGAGGGAAAGAAGACACAAAAAAAAATTCCTTAAAGAAGGAAAAGAGAAGAGATACGTAGGGAAGGAAAGGAAAATAAACAAAAAAAAATTACCGTCGTCTGCGATTTGCAGATTGGATTCATGAATCCATCAAAAAAAGTTCTCCGTATTAAATTTTTTATAATTTTTATTGAGAAAATTATAAATAAAATGTTTTTTTATTTTTAATCATCCAGGAACGTCTTATTTTAATTTTTATTAAAATAATATCTTTAATATTCAATTATGTACGATTATTTAGATTTTAATTTTTTACTAAAATTGACATCTTTACTATTCAGTGTATAGTTATTTAAATTTTAATTTTTTTATTAAAATGACATTTTTATTATTTAATTGTATATAATTATTTACATATTATTTTAATATTTTATATTTATCTCTCATTTAAATTAATTTAAATTGATTGAATGCATTATTATAGTTATCATTTTATAATTATTGAACAATTATAATTATTATAATTTTATAATTATTATAATATTAATTTTTAATTATCATTTTATAACTATTACAATTTGAACAATTGTAATAATTATAATTTTACACTCAATTGATTTAGAAATAATACACTCAATTTGAACAATTATAATAATTATTATAATATTAATTTCTATTTCAATTACATAATACACTCAATTGATTTAGAAATTAAAAAGAAGATAATAACATTGAAGGATATAAATTCACCTTATAATATCTATAAAATTATAATTATTATAACTACTATAATAGTTACGATTCTACAATTATTTACATTACAATTATTTATATTATAACAACTACACAATTTCTATTCTTATTCACATTAAAGATTCTATAACTACTACAATTATTTACATTATAACAACTACAGTTCCACCATTCTTATTCATATTAAAACAATTATAATTTTGTAACTACTATAACGTGTCCTATCAATTTAGAAATTAGACAAGAGATAAAAATATTAAATGACAGTTGAATAATTATATAACAGCAAATGAAATATCTTTTTGATAATTATATACTAAATTGCAGTTGATTTATTAAAAAAGTTCATTTTTATTTGCATCGTCCTAACTTAAAAAAAATGATAATCCCAGTAGCCACATCTCTGGGGGTGGTCGGCCCGGTCCCATGGAAGTTTCCCACCGACCACCAAGGTAAATCGGAAAGCGCATACGGCAGTCAATCCAGATGCCCAGTATCCTTTGATTGCGTTCCTCATTTGGAGAAAAATTCCTGCAAATACGCCGTAGCTAGGGATCGAACCGCGGGTCCCTGAGTTACAATCCAGATGTCCTACCGTTGCACCAATGATAATTAAAAATTAATATTATAAAATGATAATTAAAAATTAATATTATAATAATTATAAAATTATAATAATTATAATTGTTCAATAATTATAAAATGATAACTATAATAATACATTCAATCAATTTAAATTAATTTAAATGAGAGATAAATATAAAATATTAAAATAATATGTAAATAATTATATACAATTAAATAATAAAAATGTCATTTTAATAAAAAAAAAGGACCGTGACTCATGTAAGTAATTAATTTGGCGGCAATAAGGCCGTGACTCATGTAAGTCAATCAATCAAATCATTTCCTATAATCACATTAAAGACAACTATAAACACTAAAAACTGGTTAAAACCAAACAAGAAAACAATTACCAGTGAACCATCAAGCAATAACATCTTCAGATAACGATGCTCTGCGCTAGCAAAAGTACCAAGAAAGAAGAATCAAATACTAACAAAGGCCCACGACACTTGTGATTTGTTAATTCAATGGGATTCTTCTATTCACATTCAATCTAGAAAGAACACCAACAGCAGCAATTCAATTCATGATAACATGGCAGCAACAATGGCAGTACTTCACATAACAAACTGGCTAGAACCAAACAAGGCTAGCAATTACCAGAGCACCAACAAGAAGTAGCAATGCCTTGAGATAGACATCGGCTTGTTGTCCATTGTGAACTTCCCGAGGAAATCCGTGAACATGATGCCCTCCATGGAATGCATGGCCATACCCGTAAGGAAAACCAGCACCGGGGCCATAAGCCGAAGTTGCAGCAGGGAAGCCATGAACTTGGAAGCTAAGAAGTGGGAACAAACCACCAATGGCAGTAGAGAATGTGTAGTTACCAAACCTTGTGTTGGCCAGCGGAGTTCCGCCCATGAACCATGGATTCCCATGATGAAAGTTGTTGGGGTCGGGTGGCGGTGCCGTTGCGGGCCTCTGCCCTGCTGGGCGGTGAGGAATGTTCATACCAGGTGTCGTTTTCGACCGTGGGTCAGTAGAGTTCTTCCCTCGGCCATAGAGAGGAACCAGCTTTTCTTCCTCGACGATGGCCTTGCAGACAGGGCATTCAGAAGATTGAGCGTGACCATGGAGCCATTTGTAGAGGCAGGGCCAGCAGAAGAGGTGACCACAGAGGGTCACCACAGGATCCTGGGCCAACTCGAAGCAAATGTTGCATTCAAAGCTGCCTGCATCATTGCTGCCACTGTTTCCGCTGAAGGATGAGTTATGCGGATCCCCACTAGACGAAGACGACTCCCCAATTCCACTTGCCATCTATGAAGCCTGAAATCAAAACTTGCAAAACGAGAAGAACAGAAAGAATCAACAAGGAGGATACAACAAAGCCTAATCGGAACTGAAAACACCGATTCAACGAATTATTCGACTGGGATTCAATGAATCAAAGCCCTAATCTTAGGATCGGACATATATGATCGTCGAACAACCAAACCCTAGCATATACTCGGGAACGCGGAATCAGAATCGAATGGATCCAACGAGATGCCTTTGCGAGATCTTAATTCCCAAATGATTAATCCTCGTATCTTCTATCGATCTAGGGTTGAAATCGACGACACAAACAGATCCAGACGCAAAAGAGGGCACGTATGTGAGTTTTACCCACAAAAAAAATTCTCACGAAATCACAAACAAAAACCTAAAACCGATCGCGACGAGGCGAAGAGTAGGGGCCAAGGAGTACCTGAAAACGAAATCGATCGGGACGAGGCGAAGAGAGACTTCGAGCGGTCGCAAATCGAGGAAGGAGATGAAAACGAAACGGAATTGTGAATGAGGGAGGACGAGCACGCGATCCTCGATTCCAAGGGCGGAGGAAGCTTCCAGATACTTTCATCGCCGCACACTACCGGATCTTTTTATCCAACGGGTTCGGGTTCGGGTTCAAACCCGTGAATTAATTTTGGGAAATATATGATTTCACTCTGGTAATTTACCTATTCTTCAAAAAGGACCTCTCCAAATTTTCAATCGCTTTATTAGAAAAAGGTTAACATATAAATATTACATAATATTGAAATAATTTTTTAATTCAATATGACCTTTTATTTTTTTATGAAAATTTCCAAATGATTTTGTTGGTCAATAAGTACAACATTCATGAGTATATTTGATGTTTAGATTGATAGAGTTTATTTATACTATTTTGATAAAAAAAAAAAGCATATAAAACATAATTTCACAGTAGTGAATTCCATTTCTTAAGCTCTATAAATTTATGAACGACTTGTATTAAAATTAATTGTTAATTTATTTTGTATATTCGAATAAATAAAATTATAGTGTTTTAATGAAATAAGAAAAAAAATAAGTTTGAGATGAGTTGATAGGTTAAAAACAACTTCTAAGGAGACTTGAACATGTGCGCCTGTAGCTCAGTGGATAGGTTCGACCCCTACCTGGCGCGTCTTTTTATTTTTATTTTAAATTTAATAATTAGCTTTTCAATGAAACGGTTAGCGGTCGGATCGACGGGATTTGTTTTTTATCAGACGGCTCCTACAGATTGATGTTTAGTCCCACATCTCAAATTTTTATATTCTCAGATCCTTATAAAATATACTTGTACGGCAGGAAACTCTAAAGCCCATGGGATGAAGTGATAGGATCCAACGATCTAGGAAAATCCCCGGGTCCAATACCGCAGAGATGCGGACGCTTAATGGCGATCCATTAAATTTGATTGGGTATCCCATCATGGGAGGGGCTGAGACACGCGTGGAGCCTTTCGATCAGATTTGTGGATTCATGACCGTTCCTTCACAGTAATTCACTTGGCCCCACAAGTGGGTTAACAGGACGGGGTTTACATTCCCGTGGGCATAATTTTTTTTAAATATCAAATAAAAGATTTTATCAAAATCGTTCACTCATTT
Organism: Curcuma longa; assembly: GCF_044706935.1. Classification (NCBI taxonomy): domain Eukaryota; kingdom Viridiplantae; phylum Streptophyta; class Magnoliopsida; order Zingiberales; family Zingiberaceae; genus Curcuma; species Curcuma longa. Next base: position 17,879,750 of record NC_133871.1, on the reverse strand, counting down.
TTTTGTGTTTTGGATGCTTTTGACAATTACAATAGTTTTTTATTTATGGTAAATTAATCAAATGGATGTAACTCTGGATTCTAAAAGCAATTGTTTGATCACCAACAAATAAGTTTTTTTAACTCAAAGGATGCAATTAACTCATTTTTTTGTGTTTTGGATGCTTTTGACAATTACAATAGTTTTTTATTTATGGTAAATTAATCAAATGGATGTAACTCTGGATTCTAAAAGCAATTGTTTGATCACCAACAAATAAGTTTTTTTAACTCAAAGGATGCAATTAATTAGCTATCTACTAAGGGCATCGGTTTTTGATGGATAGTTCGGCTCATCAAAAATCCATCATTTTGCAGAAGAAAAGGATAGGCTGATCTACCATCTGAACAGATTAAAAAATCTTCAATTTAAAATAGATTATAAGTTATACAGTCAACCTCTAAAAAAGTTCTTATAATTTATTGAATTCGATCTTAATTCCCAATAAAATTTTTGATTTTACATTTATACATATTAGCCAAAATAATTGGCATACAAAATTTATAACTTTCATTTTATATATAAAAATCTTTCTCAATCTGTGAGCCAACCTTAGCCCGCCACGAGTTGGTCTATCTAAATCCGCAATCCACATGGACGGACCTATTTATATCAATTTTTAAATAAATTGATAAAATTTTAATTCAATCCGTTTAAATTATTTAATGGAGTGGATCAATCCGATAGATTCAACCTAAAAGAACTCCTTCTCGACCCTTGGGCCAATCCAAACCTGTCAAGGTCCGATCAATTTAAATTTGCAATCCATGTGGACTGATCTGTTTAGATATGTTTTTAAATAAATTGATAAAATTTTAATTCAATGGATTCAACCTAAAAAAAATCCTTCTCAACCCTTGGGCCAATCAAGCCCATCATGGATCAATTCGTCTGTGCTCGTAACTTGTATGGATTTGTCCATTTAGATCCGTTTTTAAATAAATTAATAAAATTTTAATTTAATCCGCTTAAATTATTTGACAAGATAGATTAATTTAACAAATTCAATCCAAATTGATAATTCTATCTCTTAGTTATTTATTTGTGACTTGAATAAAAGATTGGTTGCTAATCAAAGACTTTCATATCTAAAAATTGATAACTGGTGTGATTTACTTAGAAATGTATTAGAGATATCAAACCACTTATTCTTTGGATGTTGATATAGTATTTATGCTCTCGAAGTATGGTTACTGTGGGATAGATTTGTTGTAATGAACAAAGGCGAAGTTGATGCAATGTCCTCCTCCGTAATAATCAATTGTAATTTTCTGATTTATCTCCTCACAATAATGATGGAATCGATCATGTGGGATCGATGGGTTGATAAATTTTCAAATATAGTAGCTACATATCAAACAATGGATGAGCATTAGTCGAGTCATAACAATATTGAAGAATACAAACAAATAGACACATGGCGAAGTAAGAAAAAACTCATGAAGCAATTAAATGAAGAGAGTTTCTTGGTATGCACCGTGCCTAAACTCATGATTCGAGAAATGATGCGAGCCGATGAACTCACAAATGATGAAGTGAAGAGCCATTTGCAGGTGGATTAATTCTTCTTCTTCTTTCCAATTTCCACATGTAGTGTCATGATACTAATCCTAATTGCACTGTGCTTGATTTTCTTCATTGCTACACAGAAATACAGATTGCACACTCAAAAAACAAGCAGAGCAATCGTTAGAGGCTTACGGGTTCCCGAAGAACAATACACGAATTTTTCGCAGCATAGTGTTTCACAATCTGTTTCTCTGATGAGTCCACTGCATTCAGGCCTACAGGGAGACAGCTCTGAAGATGGAAAATCTGAGAGCTATAGCTTCAAATGAAGGAAATTAAGAAACTTAAATAATCTTGTATTCAAAGAGTTGCACAATTCTAATCGCGGCTTACAATAATTCCGGTAGATAGATACCGCAAACGGAGAAGATCAATGTCCATTCATTTGCTTAGCTTGGATTTTGTTTCTGTGAGACAATATTTGAAATGAAGCTAGCTAGAGTGGCCATTTCTTGTTCATGATCCTCATTCTTGTGTGCATGGAGTGGAAGAAATTAATCATCATATATCAGCTGAGTCATTTGGTTCTTCTTCGTGCAAGTTTTCTATTGGTTTTGTCTTGTTAAATTTCAAGAAATTCCACAACAAACTCGCTGCTTTGTGTGTGGATGGTCATGGTCCACAAGAACAAGTTGGAAGAGATCAAATTGGAAAGCAGCAGCTTGGCAGACAAATCCAAATGCTGCAAGGGAATCTCGTGCCTTGTTCAACTTGTGCTCTATCTGGATTTCGACTTCACCAGGAACAAGAAAGGACGAATAATGTGAGGAAAGAAAGAAAGAAAGAAAGAAAAAGTAGTTTTGTGATAAAAGATGATAAATCTAGGGGCTTTGTTATATGTAGTTTTGATTCTGTATAAAACTGAACAGATATGAACAGATATAAAAACTGGCTTTGAAAATATTATTGGATTAATTTTGAATATTTAAAAATTTGAAGTGTTCAATTTAGAGATAAGTTTGTGACTGATTTGTGTATGTATTAAATTGCAAAGTCAATATTCCACGTGAAATTAATTAAAGCAAACGAACACATTGCAAAAGTCAATAGTCCACGTCGAGTTTGCATGCATGCTTATCGGTTTATTTATTATATTGTATTATTATTATTATTTTATTAAATTGCTTTAGATAACTTATTTGATTTGAACTGTTCACTGAGATCCGTTTGTTTAAAGTGAAAAGATAGAAAGAGAATATTAAGTTCATGGAAACATTACGAAAGTTCAAGGAAAGTGTTCTAATGTACTACAGCTAGCATTATTAGAACAAAATTAATTTAATCAAAACTTTTAAGGATAATGATAATTTTTGTCAATATATTTTTATATACTTTTAAAAATACTTATTTTCTAAATAATTAAAGAAACTAAAATTTTACAAATTCAATCAGTTTTTATAAGAATTATAAATGACACCATTATTAACAACCACTAAACAGAAAATATATGCTATGGCTACAATGTAGTGGTAGTGCACTCATGCAATCTGCCAATCAAAATTGAATTAATTCAGATTTAATCAAAATTAAATAAATTTTTTTAATAAATTAAATCAATTGAATTTTTAAATAAAAATTAAATAAATTGAACTAATAAAAAATCAATTTAATTAAAAATTAAAATTTTTAAATATTATGAAAGATTTATCGTTTAATTAAGAATTTATATGTTCACCTACTTAAGAATTTATTATTTTATTTATTTAATTTAATCAAATTTAAGATTTTAAAATCGAAATCGAATTAAATTAATCGATATAATCTGATTTTTTAAAAAAATTAAAATTCTGAAATAATTGAATCGTATTTTTAAATTCAATTTGATTTATTTGATTTAATTGAATTTTTGCTCATCCCTTAATATTCACCTCTAGTTTAATTTCTAACTATGATGTATTGTAAGATATTTTTTCAATGGGATAAAATCTAAACTAGCCATGACCATTTCCCACTCAGAATCTTCATGAGATTAAAAGGCAAAACATCTAGCTAGTAAAATTAGCAACTCAGAAATAGAGCAGACGAATCTATCTAGAACGAGCAACAATGGCACATCGGAAGCATTTAGGCTTGTTAAGTCTATGGAGGTTTCGGCTTCAGCATTCGAAAAAACACAACACCATTGCATTGTTGCACTTCCATTTATTTATTGACGCAATGGCCGAGTCACTAATCTGGCCACCCTGGACAGAGATGAAGAAGTCATTACTCAAATCAAGTTCCAAGAAGCAACTAAACACAACGAAAAACATTACCAACAATCCACTCATATGAGGAAATAAATATGCTAATAATGCAGGGGAAAGAAAATACAGCCAGCCAACAGTATTAAATCAGTTTGAACCATTTGTTTCAGCTGAGTTAAATCTCAATAGACGTTGTGGGCCAAAAATTTTCACAGGATTTGAAAGTGAGGTTGATGGTTTTCTCATCAAAATAAAAGTAGATCCTTGGAGTTTTTAATGGATCAATACAACATATAACCTAATGGTTGATGCAAGATCAAAGTGTCATTCATGATTAGTGAACTAGTACGAAAGCCCAGACATCAACACAAAGCAAATTGGAAGCATCATGACAATCTACAAGAATAAATTGAGTTCAAGTAGCTTGCCTCTCAACAATCAAATCAAAGTACAAAGCCTTTAATATATACACATTTCTTTATTATTGTTGTTGTTGTTGTTTACTCATTTTGGAATCTAGGCAGCTGCAGGATAATGATGAGATAAATTTGTCTTAACGCATGATGCTTTCATAGTCAAATTAATTGACAAATAACAAAAGTAATAAGAACCTGAAATTTGAAGAGGCAGGAATTCAGTTAAGCACCTACCAAGGACAGTTAGGAACCTAATGATTGTCATTTGAGAAGAATAGAAGTTGTTTTTCCATGCTATTCGTAACTGAATGATGTTCCTTGTAAAAATTAAACAAAATTCTTAAACTATAGCGTACCTGACTGTTGAAGTAAGTCACCAATAGTTACTTGATAAGAAAACTAGACCCAGAGAACTGAAAAGTTGAATTAAATTAAGGACCTACCATTTACCCAACCAATGTGTCCTTAACCTACAGGTATCTGAAAGTTGCAGTAATTTGGCAACCTAAAGAAGAGTTAGACAGTCAATGGCAGACACATGTAGATATAATCTCTGAAAGGCTGAAAAGAAACCTACTTACTTTGTTGGAAATCTCCACAGAGTTACTGTTGTTTAGGGCAAACACCACTGCACCTCTGCAAACTGAGAGCTATTGTGGCCCAATTCTGGAGGAAGAAGGGAATGTACTACTCCAACTGCTAAAGCTTCCTAAGTAGCTTTTCCTTTCTGTGAGACAAGGAGAGTGACTGCCTTTGGTTTGGTCCCCATCAGTGTTTCATCCCGAGGGACCATCACTCCTCGCCCAACGCATTGCCACAATTGCTTCAATGATATCATCCATAGCTGATAGGCCATAGCTTTTTCCAGTGGTTTGAAAGTCTCCCTAGGCCCAATTCCACAGTCGTCTTGCTTCTCCTCGATTGTTGCCATGGCACATTTTAAACTAAAGTGACAAGACTTTTAGTTTTTGGTTCTGATATATGATAAGCTTATAAGCTCAACGCAACTAACTTGGAACACTGTTCATAACAAGAGTAACATGATAAAGCTTTTATTGAATAATATCCTTTATCACTTGATCGAGCATGTTGTGTTGACCTTATCATAAACAAAATGTGTTATTAATAGCAATATAAATTTACTTTTAAAAAAATATATTTAAATAATAAATAAACTCTATAACTTAAGGGCTACTCTAGTTGATTTTATATTGTTCTTTACTTGAACATCACTCCAAAATTGATTCCTCACAATTTAATTATTGCCTAAGATGTGAATACTAGTGTAAGGATAAATTAATTTATGTATTTATGTATAATTAAATGGTATGATTTTAGTCTCATAGATTATTTTCTTAATTCAAAATTTTCATATTTTAAACTAAAACTATGATTGATGTAATCAACTAATATAAAGTAACTTTTAAAATATTTTGAAGTTTGGTTAAATATTCTCTATTAATAATTATAAGGGTAAAAAAGGTATTTCAATTATAGAAGGGGATATTTTAAGAGAGAGTTTTTAGTATTAGTGAAAGCTTAAGGGCATTTATAGAAAATAAATTTAAGGGCATTCTAATAATTATGCGGAAACATATAATGCGGAGAGGAGTGAAGCGAACCAAATTATGCGTCTTCCATGGCTTCTCCTTCCTCGCTGCCACGACCGCCGCCGTCCGAGCCGCTTTTGCAGCGGCCACCCAAGCTCCATCCTCCGGCGGAGGAGATCTATCCCGAAGGAACCAGAAGCTCCGCCTCTTTATCCCTCAACCCCAGCCTCTTGATCGTCTCCGCCATCGTGGCCTTCGTGTTCGTCGCCTCCGCCTCCATCCACCTCCTCCTCCGCTTCCTTTCCTCCCGTATCCGCAGCTCTTCTGTCGCCGCTGCACCCCCTCCGCTACCTCCGCCACCTCCGACACCTCCAACACTCCCACCGCGACCTGACTCCCCTGCCTCCAACTCCGGCTTCTCTGACAAAGACAAGACAGCACTGGTGGATTCGCTCCCTCTGTTTTCCCTCGCATCCTCCCTGACCGTCCTCCCCAAATCCTCCCCTGATTGCGCCGTCTGCCTCAGCCCCTTCCGCCCGCACGACGAGCTCCGCCTCCTCCCGGCCTGCCGCCACGCCTTCCATTCACAATGCGTCGATCCATGGCTCCGATCCGCCCCCTCGTGCCCTCTCTGCCGCACCTCCATCACTCTCCCGGCCACACCCCTGCCGCCTCCTCGCCAAGAAGCCACCACTCCAGGAAGCTTCCAGGTCGAGATCGGAAGCGTCAGCCGGCGAGGAACAGCATCGGAGGCGGATCCAGCCACCGGGAACCTTCCGCCGCACCAGCGGACGTTCTCGCTAGGGTCGTCGTTCGAGTACATCGTTGACGAGGAAGTGGAGGCGGTGGTGGAGTGGATCCCGAGAAGGGTGGTTAAGGAAGAGAAGAGGGAAGCGCCGGCGCAGCCAGGCGAGGAGGTGGCGGAGGCGGCAGGGGGAGGAGGAAGGGGGTGGCTATCTTCCCCGCCTCCTCCGCCCTATCTTCCTTACAGCTGTCTGGGCGGTGGAGCCACCGCTACGACGGCGACGAGGGAGGGCGGTGGTCGCGGGATTTGGAGGGCAGCGCGCGGCGGGAGGCAGAGGAGGGCGGCTACTACGATTTCTACAGGTGGTTGATAGGGGCATAACCGTCATTCCCCTCTTCCTCCTTACACATCACGGAAGCTTCTTCCGCATCCGTCAAATGACGAAAATGCCCACTCTATTCCCCTCTTTTTTATTGAAATTCTTGCTGAGGTTTTGATCTAATATGGTCGATAGTTTAATGCAGTCATTAGCCCCACTTAATCCACATTATTTTGGATTACATCAAGAAAAACAAAGATTAAGATAAGGTAGGATAGTGATGGCTCGTTGTTCCTGTGGGCATTTTTTGAAGAATCCAAAACAACGTCACGAAGGTGACAGACAATGATCAGCGTGACTACGTAGCCCATGCTTTAGTACATACGTAGGGATGCACGGGTCACCGTCGATGTCGATGCATCAGCAAAACTGTAACAGTGACATGCTCGTCGACTGTCACGGTCACACAGCTCTAATTATCTGCTAAAACAATAACTCACAACGTTAGGTCCATAATCGAGAGAAATAAACACAGAAGCAATGCAACTGATCAGGGAAGACAACTATCCAATTAAACTGCCATAGTCTGATAAACTATGTTTGATTCAATGTTCAGCTTCGACTGCCTTTCTGAGCAACCGGTCATGCTTCAGCATTGAGCCAACGCTCTCAACCACCAGGATAGTCTGTACAATTGCAACTCTCAATAGATTAGACAATGGATTTTATCTAGGCAACCATGTTTGGTAAAATCAAATGCACAAATACCTGTAGGCACGCATAAGCAAGGCCAGTGGCGTAGTAAAAATTTGCATTTCCAGTCCCCTGTTAACGTTTTGAAGCTTTCAGCTAAAATAAAAATAATTTTAAAAAAAGGTAATAAAATAAGAATGATAAAGAGAGAATTACCCTCCAAATCCACAAGTTGTGCATAACAGGGCTGAAAAGAGAGACTCCAATATACCCACAGAAAAGAAAGAAAGAAAATTGCATATCTGCAGGAGTAACTTTGATTGTCATCACATGTCAATGTTCAAGTAGGAGACAAAGAAGATAGTGATGTGAATATTACCTGCGAGCTCATTGGAGAATAGTGCTACAAGACTCAGGTAAAGAGTCGAATCAGCAATCTGTTGAACAAGAAAAATTAATACTCAAAATTAACCGAACACAGAATACATGAGAACCAGCACGAGATTAATCCTGAAAAGTAAGTGAAATTGCATAGCACTTAACCAATTTGCTTTGGTCATAATAGCCTATGATCGTTCTATAGTTTTTATAGACCCTTTTTTTCTTTTGGCTTAATGTTGATCTAATGAATTCTTTTCTTTTGGCTTAATGGTGATCTAATGAATTTCTTGATTTGCTCGGTACCAAGAATCTATAAATAGTTTGAGTAAATAGTCTAGTCATTGTGATCGACAACAATGTAAATCATCAAATCTGATAAAAGTCAACTCAACTATCCAGCTAATAAGACAATTATTGCAAGGAAAAACAAACTCTCATTCACAATGAAGAATGATGTATATGAGCTGAATGTAATGTTTACATTATACTATGCAAGACTATCACTTTATTCCAGAGAAAGGCTAACTTTTAGAGAAGTTTCACAGTTCATAGTGCACACTAAGAACCCCGAGTCAAAAGAGGAAAATAATATATACTCTAACTCCAGTAAATGAGCCAATTAACTGCTTAATTTGAGGAACTGAAAACTTACTGATGGATAAGATTTTAGCATCGAAGATATTGCAATATACACAAAAGCAAGGAAGCACGGCCGGTGTTTTAGACGTATAGCCAACGGCAAGATCATGAAGAGAATATTGACATGAAAAACTATAAGGAAGAAGTTCCTGAAGAAGTCAAAAACTTCGGCAAAAAAATACCTGCAGTCATTGTAGACATATGAACAGGCAAATAATTAAAGCATACTGAGATACATACAAAGGAAACCTTCAACATGCTCACCAAAGTAAACCTATATTAGGGGACAAATCTTCAACAGTAAGAATAAACCCATATGTTCTGCCAAAACAAAAACAAAAGCAAGCAATTAAAAAAGGACATTTCTTGAAGCAATTTCTGCTGAAAGAACATCAAAATTTGATAATAAGGGAGATGCAGATAGCATTTCTAGCAGATACGTCTGCAGAACAGATTGCCTAAAACATCTATCAGAATAAAAACAAGAAAACAATTGTAAATTACGTGAGCAATCATTTCTCAAAGTATGAACTGGAAACTAAATCTCAAGGAAGAAATAATCTTATTCAAATAAGTGAGATATGTGAGTAAATCTTAATCCTGATAAGGTTTACAACGTGTAGTTTTTGGATAAGTTTTATCTTTCAACGTGTAGATTGCTTTCTGCCGGTGTGGTTTTTGTAGATTCTGAGCCAACAAGATAAGCATCTTAAATCATACCCTGATTTTGATAGTACGAAGATGCATATAATGAGAATACCAATAGTATAATTAGGAAATTCACAACAGCATCAACAATGTTTTGTGATGGGTGCAGAATAGAAATTCGAATATACATAGAAACCAGCAAAATATGTACTCCAACTTCTGTTCTTTTTGATATAGAAACATCCTTCATTGCATTCTTGATTTTCCACTTCATGAAAAAATTACAATATGCTCCTAAAGAGTATCATGAGAATATTACCTAACCAATTACATCTATTTAGGTGTCTAGTTTTGTCAGATATGAATCAGGCAAGCAATATATATCATGGAAGAAGGTGATCTTGAGATAAAAGGTTCCAGTTTAAGAATCTAACTAGCAATGAAATGTAACTGTAGATTTTCTTTCTTCAGGTAGTAATACACAAGTTAGAGGTGGATTAAAGAAATAGGCTTTGATGGATCCGAGCAGCCTAACACAAGGTACCCTGAATTTGACGTTGGCTAGCAACCTAATACAACCCACAACCTTTTCATCCGAGCTTGGGACTAACATTTACGGTTTTGGATTAAAAAAATAGGCATAGAAAAAATATTGCATCAGCAAAGAAAAAGTGAATAACACAGATACTTTAGTCATCACAGGTAACTTACTTCCTGAACATTTCTGTGATGCTTCCAATCCCCTTGAGGGATACACTACTCAAGAATAATACATAACCTAACCACACAGACACCCATAATGCAAAATGTAGCACTGGAATCCATGAAAAATGATTAATTGCTTTATCTGTTTGACTTGAAGTTCCTGAATTGACCTGACTCTTTGCTAAAGTACTGTTTTTGCTTGCATAAGAATTTTTCAGAAGAAACAACTTTGAAGGAGGAGCATCCAGACCATACCCTAACAAAAGAATGATCTGCAGTAAAGTTAATCAATTAAAGAATCATTATTTTTAATTAAAAAGTAGACGTATGAAATAATTATGTGAATAGCAAAGAGAATACCGGCACAATCAAGATTACTGGATAAAGAGATAGGTGCACTGCAAAAACCCATCCAAAGGCCGCTAATGGAGGTATTCCTGGCAAAAACAAAAATATTTACCTTTTAGCAACAACAATAATAGTAATTCTTCTGCTGAATCAAGCAATAACTGTCTAGCACACAGCAGCTAAAATCTAAGGTTCCACATTTATATGATGAGTTTTACTTCCATTAGTGGAAATAGTCTCATGTAATGCAGGGTAAGACTGTATACAATAAACCAGGGCCCTTCATTGGCGGAAACTTCATACACCAGACTACCTCTTTTTTTTTACTTCCATAAAATACACCTAACTTCTAACCATAAGTAGCAGTATAATTACCATATCAGCCAACAAACAAATAATTAGTAGAAAGGAAATTAGTTGCATAATACAAATAAAACATGATTATCATCATCCAAAAATGAAATTGATCGACCAAAATTAACATGGGAAATCAAGAAGAATGTATGGATAGTATTTTCTGTATCAATTGGATTAAAAGAAAACCACTCCTGAAAGTTTGAGTGAAAACTTCCATATTAATCACAAAAATAAACAATCTGATGTTTTAAGCATATACATAAAACCACAAGCATTCTGGGCATGATTAATTCACTTCACCTCATTGTATAAAAAATCCAGTAGTGGCACTACTAGCTTGGTAAAACATATCATCTATGATTTGAGTTGACAATTTTAGGACTTGAAAAAAACATAAAATAGTCCAAATGCATATTATCAGAAGTAAGCTAAATGTGTCAAATTGTACAATCAAAAAACTGGAACCACACGCTGCTAATACTATATGCATGGAATAAGCCTACAACAAGTAAATAAAATGCCTGCAAAAAATTATAAAAAGAAAGAAAGAAAGAAGAAGAACTATTTCACAAATCAGATTAGATGAGGATCAAAATAAATGGTAGATTGCAAAAGGCTAATAATTAATCCTGCACGAATAGCATTTTAATTGGTAACTTGTGAAATTTCTAGTTCGTATGTGAATCCTTTTTCCAACAGTAGTGCCTGTTTAAAGAACATATAATTAGAAGAATGCTTAATATTAACTAGCAATATATGTATATGCAATAGAACTCTCAATAAATAACCAGCAAGCACTTATATTAAGAAAGAAACTTTCAGAAAATCAAGGCTTGGTACAAATTATCCGATATCAAGACGTCGTCAATAAGAGAAGAAAAGAGGCTTTGCTTACTTGAGCAAGCTCCATATATAGCCATGACAACCATCAAATTATCAATTGGCGATGTAGATGATCCAATGCAAACGACAATCGTCATTGGGTTCCAAAGATACATTAAAGCAGCAAAATCTCCAGAATCTACAAAACCTGACAACAAAAGTAAGCTGAAATTAGTGCCTTATTTCAAATGATCCCCAACCCTACTTCACTTCTCTGTCAGTTTTATTTTTAACTCATGTACTACACTAAGTACTTAAACATATTTTATAGACCCAATTCTAAATCTTTGATCTATTACCAGTTTTATGATGCACATGGCAATCATACAGATGCTCCATGTATAGGAAAATTTGTCAACAAGTGCTAGTTCGTATAGTATATATATGCACCAACACACTTTGAAAAAGAAGTGTACATGAGAAAACATTATAAGCAATTAAAGTGAAGACAATAAACACTCTAACCATGCAGTTTCAAGGATTTGGACAGACCTGAAACTTCTACTAGCTTCGAGAGGTTGAGAATCTGCAAATGCTTGTGACGTGACAGCATAAGCTTCTTGCCAGTTGCACGGATAAGGGTGGCAGTAATAAAGTCTACAAGCACAAACAGCAGACTGTTTTTGCATGGATGAGAATTAAATTTCTAAATTTGAATTATGATTACAGCAACATGTAAACGATTCATTAAGAAGAATTCTGAGAGTTTCAAAGGCAAAACAGCAGAAGAAGTCATTTGAGAAGAGAATAGCCGACGAGGACATATGATTCTCAATCAACAAATAATACGATTAAGAATCAAAATTGAGGCAATATAAATTAATATAATAAAAGATGAACAGATGTGGTATCTATGAAGAACATCGAAATAGAGATTATTTAACTAACAAATAGCCAAGCTAGTATGACACCCATAGACAGTTAAAGTTAGCCATGCCAGTACCACATGAGATAAAAGAAATAGTTTCATAATTAGTAATGTTAGCCTGCCACAAAAGGATTGCAGAAGCACAAAACATAAGATTTTCATTATGAGACTACATAAAATAAATGAGGAGCTACCTGCAGTAGAAATGAGGAGGTCGCCCTTCAGATCTGCAAAAAAATCCCAAAGGAGATGTTTCGGAATATCAAAACTAAGCAATGTAACTAATTTCATAAAAGTTCAAGAGTAAGATAAAATTTCTCAAGGGGAGCTTACTATACTTATTCATCCAACAGAATGTATATAAAAATTTATTCTGAAACTCTTCCATCAATTTCTTACCATGGCTTCAGATAGGCTGATGCCTATCATTCGACACCAAAACAAAATGTGCAGATATAAGCATAAACCATAGTTATTTCATCTTTTTTTAGTTATATAGTTTCCCTAATTAGCAAGGCACATACCTTTTAGTACTAAGGGGCCCGAGAATTGACAGTAGCACAGGGGATCCATGATACATTGAACCTGGAAAAAAGGGACCAAAAACTAATAAATGCAATAGAAGAGGTATGTTCTGTATTCTTCTTATGAGGATCAATTAAGTTCCGAGCCAAAAGGCAGCAGATTCTAGTGCAAAGGGCTGCAGCCATCTGATTGTAACCAATAGATTTGGTTTGAAAACATCTACAATAGCTAGCAGATAATCACATTTCCACAGGTAAAAATAAAACAGAAAAGGCACTCAAATTATACCATTCATGTAGGAACAACATGCAGCCATGCAGGTGGTAAATCTACAATTATATAAAATTGAAACTATTCACCTACAAAGACACTCTTTTTTAATTGGTCTTTTCAAACAAACCAATCATGGTAACTTGCTGGCAGGTATCAAATGACTCGCAGTAGACATTGCCTCCATACAAGTATTACGTGCAAACAAAAGTACATTAATCACTCTATAACCGGCAACATAAGAATAAATATATGGCATAATATTTGCAATACAAGCTCAGATGATCACAAACAGAGTCATTAACATACTATAAGCATTCATTTATCCCAAATCGTATTTGATTCAACTTCGAGCAGTCATTTATATTTTCTCAAGAAACTAATATAGAAGCGCAAAGTTTAGTTAGTCCATCCCTTGTTTTCTTTCCCTAACGGCAAAGCCAGTGGTCATTTCGGTAGCACATTAGATTCATTTTGTTGCTCAATATAGTTGACACAATATGTCCCGGAAAAGAGCAATTCAGCTCTTTCCCCCTAGGAACTCGTGGAAATGGACTGACCTGAGTAGGGCGACATGGACGCCTGCTTGAGCCAGTAACCTTCCGCCACTGTAAGAACAGAAATCGAAAACAAAAGAGGTTAACGAGCGTAAATGATAGGAAGAAGAGAGTAAACGGAGCAAGTGACGGGGGTTCGTACGGCGGCGGAGGCTGGTGAGAGGGGTTGTGATCTCAGGATGAGATCCGAGGTGGAAATCCTTAGGCAAGCAAAAGAGGAGGAGGATACGGAAGGCGACCGCCGTCGCCGCCAGAGTCCAGTAGCCTCTGATCCCCGCCATGGCTGCTCTCCTTCCGGTTAACGAGAGCGAAGCTTTGTGTTCGCCGTTGACACGAGCGACGGAGTTCCGGCGATCGACGTAGGGTAACAGATCCGGTGTAGGACCTTCAATTGAAAAGTGCAACTAGCTCTGAGCCGGACGGCCCGGCCCATTTAATAAAGAATCGGTAAATCCAATTAAAATTGGGATAAATTTGAATTTTTAGATTTTTTTAATAAAAATTCTCTTTCCTCTTCTGTCATTCCTTCACTTTTCTATCCCTCTTCCAAAGTAAACACGACCTTTCATCGACGATCTGTTCGCCGGCCTCGCATCGCCATCGAACAACGCCGATGGCCGCCTTGCTCCCCGCCGTCCCTGCTTCTGCTTTGGCCTCCGGTGACTCCGAAAACTCTCCTAGCGTGTTTTCCCCCGGCTCGAAACGGCGCCTCGCGGTGGCCGTCTCCAAGCCTTCCTGGATCGTCCGAACCGAGGTCAGTAAACCCCTGCGTCTCCGCCCATACTCATTTCTCTCTAATTCTTCCTCGTTCCCTGAAAAAAGTCAGACGTAGTATGTGAAAAAGAGAAACCTTTACGGATTCAAAACGAGAGATCGCCCACTAGGATTCGAGGTTCTGAAGGTTAGAAAACCAGGAGATCGATCGTTTAGGTTTGACTGCAATGTTCCATGTCTCAATACAATTGCAGATATGTGTGTAGTGGATTGTTGCTTCTGGTTCGTAGTATAAATACAAAGTATTTGAAGATCCTTCTGTCCAAGCTAGCTTGTTGAGTTGAATCATGTCATGCCATTGATGTGGATGTATTATCCTTTTTCCGCCCTAAAATGATGTGTTAAAATGTACTTTGCCAGAAATGTGGATGCATTAGTAGTTATCTATCTTATTTGTATAGCAGTGGAATTCTTTAGCACCTAATTACCAAACTAATTGCACTTGGCAAAGGCTAAGTGATTGCTATCCATGCGCATAAGATTAGAAGGAAGGTGATTGTTTGCGTTAGAACCAAATGAAGGCCAATATTGCCTCAACTAATTCTGTAAGAAAAGTTGTTGGTCTTGTAAGTGTCTCATCTGAATGACCAAACTTTTGAGGACTCAAATGGATATATATTAGTTGAATTTTCCCCATAATTTCATCATTAAGTGAAAATCAGAAATCCATAGAAGATTACAATCCCCATCATGTAATAGTAAATGCATCTCTATTGGCGTTGTTTGTTTGTTTGTTTTTCTAGAAGACCTAGGACTAAGCATCAAGGTTTGGGATATCTGAATACATGCTTCGGAGATGTTTCATACATGTTTATTATTGGGTGCGATAAGATCAAGTTGGTAAGGATAAAAAATCTCCTTTCCTGTTTGTATGAATTTCTATGATATATGACGTGGAAGAGACCTCTTTACCAGAGTGTGATGTATGTACAGAACATTTGGAATAAGAGCTGTTAAATAGTTATTGATAGCTTGGAATGCACATTGCATATCTAAGGTAGCTTGTCTTTTTGAGATAGAATTCTTTTGTAGCTATTGTTCAATGTGTGATGATCAGTCTCATTGTTTGTCATGCTACAACACTGTATCATGCTGGTTAGTCAATTGATTTAAGCTGATGAAATTCTTAGTCATCTACTCCATACTGTTTCATGTAGACTGAATAAGGAACCATCTATCGTGATTTCGGAGATGGAGCTTTCCTGAAAAATTATTTCCCTGAAATTGGTGGAGATGTGCTTAAAGATGCACCAGAAGTTGGTTTTATGCAAGTTAAATGAATCAGGTGATCGATGGTTCCTAAGAACTTTCCCACATCTCTTATATAGCTAACTGGCTCCAAAGACATGCTTTTATTTCACTTGAACATCAACTCCTTCCATGATACATTCCCGAATAGAAAGAAACTTCTAAGTTTTGGAAGCTTTTCATCGTCCTTGTTGGACCTTGATTGTCTTAACTATTTGAGGTAGACTAGAGGAATCTTTTATTGAGCTCTATTCAATGCTACACCATTAGTAATTACTCAAATTGATTAAATCGTTTCATTAACTAACGTGTCCTTCCTCGATCCCTTGTGCCTTCCACTCTTGTTGATTTATTAGTCATCTTTAAATATCTCCATACAATATCAATATATTTTTTCTCATTGAAAAATAACAATGAGTTATTTTTTAAAAGAAACTAACAATCGGCTGATAACAGCATCCATATATACTTGTTCAGGCCTTTCTTCTGCATAGCAAAGTTATGCTTTTAACAACTCTTTTGTTACATTATCTCATTCCAATGTTAGAAGAGAGAAAATGAAGAAATCAGATCCACTGTGATGGAAGTGGAAGAATTGATTGTTATAATTGTTGAGGCAAAGATCTCTGATGTCGGTGCACTACCGTCCTTATCAACAACCTATTCTTATTTGCTTCTGATGCTTATTAACTTGATTTGTGCAGGGAGAACAAACTGCCTGGGCCTAATCATGCTTCCAAAGGGAGAGTGGCCTAAATGGTAAAATCTAGTTTCACACACTCGTGTCGCGTGAAGATCTCACGAGAAGCAAGCTATGCACTGTTGCAGGTGCAAGGATTGTGGTGGGAGTAGATTCGGCTACTGTAACCGCTGTCTCAGAACTGGAGAATACCACGACATAATGGGGTTCCATCGTAGAATGATGAAATCTGCTCAAAGATTAAGCAACCGGATGCCCCAAGATAGAACTGCAAGTAATGTTGATACTTCAACAAATGGTAGTTGATGTTGGAGGAAATCAATTACTGGCAAATGATTCCACAACAATCCATGAAAGCTTTTGCTCCGAGAACAATAAAGGAAAAAAAGGAATGATCGATTGAATCTGGATTATAGAATAGAATTGAAGTTTTAATGCTATAGAAAAATGTATATAACTTATAAAAGAAGTTTGAAGCCAGAAGTTTCTGTACAAATTAGAATTAGTGTTTAGAGATTGACAAAATGTAGCTTCAATGTATATAATTTTTTTGTTCAAGTGACTGAATATTTGAATTGTTAATAGAGATATAAAATGGTAGAGTTTCATATGTAATTTTTTTTCTTCTTTCAAGTAAATGAATCTAAATTATGCTCCTTTTGGTCCATTTGATCCTTTATCTTTCATTTTACTAAATTATGCTTTTTTTGGCTGTTACATGATATTTCATGTTAAAATTGTCCAAATTTAATAGCTTTTTAAATGCCTTCAACAATTTGCTATCAAAATGTGTCATCTTTAAAGCTAAAACACTTAAATTTTATGTTTGCCATTTTGAAATTTTCAATAGTTTTAAACCATTACAGTTACTCTTAGTGATTAATGCAAAGATGAAACTTGTAATTAAAGTATAAACATTGCAATAAGAACTTAAACATAACCTCAACACAAGTAACAGCAATTCCACGTTAACCTTCTCAAACCACGCGTATAAAAATGCATCCACAAATCCATTCTCTCATCAACAAATCCACAGCCACAATCTCAGCTACTTCCATGAGGCGATCCGTGGAGCTGTTGCCGCTGCTGCTGTTGGTGGTGGTGGCGAGCCTTGGCGTGTGGCCGCCGACGGCGGCGGCGCAATCCATCTTTGGGTTCAGGAGGTTTGACTGCTCAGAAGAAGAAGCCCAGTGGTTTTGCCGCAGTTGGCCGCGGCCGCGGCCGAGGGCACCGTCGCCGCCGCATGTGGCGGCGCTTCGACAGCCGACCGTGAAGGAATGCTTGGGCCCGGCCAGCGCCGTCAAAGGCTGCGTGCGCTCCCTCCTGACGTCCAGATCCTCCGGCGAGCTGCGGGTGGCGCCGGGGTGCTGTAGGGCGGTGAGGAAAACACCGGATCAGTGCTTCGACACCGTCGGCACCAGATTCCACTTCAGCCGCCCTTTTGCGGCGAGGCTGCAAGCGTACTGCTTGATGCAGGCGGATGACTGAGGACTTGGTGGTGCTCCGCCATTGAATAAATAGTATTTTAATAAAAGAGCACTGTTCATCATGAAATAGCATCTGGTTGGATTCATAAACTTGAAGAATGCAACGGCAACACTGATATTAGTTAAAATAAAACGAAAGAAAAAAATTGGTTTCAGAATTTGTGTTTTCGCTGCTTCCATTTGCTTTCAGACACCCAATTGGTTTAGTTTCTCCACCAGTGATTCAGCGAAAGAGGTGAGAAGTGCTTTCAGACACCCAATTGGTTTGGTTGCCTCACGGCGCCGCCTCCCGCCATAAATCCCTCGCCTCTCCCTCCGGTCTCGCCTCGTCAAAATTCCACTTTTGTGACCAGAGGCAAAAAGAAAAATATCATCTTTCGCAGGAGGATGATTCTGGCGTTCAAGAGCTGCATCCTCTTTTCGGTCTTCCAAAATCTCATCTTTAGCGATGATTTGCAAGTTTGATGGTGATTTAACATAGTGCTTTCCGTGCTCGGTTTGTGGAAGAGCTACTGCCGTCTTTTGCTTTTGAAATTTTGAGTTTTCTTCGGAGATTAAAGATGAGCTCTTTGTCGCTGCCGCCTGGGTTCCGTTTCCGGCCGACCGATGATGAGTTGGTGGGATACTACTTGAAGAGGAAGGTGAATGGACTTAGCATTGAGCTGGAGATCACTCCGGTGGTGGAACTGGTAATTTATGGTCGCTCATGTTCTGTTTGATGAAATGCCACAGAGAGCCTAATAAACGTAACTGCAACCATGATAAAACAGAACAGAAAAAATGGATTTCATTCTTTTTAAGCAATAAGAAAAGATTCATCATCCCCCACTCAATCCTTTCTAATCATTCTTTAAATGCTCGACTCCATGCCTGCAACTAACAGCTTTGTCAGAATATGGGCGTTGGAAGATTGTTGAATCTAATTCTAAGTTTGGAAGACAACAAACTGTAACTTGAGTTATTAGAAGTATATATGTTGCATCCATACAAACTAAAGAAAGTTTTTTCGAGTTTTTGTTGTTAGTTGAATATCGTGAAATTTCAGTTATGAGAGAAAACAAGATCTTAGCAATCATGTTTTGATAAATGCAGACAAGTCCTTTCTTCCTAAAAGGACTTGAAGTATGAGTGATTTATTGATGTATGCTTTCTGGGAAAAAAAGGTTCATGAATCATGAAATGAGATCTGTTATTGGAGATACAGTAAAACATCAAGAAGTTTCTGCATTATGAATCTCAGGAACAAGACAAACAAGGCAAACAATGCACCAAATCTTAACACACGCCAATGAACGGGATCAAGTATTAGCACTCCAGACACACTAATGAATGCATGAGTTTGGTTGTCTACTTCCAAATACGCCTGAACGACGGCCAAAAGGTTGCTCCCCTGTAGTACAGTATAATCAAGCAGAGGACAGGGAAGACGATGAGCTCCAGTATGAGCGGAATCAGATCGCCGGACTCCGTCCTCTGCCCGCCGTAAATCTGCAGGAAGATGTTGCAGGTGAAGGAGACGAGCAGCGCAAAGAGCGCCATGGCGAAGGACAAGCAGGCCAAGAAGTACTTGGTCGGAATGGCCCGCCGGAACTGCTGCTCCTTGTAGGGCGAGATGACGAGGGAGAGGAAGAGGATCAGCGAGGTGGCGGCGCAGGAGAGGCCGATGACGTAGGTGTGGGAGAAGATCTTGAAGGCCAGCCTGTCCATGTATACCGGATTCCCTGTCTTCTCGTCCTTCTCGCCGGGGATCGAGAAGCTCGACGCGAACACCACCGCAGCCACCAGCCCCGCGCAGGTCTTCCCCATCTCCATCAGCTGGTTCTTGCATCTCTTGAGCATCTCCTTGTGGTTCTCGCTGAACACCTCTTGCGCCGTCTTCTCCTCCTTGTTCCTGCTGTACATCAGTTCCCTCGGCACCATCTCTTTCACCGTCTACTCAATTTGGTGAGAAAACTTCACTTCCTCATCCTCAAGATTGAAGAATTAATTAGCAAAAAAAAACTTTTGATTGATTTCCTTGTTTACCTCAAAAAAAATGAGTTCATCTTGCATTTGCACGGCGTCGTCGTCCGTATCGGGAGGAATCCTCTCCGAAGCAAAATGCAGGATGGTCCCCCTCGACTTGGTGTGCGAGAGCAGCCAGGAGGGCAGGACAGGTTTGTCCCCCGCCGTCATCTGGCGGATGGTCTCCACGATCTCCCGGTTGCCGCTCTCGATCGCCACCTGAAGAACGTTCCGGCGGCGGCTGTCCACGTACGTCGCCGACTCCGGGCACACCTCCAGGATCTTTTTCACGAACTCGTTCAGGCCCATCTCCGCCCCCATGATCAGCGGCGACTCCGAAAAGCTCCGCACCGAAGACATCGACTCCAGCGCCTTAGTCGCGCTCTGGAGAACCCCCTTGACCACCGGCGCGTCGCTGCCGCGGGTGCCGTCGTCGAGGCTGAGGAGCTTGTTGACGAACTTCAACAGGAGCTCGCGCTGCTGGGACTTTTGCCCTGTCTTACGTTCCCGATTGCCATGGAGCTCCCGCCGCCACGAAGCCTCCATCGTGTAGTCGTTGGTATGTCCCTTGGCGAAGAACTCGAAGTTATTGGAATGCTTCGCTAGCCATTCTATCAGTTTCATGGCGTCTCTATGAACAACTTTTTGCTCGTACAGTTTTTGAATCTTGGGTGAAACTGTCAAATTTTCTTTCATTAAATTTACACTCCCCACCCCCTATATATCTCATTTCTCAA
The DNA here is from genome assembly GCF_044706935.1 of Curcuma longa. Classification (NCBI taxonomy): domain Eukaryota; kingdom Viridiplantae; phylum Streptophyta; class Magnoliopsida; order Zingiberales; family Zingiberaceae; genus Curcuma; species Curcuma longa. Next base: position 17,859,103 of record NC_133871.1, on the reverse strand, counting down.
AATGCTATGTGGACTTTTAACAAATTCTAAAGAAAAAGTAGACTAAAATAAAAAATGTCACCTCGCCATAGAAGTTTGAAAAGCCATATGCGAATTGGTCCTAAAATATTGCGAAATAACATGGAAATCCATTTTCCTGCAAGCATCCATGCATCCACAACAATATATTATAAGTTAAGGCAATCAAAATTCATAAGTAAACACATGTAAAAAAACAATAATAGTTACTTGAGATCCAATGAGGATAAATCTTATTAATTAATTAATTTTGATGTTCCTAATTATGAAAATCGTCAAAATAATTACCTCTTTCTTCATCTTCCTCTTTCTCTATTTCTTCTGAGTTGTCACCATGAATGCCCTGATCCTAATTACAGATAAATTTTAGGGGCAAACAACATTATTTCATGGAAAATAATTCATCACTATTTTTCTTTTTTCTTTTTTCCAAATAAAAGAAAGTAAACAGATTAAACCTCAATATCTATTATGCCTTGCTTGCGAGAGCGCTTGGGGGGCTCCTCAGGCAGGGGAATCGCTAACATTTAAAATTTTTGCAAAATAAATAAATATAAATATAAATAAAATAAAATAAAAGAAGGGATTAGGTTACAGTCATAGAGGAAGTTATCGAGTGATCCGAGAACCAATTGGCTGCGGAATGCCTCGGGAATGGTCACCAGCAGTTGCAATGGAGTCACTGCTCTGTTATTCCGTGTTTCTGCTAAATTTGGCCGGTCCATCGCAATCTTCAACGCCAAACCTGCAAAATTTCAAGCGATCGATCGATGGATACAAAGGTTTCTGGGAGATAATTAAATCGGTGCTCGATCGTGTACACACCCGGCGCATTGCCCATGATGGCGCAGTGGAGCGAGTTGGCTCCCTCGTACGTCCGGTCCTCCGGCGAGCATTTCCCCTTGGCCTTGTCCACGAGAAGCTGAAACACCTCCTGCTGCCCGTAGAGCGCCGCCTTGTGCAGCGGCTTCTCCCCCTTCTTGTTTCGTTTCTCCGCCAGATAGAGGGATTTGTTCAGCAATGCGTTCGCCGCCTTGGTATCGCCTGAGGCGGCGGCCACGTGCAGCGCTGTGTCGCCGTTGCAGTTATGAGCCTCGAGCTTGTCGTTGGGGAGCTGCTTGATGAGTTCGAGGGCGATCTCGGTTTTCCTGCGGGCGATGACGACGCTGAGAACGGGGTCGTTCATGAGGTTGACGTGGCAGCTGAGAGGTTTGTTCTTCGCCAGCCACAGGAGCTCCTCCGTGTCCTCCTCGAGGATCATCTTCTCAACCTTTGTGTAGTACCTCTTGTCGAAGTTGTTCGGCCGTTTAAACGGACCAAACTCGTCGTCATCGCTAGCGTCGTCACTGTCTCTGGCCGTCTCCTCCTCGTCGGAGAAGACCGACGGTGGTGAGGGTGGTAGCGCGAATGGCGGGTTGAGCTGGGGCGTTGTACTTGTATCGTCCTCCTGCTGTGGCAATGGGGACTCCGTCGGAGGGAAATCTCGGTGGACGTCGTCCATCGACGTCGACGGCTTCATCGAGATTATCAAGAGAGGAGCGTGCGATAGATGGACGAAGCCATGCACGTCGATATATAAACTGATTAAAGATTCAGTAGTGGGCAGATCTATCGCTTTACTAAATTAAGCTTTGCTTATGTCGGCAAACAGTATAGGGTTCCCACCCTGCAGCACTCCAAGTCTCGCGTAGTTTACTAAATCTGGAAGAAAAGCATTAATTTTTTTTCCTTTTTCTTTTTCTTTTCCTTAATTTTCAAACGGGTTGGATTTGAATATATCGATCGATGTATGTGTCAGCCTACTGAGTCCCAGTAGATAATTTTAAAAATACCTTTTACTATTTATTATTTAAACATAATAAATGTTATATATGGGTTGCGATGGAGGCAAGGCTCTGAAAGTCCGGTTTGATCCAAGTAGATGGCACGTCGAATAACAGGTAATTGACTTGACCTCACACTCCAACTCGGTGACCTCAACCCGATCTCTAATTCTGGTCGAAACTCGACTCCTACACAGCAGCCCACTCCGAGCTCTGGTTCTAGGCTACTTTGCTAGATCAACCCAGCTCGGCCGCTTCTGCTCAACTCCGGCGCCCAAGCGCAACATGAAAGGCAACTCAGGTCGGGGCCCAACTCCTGATCTAGCAAGTAGGCTCTGCTCGGGATCGGATCGTCGATCTTTATCTCGAGGTTTAGGTCTATACCCGACTCCCAGCACTAACTCTAAGGCTTCTCCCGATCATATTCCACCTCTTGGTCCTCGACTTATTCAGTACCCTGTTTAACAATATTCAACTAATTCTACTTCTTTCCCTCACCAATTAACCGTCGACAGAAGGACATAGGGAATCAGCTGATGGTATTATTAACCTACCCTCATTAAAATGGCATATTGATGCAATATGAAAATGCCTGATATGATTTTTCGCTACTTCAACGGTGATGGAACTTCCTCCCTCTTTCATGCTATGCAATTTTGGACAGGACTACTATCATCATCTCCCTTATTTAGACAAAATCTCCTTGCACAAATATCCACCTAAATTAACTCTTGAACAAGACAGGTTCTCCTTGCAGTTCTCACACTATCCTATATATAACTCTCACTCCTCACAAATAAAGGTAGGCGAGATTAACATATACACTCAATTAATCTTATTGCTATACTCCTTCCTTTTTGAGACAAAGAACTGATTTGAACATCGGAGTGGTCAAGTCAGGGCATACTCTTGACTTCCATTTTTATTTTTTTGGTTCTTATAAGATTATGAAGCCTGTCATCTGTCCTTTTCTTTCCTATTCGATGGTTGGTGACGTGTCTGAGAGGCGATCTTAACCGGCACAATAAAATAAAAGCATTTTGTCATTAATGAAATATTAAAGGCACGACTTAACTATAAATTTTGTTTGACAAATGATATCCGACCACTTCAATAGTACGTAATGAATAGACACGAGCCATGGGAATTGCCACGTAATTATTTATGGTTGCTCATGTGTCCGATCAGTTTGATAAAATGCCACAGAGAGTTTAATATATAAACGTGGTAGGTAGGGGTGATTCGACTGTGTGAGACTGAGAACATGAGAAAAGAGAACAGAAAAAAAAAGGTTTTTCATTCTTGTAAGAAATAAGAGATCATTCATCATCATCATCATCTCTATGCTGAGCAATCCGACAAGGCAAACCATGCATCAAAACTTAACACACTGATGAATTAATAGGCTCAAGTTTTAGCACTCCAGACACACTAATGAATGAATGAATGCATGACTTTGGTTGTCTACTTCCAAATACGCCTGAACGCCGGCCGAAAGGTTGCTCCCCTGTAGTACAGCAAAATAAAGCAGAGGACAGGGAAGACGGTGAGCTCCAGTATGAGCGGAATCAGGTCGTCGGACTCCGTCCTCTGCCCGCCGTAAATCTGCAGGAAGATGTTGCAGGTGAAGGACAGGAGCAGGGCCAGGAGCGCCATGACGAATGACAAGCAGGCCAAGAAGTACTTGGTCGGAATGGCCCGCCGGAACTGCTGCTCCTTGTAGGGCGAGATGACGAGGGAGAGGAAGAGGATCAGCGAGGTGGCGGCGCAGGAGAGGCCGATGACGTAGGTGTGGGAGAAGATCTTGAAGGCCAGCCTGTCCATGTATACCGGATTCCCTGTCTTCTCGTCCTTCTCGCCGGGGATCGAGAAGCTCGACGCGAACACCACCGCGGCCAGCAGCCCCGCGCAGGTCTTCCCCATCTCCACCAGCTGGCTCTTGCAGCCCTTGAGCATCTCCTTGTGGCTCTCGCTGAACACCTCTTGCGCCGTCTTCTCCTCCTCGTTCCGGCTGTACACCAGCTCCTTCGGCACCATCCCTTTCACCGTCTACTCGATTTGGTGAGAAAACTTCACATTCTTAAGATTGATTATCTATTGAAGAATTAATCAGCACAAAAAAACTTTTGAATGATTTCCTTGATTACCTCAAAAAAAAGGAGTTCATCTTGCATTTGCACGGCGTCGTCGTCCGTATCGGGAGGAATCCTCTCCGAAGCAAAATGCAGGATGGTCCTCCTCGACTGGGTGCGCGAGAGCAGCCAGGAGGGCAGGACAGGGTTGTCGCCCGCCGTCATCCGGCGGATAGTCTCCACGATCTCCCGGTTGCCGCTCTCGATCGCCACCTGGAGGACGTTCCGACCGCGGCTGTCCTCATACGTCGCCGACTGCGGGCACACCTGCAGGATCTTTTCCACGAACTCGTGCAGGCCCATCTCCGCCCCCATGATCAGCGGCGGCTCCGACCAGTTCCTCACCGACGACATCGACTCCAGCGCCCTATTCGCGCTCCGGAGAAGCCCCTTGATCGCCGGCGCGTCGCTGCTGCCGGTGGCGTCGTCGAGGAGGAGGAGCTTGTCGACGAACGCGAACAGGAGGTTGCGCTGCTCGGAATTCGACCAGTTATGACGGCCCGGAATACCATGGTCCGCGTCTGGCGAGGGGAAATTGAAGCTCATCGACGACGCCAGATCCGCCGGGGACTCACTTTTTCCTCCCTTGGAGCAGAAATCAAAGTATTTAGGATCCGTCGCTATGCATTCGATCAGTTTCATGGCGTCTCTGTGGGTTTCTTTAAGCTGGTACAGTCTTCTAATTCTATTTATAGGAGACACTGCAAAATTTTGTATCATTGAAATTTACATTCACACCCCCCAATATATCTCATTTTTCAAAATGTCCAAGACTTTTAAAAGGGTGCTCCCTAGCTATGTTTCGCCCTAAATTTTCTTTTACCTTATTAATCCAATATTATTATACTAATTTTTTTGTGAAAATTATTTTAATATTGATCAAAATTATTATAGTGATTTTGGTCAAAATTTTTGAAGGATATTTCAATGAAACAAACATTTTCTTTCCTCATTAACAAACTGAAATAAAAAAATTGGATTAAAGAAAAAAATGCGTGAAATGCGAACTCACCTTGCCTCAGAAATTTGAAAAGAAATTTGCGAATTGGTCTTAGAAGTATGTAAAATAGCATACGAATCCATCTTCCTGCAAGCATCATCCACATAAGTAAAGCATTTAAGAAACATTTTGTTTCCAATTTTAACTCTATGCCACTCATATTTTTAATCATTGATACTATAGATCCAATGAGAATGCTTAATTTTGGATGATAATACAAAAATCTAGTTGATTTCCATGGTGATTGATCCATCTATCCACTTCTTAGATCATCTATTTAAAAGGAGCATTTAGCTCATAAAACTCGTATGACCTGTTCATCTCACTCGACTCACTTAACTCTACTAGCTCGGTTTAATCTTTTTGGCTTACCTAACTTGAGTTGTTAGTTGATTCATTTCATCCAATTTACTTGAACATACTTAGTGCACGAACTATTTGTCTATATAACATACATAACTCACTTAAGCTAGCCTTGCATTTAGAAGAGAACTTTGAGTGATATATGATACCCGACATGATAATGGTGAGTTCCACCAGGCCGATAAAAGTCTTGCGCTTAGAAGGGGACTTCGAGCGAAATGCCTTGCTACCCTTTTCTTCATCTTCATCTTTCTCTACTTCTTCTTTTGAATTTTCATCCTCAAGGCCCTCATCCTAATTGTGGATAATTTTGAGGGGCAAACAACATTATTACACGAAAAATAAATTTAAATTTAAATTTAAATTTAAATTCTAATATACCTTGGAATCTCTTACACGGCACTTGCGACTGTCCTCGGGCAGGGGAATCCCTACCATTAAAAATTATATATATATATAGAATATATTAAAATTAAAAACAATTTTTATCAACTTAAAAACAAATTAAATATGGTAAGAATAAGATTAAGTTACAGTTATAAAGGAGGTTATCGAGGGAGCCGAGAACTAATTGGCTGCGGAATGCCTCGGGAATGGTGACCAGCAGTTGCAATGGAGTCACTGCCGCATTATTCCGGCTCATCGCTAATCGCGGCCATGTCGTCGCAATCTCCAACGCCAGCCCTGCAAATCATGCATCATACGTACGTCGATCACTTAAACTTCTCCCTGCAAATTAATTAAACAAGTTAAATCGGTCATACCCGGCGCATTGCCCATGATGGCGCAGTGGAGAGCGTTGGCGCCGTCTTCCGTCCGGTCTTCCGGCGAGCTTTCCCCCTTATTCACCAGAAGGAAAAACACATCCCTCCGCCCGTAGAGCGCCGCCTTGTGCAGCGGTTTCTCCTGCTTTTTGTTCCTTTGCTCCGCCAGTTGGGGGCACTTGCTTAGCAATGCCTTCGCTACCTCCCGGTCGCCGACGGTGGCGGCCACATGCAGCGCTGTGTCGCCGTTGTGGTTCGCCGCCTCGAGTTGGCAGTCGGGCAGCAGGCCGATGAGGTTGAGCGCGATCTGGGTTTTCTTGCAGGAGATGACGACGCTGAGCAAGGGGTCGTTCATGAGGTTGACCAGCCGGCCGCGAGGGTTCCTGGCCAACTTCTCCAGCTCGCCACTGTTCTCCTCGCGGATCAGCTTGTTGATCAGCTGGTGGTGCTCCTGGTCAAAGTCGATCGTAGGCCCAAACTTCTCCATCTTGTCGTCGTCGCTGCTCTCGGTGGCCGCGAAGCTCGGGAAGTCCATGAACGGGCCGGGTGGTTCCATCAAACGTGCTGGAGGTGGTGGGACGGCCTTAGACGACGCTTCGAGGAGGGTGCGATGAATGGATAATGCAGCCATGCATCCACGCACGCACGCCGATATATAAACTGAAAAGAAGAAGATTCGGCGGACGGATCGGATGCTTGCTTGTTGTTGGCGAACCGTATGGGATTCACACCCGCCAACACTCCAAGTCCTTCTCTTCTGCACCGTACGATTGCTCGATCTAATTATTGATTGGTCGGATATAACTCATTAAAAATAAAAAGAAAAGAAACGTTTTGTCTGTACTGAATCATTAAAGCGACGGTCCACTTTTATTTTTATTTTATTTTTTTTTATATCTAAACGGACGTCAAATCTCATGTATAATTATTTAATCATCATCCGTTGTACTTTTAAGTTTTTATGCTCGAAATAATTGTCATACCAAACTTGGTATGTAGGTCAGCCCGGTAGGGTCCACACACACACACCGTAAGCCCGTATCAAGTAATTCTAGGCATGACTCACGTGGCAATGTGAGTTTAAAGCAGATGCTTAATTTTTATTATTTTATTTTATTTAAAAATAAAGTTTTCGGGCCTAAACCAACACGAGTACGGATCCACCAAAGCCCAAACTAGTAAAGCCATGGGCCCAGCCCACCCTGAGACTTTGAACAGTCAATAAAAAGGAAGACCATTTTTATTAAGATGAAATCTGTCACCCCAACGGTCCCACATAATCGGTTCCACGATCATTTATGAGGTGTCACCCCAACAGCCCCACACGATTAATTTCACGATCATTTGTGAGGAGGTAAATCAAAAAGCTAAGCTATGCCTCGACCGAGATTCGAATTATTGTCCTTTTTTACAACTCTACTTTGTTGTAACCAACTCAGCTATACCTCGGGACATATCATTTTTATTAAGGTGACCATCAAGGGAAGACAATTTATTTTACATTGATGAGACATTAAATGGGCAACTTTACTAATAATAAATTGAATGGACAATAATTTTTACAAACTATAGATTTTGTTTAATAACTGATAATTTAGTACTTATGCATTTCGAGGCCTTGAATTTATTAAATTCATGGATTCATCAATCTTGTGACGTGTGGCAAACCAAGCAAGATAACATCTTCCCGAAGAAGGTCGTCGCCGGCTTCTTATCGGCTTCCTTCACCGACGTCGCCCGCTTCACCACCTGTACCACCTGCGACCCGTCGACGCCTTCCTTCTGGCACCTCTCGCCCTCCACCAAGAACGCCTTGAAGGCGTTTCGCACGTACCGAGCACCGTCGGCCACCGTCATCCTCTCCGCCAGTCTCTCCGGATACTCGTCGGCGAGGGCATGGTCGCCGTTCAGCACCGCCCCTAATTGCACCAACTCCGTTTGGAAATCCGACAGTTTTGCCATTTCCTCCGCCTCCAGAGCTCGCAACTTCTTGGGCTCCGGTAATGTCTCTGTTCAAGAGTCAAGACTTTTTTTAAAAAAAAACAGATTTAATTCGATCAAAATATAGATTAATTAACCTGGGCAATCCATTCTCGGCGTTGCACGTGTGAGCACGGCCTCAAACGTGCCTGCCCATGCATCTCTCTGCGTCAGGAACTCCTTCAAGTTGAAGATCTTCTTCACCGTCGCCGGGATGGAGGAGTGCTCGAATTGGGACGTCGCCTGCGGACCCGATGGCTCGTGAATCACTGCAATAAAAATCGCCAAACGTCTAAAGATCATAGATATTGAAGCCGCAAGAATCGAGAGATCATACCGGTTCCAGGTTCAATCCAAGGCGATACGAAGATGGCCGGAACGCGGACACCCAGGCGATCGAAGTTGAAATAGAAGGGAGCGGGGCCGACGACGCCGTCGGGGCTGGGGACGCCGACGACGGGGGTAGGTACGTGGTCGAAGAAGCCGCCATGCTCGTCGTAGGTGATGACGAAGAGGATCTCGTCCCACTGCGGGCTGGACCGGAGGGCCTCGTAGATCTCCTTGACGAGCCTCTGGCCCTGGGCGACGTCGTGCGAAGGGTGGTCATCGTTGCCGGGGAGGATCTTGAGGTCGAAGTAGCGCTGCTCGACGACGACGTAGTTGGGGAGTTTGCCCTTCTTGCAGTGATCCTTGAAGGTGAGATCGAATTGGTGGAAGTTGCCCAAGTATTTCAACTGCCTCAAGTTCCTGTCAATAAATTTAATTCTAGTAAATTTGGGGGGATTAATAAAAAACAAAGAATTTCCATTTTAGTGCTTATATTTTTTATGTATTCCATTTAGCAACCAAAGTTTGGAAGAATAAAGAAATTTGTATTTTGCACCTCATATTTTGACAGTTAAAATGTTGGTATCTATCAAGGATGTGTATTAAATTTTATAATTTCGAGCACCTAACTGAGTTAATTGGGGGATCAAATAGGGATGGAACAGAGGAAGCACCGGTAGAAGAGCGTCGACGGCGGGAACTGGTAGTAGATGCCGAAGGAGAAGCCGGCGTCGTGGAGGTTGTCGAAGATGGTCCGCTGCGGCAGCCCCGCGACGAGCCGCTTGTTGTCGTTGCTCGTCAGCCCGTTCGACGTCGCCGAGTGCACGAACGCCCGGTTCGGCTGCGTCGACGCCGGCACCGACGCAAACCACCGGTCGCACACCGCGAACTCCCGCACCAGCTCCTCGTACACCGGCACGGCCGCCGGGCGGAACCCGTTCATGACCGTCTCCGACATCCCCGCCCGCTCCCGCTCCGCCTCCTGCACGAACCCACTCATCGGCGGCGCCGCCACGCCCGGCGGGGTGATGGGGGTGGAGGCGGCGTCGACGAAGGGTACGCCGTATACCTGCTCGTAGATGGCTTGGATGGAGTGGCCGGGGTCGGGGTCGACGTACTCCGCTCCGTCGCCGAAGTACAAGACCCCGGCGGCGGGGTCGGCGGTGGAGATCGGGTTGAAAAACTGTCTGTCGCCGGAGACGCCGTCGATTTCCGGATTAACAGTCTTCATCCAGCCGAGCATGTGGTCGAAGGAGCGGTTCTCCTGGACTAGCACCACCACCGTCTTTATCTTGCCACTGGCGTCGGTCGTCGACATCGCCGCCGGCGCTGATCGCTAGCTTTCTCAACAAATATATGTATGCTCTCTGTATCTTGAAGAAAGCAAGAACAATTCATAAAAATATATAGAGATCGACGAGAAAGGATAAACACGTTTGAAATGTGAGAGTTTGTTTATTTTTCTTGATGTATCAAAATAAGCTGAAACTTCTACAACTCTATTTCTTCTCACAACTTAATTCTCTTGATTAAAGCCACTTAACTTGGTTTAGGGCAATACAACAGAGCAATAGATATTTCTTTGAGCACTAGAACAGCTCGATTTGGTTGTAACTGGTTAATTAGTCTCACAAAACACATGCTAATTATGTGTTTTCGTGGCTTGTTGATATTCTACAAAAAGGCTGAGTCACCTTCTTATTTTGGGGTATGATCATGTTAAATTGTGAGATTATTGTCCATTAATTTGTTCATCGTTCATCGACTGAAAGCTTTATAGACAAATTTTTTTTTTTAAAAAAAAATAGTGTTTAAGACTTGCACGAGTCGGCTTTAGGTTGGTGTATAGATTCGTATGATCAGCGAATGGAGATACATCCCTTTAAGCAATCATGTGGGATAGATCTTAAAATTGAGGGGCCTTTAATAAAAATATTCTATAGAGAATAATGTTATAAACATTATTTAATTGGTTGGATTAAAAACGTAATCATCATCGTTGTTCCGACCAATACATCGTAGATGGTTCCAATCATTAATTCAAGAATCGTCGACGTGCACGCTCTTGAGATAAAGTTGCGAAAGGGGGAAAAAGAAACCTGCAAAGTACTCAAAAAAAAATGGTTAGAATGACATCGGGGGTGAGTCTCGATAAGCCACTTCGACGCTTAAATTAGGATTCAGCGCGAGAAGTTTAATGACTTGGGGAAGTTAGGGTTTATGTGCGTACATGTACCCATGAGTATGGATTAACTTTTTATAGTAGTTGTTCTTCGAGATATTAGCAACCGTTTAAAAAATATTCTAATATACTTATTCTGTTATGAAAAGATTCTATATATATATATATATATATATATATATATATATATATATATATATTTCGGGAGAATTGGCTCTGTGTTCTCCGGTTTAGACGGAACGGTTCATATCTCTAGATAAGCATCACGTGCCGAATGTTGACCCTGGATGTAGGAAGCGTGCCGAGACCGAGCCATGAGGTCGGCATGTGATGCAGGGAGCGTATCGAGATCGATCCCTGAGGTCAACACACGATGTAGGGAGCGTGTCGAGACTAGAGCAGGAGATTGGTACATGTTTTAGGAAACATGCCGAGACCGGAGCAGGAGGTCGGCACATACTGTAGGAAGCATGCCAAGACCAGAGTAGGAGGTCGGTGCACGCTGCGGGGAGCACGTCAAGATCGGAATAGGCGATCGACACATGCCACGGGGAGCCTACCGAGACTGGAACAGGAGATCGACATATGCTTTAGGAAGCATGCCGAGGCTGTAGCAAGAGGTCGACACATACTTTAGGAAGCATGCCGAGGCTCGAGCAGGAGGTCAGCACATACTGTAAAAAGTATGCCGAGACCGGAATAGGAGGTCGGCACACGCTATGGGGAGCATGCCGAGACCAGAATAGATGATCGACACATGCTTTAGGAAGCATACTGAAATTGGAGTACGAGGTCAACATATGCTTTAGGAAGCATGTCGAGGCCAGAGCAGGAGGTCGGCATACCGAGACTGGAGCAGGAAGTCGACACATGCTTTAGAAAGTATGCTGAGACCAGAACATGAGGTTGGCATATGCTTTAGGAAGCATACCGAGACTAGAGCAGGAGGTTGACACATACTTTAGGAAGTATGCTGAGGCCAAAGTAGGAGGTCGGCATATACTATAAGAAGCAGGTCGAGATTGGAGTAGGAGGTTGGCACACGCTGCGGGGAGCATGTCGAGATCGGAGTAGAAGGTCGGCACACGCTGCCGGGAGCATGTCGAGACTGGAATAGGCGATCGGCACATGCCACGGGGAGACTGTCGAGACTGGAATAGGTGATTGACACACGTCGTGGGGAGACTGCTGAGACTAGAATAGGAGGTCGGGATTTTTTTTGGGTTCATGAAGTAACTTTCAAAATTTAACTAATAATTATTCTTACCTCATTTTTTCTCCTATTCCCTTTTATCCTATATCCACTTAATCACTAAATAACCCTATCGGATCAATCATAATATGATTACTAATTAAGTAGTTAACCATCGATCAAGATGGAAGTTTGGAAGTAGAATTCTCAAAATAATGTACTTGTTCAAAGCTATGAATCATCAATTACTTTAAAGGTGCGTTTGGTTCAAGTTATGATATATAACCTTAGTTATGTGATTACTAGGTAATCACATAACCAAGGTTATGGGACATAAAACATAACCTAATGTTGTTTGGTTTACTTTATGTATTTGGAGGGAATAAAATATAACCAGTTTTATATTTACTATATTACCCTTCATTCAATTATATTTTAATATAATTCATTAAATTAATAAGTATAATTTGTTAATTTTATTTTAATAAAATAATTCATTAAAATTAATTATTTTAATAAAAAAATCATTAAAATAATAAATATAATTTGTTAATTTTATTTTTTAAAATTTAAAATAAATTTATATATATTAATAAAATAATTTATTAAAATAATTATTTTAATAAAATAATTCATTAAATTAATAAATATAATTCCTTAATTTTATATTTTTAAATTTAAAATAAATTTATATTTCTTTTAATAAAATAATTTATTAAAATGATTATTTTAATAAAATAATTTATTAAATTAATAAAGATAATATGATAATTTTATTTTAATAAAATAATTCATTAAAAATAATTATTTTAATAAAACAATTTATTAAATTAATAAATATAATTTGTTAATTTTATTTTTTTTAATTTAAAAAAAATATTTTTTAATAAACTAATTTATTAAAATAATTATTTTAATAAAATAAAATTTTAAATTAATAAATATAATTCATTAATTTTATTTTTTAAAATTAAAATAAATTATTTTTTAATTTATAAATATTTAAATTAAAATTTATTGAATTAAATAATTTGATTTTAATTAGATTTCATAGTACCTTTTAATTGACTTAGTTTTAAAATTAAAGGGTAATCATGGAAAAAATTTCGTTAACCTCAGGAATCGTAGAAAATCTTAGACTGTCAAGGTAATCACATTACCGGATTATAACCCATTTGCTGATGTGGCGGTGATGTTGTATTACTTGGGAATCAATCATAATCTGAACCAAACAAGGTTATCATTGATAACCTTGGATAGATAACCAAGGTTATCAATGATAATCCCCAACCAAACACCCCTAATTGTATGTGATACTCCGTAAATCCGTAATAATCTGATTAAGGAGTCAGCGTCGTCTCCGATAGTGACTTTGCTGTGGTGACTTTGCTCCGCCGCGACATGGGGCGGGTTCTTTCCATGCTCCTGGCTTGCTTCTTCTTCTTCTTCCATTCTCTCCTCCACCACTATGACCATCTGGTCTCTTCCCGGCGCCTCCAGGATCACCGATTCCGCAGACTCCGCCAGAGGCGGCTGCGGCGGAAGCGCCGGGCGGAGGCGGCGGATTCAGGAGAATATTAATACTGGCCCGGCCGAGCGGGCAATTGGAGTGAGATCTCAACCACGTATCGATGCACTGGAGATGGAAGGCGTGGCCGCACTCGGGCAGCAGCCGGAGGCTGCCCTCTTCCCGGAACTCGCTGAGGCAAACGGAGCAATCCGCTCCCTTCACCACCCCGTCGCCTCTCCGGTACTTATACACCGCAATCTTACTTATCAGCGCCTCATCGATGCCGTTCGCCGTCGAGTCCTGCTGCCACGCACCCGGCCTCTTGGTGGCGGGAGCGGCCGCCGTGGAGCTCGAGGCTGTCGCCGGCCGCCCGCGGGTGGTTCAGCCGCCGCTGCAACGACCGGAATCCGCCGCGATACTGTGAGACGACGGTGTAGTAGCAGATGAGGAGGAGCGCGTCGGCGAGAACGCCGACGATGGCGATGACGAAGGGGGAGAAGGCTACTCCGCCGGAGCTGTCGTCGGAGAATTCAGCCGGCGGAGGCGGCGGGAAGATGACGTAGCACCACTGCCGGCAGTAGATGCTGCAGAAGCCCAAGGAGCAGTCCCTCGTCGGCACGCACGGCACCCACGTCTGCTGGCTATCGCCGGCGGCGGCGGCCATGAACCGGAATCACACAGAAGCTCTTCCGCCCACAGATTGCAGCAAAATAGGACTCACAGAGTAGGAAAATAAAATTACTTTTTTGGGGGAAATCAAGAGCAATTATCAAGATCTTGTTGATGCACAGTGATTATTTATTTTTAAATATATAAATCTGTATTTTTAAAATCCTGCCATTGTGGATAAGCATGGAGTTCAGATCTTTGATTGGATCCACTGCAATAATGTTAATATATATATTAGAAGTGATCTGGACATCTCACGTATGAATATCATGTATAAAAAGATGTACATGATATTTTTATCATGCAATAAGAGTAGTGTGTTTGTTCAAATTATTTTATATAATTTTAGTTATATGACTATCAAATCATTTAAGGAAGATTATAAAATATAAAATATAATATAATATTATTCAACTTATTTATTTTAAAAAAATATATAATCAATTTTATATTTACTATATTACTCTTAATTCAAATAAATTAAATTAAACTAATATTAATAATATTAATAATGATAATAAATTAATAATATATATATATATAAATATAATTTATTTATAATTTTTTAAAATTTAAAATAAATTTATATGTATATAAAAAATAATTTATTAAAATAATTGTTTAATAAAATAATTTATTAAATTAATAAATATAATTTATTAATTTTATTTTAATAAAATATTTCATTAATAGAACACTTTCAAAAATAATTAAATTAAACACTTTCAAAATTAATCAAAAAATAGACCTCTTTAATCTCATATATGATACAATGATAAAATATTTAATAGATTAATCAAACATTCATGATTTGAATTTCACGTATAACACGTTATTTGTACTTTGAAATTTACTCGATGAACAAATTATAAAAAAGGTTGCACATCTTCAAAATTAATTGAGTTCGAGACATAGATAGATACCTGAATTACAAAAAAGTCATTTATAAAGAAACTATACGAAGAGTTCCGACAAAGCAATTAAATCAAATAGTTTAACTAATAAATAACCTAAATTAATTCACATATTGATGCAAAATTATATGAAGAATTCATTCATACGTAAGTTTTGTTCTTCTTTGGCATTTCCCCGAACACTTGATGCCCAATCTAAGGAGAGAAAACTACCAGCCGCTCGATAGGAGAATGTTTCAATCCAACCGCTAGAAAATGAACGACTGGTATTTAATCTACCCGCCTCCGTGGCCCACGTGTCATAGTTGACGTGGAGCCGAATCTATCCATCGCCTTTTACGTGGCGCGTCGACAACCGTCCATCACCAGCATCACCCGCCGCCGATCGACACGCACATCGTCGCCGCCGTCGAAGAACAGATGCCTCGACGGCGATGGTCGACCGTCGATGCCAAGCGCAGCCAATGTGTTCGACGCGTTGCCGCCGTGGGAAATAAAAGAAAAATGGCAGTCGTAGCAAGCACGCGAGCAAGAAGATCAAGGAGGGGAGCAATTTTATTACAGATCGTTTATCACAAGCTGTAGCAATCATCATTCTTCTCCATCTTGCTCGAGTTTCTAGCTCCGCGATGAAGATGAACCGAGCTTATTCGGCAATTCTCGTTTTCTATAAACAATATGTAATCAAGCGGCGTCATTGAGTGCTAAAGGGGGCTCTTTGGGGGATGCCCTTCCTCCTCCGTGCGCCGGTGGCCGGCGGCGACGCGGAAGGGGTGGATCTCTGCGTCCTCGCGCTCCCACGGCTGGAGCTCGCGAACGAGTCCTCTGATTCCGACACCGGCGCTGTGGTTTGCCGTCTGAGTAGTGAATTCTTCTTGCTGGTGCCGGTGCTGGCGATCTGAAACAAGCATTTCGTCGAGCAGTTGGTGGGGGATGTGGAGGAGATAATTAGAGTTTGGAATTGGGGGAAGAGGAGGATGGGACCTTGCAGCCGAGGGAGCAGAAGCGGAAGGAGTCGAGGAGGCTCCGGTCGCAGACCTCGCAGGTGTTGCTGACGCCCTTGCCGGGCCTCGGCTGGGGGCGCTCGTTGAGGAACACGATCCGGGCGCTGTTGATGATGTAGGTCTGCACGCCGGAGATGTCGAGCACCTTCTGGATCTCCGACACTCGGATCACGTCGTGGTACGACGACCGCCGTATCTGCAACACCATCATCGCCATCTCAGGCGGCGGCGGAACACTAAATCGAAGCTCTACTGAACCAAAAAAAGGAAGGAAGAAAGAAATGAGGGAGATCCCTCTCCGAACCTGGATCGTGTGATGATCGCGGTGGCGGTGCGCGAGGCAGAGCGAGCAGAGGGCGCCGCCAGCGCAGTCGAGACAGTACATGTTGCACTCGCTCCGTTGCGCTTCGGCGTGGAGTTCGCATTGCGCGAAGAACCGGGTCGCCAGCAGCGGCCGCAGCCACGGCGGCCACCGCCCTGCTCCTTCTTCCGACCATCCTCCTCCCTATTCGCAATCAAAAAACCAATTTTTTTCCTCTTTGAATCCACACAAAAGAAGCTAAAAAGATCAATCTTTGCTAGAAACCTCACCATGACTCGTTTGTTCTTCAGATTGAGCTCTTTCAGAGAGGATTCGTGGTCGATCACCATTTCCGATGCAGCAAAGGCTTCCTCCTCCGATTCTCCTCCGCTTGCAATGAAGTTCGCGACAAACGACTTGGAATCAAAAAGGCCTTAGCTTTGAGGAAGAAGAAGAGGAGGAGGGGGTTTGAAGTCTTTTGAGATGGGTTCCGCCATTTTTATCCCTCTCTAGTTCGTCTCTTCTCTACTGTTTACATAATTAATTACAGTCGTTTATTGCTAATGCATGTCAATTTACTCTCTTTATTTTCCTTTTTTACATGTTGATGGAGATTAGTGACATAACACCATTATGATTGATTAGTAAATCTTTTTGATAACTGAATCAGATCTCTTGGGTTGGTTAGTGGACTAACAATAATTGTGTTGGTGCATAATGATCTTTTAGTAAGTTCTTACAATTCGATTAATTTTAGAGGTACATTATTCAATTTACAAAAGTTTTCCATCAATCATCAGAATAAATTCAAAAAACATAGATGTTCATGGCTCGATGGTCCAACGTTATCAGTAGTTTGAGCACCATGGACGGACAAACATACTCAAAGTGAGAATTAAACCCTCATTGCTTAGGTTATCTGCCTTGTCTAATCACATTGATTTAGTATATGAATGTGGAGTTAGCTAGTGATCACTAGGATGCTAGACCTTGGACCACATTCTTATTTTGTTCAACTAAATATTTATTATTATATTGTATAAGTACTATTAATTCACCTTCTCTAATTAATAAAAATGGTTAACAAGATTCTCCCCATCTCTACTCTTATTATTATTACTTATGAGACAAGTAAATCAACAATAACACTCATAAAAATAATAATAAAACCATAAACAATACTTTAAAGATATAATCAACATCCAATTACACACGCGATCTATAATTATTAAAATCAACTTTATTGTTATACCTTTTTTTTTTACTAATCCAAATCCAATCAACTAGAATCAATGACAACAAATCTATTCATAATTCAAACTCTCTTTCTAAACCTAACTCGACCACCACCATGAAAAGGACAAAATGGAAGCATTAGATCCATCACCATGGGCTTTTAATAAAGTAATAGGATCATTTGTTTTAGAAAAAGAAAAGAAAAGAAAGAAAAGAAATATATATATATATATATATATATATATGGGTGGCTAGGTCCTTCATGGAAAGCATTTATTCAAGTGATGGATCATGGAATGCAATAGATGATCATTTATTTAGTTAGATTTTTAATAGATAATTAAACATTTAAGATTGAAAGTCTCAACTGCGACGTATTATAGGAGTATTTTTCTCTAATAAGAAGCGGGTCTAAAAATATTGACTATTTGAATGGATTTTCATGAGTGCTTTTTAATTTATTATGGTGGTCAATGTGAAACTTATATGGGATCAAACGGGATACTTTAAAAATTATAAGAAAAAATAATAATAAAAAGGTGGCCAGAGAAGTTTGTTTCAATCTAATCTCTGAAGTTGGTGTAATGTAGTCATGTGTGCAATATTTTATGGATTCTGTTTTTTTTTTTTGAAAAAAAATATTAAAATTATTAAAAACATGCCTATAATATGTATTTTTAATCAGAAAAAAGTCCTTGTTAGTTAAGGCAGGCTATATTTTAGTAAAATGCTTCCAAAAAGAAAATCAACTCCATTATTTATTATAGGAGATGCAAAGGCTCAGTTTACAGAGTATAAGTTATGTAATATTATATATCATTAGGCAGTTGTACTGGGTATCATTATTGTTAATAATATAAAGGTCATACAGTACTTAATCAATAATTAAGTGTCTTGGGTATCAGTGTGGTGAATAACTAGGAGATCAAACTGACCAACCTAATTTTCATTATGAATAATTTAGACAAGTTTGGAGCTGGAAGAAGTGAGTACTATGTCATATTGTGTTGGTCAACCATTCATCAGCCAAGAAGCTTGTGCTTGAAGAAAAGAATAGAACAATATTACAGGAATAAAAGATCACTACTGGCATGGTGGGTGAGCTGATCGATCCGATCGGAAAATGTTCGTTTGTTAATTTTACCGGAGGAGTTGGTGTAAGGTTATGTGACTTAGCTAGTGAAGCTAAGTGGGTCGATTTTTTGGAAAGCATGGTTTAGGTTAAGATAGGTGAAGCAGCTTGTGTGGTTGGATAAGGGCAAATAACTGTAATGGATGGCTCCTGATGTACAAGTTTCGAATAGTCACTTTGTTGGACACTATTTAGTCATTGTTTATTCTTGTTGGCAAGTCTATTAGGAATTTGGATGAGTTATTTGCTCATCATATATTCGATAATTCGAATTCTTTCTCAAAATATCTGGAGTATCCACTTTCTTCCCAATCAAGACAACAGTATTCTTGAATCATTGCACAAGTACTTGAAACAAGCCTACAACTTCAGGATTCTGTTTTGGAAAGTTCACAAGTACAAAGAAAAGAAAAGAAAACTTTCAGGGATCTCTAGATACATAGTTTTGATCAAGGCAGACCTGCTATATGTTAAGCAGCTCCGAATACATAAAGCAGGAGAAACTATCCAAGTTTATTTATACAACTTCGACAAGAAAAAAAAAAAAAGCGAGGATAAGGAAGAAAATTTGAAGCTTTTGATGACTGGAGTGATTTGTACTATGATCATCGCGAATTGGCTAACTGTTGGACTTTGTATGTTCAATGTGTGTTAGCTCAAAGGATCCTGTTCTGGATGTCATTGATGAGACCCGAAGCTAGAGATGTCAACTTCCTTCCTGTCTCACCAGCCATGCTCTTGATAGAGGTTATATCTTGTGATGCCTAGAAAAGCAAAGTGTATTAGGTCAAAACACATCTATGAAAAAGTTGACAATATATTGTCGAAATTTTTAGTTCAATACTATTTAAATAATACTAATAATAATGACCATAAGAAAAATAATTTCTAGGATTGTAGAACTATAACGAGGCAACATGAAACTTGATGGTTATTTGCAAGTTGAATGCTGCTACTCAATCAACTTAGTATACTCTTAACATTATTTTAAAAAAAATACCTGGAATGAGATTCTGTTAATGAGATCAGAAGCAGTCATGTCTATTGTAGAATCACTCCCCCGACCAAACAGATCAGCACTAGAAATGGATGTCGACCCCTATGCAAAGTAAGCATATAAACCAAATGAGAATGCGTGTAAGTTTATAATACCTAAAACTGACCATATTAAGTACTAGGTACTAGGCAAAATAAGTAAAAAATATCGTAGATTAGTTTTTTAAGATGCACAGGGGAGACATACTACCAACATCTCAGTGTTAGTTTATTGCAAACCAGCATACATTAAGAGAAAGGATCTCTAAATCACATTGTTTTTCAGTCTATTCATATACAATATGCAGAGATTACTATCAAAAGAATCTTGATTCCGAACAATCTCAGAAATATTGTAGAATACAGTTGTGTGGCAAAACACTAACAAGGCATCAAATATCAATGATAAACAACAAAGCACAATTAAGAGCAACTTTTGTGAACAACCATTATATCTTAAAGGGATTAGGCATTTTCAATTATATGACAACTGCATAAAATTGTACAAGTGCAAGCTATGTCAATTTTATGATCCATTTTGCATAGCTTATGATCCACTTAGCAATCACATTTTGAGATGATGAAGTGGCATACCGAGAATTTGTCCAGGGATATTTGAGCCTCGTTGTTTGCTTTGTTTTGATCACCAAAGAATTGGGCTGATGATATTGATTTTGCATTTGAGAATTTCTGCCTTGCCACGTCACTTTCTTCAATCTGATCAGCATGATAATTAAAAGCAAGCTTCATATGAAAGATGTTGAGTGAATATGAACACATTTAACTAGAATTAAGAAAAAATGATGAATATTCTATATTCGATTTCCAATGGCCAATCATTTTAAAGAATTTATATATCACCTGTTCAGACTCCTCATTCCATATTATAAGCAAGCATATTCATTGTCTGGAGTTTAACAAACAATCTTGCTTACTTTCATATTCAGAAACAAGCGACTCTTGCATAAATAAATTCTAGAATTCACCAAAAATCACTTTGGCCTATAAATCTAATTCCAAATCTATCAAGCATATAGTTACTTTGTCTAGAATATCAAAGTTGCTATCTAAACAAGGTTGCAGGGATTCAATACAACCAAAGCAAGTGAATAAAATCATACTGAAACTGTGGCACCTGTACTTTTGATGATGAGGAAGATTTCTTCTGAAATCCACCGTCCATTCCAAAATCGTCAAAGAAACTAGAAGATTTTGGTGGAGCAACATGATCGAGAACTTGAGGGCCGCTAGAATTGCTCTCGTCAGAAAGTGTGTTCTCAATATATTGGAACCGAGAGGGAAATGGCTGACCACTCGTTGTCCTCGAATTAGTAGAGACTGGTGCAGAAACAGGTGCAGGTTCTTCAGGCTTTTGATCATAAAGGTTTTCATTTGGCTGCAATCAACAGATCACAACAGTTAGGCTGCAATCATTACACCCCCAAAACAGGTTCCAATTAAAATTGAATCTTGATGCAGCATGTTCCAATTAAAGTTGAATCTTGATACAATGTAAAGATGAAATTTTCAACAATTTTTTATAAGGAAAAAAAACAAGGGATGGAATAAGCGAAATATTAATGCAAGTAAGAAGAAAGTCAGGGTCAACAATCATGGCAAAGTGGAGCTTGGATAAGTTATTAATCAACCAAATGGGAGGTTAGTGTTTACCTTTGTTGTAAGCTTCCGGACACCAAGACCTCCAGTCTTGCTTCCGGTCTTCTTTGCACCAAAGGGCTTCTTGGCAGAACCGATAACTGCAGAACGGATTGGAGCCTTAGGTGAACGAGGAATTTCAGGTTCAATTGTCTGATCTGTAACCTCCTGTGAATCTACAAGCTTGAGTTCAGGGAGTCCATTCAATGCAGTGGGTGGCTGAGATGCTGCAACAGGTGAAGATGGCAAACTAGTATCCTCCGCAGAGCTCTTCATAACCTCTTTGGAAAGCAATTGCCGGTACAATTCAGCTGCTCTTGATGTAAATTTGGCTTCAATCTTGCCATCATCTGTCCAGCCATGCTGCTTAAAGAAAATGTGGGCACGGTTGTTGCCTCCAAAAGCCATCGTCTTTAGTTGATCAGGAGTCCAAGAGTCCAAATTTGTAGATCTAGACATGACCAAAAGAAGTTCTATATAAGATTTCATGGATTCCTATTTGGAGCAATACACTTAACACCACTTTAAAGACATTGTAACATATTTCGCCCACAACAAATGGATGTGCAAGTATCTATATCATGATGCGCCAAAAAAATCAGGCAGCAAATACAGGGGAAAAAAGCAAGTTCTGAGGTCCTTGTAGCATACAAACAGATTCCATATTGTAATATAAACAAGATTTTAGAGTAGTACACATCAAAATAAGCGAAGGAGAGTAAATTAAATGAATTAGGAAAATATATCCTACAGATGCTGGACAGTGGCTATGGTGGATTTTAGCAAGAAAAAGACAAATATTTAGGAATTATATCAACGTGACACATTATATCATCCAATTTTTAATTTTACTGTCGTCCCCAATATTAGATTGGTTCTTGTCAGCCTCAATACAACTTGATTGATCTGTATCAGACCAAGTTTGACAATGTTGTTGTATGATCATCGTTTATTTTTTACTATCTTTGGACAAAGTGAAAACTTTATGAGACCACAATATGACATATTACATTATACAAACCACCATTCAACAATTGGAAAACAATGTGTATATAACAAATATAAGAATGCTAAGATAAATAAGGTTTTAGAATAGATAAAATATATATAATACTATGAGAGAGCAACTATGTGTAGTTTCAACGAATGGAAAAATAGTAATAAATTCAACATCTTCAATGACGATTCTATAGCTAGATTACCTATATCAGATAGAGTTGAAGGTGAAATGGATAAAGAGAGGCCAAAGAAAATTGTACTTAACATAATAAAAATGATTTAAAAGGTCTAAAATTTGCTAATAATATAGGCTCAGAGTTCGATGGAGGAGATCAGATCTATTGCATCCCCTGAATAACCCCATGGTTTGATACTTTGACAATCATGTTAGGTATTGATGAATGGTCATGAAAGTAGATTAGAGTAAAGAACATTGTCAGAAAATGAAGCTTTTATAGAATCAACCATTTCTAAAATATGTTCTCGAAATACATGACTGATCCTAAACAAAGCTAATCCAGCACCATTTGCAAATTCCAATAGCGTAAAGCCAACAGATCAAACCTGTTTCTTCGTAAGCAAAACACAACAACAAATTCATCAAATACCTCACGAAGCTGATGTGCACGCCGAGGCTACGGTGAACGGCGGAGCAATCGAGGCAGAGAAAGATTCCGTAAGTCACCGACGCCCACGTCGGGTTCTTCGCATTGCAATCAAAGCACATCTGGCGAAGGAAATAGATCCACGGATCAGAGACAACGGGATCTGGATACTTAGGCAGAGATCTCAGCGGATCCAACCGGTTCCCGATCAGGATCGCAACGAAGCCGAAACAAAACAACGTAATCGAATCCATGGCAACGAGAGAAGAGATCGGCGTACCTTGTTCTCGGACTTCGATTTGAGCTTCCTGAACACGGCGTTCCTGTCGGCGAACGCATCGGAAGCCATCGGCGAGAGAGAGAGCAGGAACGGTTTTGTTCGATTCTTCCCTAATTTAGAGGGAGGCGTGAAGGGGAAAGGAAGTGAGGCGAAGGCCAGATCGGTTTGTATCGGGAAAATTTAATTTTACGCCACACATTTTCACCTCTATTTTCGACATACTCCAATTAGTTTTAAAAACTGCAAAATATTTTACAAAATTTTAGATTATTGACATTTTGCCCCTGAGAACAAATGGTTTGCTTTTATGGCCACAGATAGATCATGCGGTCAGGATCAAATTCCTGGAAATTTAACGGTGATAAAGCCATCCTTCACGCGATAGAGCCGTGGATGGCGTTGGATTCTAGATATTATCGCTCGTCCCTACCGTTGACCTGCGGCTGCAGAAGACCAAACGCTTAGTCAAAGTTTTTGAACCAATGAAATGAGGACGCGTTGTTTCGGCCGGAAAGCAATGTCTATTTATAGTATTGCAACGAATTCAAGAGCCAGAAAGAGGAGAGTCGAAGCTTCGGAGAGAGCGGGGGAGGCGATGAATTCATCCAAGGGGAGGAGCGATCCAAGTCCGTATCTTGGCGTCAACAAGATCGGGAAGATCATCCAAAAACCCTCCAGTTCCTCCTCCTCCTCCTCCCTGCCGCCGCCGCCTCCGCCGCAGAACGTCTACACCATCAGCATGCACGACTTCCGCAGCGTCGTGCAGCAGCTCACCGCCGGCACACCCTCCGCCCCTCGACCGCCACGCCCTTCCTCCCCTCCCCGCCTCCGCAAGATCCGCCCCCCGCCGCTCCCCCTCGCTTCCCCCTCCCCCCGCCTCCCTCCGCCGCCGCCGCCTCCCGCGCCGGCAGAGTCACCTGTCTCCGCCTACATGCGCTACCTTCTCACCTCCGACTCCGCCGCCGCGCCCTCGCCCCGCCTCCCCTTCCCCTCCCCTCTGCCGTCGCCGTCCGCGTTCCTCAACCTGCTATCCCCCAAGTCGCCCTGCACGCTGCTGCCACCGCTGCCGCCTCTCTCCCCGGGCTTCTCTTGGCCGCCGTCCCCCTCCGCCTTCCCGCCCATCCTCAGCCCTACCTGGAAAGACCTGATGTAGCGCAACTGTTTGATTGATTGCCCGAACGAACCTAAACAAAAGATCTATCTTTCATTACTTAAAGCTGGAACCGAGATAATCTCATCTGGGATAGTTGGATATGCTAAATATAATATACTTTTTTTTTGTAGGATCAAAACAGTTTGATCAGAATGATTGCTTGTGCTTGTTCTTTGATATACAATTCATGTTTCATGATCAAATCTTTGCAAGTTCATATGTAAATATGGTTTTGATAAACTGAGGATGAATGCATGGTGTTTCTGTGGACAGTATACTGCTCAAAAATGACTGGAACCTAACTAGATCGATCGATTCAACTGGTTAACTTGAGATTTATATTGAACTAGATATTTGACAAGTTCAATTACAAGCGTCCTGGCTGGTTCAGCTGTTTACTTAATGGAACATGTAAGAGTTTTGAAGACCTTGGAATTGACGTAGCACTAACTAAAGGTAACATGAAAGCTACAGGGCAAAGAAAAACAGAGAGGAAGAAACAGTTGCAGGTCTGGGTCTGCATGGGGTTACCTTGAGCGGGGGCAAATCTCAACACTCTTTAAAACACAGCACGGTGTCAAATTGATGATCACTTAATATCTTATCCAATCATAACCCATAAAAAAATATAGTCAAATAATATAAAATCAGTTGCATATGAGTTTATCACCTATAGATAATAAAAGAACTATCAACTAGTTGGTCTCATTAGAGCCTGAGAACTTCTCATCATTACCAAAGGTCAGTCAGGAGTTTAAATTTATATATTTTGTTCTTTTTTGAAATCAAATTGGTAGTAGGAACTGAGTCAGGACACTTTAATTTCAGTTTAGCGCTTTGTTTTGTTTGGGAGGAGGTGAGGGAAGGAGAGGAAAGAGTAAAGAAAGGAAAGGAAAATCTTTATCATTATTTGGGATGGAGTGAGTTAAAGAGGAGATGCCCCCGGGGCATAGGTGAGTTGGTTACGACGCAGCAGACTTGCAGAAGAGGGCAAGGGTTCGAATCCTGGCGAAGCCAGGCAATACCTTCCTGCATCGTAACCAACTGCACTTTCTCGATTTACCTCCTCACAAATGGTCATGGGACCGATCGTGTGGGGCCGCTAAGGTGGCGGATCCACCTTTTTGCAGAAGAAGAGTTAAAGAGGAGAAAGAAAGAGAAAAGTAAATTTTACATTTTACATGTTCTTGATTTGAACCGGAAGAAAGAGGAAAAGAAACTTAAAAATATTTTATTTTATTTTTATTTTAAATTATTAAATTTTAAGTTAACTCATATATTTAGATATTTCGTCTTTGCACTATCGCTCCTCACATAACACGCGTCGTCACCGTTCAGTGTCCAACCGCTCGCACTTCACGACGTCGATACCGACTCTCGTCGTAAATCTTTTTGAGGACAGGAACCATAATTTTTTCTTTGCCAAAAAAATATGCATTTTCTATTTTAAGACTTTCCATATCTTAACTTCTATAATATTGATAAAATTTTATAATTTACTATCCATCCTCTATATGCGTTGTCTTTTAAAAAAAAAAATGAGGATATTTTTATAAATTTATAAATTTAATTTTTATTTTTTTTCTTTTCTTTCAAATAAAATAACATATGTTAAGTTAATAAATTTTCCATCTTTCAATTTAGAGGAAAGCAGGACTCACAAGCTAACGCTAATACTACAACCCATTGCGAAAGCAACCGTGTACAGACTACTATTGCTTACCAAATGAGAAATTCCATTTCATTTTAGCTCCACAAAACTAAAGTCAAACTCAAATTCTAGAAACTATGATGCGCTACGCAAAATTTTAATTATCATACCAGAAACTAATTGTTCTTCACGTAAACCTTCTGTGGTTTATGGAAAAAATCTAATAGTTGCTTCCGACACGGCAGTGGATGCTCAGAATTGCAGAGAAGCTGCATAACTAGCATTTAGATACAGTACAATAAATACCAACTACGATGATTTCTCTTGTATTAACTAGCTCAGAAATGTGTTAGCTTCAGAAGAGGCCTTAGTTTTGCTAAACTAGCTATTGATTAACTGAGTTGACCTATTATAAACCTTATAAAATTATATTCACAACCTATTTGTTTACTGTTCGTCTTTGGCTTGCGTTACGCGGCGAGAACTCAAGAACTAGTCCTACAATTCTATCAGAACTTGTTTTTCTTATTATGTCTTTGGTCTGCGCTAGCCAACAACACTTATTGTAGGTGGAAGCCAGTAAGAAATTTCACGAAGAGCTACAAGTCGCACAAAATTAACTAAGCAATTGGAATAGTCAACGATCGAAGCAAGTCTATATGTACCATTGAGAGAAGAATACCTGTGCAGCAAATTGATTCTTCTTTCATCGTCTACATCTCTCAGATGGCCGATCCTTCTGCCTGCATAGCAACTTCTTTAGGCCCTCTCTATAACGCCTGCTGTGCCCCTGTCTATGCTGCAATTGGCGAAACCGTAGCTTCGTACCTTCATCGAAAGCGGAATCGGAGAGCCCTGACGGACGCTTTGAGACGCCTCCAGGCCAAAGCGGAGAAATTGAAGGAGGACATCGAAAGAGAGGCTCAACAGTTGGGGGTTTCCAACTCCGACGTCGAGGACTGGCAGAAGAGGGTGGAAGAGTTCATGCTCTTGGCAAACCGCGTCGTCGACAATGATTCCGGTGGATGTACATATCGTTGTCGTGTAGCCCCCAAAGTCAGTCGACTGTTGGTGGAAGCCGATTGTTTGCTCAGGGAATCGTTCTCTGCGCCGTTCGCCCACTCGCCGCCTCCGGAGGTGGCGGAGCTCACATACCCGAAGCCCACCTTCGGAATGGATTCCATCTTGCAAGAACTGTTGTCGCAGTTTAACCTCGAGGAGAACAGCATCGTCGGCGTCTACGGGCTCGGCGGAGTGGGGAAGACGACGCTGCTGAAGACATTCAACAACAAGCTTAGGCAGAGCCCTGGCGACTACCAGGCGGTGATCATGCTCGAGGTCGCCAACTCAGTGACGCTCAACGTGGCGACGATGCAGAGGACGATTTCCGACCGATTGGGGCTACTCTGGAAGCAGAACCAGTCAGAGAAAGATCGCGCCGCGTTTCTTCTGAAGGTACTAAGGAAGAAGAAGTTCGTGATGCTGCTCGATGATGTGTGGCAAAAGTTTGAACTGGAGGATGTCGGAATCCCCGTTCCGAACTCCTCCAACGGCTGCAAGCTCGTCGTTGCTTCGCGGCTTGAGACGTGTGCGCCC
Source organism: Curcuma longa (assembly GCF_044706935.1). Classification (NCBI taxonomy): domain Eukaryota; kingdom Viridiplantae; phylum Streptophyta; class Magnoliopsida; order Zingiberales; family Zingiberaceae; genus Curcuma; species Curcuma longa. Next base: position 17,831,581 of record NC_133871.1, on the reverse strand, counting down.
AGATGGGCGCCATGAACCCCATCGCCCTGCAGTGCTTGGAGAAAAAAGAGGCTTGGGATCTGTTTCTGAGCAAGTTGACAGACCCCGTAAAGGCCGCCATTAACGAGCACAAAGGTATGTACCAAAGTGCGGATGAGATTGTCAACAGCTGCGGCGGCCTTCCGCTCGCGCTCAATGTCGTCGGCTCTGCTCTTACTTGCAGCAGGGAACCTAATGAATGGAGGCACGAAGCCAGAGCAATCACGAAGAACATATCCAGCATCGATGGCGCCGACAAGATGCTAACTGTTCTCAAGTACAGCTACGACATGCTCGGCGATAGGGATAGGCAAAAGGAGTGCTTCCTGTACTGTACTCTGTTCCCAGACTACGGTTCCATCAACAAGGATCTGCTCGTGGACTATTGGGTGGCGGAAGGGCTCATCTCTGCTGCAGAGCCCCACGAAGGGCACAAGGTGATAAGAAAGCTGGTCTCTGCGTGCTTGTTGCAGAGTAGCGACACAGATCCGAACTCGGAGGTGACGATGCACCAGATGATCCGAAGAATGGGGCATCAACAGGCATCTGAGTTCTTCGTAGAAGCCGGTAAGGCATTGAAGCAAGCACCTAATGTGCAAGATTGGAAAAATTTCACAAGGATCTCTCTGATGTCCAATGACATCAGAGACCTCTCCATTTCACCGGACTGCCGGAGGCTTCTTACCCTGCTGCTTCAGAACAATCCAAATCTGCGCCTTCTCGGTCCAAACTTCTTCAAATCGATGTCTTCGCTCAAGGTGCTCGACCTTTCGCACACAGCCATCGAGAATCTCCCAGATTGCAGCGCGCTGAGCCAATTGGTGTATCTCAATCTCTCCCACACCCTCGTTAAGGAATTCCCCAAGAAACTCTGCAACGCGCTGGTAGAGCTGCTCTACCTCAACATGTCCGACACCCGCATCCAGGAGCTCCCCCAGCATCTGTGGAAACTGCAAAAACTGACACATTTGCATATGGCCGAGACGTCGGCCCTTAGGATTATCCCCCATGGCACCATCTCCAAGCTCTATCGGCTAAAGGTTCTCAATCTCTACAGAAGTAATTACGGGATCAAGGACGCGGACGATCTGAACCTGGAGAAATTGGAGGAACTCAAGTTCCTAGGGATCACTATCTACTCCCAGGAAGTCTTCGCTAAGTTGAAGCGAGCCGATCCGCTTGCAAGATCCACTCGGTGCTTGAGCCTCTCCCGTTGCCCGAGGATAACAACGATCCAACTCTCGGAGTTCAAGAAGATGGGGCATCTGAAGGAGCTTCACATCGAATCCTGCAGCGCATTGGAAAAGCTGATTGTCGATCACGTTGAGAAAGAAGACAGCGTGAAGAGGGTGAAGATTCTCACGCTCGCGAGCTTGCCAAATCTAGTCGAGGTCTCCTTCGGAACGGCGACCCATCGGTTCCAAGATCTGCGCGACCTCACCATTCGTTCGTGCCCCAAACTGAAGCACGTTTCGTGGGTGATGCGGCTTCAATCCCTAGAGAGGCTCGTCATCTCGGACTGCGACGAATTGGAAGAGCTCGTGCTAGAGGAAGCAAATGCAGCAGCAACGACAACTGCTTCTCCTCTTGCCACTCCATTAACGGCGAACCGATCGTCGAAGGAAGAGATGAACTGCCAAGATTGAGGATCATGGAGCTGAAAGGGCTCCAAAGCTTGAGGAGCATATGCCAAAAGGGGAGGAGCTTCCCTGGCTTGGAGAGCATCAGAGTGGAGGGCTGCCAGAATCTTAAAGACCTTCCGGCGACCGGAGTACCGAAGCTGAAGCAAATATGCGGTGAGGTGGGCTGGTGGGAAGGATTGACGCCGGAGATGAGGACCAGTTCGCTGGCCGATTGCTTTGTTCCAATTTAATCATTATTTGTTTATATTTTATTGAAAGACGCACATATTCATTTGATTTAATTTAATATTTAATGTGAATGATTTAAATATCTGTATATGAAAAAAATGATAATCCCAATAGCCATATTTCTCGGGGTGGTCGGTTGATTGTTCCCCATTTGGAGGAAAATTCCTGAAATATGTCGTAGCTGGGGATCGAACTGCGGGTCCCTGAGTTACAATCTGGATGTCCTACCGATGCACCATTGTCCCGGGGACAAATATCTGTATAAGAAGATCAGATGGACTGTGAATTGATTATAAATTATTTAGTTTATTTTAAATGTCTTGTAATTAATTAATATGCTTAATTGTAAATTATAATTTTTTAAATAATTATATTTATTTATTTTTAAAAATAAAAATAGGTTAAATGAAATACAAAATTGAATAGTACAAATGTAATAAGAGGATTACTACATGTGTCATATATAAAAATCAAATGGTTCAAATCATCCTTGAATAATCCATAGCTACACACCCTTTATTTATTTTTAAATAGTGTCTTGCCTTAAGAACTTATCAAAATACCTCCCATCTTATTTTTCAACATGAGATAGCATTCTTTAAATAGCATCGAATTTTAATAAAATTAAGATAATACTCTCTCTCTTTTGTAGTGGTCAATTATCGTTTCTCAATTTATCTTTTCACAAATAAATATGAAATTGACCGTGTGAGACCACTAGATGATGAATTTCATTTTTTACGAAAGACATAGTATTCTTTTAATCAAATTCATTATGATTTAAAATAAAATTATTTTACTATGTGATGCAATAATAAAACAATGGGAAATAATAAAAATATCAGAATTTAATTAAACTGTAGTCAAAACTATTATATAATTTTGTAAATTTAATTAAAATTATTATAATAATATTAAAATAAGAAAAATTTAAGAATACAATATATGATAAAAATCAAATCATCTCATGACTTTTAATAGATGTCTCACTTCTGTTTTTATTAAAAGAATACTTCACTCCATCAATAATTTATATATAATTAATTACCCAATTTTTCTTTAGTCTTAAATCCTAAATCAATCAAGAGCATTATAATAATTACGATTTCATAGTTACTATAATATATGTTTAATTTATTTAAAATTATTTATGATATAGTATCTATAATTTCATAGTTATTACAAAACAAATTTAATCATATTTACCTATCATTTCACAGTTATGAAATTATAAATATTATAATACAGAATTAACTTACTTACCTAACATTTACGTTGTAGCAGCTATGAAATCATAGCCACCATAACATTTATAATAGTTATTAAACAACTATAATTTCATAGTTGTTATAGTATATATATATATTTATATATATACTATAATTTCATAGTTTTTTTTGTTATAGTATATATATTTGATTGATTGAAGATTTAGACGGATAATTTAAATGGAAGGTAATAATAAAAATAATTAGATAATTATACATAAATTACTAGGGGTGAACATATTTTTTATTAAAAAAATCAAAATGAGATCCTTGTGAAAAAATCCGTCTTTTTTATTTTTACCCTAAAAAGTAAGAGAGCATTTTGATTTTTTTTTATATAAGATGCTTTTTATGATAACTTTATTAAAAATAAAATATAAAAATATATTAGAAATTTGGAAAAACAAATAATTTATGATCTTTTATATTTCTCTCCTTTTTTTTTTTAAAAAAATTATACACTTTTTATTCTTTTATATATTTTTTATTTAAAGAAAGATGGACTTAAGACTCCGGCGGCAAACATAGAGCACAAGCTAGTTGGGATCTGATCAAACCCGAGCACAAGCTAACCAGACCTATGCCTAAACTGAGCACGAGTTAGTGGCATTATCATGTGTGACCAATGAATATTCACGCCGTGTTTGATTTAACCTAACACAAAAGTGAATCGATCGGATACCACGCTTAACTCGGTCGCCCATTCTTATAACTTTATATTAAACCCATTTTAATATTTTTAGGATAGAGCAAACCCAAAAATTCAATAATTACATTAAGTACGACTAAATTAGAATAATATATTTATTGTAATTCAATAGTGTGACATTGTTCCAGTAAATAAAAAAATATTTATTGGCGTGAGAAAATAATAATAATACGAATTTAAAAATAATAAATGGAATATGAATGATAACTGGTTCCTTCGTTGGACTAGGACCCAATCAGACCCCGTTTTCATCTCCAGCTCTCGAGACGCCTTCGATCACCTCCGCCGACGATTGCAACTTCCATTCCCACCGGATTCCCCAACGCCGTCGACGAGATCGCAGAGGACGAAGGTGGCGTGAAGAAGGGATCGATCCTGCTATATGTTTTTCGATTTAAGAAGCTGATCCACCGATCCACGAGGCGGCGGAGGAGCACAAGAATATCCGAGAAGGCCTCGCCGGAGATCGGGAGCGCTGGGTGCGAATCAGTCACGCCACGGCCCGTTCCACGCGAACGCGGGCTCACGGCTCTTCCCTTTCTTGCCTAATGCGCAGCGCACCCGATACCTAGAGTCCCTCCCCCCGCCCCCTATGGATTTCGTCAGCCGCTACGCCACCACCGCCTCCCCGTCAGTAGAGCACCGCCACCATCTGCAGCCTCACCCGGAGCCGGAGCCATCGCCAGCGCTGGTTGCTGCCCCCGTTGGCCCCGCCGTCCCCGAGGAGCCGGAGTACTTGGCTCGGTACATGGTGGTCAAACACTCGTGGCGCGGCCGGTACAAGCGAATCTTGTGCATTTCCAGCTCCGCCATCATAACGCTGGATCCTACCACGCTGGCTGTTACCAATTCTTACAACGCGCCGGAAGATTTCGAAGGGGCGGCTCCTGTGCTGGGGCGGGGAGATGACGTCGGCTCGCAGGAGTTCACCGTTAGCGTACGGACAGATGGGAAGGGGAAGTTCAAGGCTATCAAGTTCTCGTCGAGGTTTAGGGCGAGCGTCCTGACACTATTGCACCGTCTCAGGTGGGGTAAGTTAGGGCCGATCACGGAATTCCCAGTGCTTCATCTACGGAGGACTTCCACATGGGTTCCATATGTAAGTTCGAATTCTTAGCTATATGATCACGGTGAATAGTTAGCTGAATGCTCGATCTGCTGTTTGTTCTTACCCAATACTCAAGGGCGTTACTATGTTGTTTATACTGTCTGATGTAGAGTGATCTTGTTACAATTTCTGGTCGGCATTTTTAAGATTGCTTCTAAGATTACTCTATCTGCTGTTTGTTGTTACCCAATATTCAAGGTCGTTACTATGTTGTTTATACTGTCTGATGTAGAGTGGTTTAATTACAATTTCTAGTTGACACTTTTAAGACTGCTTCTAACTCAGGATTGTTAGAAATTGTTTGCATATCTAAAATCCAATGCCCAAGTACAATAATCATATGTTTCTGTTAGATTCTTGATTGTTATTGATTTTCTAAGTGATGATTGGGAGGTTACAAATCTTTAACTTTTTTTTACAGTCTAATTAAACACTTGCTATGATCCTGGTAAATGTTGGATAGTATTTGTCATGGTATCTACCTCAACGTAGCTTTTTATGCTAACTTGGGCTGCTTGTATTGTGTCCATTTCTAAATGAAGAAACTCAGATTTGTAAAATAGTTATAGCTCATCAAAAAAATTTTGTTTCTGCACTATAGAATGTGATTATTGTTTGGCAATCATAGTTCTTGTTTTCCTTCACATCACTACAATCTATGTCCTACAGAAATTGAAGGTTACTGCTACTGGCGTTGAACTTATCGAAGGACAGTCTGGACATCCTCGGTGGTGTTTGGATTTCAGGGACATGGATTCTCCCCCAATCATACTCCTCACAGACAGTTACGGAAATAGCAGTTCAGATTCAGGAGGGTTTGTTTTATGCCCCCTGTATGGGAGAAAAAGTAAAGCTTTTAGAGCTGCCTCTGGAGTTTCTAATTCTGCAGTTGTATCATACCTGGTAACAATGTTTCCTACAGAATGTTGTTTCCTCCCATTTCCTTTAGGTCTTTGGTATTGCCAAATATATGATCATTTTTTATGGAATCGTGTCTGATATATTTGCAGACTAAAACTGCAAAAACTACTGTTGGGTTGTCATTGTCTGTTGACAGTTCTCAGAAGATGACTGTAGTGGATTTTTTAAACAAAAGAGGTAGACTCTTGATATTCCTGTAAACCTCTTGTTTGCTTATTAGAATCTTATCTCGATTACTCAAGTCTACGCACATGTAATTAAAATAAAAAAGAAAATTGGTTTGTTGTATTCACTAGGGCATGAAACAATGTTCCGAGGGCTGATAGCTAGACAATCACAGACCAAGCTTCATTGATTCTGAAACAGATGCACTATTTTGTTTGATAATTGTGCCATTTGTTTGTATGTTAATGTGCTGCTTTTGTTGGATTGAATAAGTGACTATTTTTTAAAGAAAATTATAAATGAAAAGACTAATGTTGCAAATTACTTAAGTAGCTCAATTCAATTTACACTCATCTTAGTTGAAAAAGATTGTAAATGAATGGTCCATTCTGCCCGATCTAAATTTCTTACTATCTTCTTCCTTACAAGGGATGTCCAAACAACAATGATAATGATAGTTTTCTTTGTTGTATGTGTTTGTATTATGGATATTGCTTAGATTCATATGCAAAATATTTTGTAGGGAGTTAATGGATTGCTTAAAATGATTAATATATTACTTTACCGATAAATATAAATTTTCTTTACATTGTTAATTTAGTTTATTAATTTCATATATTATATTAATAGATGTAAGCTCATAGATTTTTTGACACATGCTGTTGTTCTACATCATTGTCAATGTAGCTAATATTATTTATTGAAAATATATGGACCACATATTGCATACAATATGCATCATGCAGGGGCTCAACTGCATATTTCCTGCACATGCCAGGATCATTGGCCAATGATTTGTTGTTGGCCAATGATTTATTGGTACATACATTGGAACCATGTGGGTTCTATTTTGTCTTAGTAGATGTGAGTTCATATATATTTGATATGATGTTCTACATCATTGTCAATATGCTACATATGCATCTGCCTACAATGTGCATTATGTAAGGGCTCAACCACATATCGCCTTCACATATCATGATGGTAAAGAAATGAATTACTGGTTCATCTGTTTGAATCATGTGGGTTCTAATTAACCATGTGGGTCTAATTCATTTTTGTTCTATTACTTGAATAAATGTACTATTCTGGAGGAGCAAATGACTTTCATGGATGTTAGGATTCTGTATTTTTTGTTTACCTGTGATGGGCTATTGGGCATTATAATCTGATGAAGGTCCTTTTTTTTCTTGCAACAACGAATAATGAAATCTATTGGAATCATTTTATGTTTTGCTTCTGTATGTTACTTTCTCTAGTCCAATAAACATTATCATTGTAGTTTAATTTTTTCAATAGTATACTTGTCTTACAGCAAAGGAGGCAGTTGGAACAAATGACAACCCTTATGGGGAATGGTCAGTAACAAGGTTGCGTTCTGCTGCAAAGGGCACAACTAATGTTGAGAGTCCAAATCTTGGAATTGGACCAAAAGGGGGCCTTGGAGAACAAGGGGATTCTGTATCTCGGCAGCTGATTCTCACTAAACTTGCAATTATTGAAAGACGCCCAGATAACTATGAGGTTTTATGGCATTGAACTATTTGACACAGTGTCTTGCCAACTTATATATCTGCAATGAAATAGTTCCTTGTTTAATCTGGAAGCTAAGTTTAAAAACATATGTATGCAGGTGTTATGCGGATCCTTTCTGCATAACACAAATGTAGTATGTGTGCACATACGTGGGAGCATATTCAGTCCATATTGTAAAACAACTTATAAAATCCATAATCAGCATTGTATTTGTATGCCAATTCAATCAATTGGGAAATCTCCCTAAAGTCCCTTATTTTTGGTTTTGCCTGAAAAGACTTTTTCCCCATAAATTACCCACCTAGACCCCCTTTTCTAAAATCTCATCAGTCCATCCCTTTTATGGAACCAAGCTTTTATGCGCCCAAAAGAAAAGGGAAAGGAAAAACATGATGCATCTTATGATTATTTAGGGCCTCTGATTCAATTTCTAGAATTAAAGTATAGATAATGATGTGTAAATTTCAGTAGGGATGACAAATAGTCACAAGGTACACTAAGGATACCAAATCTTGCTTGAGCACCAAAAGATGATATTTAATTTTAGGATGCACTACCTTTTTGTTTTTCCTTTTTTTGATAGTCAATCAAGTTTTTGCTAAAAAATAATTCTGAACAAGGGTTAGGGGGAGGGCATTGAAGGTATCTTAGAATAAGGGTCCAACAAGATAATTTATGCAAAATGGTTATTCTCGGTGCAAAAATGAAAAATTGATCTTTTTTAGGACAATCAACGCTTCATTTGGCTATGGGTCTATGGTTGTTTGCCATTACATATAATGTAACATGAGTAAGGACAATTATCTTCCTTAGATGAATTCTATGTACATACTAGATAGCCAACAAAAAGTCAAATCAAACAAAACAATGATTTGATTTTGTCTGGTTCTATTCAATCTGGTTTAGATGTACTGGAATTGCATTTGTTTGAGTTGCTGCATAGTGGACTACCTGCAATGCATATACCCCACCTTCAATAGCCAAATGCATATGGATATCTCCTATTTCATACATAGTTATGGGTCTGCCTGGAATGCTTCTTAAAACCATCTATATACCTAGTATGGTAGCTAGAATTCCTTGTTTGAACTATTTGTCTGGATTACAATATTAGCAAATTTGGATTTTGCAGGCTGTCATTATTCGTCCTCTTTCTGCTGTAAGTTCTCTTGTTCGGTTTTGTGAAGAACCACAGATGTTTGCAGTTGAGTTCAGTGATGGATGTCCTGTTCATGTAAGTAATCTAGTTTGATTGTGTGTTAGAAACTGTAGTTTTACAAACATATATGTTTTTTTTTTTGTAATTGTCTCATATGCTACTTAAATTAGGTCTATGCAAGCACTTCTCGCGACAGCTTACTGGCAGCATTGCGTGATGTTCTGCAGTCAGAGGTTTGTGGAGTTATTTTTCCACCCAAGTCCTAATTTTTGTCTAATGTGAAAGGATTCTGAAGCTATCAGCTTGCTTTCTTTGTTTTTAGTCTCTCCACCATGTATCTAGTTTGATCATCTCTTACTAGTTGATCTCTAAATCTAAGAAAGGAGATTCTACGACATAAATCTGATTGATTCTCATCATGCAGAGCCAGAGTCCAGTTCCTATATTGCCAAGATTGACCATGCCTGGCCACCGTATAGATCCTCCTTGTGCTAGTTTTTATCTTCAGACAAGTCAGCTTCCTCTTCGTCAATGGAATCCTGCTTCTGATATGGAAACTGCATCCATGCACTTGAAACATTTGGCTGCAGCTGCAAAAGATGCTGTTGGTGAAGCAGGTACAATCCCTGGCTCAAGAGCAAGGTTATGGCGCAGAATAAGGGAGTTTAATGCTTGTATAGCATATAGTGGAGTGCCTCCTAATCTTGAAGTGCCTGAGGTAGTCTTAATGGCATTGATCACAATGCTTCCAGCAACACCAACCCTTCCTCCGGATGCTCCTCCACTTCCACCTCCGTCTCCCAAAGCAGCAGCTACAATCATTGGGTTCATTGCATGCTTACGAAGGATACTTGTATCTAGAGCTGCAGCATCTCATCTTATATCATTTCCTGCTGCAGTTGCAAGAATAATGGGTTTACTAAGAAATGGCTCAGAAGGTGTAGCAGCTGAAGCAGCTGGATTGGTATCAATGCTTATAGGAGGTGGTCCTGGTGATTCCAGTATATTGGTCGACTCAAAAGGAGAGACACATGCCACTTATATGCATACTAAGTCTGTCTTATTCGCACATCAAAATTCTGTGACTGTTCTTGTAAATAGATTAAAACCTGCATCTGTCTCTCCGTTGTTCTCCATGTCAGTTGTGGAAGTTCTTGAAGCTATGCTTTGTGAACCACAAGGTGAAACGACTCAGCACACTACTTTTGTTGAGTTGCTACGTCAGGTTGCAGGTTTACGTCGTCGCTTGTTTGCATTATTTGGGCACCCTGCGGAAAGTGTGAGAGAGACAGTAGCTGTCATCATGCGAACTATAGCAGAGGAGGATGCAATTGCAGCAGAATCTATGCGTGATGCTGCCTTAAGAGATGGTGCTCTTTTGAGGCACTTGCTGCATGCTTTTTTTCTTGTTACTAGGGAGCGGCGTGATGTTAGTCGACAACTTGTAGCACTTTGGGCAGATTCTTATCAACCCGCTCTTGATTTGCTTTCAAGAGTTATTCCTCCTGGGCTTGTTGCTTATTTGCACACACGAATAGATTCTGCTTCTGACGATCAGAACCAATTAAACGAAGAAGTACCTTTGACGAAGAGAAGACAAAGGCGCATATTTCAGCATGGGAAATCTAATTTTGGAGGAGCTATTATGCCTCAGGAACCTGGGATGCATTCTTTTCAAAATATTCAAGATGGCAATTCAACTAATGCTTCAGTGGTGACACAAATTAATCTGAAACCTTTCCAAGAATCAAACTTGGGACAGTATTTGGTTTCTCCATTTGCTAACCCTGGCGTAAGCCATCCCACTGAACTCACATATGGGGTTCAGCATAATGCTGCTTCGGGGATCGTTGATGTTGATCATGTTTGTCAAGTACCTACAACACAAAAGATAGATCTGAATGCTTCTATTTCTGTTGATTCTGCAAACTCTGTTGGTTTCATGAATCCTGAATTTGCTGCCCCAGCACAGGTAGTCGTAGAAAACACACCTGTTGGATCAGGTAGGCTGTTATGCAATTGGTATGGATTCTGGAGAGCATTTGGTCTAGATCACAATCGTGCTGATCTAATATGGAATGAACGGACTAGACAAGAGCTTCGTGAGGCTTTGCAAGCAGAAGTTCATAAACTGGATGTTGAAAAGGAGCGAACAGAGGATATTCTTCCTGAAGGTGCTATTCTTGAAGTCAATAATGGACAGGATAATGCACCTAAGATTTCATGGAATTATGCAGAATTTTTAGTGAGCTACCCCAGCTTATCAAAAGAAGTCTGTGTTGGACAGTATTATCTGCGTTTGCTGCTTGAAAGTGGAAGCAGCTGTGGAGCACAAGACTTTCCTTTGCGTGACCCTGTTGCCTTTTTCAGAGCATTGTACCATCGTTTCTTATGTGATGCAGACACTGGGCTTATCGTTGATGGTGCTATTCCTGATGAGTTGGGATCATCAGATGACTGGTGTGATATGGGAAGATTAGATGGTTTTGGTGGAGGAGGAGGTTCTGCTGTACGAGAGCTTTGTGCAAGGGCAATGTGCATTGTGTATGAACAACATTACAAAACCATCGGGCATTTTGATGGTACAGCTCACATTACTGTCCTGTTGGACCGAACAGATGATCGAGCATTGAGGCACCGATTACAGTTACTTTTAAAGGTGGTTTCACTAACTCAAGAACACTGTTACTGTACTATTTTTTGTCATCAACGAATTTGCTTCCTTAGTTTTTATAATCCATTATTCTAGATATTATTGTAGAAGAAAAAAACGAAAGTTCTTTGACATCCAAGATCCATCAGTTTTGCAGCTTCCATTAATAGTGTGGCATTCATATTTGTTGGCCTTACTGGAATGATAATTGAACAGGTTTGCATAGCTTAACTATTTGCTCTACTTGTCTTCTTTTGGAAAAGGATAATGTGTTTTAAGTTTTTATGTAATATTCCTTCGAAACTGAAAAAAAGTTGACAATGTATGTATATAAGTTCATAATAGTGGGCAGACTGCTATAGCATTGGGCTATAATTGGAAAGTGTGTATTTGGTTCATAATAGTGGACAGACTATTATAGCATTGGGGTATAGCAGGAAAGTAGTATAATTGTTCTGTGGATTTCCTTCTACAGGCCGGAGTCTAAACAAAATTTAAACCTGGTTAGAAAGCCCACTCGTGCAAATAACAAAGAAACACTTGCATTCTTACAAGAACAAAACAGAAAAATCATATGTTTTGCTAGTCGCTTGACATTCATATGAATAGATACAGACAAAACAAACATAACCTGGAAAGCAAGTTACATAGCATGTTAAATGCTACTTCTGAAAAGAAATGTTAATCTTTCAGCACCCACTAGCTCCTGCCCTGTAGAACCTAAACTAAAAAAACTCAATAGGATTCTAAGTATAAGTTCATAAACAAAACTGAGTAACCCATCAAATTCCAAAATATCTTAACATCAGATTCATATCATATAAGAAAGATGATTCCGATGTAGAATATCCACATAGGATCTTCTATAGTTGTACTGCCCAATGTGTATTTTAAAATTTCTTTAATAAAGAATAGAAACTAATTTCCCAGTGAGGTCTCAACTAGGAACTACAACAGTTTGTAGAGTTCGAAGGAAGCTAGATTGCAATACACTAGTAATGAAAAAAATCATTTAAATATTAAAATGAGTATTGAGAAAATCAATAAAACGAGACTAGTGCAGTTTAACATCTATCACTTGTGCCATTTTGTAACCTGAAAAAATTGTTGAACAAGTACACAACCAAGAGTTAATAGCACATCTATGGCTACTTGGTCTTTGGTCAAGTCATGAAAGCAATTCCAACATTTGAAGGTGGTCTAATCATGCCCAACAAACACATGATATGATGGGGTATGTTTGCTAATGATCAATCGAGTTAGAACAACTATGGCATCTAATTATGTCAATTGGCCCCTAGGCAAACTAATAAATTTTGACCATATCTGCTGGTGTAATACAAAGTTTCAAATAATGGTGAAGGCATATATGGGGACAAAATTCTATGTATTTGTTACCAATTATTTTGATAAAATAATTAGCATATGTTTAGAAAAATATTTTTAAATTTACTTCTATAAGATTACTTAACCTTAACAATATATATGTTTTATTATTATTATTATTTTTCTAATTAGATATAGTTTGTTTTAGTTTGCTTAAGCAATCTACATAAATAAACTTATACATCTATCTCATACAAATTCTAATTAATCAATCTCAAAATCACTATAAAAATAGGCATGTTAAAATGAAAGTGTTTAATGCTTGCAACTATATCTGACAATATATTGTTAATAAAAAATGATTACAATTTACAAGTATTGCTTTTCTTTAAGAGATAGCTTGCTAACAAAATATTTCCATTGTACTTGTACCTAAAGTGTTTAATGCTTGCAATTATATCAAACAATATATTGCTGATTAAAAAGATTACAAGTATTGCTTACCTCTAAGAGAGAATTTGCTAAAAAATAATCCCATTATACTCCTACTTAATTGCTCATTGCATGCCTCATTCTTTTTTGTCATCTCTTTTTGTATCATGGTTAGTGGCAAATTTAATCAAACTTTTTTTGTTTGATTAAATTTAACTCAATCAATTTGATTTGGACTCATTTGTTAATCAATTGCATATGCAGCCATACATATTGCATATGGGTCCTTACACAAAACATTGCTGCTATTGTATATGCAATGTGCAATGTGGTTCTTCACTGTGGCCAATTGTATCACTTCCATGACAATGAGTAACAATATTATTGCAGGGATGGGTAAAGAATCAGACTACCTTCTGCTGGAAAGAATTCTACCAGAAGGCAATCCTTGGACCAAATATGCTGTTATCTATCTGTATCCCAATGCTACACTAGTTTGTTGTTATGGACTAAGAATTCCTGTTTTTATACTTAAATTGTCAGCTTCTTGGGGTTTTTTTTGTATTTGTGCCACACTTTGTCCTTTCCAAGTTTCTTTTGCTTGGGAAAGCAATGAAATATTGATTTTAATTCTCGTTTTATTATGTTTTAATGAAATGAGACAATGATGAAATGAATGAAATAAACTGAAAGAGTAGCTCGCCTGTTTAGTGGAAGTCTCCACTGATACATGGAGATTGGGTTGCATCAAATTACTGAAAAATGGTCCAACTCAAATCATCCTCAATGCGTTTGGGCTACCCGTGACTAGTTGTGCTGGTATTTCATTAGAGTTGTGCATTATATGCAGTAGTCATTAATATGATCTGTGATGCTTGTTCTTGTACTCATACTAGGTTTTGAAAGCTAATAGGACTGAAGCTTCTAGCTCTCATGTTTGTGAAATTTGTCCTTTCTCTGAATGCTATTTTCTGAGTATATTTGACCTACTTTTAGCTTTTCCTGCAGGTCTTAATGAAGGATCTATCAAATGTGGAAGCATGTGTTCTAGTGGGTGGTTGTGTCTTAGCTGTTGATCTCCTAACTGCAGCTCATGAAGCTTCTGAGAGGACTTCTATCCCTTTGCAATCCAATCTGATTGCTGCTACTGCTTTTATGGAACCTCTTAAGGAATGGATGTTTATCGACAAGGATGGAGCAAAAGTAGGGCCAATGGAGAAAGATGCAATCAGAAGGTTTTGGTCCAAGAAAAATATTGATTGGACTACCAAGTGCTGGGCTTCTGGCATGGCTGACTGGAAACGTTTGCGTGACATTCGAGAACTGCGTTGGGCACTTGCTGTTCGGGTTCCTGTTTTAACTCCAATTCAGGCAAGTAATTCTATTTTGCACATGAGAATTAATGGTTAAGATTCTTGTTTAAACTAACACATCTTGAAACTGTATAGAAGCATTGTGAACCTTGAACTGTGATATTTTCGTCTACATGTTGCAGGCAATGCCAATTCTTCTGGTTTTTTCATGTATGATTTGTGATGAATATGCTGTTTGATGCTTACCAAACTAAGTAGTTTATTTGCATCTGCACCTCTTATTTCTTGATATTTATTACATGCAAATTCTGTTTGTGTTGGCATATTGTGTTTGTCACCATTCAGAATTGGCATTTAATGTTTCAATTTTATCCTGATCCTCCTATTATCTATTCCAGCCCATATATATAGTGAAGTGACTTATTGTTATATGCAAATGGTTGTTGTTTGTTTCTAAAATACCTTAGAGTTTGGCATGTTTCTAGCAAAATGTCTGAAGGACAAATCTTCAACCTGTTGCAATTTTACAACTTAGAGACAATTTATTGGTGGGAAATAAATTCATCTTGATGACGATATATAGTTTGCTGAAATTTTCTTTATGTTCAGGTGGGAGAGGCTGCTTTAGCTATATTGCACAGTATGGTATCTGCGCGATCTGATCTTGATGATGCTGGAGAGATTGTGACCCCAACACCAAGGGTGAAGCGAATTTTGTCTAGTCCTCGATGCCTTCCACACATTGCTCAGGTAATTTCTTAATGCCAGATAGCCAGGCACCACATAGACACTGGTTTTGTTCATTATCTTTTAATGACATTCTGTGTTAGTCATTCATACTTTTAATTGATTCCTCACTGAACTAATAAAATTAGAAATAAAAAAAATCAAAGTCAGAAACCCAATAAAGCAAAATCAGAAATGCTATCTACAACTCCCACCTAACTTACACCAATTACTAATTACCTTACTGTAGAGATGGAGACAAAAAGCTTATAAAGGTTAGAGGGAGTAAATCTAATCTGGAAACCAATTTATGAAGAAAGGTTGGGTCATTTACAAGCTCAACTTACCTTAACAATTTTCCTTTGTTTTTTTCCTACCAAAGAGTTCCACTTAATTTCTTTCTATCAGCACACTAACCAAAACTCTTTGACTGTTTGAGAATCTTTAATGACCAAATTCTTGATTATTGGATAATCTTTCTTCCCTTTTTGTTTCTATTCAAAGCTTCAAGTAAGGCAAAGTGATTGGTGTAGGTCATCAGAATAAATGACTACATTAATATCTGCATAGTGTTCCTTCTTATGTTTTCATGTCTGTTTCATCATATATTCAGATGTTTCATAGGATAGGACATTTTTTTCTTAAGTTTGTAAAACAAATATTTCTTGGCCTTTTAAGTCTAGTGTTCTTAGAGATTGAGTTGCATTGAGTTTTTCTGTTTTCCTATCTGATAAATATATGTATATATATATATCTGATGGATATGTTTGAAGTTTAAAACTAGAGTAGCTGTGTAAATACATACATATTTAAAATATGTGATTGATTAGGTGGGATCAGATAAATTATCATATGTAGTTAAAGTGACATCTTTGTTTATCCCCATCACTGGAAGTGGTTTAATTATTCTCTTCTTTAATCATGTGTTATGTGCTATAATACTTTTCTTATACAAGGATGTTTACTTGAGTCTATTAACTGTTTGATTGTAAATATTTGTTTTCTCAAATCTGCTACATAAGCTAGCCATAAGCAAAAATTCATTTGTTTGAGAAATAAAATTTCAAGAACACTTTTCTTGTTCAGGATCCATTTGGTTTAGCACAAAATTCACTCAAAAGATTATCCAAGTTTGGTAAATTACCTGACTTTAAGTGAAAATGCCATTTAGTAGAAGCCTTGACTTTAAGTTGACAACTATTTTCTTTACCAGTTGCACTTCTGGGGCATCATTTTGTTATTTTCTTATTAGTTTTGTAGTTTTCAGGAAGCTAGGTCTAGTTTTCCAAGAGTATGTAATTAAGTTTCTAACCACTTATCTAGACTCTTTTAATATGTAGAGGTTTTAAAAATATCAGGTTAAGGCAAACTGTCAAACTTGGGCAATTAGTTCCTTATTTAATGCATTGTTTTACAAAAAGCCTTATAATAAGATGTTGTGGTCGCTCATGGTTGCAAAGGTTTGTATAATTGTATTAGCTAAACCAATTTCTGGCTTGTTAAAATACCAACTCACGTCTTGAGTTAGTATTGATATAATTAACCTAGTTTTGCTAGATAGAGAAACAAGAGGCATGCTATATGTGCTTCTTTGGTCAACATGGAAATTTTCTTTTATAGGGATTGGGTTAGTTGGTTACACACTATATGTATGTGTTTATGATTTAGTGTTTCTTAAATTCATATACCAATTGTCTTTTATATAATTACAAATTGCTTGTGGTACAGCTAACCTTACTTTATGTACGGAGTGTTGGGTTGTTAGAACAAACACTTCAAAAAATTTAGTATAGCAGTTATGAGAATGTTAAGAATATGCAGAGTTATTAGAAAGGATATAGTAAATCATGTCAAGCTCTAGTAATTAGATAAAAAAGGCAGAATTAGTTGTGATTGTGTGGACATGTTCAAAGGCGATTGATTCTATAGTTAGAAAAGTTGAATCCCTTAGAATGAAGGCGTAGGAGGTAGAGGAAGTTCAAGCAAAATGTTAGTCAAAATACAATACCAAATTATTATATTGATTTAAATATTACTAGTGAGATAGCCTTGAATAGAGGACAATGGAGGGACAAGAATAATACAGCTATCCCCAAATTGTTGGGATAAACTATTAAACACAACTTGATGTTTAATTGCTAAAAATGATTAATTTAATTTCCAGTGTTAAATGTATGTTTTATTTAGATTGCTTGATTACATTAATTATTTTTAGTATATTATATAGTAGATACACACTCACAATTTTTTTTACTTGTTCTGTACATTATTGTTGTTATAATATTAGTTCTATCTATCTTATTTCTCTCTTTCTATATAGATACACATCACCCACATAACCACTTAAAAGATCACTCTGCATAAGTTAACTTGAAACACATTTTCTCCATATGCTTTTATGGATAAAACCTTTATTTCATGGTTCTGTGCTCAGTTTGCAGATGGCTAGATATGATAGTTTGTTTTTGTGGAAGGTATCATTGACTTATGCAAATAAGGATTTACAATTGAACAATGCTGATGTTATTATTATTATTTTTTTTCTGAAATCACTTAGGCTATTCTTATGGGTGAACCAAGCATTGTTGAAGCAGCTGCTTCCTTGCTTAAGGCTATTGTGACTAGAAATCCCAAGGCAATGGTTCGATTATACAGCACTGGTGCCTTTTATTTTGCTCTAGCTTACGCTGGATCAAATCTTCATTCAATTGCACACCTCTTTTCTGTGACGCATATCCACCAAGCATTTCATGGTGGAGAAGAGGCGGCAGTATCCTCATCGTTGCCCCTAGCAAAAAGAAGTGTACTGGGTGGGCTTCTTCCAGAATCCTTGTTATATGTACTGGAGCGAAGTGGACCAGCAGCTTTTGCAGCAGCAATGATATCTGATTCTGATACTCCAGAAATTATATGGACACATAAGATGCGGGCAGAAAACCTAATCCAACAGGTCAACCATATGATCTTCATGTTTATTGTATTACTTTATTTTCTTGACATTGTTTTCTTTGCCTTTCCTCTATGTTTCCAGGTTTTGCAGCATCTTGGAGATTTTCCACAGAAGTTATCACAGCATTGTCATTCTTTGTATGATTATGCCCCTATGCCCCCAGTTACTTACCCAGAATTAAAAGATGAAATGTGGTGCCATCGTTATTACCTCAAAAACTTGTGTGATGAGATTAGATTTCCCAATTGGCCCATTGTTGAGCATATTGAATTTTTGCAATCACTGCTGGCAATGTGGCGTGAGGAATTAACTCGACGTCCAATGGATCTTTCAGAAGAAGCGGCATGCAAAATATTAGAGATCTCCATGGATGACATTGTCATTGATAAGAACAGAAAATCTTTAGAGAGTGCAAATGGTAATTTGAGCACATCAAGTCAGATTGAAAACATAGATGAAGAAAAGCTTAAACGACAATATCGAAAATTAGCAATAAAGTATCATCCTGACAAAAACCCTGAAGGGAGGGAGAAATTTGTTGCTGTGCAAAAGGCTTATGAAAGGTTGCAGGTACTTGGGTTTTACCAGATCTGTCTATATACTTTCTTATAGCTTGTCCATCATATTAGAAGTGCTATAGTAACTCTATTTCAGGAAGTGTTTGTTCTTGAATAGACACAAAAACAAGATTACTGAGATGTTGATGTCTCTGACTTTGTGATGTAGTATTATTCTATTAACAAGAAAAAGTAAAAAAAAAATCATGTTAGAAATTTATGTTCCATAGTTTTTGAAATCTGTATAAGTTGATACTAATAATTGGTATCTTGCCCATGTAATCGTTCTGAGTTTATAAATGAAATATAGGTAGTTGTATGCTTGTATTAGATTGTGTTAATTGAAAAGGTTAAAGCATTTGAATGGATTTCTAATGCAATTGCCCTAGAATTCTAGCTGTGGAATCAATGCAAGAGTGCTGAGAATCAGTGGCTTGAATTATTCTATGATAGGAAGAAGTAACAGATATTTACTTGATGCTTGTAGGCAGCCATGCAAGGATTGCAAGGTCCGCAACTTTGGAGGTTGTTACTTTTGTTGAAAGGACAGTGTATTCTGTACAGACGATATGGTGATGTCTTGGAGCCATTCAAGTACGCTGGTTACCCTATGTTGCTCAATGCTGTTACCATTGATAAGGGTGATAACAATTTCCTCTCATCAGAAAGGGCCCCTCTACTTATTGCAGCTTCTGAGCTGGTTTGGCTGACGTAATTTATCTAATTCTCTGTGCCTTTTATTCTCATCTACATCTATCTTCTTCTGTTTTTTGCTCTTAATATTATTTCAATCTGAACATCAGGTGTGCATCATCTTCACTAAATGGTGAAGAGCTCATCAGAGATGGTGGTATTCCCCTCTTAGCAACCCTTCTTTCCCGTTGCATGTGTATTGTTCAACCCACAACACCTGCAAATGAACCTTCTGCCATCATTGTTACAAATATAATGCAAACCTTTTCTGTCGTGAGTCAGTTTGAAATGGCAAAGGCTGAAATGCTTAAAGTTGGAGGTGTTATACAAGATATCGTGCACAGTAGTGAATTAGAATTTGCTTCAGCAGCTGTCGATGCAGCTCTCCAGACTTCAGCTCATTTATGTGCATCATCTAGATCACAGGATGCTTTACTTTCTGCTGGCCTATTGTGGTATTATTTCATTCAAAGTTTCTTCTATTCATTTCATTGAATTAGTGGAAGTAATGTTAATATTTTAAATTTGTCCAATTTCATTCTCAGAATGAGTTGATGAGTTATTGACACCCCATGAAGTAAGATTTAGTGGTAGCAATATATTTTTATTTTAATTCATGGAATCAATTCTTCAATTTTTCAGGTATCTATTACCACTTCTTCTACAGTATGATTCCACAGCAGAAGAGAATGCTTTGAACGAGGCTCATGGTGTTGGTTCTAGTATTCAGATTGCTAAAAATAGCCATGCAGTACTCGCAAGTCAGGCCTTATCGAAACTATGCGGTGTTTCTGAAGATGGAGTGCCAACCCCATATAATGATTTAGCTGCTAGTGCACTCAAGGGTTTACTTACACCTAAGCTCGCTAACATGCTTAAAAGTCAGGAACCTAGGGATCTCCTGACAAATTTAAATGCAAATTTGGAAACTCCAGAGGTAAATTTTCATAACCCTCTAACTTTCTTTGCAATCTGTGATCCTAATACAAGAGTATCTAGTAATTTGTTCCACAACTTTTTACAATATTTTTCATTGAAGAATTTGTTACTATGAAATATTTGCTCTCTTATATTGTTGAAAATGTATTCAATCTAATAATCATTGATAGTGTTGTCAATATTGAGCGAAGCTGACTTCTGCTCAAACTCTAGTTCTGTATGAGATAGTGTAGGGAGTTTTCAAGTGCTTATGCAAGGGAGCACACCCTCCAAACTGAGTTGCCAGTTTTGGGGGCAAGTCATTCTAGGCTGGATTATGCTTCTCCCTCATCAACATGGTATCTTGCCTACAGTTGGTTTACTCAAGAAGTAAGTGCATGTTGCACATCTAGTGTAATTGACCTCGGCTCAAACTTTAATCTCACATGGATTAGGTGTTTCTTGCTATATATATATATATCAGCGCGAATCTCCCTCATCAACCATGGTAGGTGCCAAGTCAGTTTATTTTTAATTTTTTTTCTTTTATCTTCGTTTGTTGCTTTCTTGTGGCGTGACTTTTTCCCTATCTCCCGAATTAAGTTTTGAGCCACCGCGACACCTTTCCTCAATTGTGTAGGGTCCAAAAGGATGTTCGTATCTCCACAATGGCATGATATTGTCCACTTTGGGCCTAAGCCCTCATGACTTTGTTTTTGGGCTCTCCCCAAAAGGTCTCATGCCAATGGAGATACTTTCCATCCTTTTAAGCCCATGATCTTTCCCATGTGTTTTAGATGTGAGACTATGTTTGCACCTTTGCAACCCAACAATCCCCCCCTCAAACAAAGGACCACAGGTCCCCCTCAAACGGAAAGCCTCCATTTGATGTCCACTGCGACACCTTTAGGACTTCCTCGATTGTCGCGACGTCGTCCTCGATGTTCCTCACTCGTCGCGACACCCTACTCACCGTTCCTCGCTCGCCGTGACACCGTCCTCGTCGATCCTCGCTCACTACGACGCCGTCCTCGCCGCAACGCAGTCCTCGCCGTCTTCAACAAGAAAGGAAAAGCATGTACGAAGGAGCTTCTTAATTATTGGTGTCTTGGTGAGGAACAACGTCTCGGCAAGGAATGGCGAGACCCGTTTGTGCAAAAGATGACATCGTAGCGAGGACGGCTTCACGGTGAGCGAGGACGGCATCGTGGCGAGTGAGGAACAATGAGGAAGGCATTGTGGCGATCGAGGAACGGCGTTGCGACGACTCAAAATGTAATTTGGGAGAGGGAAAAAATCGCACTAAAGAGGAAAAGAAAGCAACAAACGAAGATAAAAGTAAAAAATTAACTTGGCACCTGCCACGGTGGTAGGTGTGCACAAGAAGGTGAGTAGTGTATCAACGCTATATATATATATCAAACATGTTCTTTGCTTTATATGGATGGTTATTTAGACCCAAATGATGCATCAAAGTGTTGGGTAGTCAGAAAAAATTCAGAGAACAATAATAAGTGTTGGGTTCTAACTATTTGGAATCAACCACATGGATCTTATAATGCCCATATTTTCTAATTATAGTTTTACCAAGCAATATTTGCTATTTCTTCATCCCTCACATCTTTGATTCTAATTCGTTCAGCTTGGTTAACTATATAATATATGCATCTTCAAACATGTCCATACCTTGTAAGTTACACCTTTAAGTTATATATACATCTATAATGTATGTATAATATGTGTATATATTACTTCGACTTTTTAAGTAACATACCTTTTCAATATCCTTTCCTCTGCTATACCGACGTCTTTGTATGTTTGGTTTTATCATTGCCCAACATAAGACAATATAATCAATCATTTGAAACACTTATGAAGCTTGACTTTCCATCCAACTTAATTATTATATATTGTCTTTTCATATCTTCAGTTTTAGTTCTACTTAGATTTAAATATTTAGTTTCTATAGCTTCTCATGTTTAAATGATCCCACAAAATAAATTGTATGGATTGATTCAAGGTTATTCCAGCAACTTGTATTATTTTTGCCTCATTATTGAGTTAAAAATGGATGGATAAAGTCTCTCTAGCCAAAATCAAATAGTTGGGGCTTATCAATTGTCATAAGTTTTGCTTCCTTCGATTGGCTTGAGGCAATAGTTTGACTGGGTAGATTGTGTCTAAATGAATAGTTTCAGGACAGGGAGTCACTAGTTTGCTTGGCATGCTGGGGACTAAACTAATAGAAAGGTCATAGATTCTACTGTTATATTAGCATTAGGACAGGGAGACACTAACCGATCCAAGGAAATATTGAAAGTTTGGTGAGTAAACTATCTCAGACTCACCATACCCGACATCTCATTGTTATTGTGATCAACCAATTTTAAAAGAACCCACATCATGACTATTGCATAACAACCCTAAGAATCCAGAAAGCTATTTTGTTTCGTGATTGAGGTTATCTCTACATCTGGATATCGTTTTTTGGGAGGTAATCCAATTTCTTACAGGAGCAAGAAATAAATTGTTGTTGCTAGATCGAGTGCAAAGTTCAGAGTATAGAGGCATGACCTTAATAACATGTGAACTTATCTGGTTAAACAATTGACGATGGAGTCATTGTACGCACCTACAAAACCAATGAAACTTTATTTCACCAATTTTGCTCCTATGCACATAACTTGGAACCTAGTGTTTTATGAGAGGATAAAACAATGATTGTCATTTCATCTGAGAAAAGGTGTAGTTAGAGGAAATCACCACTTCATTTGTCAATTTTAAAAGCGCCTAAAGTTGAATACATTTGTAAAAGTTGAGGTTCTACAATATTTTGAAACTAACTTGCGGGGAGCGTCGTTATGCACCAACATGTACACACACACACACACAAGAATGCATGTGTTGATTAATAATACATAGATAGTTAGAAGGGTAGGAGGAGGCTACCTACCTAATAATTCCCCTTTCTTCCTTAACGTTAAACAAAACCACAGCAAACTACCATCCATATAATTTCAGTAAATCGATCATAAAATAATAAATGCATAGATTTAACTGATACCATACACTCATTCAACTAGGTAATGCCAAATCAACTAGCTTAGGAAGGTCAGAAGAATTACTTTTATGCTATCTTCATAATTAACTAGATTAAAGGTAAAAAATGTATTTCAGACCTCTGAATTAGTTAAGTTTATTTGGTGATTTATTTTTAGTCAGGTTATTTTATTGGTATTATAACTGCTCTTAGTTTTCCTGCCATCATATAAAACATGCTATTTACCATTGCTATTTGTTATCATTTATTTCCTTTGAGTTTCATTACTGTTGGTATGTTTTATGGTTAACAAATATATACAACACCTCTTGCAGATTATTTGGAACTCTTCCACTCGAGCTGAATTGCTCAAGTTTGTGGATGAACAGCGGGCTAATCAAGGCCCTGATGGTTCATATGATTTATCAGAAACACAATCTTTCACTTATGAAGCTCTATCAAATGAGCTCCATGTTGGCAATGTTTACTTGAGGATCTACAATAATCAACCGGACTATGATATAAGTGAACCGGAGCCTTTTTCTGTTTCTCTTCTGAAATTTATATCAGAACTGGTGCATAATCTCAAGGAATCAGATGTAGCTGCTGATTGTAAAGTAGATAATGATTCTTCATCTCCTGAGCCATCTGAACATCAAAATGATACAATGAATATGATAGCTAATGAAGATAAAGCAGATGCGTTGAGCATTGATGAAAGGAGAGAGAAACCTGAAGTAATAATGAACCTTCAAATTGGGTTGACGTCTCTTCAGGTATGGGTACACCAAGTGACATGTTGAAGCACTTGAGCTATTCGATATATATTAGTTACCATTTGCTTTTTGCTGCAGAACTTGCTGACAAGCAAACCTGGTTTGGCTTCCATGTTTTCTACCAAAGAAAAGCTTGCACCTCTGTTTGAATGTGTCACTGTTGATATTCCACTTACAAGCAATATTCCTCAAATATGTCTTACAGTGCTTCTGCTTTTGACAACTCATGCTCCTTGTCTGGAAGCTATGGTTGCAGAAAGGGCTAATGCAATTCTTTTATTACAGCTACTCCACAAAAGTCCTGCTTGCAGGGTAGGGGCTCTTGCTGTCCTCTATTCTTTGGCAAGCACCCCTGAGCTTGCCTGGGCTGTAGCAAAGCATGGCGGAGTTGTGTACATTCTTGAACTTATCTTGCCAATGCGTGGTACCACCACCACCCTACTTTTTTATTACTGAGAACATTTTTTTCCACATGGCATTCATCTTCTTTTTCTCTCTGTTTCTTATCAGTGGCAATCACGATGATCTTTGTATTACTGAGAACAATTTTTTTCTAAATGACACTAATCTTGATTATACTTGCCACTAGCATTGCATGAGTCCATAGTACAATTATTGGTGTGATGCAAAAAATGTGAAATCTAAGAATTGATGTAGTGATACTTGGGTGGAAAGTTTTTCTGGATTAGTGCATGCTTCTTTTCACATTCTTCCTCATTGACACCGTCATTTTTTGACCACCATTTGTGCTATTTTTACATATTATCATTTTAAATTTCAAACATTTTGTTTAGGAGTTAACATGAAAATGTTATACGACTATAAGGTGGAAAAAGATACTGTTACTTTGAAATAAATCTGTCTGCTAAAATTCTATGTTACTCAGGGTCAAGTATGAGTATTTGACATGTGTGTGGATCTAAGTGTCTGCTAAAATTTAAGTATCTGACACATCCATCTTTGAAAATTTTAAGACATCATCGACTATTAAATGTCAACTCACGCCATGGGCGTCAGACATGGGAGTCCCAGTATTAGGGCTAAAATGTACTATTATTGTCAGTCCAATTATGCTTTTTGTGATGTAAGAGTATTACATTTTTATTTTTCATCAACCATAAATATCTCAATACAGAGGAAATGCTCTATGAGCACTGTTTTTTGGATAACATTGGAGAGATAATCATATACACCTACGCTTGATACTTGGCTAGTTATGGTGTAAGAGTTGCCATGTCTCTTGAGACATTTGGCCTGAACTTTTCATCAATCTAGATTTCTTGCAGAGCATCAGTCTTTATCTGTTATTTGAATGGTAGGTCTTGGAATCCTCAGATGTGCAAATTTATGTTGCAATAACTATGTATATTTCTGATGGTAGTTTCATTTTTTCAGAAGAAATTCCTTTCCAGCAAAGAGCCGCGGCTGCATCCTTGTTGAGCAAGCTTGTTGGACAGCCAATGCATGGCCCTAGAGTAGCTATAACACTGGCAAGGTTTCTACCAGATGGCTTAGTATCATGTATCAGGGATGGACCTGGTGAAGCAATAATTTCGGCTCTTGAACAAACAACAGAAACACCTGAGCTTGTGTGGACACCTGGTATGGCGGCTTCTCTTTCTTCACAGTTGTCAACTATGGCATCAGACCTCTACCAGGAGCAAATGAAAGGCTGCCTTGACGATTGGGATGTTCCTGAGCAGGCATCAGGCCAACAGGCCATCAGAGAACCTCAGGTAACCATAAAGTTTATGTATTCTGTTGGTTTCCAGTTATAATTATGTTTTACGTGGATGCAGGTTGGTGGTATTTATGTAAATATATTCTTGAAAGATCCTAAGTTTCCTTTGAGAAACCCAAAGAGATTCCTGGAAGGATTATTGGATCAGTATATTTCCTCGATTGCTGCCTTCCATTATGACCCAAGATCTGTTGATCCTAAACTTCCTACAACGCTGTCTGATGCAATCCTCTCATTATTACGCGTACATCCTGCCCTTGCAGACCATGTTGGTTATCTTGGATATGTTCCGAAATTAGTTGCTGCCATGGAGCATGAAGGAAGCCGAAAAAAGATGGCACCTATAGAGTTGAATAATAGCAATGATGGTTATGAAGAAACAGATGGACAAACAGATTCCAGTGGTCGGACTCTTCAAGAAAATATACGTCATGGTTGTTTATGGATACTGCACCAGTTGGCAACTAGTACAACTTGTGCAGAAGCTATGGCAACCACCAGCGTTGGGACCCCTCAGGTACAGAATGTAAATGCATGCTGATAGCTAGGCTACTCAAAAGCATTGATGAACCAACTAACATGAAACACATTATTATTTATGGTCGATAGTTATTATCTATTTTTATTGTGCTTTATATTCCCTTAAATTTCCATTGTTTTAATTTGTAATTCTAGCCTTCTGGGATAACTATTTCACAAAGTTTATGAAATATCAAAATTTTATTTGCAATATATGCACACTTCTTGTTAGGCCTTGTATTTAGATAGGCATAGTTCCTACAACATTCTTGGACCACTATTGTATATTTACAACATGTTGTCATCTTGATATATTAAAACCCTTTGACTGAGGAAAGATATTCATTAAGATCTGGTAGACATTTATCACTTCCATTTTTATTCTTTTCTTTATTAATATGTATAGCTGATTGTTTGGCAAATGTTGAGAAGCACGGTCAATCAGTGAACCTGTTGGTTTAAACACCTAAATATTCTTTGTTTCTACATGATCAGTTAGAAGCATTTCCAGTTGGAATATACTGATGTTTTTTGTTTTTGCAAAATTGCAACTTTCCTAATAGGTATAGTGCATTTCTGCTGTTTGTTTCTTGAATTTTTTATCCTATTTTTCTTTCAGGTTGTGCCTTTGCTCATGAAAGCAATTGGATGGCAAAACTGTGGTTTAGTAGCTTTGGAAACATTAAAGCGTGTCGTTGTTGCTGGAAATCGTGCTCGAGATTCGCTTGTCGCACAGGCACTGAAGTAAGTTTCAACAAAGTTAGTTACTCTTTCCTCTCTTTCTGTAAGGGCTGCATTAACATCAACCAACATGATTTCAGCAAGAGCAAACTTTCTTCCATGATATAGAAATGAGGACTAATAAATTTTCAGTGAATGCGTTTCAATAGGGTTATGCTGTATAAACTTAGTCAGGTTTACTACTGGAATATTTTTTTCATCTAAATGTGATGGAAAACTAGCTGATTGGTCTTTCTTTTGGCTGCATACTGGAGTTATATAATTGTTTCTTTTAGTTATTGTCGATATATAGCCTTTTGAAAATACCACCAACTCCAATAATATCTTCCTTAGACAATATTGCAGAAGTCTTATACAGATAATGCATACAATGCCAAATTATGTGCCAAGACATTACATTCAAAAGCCAAGGAATTGTAAAACTACAATATTAAGTAATCTTACTAGTACATTTCATATTTTCTGTACTGTCGTACAAGTCAAAAGAAAGTTTATAAATTAAAATTATAATCCTTCAGTTTGATTCTAGTGTTTTTTTTTCATTGCACTTTGTTTTTCACATTAAGATCCCAAATAGGGGGAAAACATGGCTTGTATTATGATAATGACATTTGATTTTCACAAATGTTACACAACGAAGGCTCACTACTAGAGGCCAGACAATATTATGTGATGTCTGGGCAAACTCATCCCCATTTGTTTGCTTGAGTATTTTGTTTATCAGATTGTTCAGGAACCTGCTCAAATGACATTATCTGTGATCTGAACATAGGATGGAAGATGTTGATATGAATTACTATTATGTGATGCACCTTTAATATGTTGTCTTTTTTTATTAAAAAAATGTCATCTAATAATCTGTTTTTGCATGTATGCTGTAGGATTGGTCTTGTAGAGATACTTCTTGGCCTTCTTGATTGGAGAGCTGGTGGACGACATGGATTGAGTGCAGAAATGAAGTGGAGTGAAACTGATGCTTCAGTTGCTCGAGTACTTGTAGTAGAGGTTTGCTTGCTAAAAGCCCTGTGCCATTTTGTTGATATCTGAGTGTTCCTCTACAGGAAGGGGCCATTAGGTTGCCTGCGTCTAGCATTTGCATCAAATGGCCTATTTCTTCCCTGTTAGCTACAAATGTAACTGCAATTCAAAATGGTAGCAGATTCCATTTGCAATCTGCAACTTAAGGATAAAATATCATAAAAAATAAATAGAAAAAATGTATATATATATATATCCTACGTCCTAATTTGGTTGTAATTGAAATACAAGAAAGATATAGTATCTAATATAAATTTTGAATAAAAAGTGTGTTTAATTTTTCTAATATTAAACTAAAATAATTAAAGTACGTTCCAAAAATATATATTGGTTTGTATTGTGTAGGAGGATCCATCTAGCTCATTCCACATAATGGGATAAAGGCTTGGTTGTTGTTGTTCTCGTAGTTCGAAAATTATATCATGCACCTAAAACAATTATAATGGACTTGCAGTTGTGTTATTTAAAAAATTGTTATTCAAAATTGCAACTGCATTTGCAGAAAATCAGACAGCATAACTTCATATGCCATTTACTTACAGTTACAGGCAATCAAATGCTCTGGAAGTTACTGGTTTTTTGACCTTATAATAATTTTGGATGCAGCTGAAACCACTATAACTACTTAGGTTTGTGTTCTAAGCTTAAGGTTTGACTTTGCCTCTATAATCTTTTAACTAAAGGATCGTTGAGAATCATCAGATCCTGCTAATATTTTGTATCGGCTTCCACTGGTGGAAGTTCGAATGTTCAAAACTTCAACAAGCATTTGAACAGAAAGAACAGATATAATGGGATGTTGTTATTGGCAAAGAATGTCGATAGAACATTCTCACGCTTTAATACTAGCCTATTTTACCCAAATCATTTCATGGTTTTATTTATATATCAGGGAAACAATATAAGTTGTACACTGATTTCACATGCCACTTGCTTTTGTAGATTCCAAGTGTTAATAACAAATATTTTAGTGATACAAGAGAACTGACCTCTAATTGAAGTTTGATTTGTGTATTTGATCCAGGTTTTGCATGCTTTTGCCACTGAAGGTGCCCATTGCTCTAGAATTCGAGAAATCTTAGATGGTTCTGATGTAAGCTCACTTATCTATTTGTCAATATTTCACTTCACCATTTACTCTTTTTTTATACAACATTCTACACATTCTTAATTTCCCATAGGGCAACCAGGATATCTGTATCTATCTATATATAGTCTGTGTTACTTGGACTCTGGTACAAGTATTGACATGGGTATGGATTCGAATGTCTGACATGGCTAGTTTTAGAATTTTTTACAAGTGATTGATAGAAATGTTAAGTTTTCTACTTGGAGTAGATATATCTAAGTGTTGGGTATCTGATATGGATATGGATGAGGTAGATGAAGAGCCCTGAATATCAAAAAGTTTATAGTAATATTCTTCACTCTCAATTCCCCATGGTACAACAAAGTTTCGTTCTTTCAATACCAGATATACCATGGTGATGATCTTGTGGTTAAGGATCTTAATTAGGTGCTGGCATGCTTCAACAACTGCAAATCATCCGATATGCATGTGTGAATTTAAGACCCTTCTATGTTAACAAATACATCAGTTCCGTTTTCTGATGCCTGCTAAAAGGGTTTACCGTAGGATATATCTCCAAATATTTGCAACAAATTTTGAACTACTAGAATATTTAAAATTAGTAGAGGGAAGAGACTGATCCTGAGTTGGAGCTTGATCAATAGTTTTATCGACGGTGTTGTGTAATAACCTTCAATCAAAATCTGTTACATTGGTTAGAAGGAGATCCCTTTTTGTCCAAAGCTGCATGATTTGTATTCCTTCATGTATTGAAGCACATTAGCAGGCAAAGAAAAGAATATGTATTCTCCTATTCTAGATTGGCAGATGCCTCATTCGAAAGTTGAAAAAAGTTGTATGTATTGGTCACTTGGTTTGAGTAGACAGCATCTCAATGGTTGAATAGCTGTTTACAATCCTAGAATATGTATTAGAAGTACCTAGATACATATTCAACATTGACAGTTGGCACTTGGCAGTATATCAATGAGTGATCTTTGAAAGGTATTCCAAATTTCATAGATAATTCCAAGATGTATTCATATAAAAAAAATTGACTCTAGAAGTTATTTGAAGCTGCCACTATTTTCCAACCTTACAGATAGGCAGTTTTGCTTGAATACTTGTGGACGAAGGATACAAAGCCAATATTTTGACAAGGTCCAGAAGGAAGATGCTTGCGCAACATAAATCTATAAGATTAAGATGGAAACTTTCAGGTGTTAATTTATTTTTCCATCCATTGCCATCAAATCACGGAAGAGCTATAGTTACACACATAGTATTGATAGTTGCAAGATGAATGAGGTAGTTTCTATAGCTCGTGGGAATGAGATGGTTACAATCTTGAGCAGTGCAATTTATGTTGGTACAAGTTGATGCCATTTTACATGACTAGGAAAGAAGAGGAAGATGTGGTGATCAAAGAGGAAGAGTGGCATCATGAAAAGAAGAAAGATGAAAAAAAGGAAGATCATATATTGTATATTGTGGAGGTCTGAAAGAAGCCACCAAGGCCTCCTCCGTACATTTTGCCTAGGCCCCACTTGTTTTATTGACTTCTTATGTTTTTTTCACCCTAGCAGAGATGTGGTCAGACCTTGCTTGTTCTCTTTGACTTGGTGCCTTGATTTTGGCACTATTCACCCTCTATATGTGTGGAAGATTGTGTAAGTTTAAATATCTTTAATCTGTTATTCAACGACAATACATCCTCACATAAAGCAAGGATTGAAATATTGCGTGGTGCTGGGGCGTCACAGCTGAAATTTTCTATTTTGAGAAAAAACTGAGTCACTAAACTGGGAAGCATAGGCGATGCATACCTCAAGCACTTTATCCCTCATTGTTGCTCACCATCGGCCGTCGCTGCCATTGACTCACCGCTGCTAGTTTTCTTCTCTGCTGCAGGCGACAGCAGAGGAGATGAAGATCGAAGAGGAGATCAAAACCTAAACCTTTTACCTGTGACTCATTACTTAATCTAGCAAAGATCAGATGTGTGAGTTTGATCACATTGTGGACAAGTATGGAGAAGTTCTAACCATGTCCTTGTCCTTCACAATCACATCAATTACTAACAAGGAATGGTTGATTTTACACAGGGTAAAGCAATGTAATTTAGTCGCACAGCACTTGAGACAAAGCAATGGAATACTAGGCATATTTCCTTCAGTCATCAGCTGTGAACTCGGTGGAGAGGGTGTTAAAACCAACAAAAACCTATACCGCATAGGAATCGTCATGCTACTTCTACTAGACAAGATCATCTAGAGAACACTGATATTAAGTAGTTTATCCAGCTTTCTTTTTGAGAGCTCTGAAATAGGCTCATCCTGACAAAACTTCTTACTTCACCAAAAACCTGTAAATAATCTCTTGTTAAGTTTATGTGAAGATAGACATTAATACACTGGATATTTGCCAAAGAAAATTCTAGCTCACTATGCTGGAAGTGTATCATTTGTTTCTCCTTACAGCACTGCTTTCTTTGGCCTAGTTTAAATACACTAGCCTCCTAGAAATGATTCAAACATACGGCTTATTTCTGTTTTGTGTTTGTATAACATGTGGCTTCTGGATTTTATCTGATAACATCTGAATAATAGATAACCTTGTCAATTCGAGCCCTACAGGAAAATTAAGTCAACTAAATAGCGGAAACTAACAGTGTTACAGCTTTCTCCAGAGTAAAAGCTTACAAGGTAGTGGCAAATGAGATCTTGTCTAGGAGAGATAGACCTATCTACAGTTAAATTGCTGTAATTGCTTCGTGTTACTTTTATTATGAAAATCAGTTTTATAAGATTTTCTGGAAACTTGTTTATCATTTATCAACACTAATCTCTGCTTCATCAGGTATGGAGTGCTTATAAAAATCAAAAGCATGATCTTTTCCTACCTTCAAATGCCCAATTCGCTGCTGCCGGTGTTGCTGGGCTTATTGAGAGTTCATCATCAAGATTTACATATGCGCTTACTGCTCCACCTTCCCAATCCCAGTCAATGAGGCTCCCTTCTATTGCAGCTTCAAATTCTAATGAAAGAAACAACCATGGGTCCACATAGAGAGACACTTGCTCTGGTAGCTAAACGACTTACCCTCGGAATCACATTTTTTTCCAGCTCCTTTTTGTTTACCCCAAATAGTAAATAGTGTACAGCATCTTGATACTTGAAGGAAAGGGTCAAATTTCATTTATTTGGTTGTACAAGTTGCCTCCTATCAGTCATTGTACCTTGTCTGTCTATATGTAGTCACGGAAATAATTGAGGCTGTTTTTTCGGTTGGGCCTCGCCAATCATTCTGAGGTGAGGCTGCATTCATGACTGGATAGTTTTGAGTTTTCCCTGAGTAATAGAAAATGATATGTGCAATAGAGAAGCTATTGGTCTGGGTCAGCCTTTGGCGTGCAGAAGTTTCAGTACCAAGTAGTCATTCAAAATGCCTGCTTGAGCCATTGTTTAAGGCCTTTCTGTGCACTGTAATCGTCCACATTCTCATTGAAGAAATCTGCATGATAAAGTTGTTTTTTTTCATCTTCGACTTGAATGCATTTCTACTAATGCCTTGGGTTAACCTTCAATTGAATCTTCATCTGCCTCTCTTTCTCTTGTTTGTTTAGATCTTATTTGGAAACCTTTTTGTTTATAAGCCTCCATAGTAACGCATTGAAATATCACTTATTCTGACATATTTGTAAATTTTGATGTGAATCGATCTCTTGTAAACCGAGGATTAGGTGTGATGTGAAGGCTCTATATTAAACTTTTATTGATTTAACCAACTTGTTTAGCCAGTTCAGTAAAATGTATACTCTAGTTTGGGTCTACACTTGGCCAATTCTCTTTTCTACTATTTGCTCCATTTAGATTCCAAAACATTCATTCATCTTTAGTTCTTCTTTTGCCAGAGAATAATCTGAAAGGCATACCATCTCAACTACTGGAACCTTCATTTTTGTACTCTTCGATTATCTCAAATCAAGCAGATTGAGAAAAATATTCACTAAGGCTTCAAATTTTTTTCAGAGATAATATCCTGTCAGTTAGGTTTGATCTAACTTAAGGTGAACCACGCAAGTTTGATTATTTTTTCAACATCAATCAAAGAATTAGAACAAGATAGAAAGGAAGCTGATGGCAGCCAGTGAAACCGATCAAAAGGTACACTTGAAGCTGATTCTGGCATCTAGAGAATCTGTCTTCCTTGCGACGCAGCAGTAAGTTGAGGATTACACCATGGTGGATGACATCTAAAGGTAATTAAAGACTTCTATTTTTTTGTACTTTTCATTTCTTTTTTCACTCTGTTGGCATGCTTGTCTTCCAAAAGACAAGACAGGAGGAATCCATGACTAACAAGGTTAACTATCTTTTAAGCATTGACTGAATCCGGTGTCCTCATCTAATCAAGGACGAGTACTGGGTTAGTTCTTTACCTTTGGTCGAATGAAATTTTGATGTGAATTTTCATGAAGAAAATTAGATTTCATAGAAATGGAGACCAGATGTCCCTGTTATTTATATATAAAATAATTATGTATTGCGGATTATACCCAATTAAAGATGATTAATTGAGATTTTGAATATTTAAATTTTAATATATCTAATTTATTTTAATGATGGATTAAAATATAAAATACCAAAAGGTTAGCCCTAATATGTTTCCTATAAATAAGAGATTTTGGTTGCCAGATCACACTATTTACTAGTTGGCTAGATCGGTCGATTTTGAGCCATCACCTATTCTCCTCTGTATCCCATGAAAAGAGTAACTGAGACAATTATAAAAGAAACTCTTAGGGTGCATTTGATTGGGAGTCATCCGTGATTATCTTAGTTATTCATTCAAAATTATCAATCAGAATCTTATTTGATTTAGATAATCAGTGATTCCCAAATAATGTTTCCCAAATAATGTATCCAATTTAAAATTAGAAAACCAAAGAAAATTTAAGTTTTTTTTATTCCGGAGTTAAGGTAATTACCGAGAGACACATAATATTAAATTTGTTATCAAAAGTACAATATTTTTAAATTATCGCGAGACATGTCACATCCTATTAAACATTATATATGAAATTATTTCTACAATATAAAATTATTCCTATATATATATATATATTCTCAAGAATTAATTTCAATATATATCAAAACTCGCCGATTTAGAGGGAAGTTCAAATGTCAACAGTGCGTGCGAGCTTGACTTCTAAGAGTCAACAAATGATGATCAATGAAGCAATAAAATATTTCATACACGTCGGGAATTCATCCCATAATCTATCGCAGCAACACCTATTAAAATCTCTTCAGGAATCATATTAAGGTAATTGAGCACTAATCATACAATAATGATAAATAAATCTTAACTAATTATTATTAAATGAAATGAAATTGTTTAGAACAAACAAATCAAGAAACAAAAACACAAGTATATGCATGTATGCATGCATGTTCTAAAAGAAACATATATAGACCAAATAGCTAATTAGTTTGCTAGCTGTAAGTGATGGATGGTTCATGTACACATCAAGATTTCACGTCTAGAAGCGAGCGAGCAACTGGAGCTCTGAAGCTAGCAGCTTGAAAGCTAGATAGAATTATCGCAGCCAAGTTCCCAAGCTCTTAAACAGGGGAGGCCTTTTACCGCTGTCCTTGGGTACCTCTCGAGGTTGAATTACTTGTATCTTTCGCTGCCTTTTCGCTGCATGCATATATCAAGTAGTAAATTAATATGCATGTCACTACTACTCTTCCTAATTCTTCAGACATGCATTTATATATATACATATATAATAATTAAATTGAATCCAACGTACGTACATACCGTTTTCAGTTTGTTGGTAGCCTTCACGAAGCTTGCGCTTTGACGTTTCCAGCTTAGATCGAAGCGATGCGTCCTGATCAAGACATTTGAATTGTTAAAACAAAACAAAAACAAAAATACAATTGATATATAATTCTCTTTAAACGACTAGCTAGTTATATATAAATTAAGTGAGAAACTTATATTAATGGCTAAACTTACATCTAGAAGCATGTTTGGCAATCTGGGAAGCTTTGCAGGTAGAGCAACAACAATCACAGGAGGCTCAGGTTGATGCTCTGTGGATGTTCTCTGTGACCTGCTTTGTGGATATCTTGTGGATGGAGCAATCACAGGATCAGGCTCAGGTTGATGCACTGTGAATGTTGGAAGCGACCTTTCCTGATTGCTAGGCTCAGGTGCAATCACAGGAGGATCTGGTTGATGCTCTGTCGATGTTCTTTGTGGCTCCGATGGCTTCGTTTGGTCATAGAGAAATCTTTTAAAACGAATCTTGCCATTTTCTGAAACTGACACTAGCTTCCAGGTTTCTCGCCTCATCGTGTCTGCTTTTTCTTCTTCATCAACGGCGACAGCAACACCCTCTTGTTTCTGTTCCGCGGAGGGAGTCAGTGGCAGGAATAAAGCTCCATCACTTTTGACGACGGCGTTGCGGCCACGGCCAGAGTCCTCCTCCCTCTCCTCGATCGCTTTGATGACGTTGCCACGGCCGTCATCTTCCTTCTCCTCGATCGATTTGACTTCGATCGCTTTGACGGCGTTGCCACGGCGGCCGTCATCCTCCTTATCTTCTATCGCTTTCACCTCGATTGTTTTGACGGCGTTTCCGCGGCGGCCCTCGTTGGCCTTCGGCACGGAGAAGAGCATCTGTGCAATCTCATCCCGCCGGCTCTTGAACTCGTCCGGGTGATCGGAGGCAGCGACGCGTATGGCTTGTCGGATGACGTGGAAGATGTCCGAGTCACCGGCCGCCCGGAAGAAGCCCCGCCAGTGGTCGAGAGAAGAAGATGTCGTCATGGAGAACGTCGATCGTCGGAGTCACGGGACTGGTCTAATGCTTTGCCGATGGAGATGAACAAATCGCTCGCTCTCTCACTCTCTCTCTCACTCAGCAGTCGGCAGTCTCCAGTTTCTTCGGAATAAACGCGAGCAACTGTCGGTCTGTTTATAAAAAATATAACAGAAAATAATGATGATAATAACAAAAAACGCGCGCAGGTTCGAATAGATTAATCAAAAAATAACAGAAAATAATAATTTAAAAAAAACGCGCGCAGGTGATAGATTTCCGCTGATGGCGCCGACCAATGGTCGAGCGATCTAACAAGTTATCTATTATTATTTTATTTTGTATTTTGAAAAATTGCTGTCTAGTTTAATAATTTTAAAAGTAAAGTACGAGGCTTGAATATTTAAAAATTAGATGCCTAATAATTCAGTAAATTGTAAACAAAATAATAACGACAAATTAACTAACGGAAAGTGAATGAATACTTTAAAGAATTTTGGATTCAATCTTCCTCCTCTAAATCCAAAGTAAAAAAATTTGAAGAGAGATCACAAAATTTATTCTAGAAGCCCATGAACATATCATTCCAATTAATTATTCTTTATTCTTTTTCTCATTTTTTGCACCGCTATCTAGGAATAGAATGCTTGCAGTTGCAGTTGCAGGATAGAAACTTATCTTTTACATTTTAATTTTCGATAATTTGTCTAGCTTTTACATCTACGCCCATTATTCCCTTGAAACCTTCATTTTGTGTTGCAGAAACTCTTCTGCTCTAGCCTAATTGAAGATCTAAACATTATGCTCAGTCCATAGTCCTTTACGAGGCAAATAATAGACCAAATGTCTCTTGCAAAGACTTTGGTTGTGGTATCTAAAGATAACAATAACTTTCAGTTCGCAGCGGAGCTTAGTTCCCAGATTCGAAAATGTCTTGAAACCTTCATTTTGTGTTGCAGAAACTCTTCTGCTCTAGCCTAATTGAAGATCTAAACATTATGCTCAGTCCATAGTCCTTTACGA
This sequence comes from Curcuma longa, assembly GCF_044706935.1. Lineage (NCBI taxonomy): Eukaryota > Viridiplantae > Streptophyta > Magnoliopsida > Zingiberales > Zingiberaceae > Curcuma > Curcuma longa. The sequence continues at coordinate 17,794,472 of NC_133871.1, read as the reverse complement.
GGCAAATAATAGACCAAATGTCTCTTGCAAAGACTTTGGTTGTGGTATCTAAAGATAACAATAACTTTCAGTTCGCAGCGGAGCTTAGTTCCCAGATTCGAAAATGTCAAGCTCTTCTGTCAACTGCTGCAATGATGGAAACTTCATTGCTGATGAAGGAATTGGAGGAAGCAATTCGTGATATGGGTCTCCTACTCTACCAAGCGCAACAACTCCATTATGATAGTGCTACCATGATTATGAAGATGAAAGGTCGATTATTGTCTCTTGATAAGAAGATGAAATCTGAAACTAAAAAGAGCACAAAATATGGACAGATAGCTGCTGAAGAGCACCAAATATGGATTGAACTAAAGTTAATTATGTTTGTGTGAATTTTTCATTTTGTATTTGTGTGAATATATATACGATTCAATATTATGAATGAGTAGGTGTTTGAAGTGTTTTGTATTTCTGATGTATACTTTGATTTGTAATTGTTTTGAATATGACTTTTGATATAGCACTATATAGAGCTTAATGGAGGGTTTTCGATTTATTCAATTCGGTCGATTCAATTTTGTTCAAATATTTATCCCAATTTGTTAGAGTCTCTCTTAAGATAATTTAAAATTTTAAAATTTATAAAATATATTATATTATTAATATTATAATTAATAATTTAATTTAATTTTAAAAATAATTAAATATCAAATTAATTTAGTTGTAAAAATTGATTATAATTGAATTAGGGGTAATATAGTAAATGTAAAAGTAAGTAATGTATTAAAACCTTCAAACAAATAAGGTTTTGTTTGGATTAAATCAAACAACATTAGATTATGTTTTATTTCCTATATAACATTGGTTATGCGATTACTTGATAATCATATAACGAAAATAATCACAAATAACTGCCAACTAAACGCACCCTTAAGGGAATCATGTTGATTTGGAAAATCAAACTGGAGGACTCCGAAAGGTAAAAGATAATATAATCAAGTATACTTCCGCACTTTTGTCTTGATAATTCCTAATGATTAATCTTGTACACTCTTAGGTTAGGTTTCAATTTTCAACTTTATTTATTGATTTTCACCCTTAAATAATCAACCTTTTGCCTTCCTTTCCTCTAACCATGATAATTTACTTTTATTGAAACATGTGCATCTGATTTTTTTTTTCTTTAAAAAAAATTTAATTTAATGCTAAACATGATTATGATTCTTTTGAATCACATTTCATGGATTGGTTTGCATGTAAATGAAGCTTTTCTTTTTGTTCTTTTGTTTTGTGAGAGACCATTCGATTGCCACCTGTCTTCTTCATGAGTAACATGGCGTCTCTAGATTCTATCCAAATCAACAGGACAAGAACAATACACAAGTTTGGAGTAGGTTCATTAGTCAACCCACGTGCTCTAATGTGGCCAAGGGGAGTCAACAAAAGTCAACTAGTAAAATGCAAAAAGGAAAAAGAGTTTAACAACTTTTTCCTTAACCACTATCTAATAAAATTTAATTTCATTAATCTTTTTTCGAAAATTAATAACAAAAATAAATAAGTCTTTTTGGCATACAAAGTGGAAATTTATAATTTTTTTTACGTTTAATAGATAAGACTATTTTGTGAAAAAAAGGGAATGAAAATTATATAAACATAGAAAATAAAAGATTATTTTTATAAATAAATTGAGTTATTTCCCAGCAATATAATATAATATGCAAATTTAATCAAAATTGATACAGATAAAATACTATTATATTAAAATATATTTTTTTCAAAATTTTTTGATAAGACTAAAACTACATGAAATAGTTTAATGAAAATTATTTATAGTGCTTTAACAATATTAGAACAAAAGTATTTTTAGAATGAAAATTAAAAATTAATTGGTCTTTTAATATTTTTTTCAACATGGGACATCTTTTCCACCGTAAGGAAAATAAGAGACATATTTTATATATTTATTTACATATTTTTCAATTATCATGAAACAAACTTTTTTTTTTATAATCAAGTATAATTTTTTGAATTGATTAATTTTAAAGATGATTAATATCAATCATCAAGATAAATTTAAAAAGTATAAAATGATCTAGAATTTTATGAGAATCAATATAATCTCTATTTAAGATAATCTTATTAATAAATCATCCAGTGGACCAAAGAGAGACAACCCGGTCCGGCCCATTAAATTTTGACCACCAAATTCAGCTGAACCACCACCAACGACTATGCTTTTCGTATTTAACCAGAAATATAAAATTGCCTTTTAGGGAAAGTATCATTATTTTTACTAGAAACAAGCGTATCTTTTACTTGTTCTCTCCATTTCCTAACAACTTCTTCCTCCTCTCGGCCGTTCCCTCCTCCTCCTCGTCTTCTCCGCTCGCCGGAAAACCTCCTCCTCGCCGACGGAGGTCGGCCCCCTGCCGTGCCTCGTCTTCGGCCCTTCCCTGTTCCCGCCTTTCCGAGAGAAGGGGCTTTGCTAGGCGCCGCGCCGTCTGGGTTTCGGCATTTGGTTGTTTGATTCGTTGGCGGATTATGAAGGGTTCTAGACCAGCATCAGATTAGTATGAAATGGTAAATGGAGAAGATCTTGGGGTCCTTCGTTTGCCCCATCCTCTTTGAATCAGACGGCGAGTTTTGGATGCATCCCCTCTTTTTTCCTTTTGTTTCCGAATCCGCGCGAGAATTATTTGGGATCTCGACTCGGTTTGCTTATATGAGTAGTGGTTTTGTTTCCTACTTATTTAGTTACTGTTTAATTTGATGCGCCATTTACGAACCTAACCTAAGATGGACCTGGATCTTAGGGAATATGAAGGGTTGGTCTCTTCCCATAGATTTAGTACATTGTGCTTGTACTTTCTGCTTTTGTGTCTGACTCGTTGGTTGTGGGTTGTTCTTGTAGAATTAGATCGCAATCATGAAGTTATGCAAGATTAATAACATTAGATGCCATGAAATTGCGAGGAATAGGAAAGAAAGCGCTTTATTTTGATCTTAAACCGTTTCAGGATCAGGATGCTAGAGGTTGTAAAGGGGATGGGAAGTTGAGATCTTGATGAGGAATTTTATTGGGATGGCTTCTTAACAACAATCATTTTCCTTTCAAGTCTCATTCCGCGTCTGCTTAAGTTATTGCCGGCACCTTGAACTGGGATGTTATGATCTGACAGTTTACATTTGCACTCTAATTTAAGTAGTTTCACACATTTGTATTTCCTTAGGTTTGCTGTGGCACCCTTGTTGGCAAATGAAGGTCTAAGGTGGTATATTGGATTTGCTTCAGAGTTAATTGGTTGTTCTCCCCTTCAGCTGGTGCAAGATATATAATTTTGTATGTAAGATGATATATATCTATTATGTTAACCTTCCAAAGTGAAAATCATTGGATGTGACATTTGACAATGATTAGTTTCTTACCTGCTAAATTTTGTTGTTTTTGGTAATGTTATTACGGTTATGATAGGATTTTTGTTTTATGCCATTTGTATATTTGGATGTTCAACAGGTGGAAGGAAGGTCTTGCTTGTCTATAGTAGCAACTGATCAGTTGGGAATATTAAAGCAGGAAAGGGTTGACACTGTAAAAGAAAATATCAATGCTATTGCTTCAATGTCTAGAAGTGGAGGTGACGCTTTAAGAACTCCTGCATCTTGTGGTTCTAGACTTCATGGGAATGTCAATGTATTTTCTCATGTCAGTGGATCTTCAAAGGATGCTTTTTCTAAGCATCCAGTGAAAAAATTTGAATCGTTAGACTTGCAATGGATTGAAAAGATCCCAGAATGTCCTGTCTTTTGCCCATCAGTTGAGGAGTTTGAGAATCCACTTGATTATCTTCAACTCATTTCCTCTGTTGCTTCAAAATATGGTATGATGTGATGATTTTCTTTGAGCTATTGTATTTAAAGAACTGAATGCATTATAATTTGTTAGTTCCTACACTCTCTGAAACTTGGGTCATAATTTGTCACTGTCTTTTGATGGTTGCTGAGGTGAAATGCTACTTGTCTTCTTTGGTAGTGCATATTGGAAAAGATTAATTGTTTTATACTTTTCTAACTAAAGACTTTTCATTTGTTTTAATTGTATAACCTCACACAATAGATTGGAAAATGCAACTTTTTTAAAGGCAAGTTTTTTTTTTTTTGGGCATGTTAATCACTGTATAATTTTGCATAGGTAGGCTGATTTATATGTAAATATTTTAGACTCCGAGTTTACAAGTAGAATTTGGTTATATTGATGAATTTTCTATTATAAAATTTACGGATGACAAAGGAGTAGTGCAGTGGTGCGGGGTGCAGTTTTCAATTTGCATCCCTGCAGTGTATAGACTATATGCACCATAACTAATTCTTTTAATTCTTAGAGGGCATATACATTTCTATACCTTAGGCCTCTTTTGATTCCTTTAAAACAAAAAACAAGACTTAGACAACATATCTCTCTAATTTGTATGATGGATTCATCTTTTGAGCTAATGTATCATAAACATAGGTTCCTTGGATTTGATAATATACAAAAACAAAAATTGAAAATTGCTATGTCTCATGGATTTGATAAAGTTAAACTTATTGTTTGGATCTCAATTCATTGATATCATGCAGGTATCTGTAAGATCATTTCACCATTAAGTGTTTCAGTTCCTGCTGGTGTTGTCTTGATGAAAGAGTTAGCTGGGTTTAAGTTTACTACTAAGGTGCAGCCTCTTCGTCTTGCTGAGTGGACTGCAGATGACATGGTCACCTTCTTCATGAGTGGAAGGTCAGTAGTCTAATCATATTGGGCTCCTCAATTTTTCTGTCTTGCATGTATGGTAATGGTTGATGAGTTTCAGGAAGTATACATTTCGGGATTTTGAGAAAATGGCAAACAAAGAATTTTCTCGAAAATTTTCTAGTACTGGATGTCTCCCAGCTAAGTTTATTGAAGAGCAATTTTGGCATGAAATTGCATTTGGCAAAATGGATATGGTTGAGTATGCTTGTGATATTGAGGGAAGTGCCTTCTCGTCATCCCCTAAAGATCAACTTGGACAGAGCAATTGGAGCTTGAAGGTGTTGATCTATCTCGCCCTTTTATGTAGACATCTAATCCAATCATGACTTTAAACTGAATCTATCAGGATACATTACTTGTGTAATCTGGATTTGCTCAACCAATTACCTTATTATATTCTTCACTTCCAGAAAATTTCACGGCTATCAAAGTCTGTTCTGCGACATCTCGTGGCTCCTATTCCAGTAAGCATTTACCTTTTATTGCAGTTTGTTTCTTCTCTGTGCTCTTAGATTCTTAAACTGTTTCTGGTCCATGATAGGGTGTAACAGATCCCATGCTTTACATTGGGATGCTTTTCAGTATGTTTGCTTGGCATGTAGAAGATCACTATCTGTATAGGTAGCGGAATTGTGCTACCCTTTTTTTTGTTTGGTTCTTATCGAATCAATAGTTCTATGACATGCTGTGATCTGGTTTATTCTTCCAGTGTTAGTTATCATCATTGTGGAGCTTCCAAAACATGGTACGGTATCCCTGGCCATGCTGCTCCAGACTTTGAAAAGGTGGCCCAGAATCATGTATATGATTCTGATATTTTGCAGAGTGAAAGAGAAGATGCTGCTTTTGATGTACTTCTTAGGAAGACCACTATGTTTCCACCAAATATTCTACTAGAACGGAATGTTCCTGTTTATAAAGCTGTACAGAAACCTGGAGAATACATTATTACCTTTCCTAGAGCTTATCACAGTGGATTCAGTCACGGTGAGGAGTTTGTACCTTTCTCCATTTTGGATCACCATCTTATATTTACATTCTTCTTCTGTATGTCATTATTATTGTCAAAGAATCATTGAAGCATGTTCTTTCCCCCTTTTTTCTATCTCTAGGATTCAATTGTGGTGAAGCAGTGAACTTTGCAATTGGTGATTGGTTTCCTTTTGGTAATACGGCTAGCCAACGATATGCGCTTCTCAATCGAATGCCATTGCTCCCTCACGAAGAACTTCTATGTAGGGAGGCACAATTTCTTTCCAACAGATTGTCAACTTCAGATCCCAAAAGCCATGTCCCTTCAACTGAAGAATCCACATCCCAGCAATGTGTCAAACTTTCTTTTATATACTTAATGCGGTTCCAGCACTTTGGCCGGTGGACACTGATGAAATTAGGATCCCGCACACGCATTAAGTTACAGAATGTATCGTGTAGCATATGCAGACGGGACTGCTATGTTTCTCATGTTATATGTAATTGCAACAATGATCCTATTTGTTTGCGCCACGGTATGATATTGATCCGAGAAGAAAACTTGATGTTATTTTCTGTGGTATATTACAGTATAATTTATTCATCTAACCTTTTTTTTTTGTCAAGAGAGAGAGCTCAGAAGCTGTTGTTGCAACATCAACCGCATAGTATATCTGAGGGGAGACATTCTGGAATTGGAAGCTCTAGCAAAAACTTTTGAACAGGAGAATGCTATATCTAAGGAAATTCAAAGTCTGAATCAGCAAGACAACCACCGTTACCTATGGTCACAGTCATTCTATGGCGCTGAAGAGGACGGATACTTTCCTTATTGTGATATAAAAGTTAACGGTACGTGCTAAATTAATATTCAAAAAATATATTCCGTCAACCCACAGAGTTTGTGCCAATTTGCAGCAATGATTCTAAATTTCCATGCAGTTAATTATCAATCAGCTTCTAGTGATACTTCTGCTATCCATGATGATGATGATTCCGACTCTGGAATATTCAGAGTCAAGCGCCGGCCTTCAAATAAATCACAGAAAAGATCCATCGGTGACACATTTTGCTCAGGCTACCAGGGACACCAGGTTCGCATTATTTTCTTGATATTTGATTCCTTTTTCTTCCTCAGTTTCACATGAAACACAATCGATGCAGTAAGTTAATCTGCTCCTTCCTCGGGTTGCCATTGTTAATTTCCGTGTTTCCTACAAGGAAGAAGACAGAATGAAATAAGATGTTGGAAAGATTTCCCCAGCACTCTTTTAAAGAGTAACATGTCTTGCTATATGTACCATTTTGGTTGTTAATTATTGTTGTGCTGTCTCCTTTGTACCTTTATCGCTTAGTTCATGTAACAACTTTTCCCTGCAGTGCATATTAAAATTTTTTGTTTAGATTTTTATGATCATAGTAGAAGAAACCTCGAAACACGCAATCACAGTCTTAGAAGTGCAGATCGTGTGTGCTATGAAATGTAAACGAAAGAGATCTTCCAAAGTACGCTGAATTTTACTAGTCTGGATCTATTCTCTCTATCACAAGTGATGATTTTAAGTCAGCTAGTGATGTAAGAACAAATTATGGACAGAGTTCAGAATTCTTTGCTCGTGTTTAGAATTTTCCTTGCTCTTTTTTTTTTTTTTACTTTTTCCCATTGTCCTATAAGTTCACACACACACACACACACACACACACAGATTTAAAGTTGGTAGAAAATGAATAAATTTGTTTTTTAAGTGATCTAATTGCCTCTTTGTTCTCTGTTACATGATCAACTTCCTGCTTTTGGTTACTTGTGGCACTATTCTGCTCTGCAGTTCAGTTTTTCATAGTTTCTCTTGTTTTCCCAAGTTGTAAGTTGCAGTTTGCATGGACATTTGAACTTGCAGGGGTTTCAACGGTTGAAGAAGCTCTGCTCAACAGCAAGACAACTCCCTGCAGTACCATCAGGATCTAATCGATCTATAACAATAGATGATTCTACATCGGCCGGTCATGTAACAAAACACAAGCCTTCTTCAAGCCAGGCTTCTCGTGGATTGGTGCTATCAGAATCCTCCAAATTCACAAGTGATTACTCATCACTTCACATCACAAAATTGAAGCTGAAACTGAACCAAAACAATGAACCATGCGCGCCACGCTTGAAAGTTAGAATGTCGCCTGCTGCTAATGGAGCCGGTAGCAAAGACACTGCTACCAGCCGCGTGCCTTCTGAAGTATCGCAGCGAAGAAAGCCATAGCTAAACCAATGCAGTAACCAGTTCAAACCTAGAGCATATCTAACTTCAGATTCTAATCAAAGCTTCTGCTCCAGCAAAGAGTCAGCCACCATATGAATCTACTAACACCCTGGAGCAGATCAATTCACATGATTGATTTTTTTTGTGCAGACCTCCAAAGGAAGGTGATGGCACGATTGATTTTGATTATTCTCAACCACAAAATTGTATTCTGTGTTGGGTTGGGTCAAAAACTATCATCTGCTAATATTCCCATTTACTTTTATTCTTTTATGTGACTTAGCAGTCCCTGTGATAAATCTGTACCAGTGTAATTTTGTTAATAGAGTCGCTGAAGATTGTTGATAAAATTTTGATAGCATGATTTTTTCGTTTCCAAAAAGCTAATGAATGGATCAGCGTTTAAAGACTCCAATGGATACCCCAATAAAACTATTGTAGTGTGTTGATATTGAAGTCCAAATTTAGCTGGTGCTCCGAAGAACCTGATCCATTTTGATGCATATGCGTGCTGTGAATAATACGTGTAGCGAAAATATGTTATGAATGAGAGTTAGATATCTAGATGGACCATAGATAGTATGAATCAGATAAGAAGAGTAGTATCAAACAAGGACAAAATGCATATAAGTGCTGTTGGTGGAGAAGCATTGATGTATTTATGAAATAGAACCTAGTACCTATCAATGCCCATCGGCTTGAAAGTCCTACCAGTGGCACCTGAAAGTAGCCATTCCAACTTGGAATTATTGAACATGCTCATTGTAGCAAGAAAAAGTAATGTCACTCTAATTAAGAAGAAAACACGCGGAAGTTGCCATTGTTCTTAGCAGACAACAACATAAAATTCCTTAATGTAACATATTACAGTAATGATGCACGGCAACTGCCAATACATGGTTCAAACAAGTGTTCGAGAGCTTGCGAAAAGAAAAGGCTGGATTTTTTTATCACATCATGATCCATCTTGAGACTGAGGTTGCAACTTACGCGACCAGGATCTGTCTTTAGCCATAGGTGGTAGCTGCAGATTAGACACAGAAAAGCAAAGTTGAATTAGATCGAGTATTGTAAAATGGAAGTGGCAGTTTAGCTATTCTTTCATTAGTTTTGATAAAAGATTTTTGACGACATTCCCAGACATACCATTTACCATGACAACTGGAGAAAGAGAGATCAAATAAAGTAAGAGGTAAACAAAATGTTTTGCAGAATTTAATTTTATTTTAGGCCTGAATTGCTAATTTCAAGTTCAACACACCATTTATAATAACTTAGATAAACCACACTTACAACAATTTAGATATAATCAATATTTACAACATGCAGCTTAATGAAAGATACTAGCTAGTCTTACTAAAGATAAAATGGGATAAGATGGTGCAAGGCATTATAGACTTCTATGTTCAATATAAGCTGAAGGAAAGGAACTAAAAACTGGTGAAAGAACTTTGAATATAAAAAAGACACTCACTTTCACTTGAAAGTGTTTGATCCTTTATCCAGATCTGGTCAAGCTCATTGCACTCAAATCCAATACGATTCAAAAACTAAAAATTTGTAGAAAATGTCAATGTAGAAGGTGCAACAAATGATACAACTAGCATAGAGTCAACAACAGATAATAATTAGTATCAAAACCCAAGCAATCTATAAGATGCAAAATACTGTATTAAACCCAAGCAATGTATAAGATGCATCCAATAAAGTCCTGAAACAAACAATAGCAAGAACCTTTCTACTTGTTTATCCTATTTTATCTTTTCAGAGGGAGGGTCCAACCAGTTAGTTATAAATATATCTCATACAAAAACATCCAGATCCTTTTGTGTTCTTCATAGAAAAATTTCCCAGATCTTCCTACAATTTACTTCATAGCAATAATCCAACTATCCAAGATCATCAAATATCACAAAGATGAACCATATCCTGCAATGCATGCATTTCATTCTCTTCAATCTTCATTATTAACCTTGATTAGATTTCAAACCCACCACCACTTCCATGTATGTGTCTAAACTATTTGCAATCTTCTTTAAATAGTTTCTCCATCTTTCCTTCATACCTTCATATCATTTTGAGGAACCCGTTTGGTCTTCAGTTTTCATGACAATCATACACAATATGATAGGCTAATATCAATAGACACTAAACACATACACATTGGTTGACAAAAGTTCAAAAGTACAACAAAATGAACATGAAGCTAATATTTGATGGCCTAGGTGTGCAAGAGTAAAATGCTTAACAGCACCAATAAATTATTCTGCAATCTGCCCGTGCTAATATTTGGTGGCCTAGGTATGTATCTAAAATGCTACTCCAGTTTAAACCCTAAACCATACCAGTTTAAACTAAATGCTATGAAATAATTTCAAATTAAATGCAGTTTAAACCCTAAACCATACCCTAGTATAGAGGGAGTAGCGGCGGCGAGAAGAGGTTGGCGGCGGCGAGCAGGGGCGCGGCGGCGCGGCAGTGTCTTGAGGCGAGCAGGGAGAAGAGACCAAAGGCACGAGAGCGAGGTTGCGGTGGCGAGGGGAGAAGAGAGCAAGGGGAGAAGAGAGGCGGCGAGCCGGGAATCGCGAGCGAGGGGAGAAGAGAGCAGGGGGAGAAGAGAGGTCGCGAGCGAGCCGGGAATCGCGAGCGAGGGGAGAAGAGAGGTCGCGAGGGGAGAAGAGAGCAGGGGAGAAGAGAGGTCTGCTTTTCCTGGCCACGAGAGGTCGCGAGGGGAGAAAGAATATATATATATATATATATATATATATATATATAGAGGTTTGATATCCCGCGCGACTCATCCCTACGCGATCCGTGCGCGACCGCCGACCCCCGCCCACTTCCGCCGCCGTCGCGCCGCCGTCCGATCACCGCCGGCCACCGGACCCGGACCGTTGGATGCGCAACTCGCCGGCGCACATTCCGGCATCGGATTCCGGCCGGATTACGGCCGGAATCCGGCCGATCGAAATAGGACAGTGCCCAACGGCCACTGTCGGCCGGAAATCAGCCGGATTCCGGCCGAATCGCGGCCGGAGACCGGACGCGGTCGACGCGCCGGCGCCGGGCGCGTCGGACCGCGGCCGGTCTCCGGCCGCGATTCGGCCGGAATCCGACCGATTTTGGCCGGAATCGGCCAACAGACGCTGTTGGCCGATTCCGACCGAAATCGGCCGGATTCCGGCCTAATCACGGCCGGAGACCAGCCGCGGTCGACGCGCCGGCGCCGGGCGCGTCGACCGCGGCCGGTCTCCGGCCGTGATTAGGCCGGAATCCGACCGATTTTGGCCGGAATCGACCAACAGTAGCTGTTGGTCGATTCCGACCGAAATTCGACCGGATTCCGGCCGAATTCGGCCGGAATCCGGCCACCAGTCCGGCGCCGGTGAGTTGCGCATCCATCGCCGTCGGTCCGGTGGCCGGCGGTGGCCGGACGGGGGAGCGGCAGCGGCGAGAACGCCGACGACGCAGAGAAGCTACAGTGTTTTTTCGCGATGAACGGCCTGGATTTTTCGCGATGAACGGCCGGGATCGCGTGCGCACGGGTCGCGTTTTTTCGTTCGCGCAGGATATCAAACTCGTATATATATATATATATATATATATATATATATATATATATATATATATATATATCCTTCCTCGGCCGGTCTCCCATCGAAATTTGACAGGAAATCCGCCGTGATTTGGTCAGAATCAGCTGACGGTGCCGAGCGGCCAATTCTGATCAAATTCGTCGGATTCTGACCACTTTCCGATCGGAATCCGGTACCGGACTGTGCGCCGGCGAGCTGCGCGTCCATCGGGCGTGATGCGGTGGCCGATGGTGGCCAGACGGCGATGTGGCAGCGGCTGGAGCAGGGCTGGGTTGGGTGGGAGTGCACAGGAGCGTACAAGAATAGACCGCAAGATAGTAAAATTATATATATATATATATATACAGCTCTGATATCCTGCCCGACGCCCCCGCGCGACCCCGCTGCGCGATTAGCCGACCTTTCGCCGTTCATCGCCGCCGTTCGTCGCCGTCCGGTCACCGCCGGCCGTCATCCCGGGCTCGTTGGAAGCGCAACTCGACGGCGCACACACCGGCATCGGATTCCGGCCGGATTGGGTCGGAATTCGGCCGGAATTCCAGCCAAAACAGAGAAGACGGTTCTGGCGGCGATTTCGCCGAAATCCGATCGGATTCCGACCGAATCGGGGCCGGACTCCGGCCGCGATCGACGCGCCGGCGTCGGGCGCTTCGAGCGCGGCCGGAGTCCGGCCCCGATTCGGCCGGAATCCGGCCGAATTCCGGCCGAAACCGCCCGCCAGTGTATGGCGGCGATTTCGGCTGGAATCCGACCGGATTCCGGTCGAATCGGGGCCGGACTCCGGCCACCTCCGGACCGCCGTCGAGTTGCGGTTCCAACGGACCCGGTCCGGCGGCCGGAGGTGGCCGGACGGCGGTGAACAGTGGCGGAGAAGCGGCGAAGGTCCGAGGAGAAACACTGTGCAATCGTGATTTTTGGACGGCTGCTGTTGATCGCGATCGGGTGTGGACGGCGTGGATCGATCGCGCACGGGGTCGCATTTTTTTCGTCGCGCAGTATATCAAATCTATATATATATATATATATATATATATATATATTTGAAAGAATATTTTAGAAAAGCCTTCGATACGATGTATCTTTAAAAAATTCTGATATGCAAATCGGTCCTTCGAGAAAATCCCGTCGACCTAAGAATAAACAATCAAATGTACTAAAATTTAAATTTTATTACGGATTAATATTTTAAAAATCAACTATTGAATGTGATTGATAGACGAAGTAGAAATGACGATCTACCTAATATATATATATATAAACAAAGTGTAACGTGATTTTTAATTTATCAATTTATATAAAAAATTTTACCCGTATAATACTAAGATTTAATCCTTTTTTTTTTCCTTGTAAATTTATGTTGGTACAAACAATATTGCAATTAATGTAGTTTTAGTCAAACAAATTATATTGGACCCATCCCTCCATAAATATCTGATATTTGGGCTATAATTTTTGACTCATTTATTAAATTAATTAAATATCTCTCCAAGCGCCTCCTATGATCGTCATGTGTCATCGGCACCCTCCTCATAACTCTATTTTTAAGTGGACTTTTCACCGTCTCCACAGCATTGCTTTGAATGTCCTGGAGCCCACCTCCCTCTCCTCCCTGCATTTTTTCATACATTAATGTTTCTGCTTGATATTACAAATGTCAGAGGTTATCTGGTAAAATCTGGAAGTGTCTCTCATACCCAATCTCTGCTATGTAGTCTTTTATCTTCGATGTTTTGCTTCAAATGTAACATGCTATACATTGCAGGTACTATACTGATCCATATGGCACATTCTGGCAATACAATGCAAAAGTAATAGGATCTGGATCCGAAGGAGCTGATAGTTATGTTCAAGAGCAATACAACAAGGTAGCTACTTTGGCAATTTTAGATATGACTGGTTATGCAACGCATAATTGTGTAGGACCTGTCCCTTCTGGAAGCTGAAACTATAGCTCTTTCCCATCCTGAAACAAGTCATGGAAGAAAAGGTATATTTCTTGTGTTTTTTTTGTATATCTACCTGCTTTAGAAGATAGACTAAAGCATCCCTATTTTCAAACCTGGATTGGGTTCTTTGAAACTCCTAGTCCATGGGTTATTACTTGTGTTTTTTTTGTACTTGTGGTTTATATAATCTATACTTCCACAAACTGTTAATATGGTTCAGATTTTAATCTCACATGTAGAGAACTAATTGTATTTAAATTTACACAAACGTGTTAATATTTGTAGTGATAAGATGCTCAGATTTTACATCTATAACAGATAAAATGTTAAATAGGTAGAAATCTGATTGTTCTAAAATATTGACCTTTCAACGAAAGATTTGTTCTAATTGTTTAGAAAACTTAATTCATGCATAAATGTTTATCATAATGAAGAGAGTTTATCATAAATGTTGATCTTTATCATGTACACATGTTGAGGAGATTATTAGGAGAGGAGTTTCTCTCCCAGAAGATAAAGTTTTGTTTGAGTAAGGTCTGACAACAGATGATCAGCATAAATGACATGAACTTCCTGTCTCATCTATTTTATTAATTTTTATTAACTAATCTGTATTCTGCATAGATATGGGTATTCATATTAGCATCCCATATGATATAATGCTTTGGCTTGTGAAGATTATCTATGCCAGTGTCAAAATTATCATTAGTGGGAAGAGACTGTTCGGATCCAGGATGAATGAGTTCCACGTTCCCCATAATTATGCGGCACAACATAAGATGGATAACACCATTTTCATCAGCATCAGCATAACTAGCACTGTAGACAACATACACAAGTGAGCTATCGTTCATAATGGGGCTATTATTAAAAAAATATCAAAATAGAGGGAGCACTTGGTGATACACCTAAGAAACAGTTGCAGCTTTTAAAAGAAATTAGTGTTAATCCTCAAGATGAAGATATATGAAGAATGTAGTCACATATGAAGCCTTACCAGATATCAGAGCAATTTGCAGGGGCAAGATGAATCCCATTTCCATAAAGTGGTTTCTGCACAGGTTGCTTCAGAACTCCATGAGACATCATCTCATCCACTGCATCCTTGGAGGAAGCAAGCCACGCATAACGGACATTTGCATTGCCACGATTTTTTTTTGTGGTTTCGACGTGTGCTTTGAAAAGGTTAAATCGAACTTGACCTAAAACATTTGTCAATGGAGTCCTATAGATTTCAATGATGTCTTTTTCATCAATTAATTTGCCTAATCCTTGAAGGAACATTTCCTGCACGGCTCTATTAAGTTGATGCACCCCGACAGGTACCTGAAGATGAGTTCCAAAAGTAGGAATATCTACATGGAAAGCACCCATTTCATTTTCACCAACTGCTTCAGCAAAATTATCCTGGTAAGTGGCAGAAATTTGTTCACTTTTAACCCGCTTGAAATTTGACAAAACCTCATCATCAGCAACTGAACTTGAGCTTTCAGCTGCACTAATGGGCATATGGAGATTAACATTTTTTACATGTGCTTCATTTGGTTTAGAACAAGTATGAGCTAGATCCTCTTTGCTAGTTTTATGGCACCTATTTGAGGTGTGCTGATTAGTGTATAATTCTGGGAAACAGCATTTTCCACAATTGTCAATCCAAGCTATAGGTTTCGTCAAACCAGTTTGCAGGTTTATATAAACCAAGTGAATGAAGTCTAACAAAATTTGCTGGCTCTGGTAGTTTGCTTCAGTAATTGTCTTCTTCAATTTGAAATTTTCCTGAACCAAATTAATGACTTTTGTTGGAAAATCTTTCCATTCATCATTCTCATAAAGCAGCACACGCTGCGGTAACGCACTTTTCATGAAATTGCAATAACTCTTAAGAATGTGATTGCCTAGGCAGCTGCTTATGTTAGCTTTGCTCTCAGATGTCATGCAAGCTCTTGCAGAGAATTGGTCCGCAATAGGCTTATGCATTGCTAGGCCATGGCCATCAGCATTGAAAGCAACAGAAGAATCTCTCTTCCTCTTGAGATCATGCCTTTTCCCTTTAACCAATACCTTTACGTTCTTCTGTTCCATTTTTACTGACAGAAACAGCAGCAAACACCAGACTAATACTTTCTGATGTACTTGTATCCACGTAGTCTGTTTATCAATTTAATTAACAGAAATTTTACAACTTCTGACTAAGATCGGGACTAAAAATCTCATCATCGAAGCTAGTGAAGTCAGCAGAGTTGTCATCAGAGGATACCCTGCAATCCACAACATTTATCTTATTATTATTATGTGTTACATTAATAAGACATCAAAAGTTAAATGAAACAGAATAAATAGAAATATTTAAAATATGTTATGCCTCAGTAGCAACCAAAGTAGCTGTAAAGATGAAAGCAGTCTAGTTTTACATGATAAAGATATCAAATAACTAAGAGATAACAAAAAATCTGCATACAGCCAAATTCTTCTCCATCTGTAAGATCTCAACACCATGCCCCAATAAGGCAAAAAATGCTTTAATCCATAATTATCTTAATCAAACAATTTCACCAATATCTTAATCAAACACATGTTCCTACTATGTACGAGGCAACAGCTAGAAGCGTCAGAAAAACAGGGGGAAAATTGTTAGATAGAGTAAGAAAATAAATGTAAATCTCATAAGCATAAACATAAATGGAATGAGAGCAGCCACTAGATAGAAATTTAGCATACAACATGGTGGAAGTTCATTCTTTA
Source organism: Curcuma longa (assembly GCF_044706935.1). NCBI lineage: Eukaryota > Viridiplantae > Streptophyta > Magnoliopsida > Zingiberales > Zingiberaceae > Curcuma > Curcuma longa. Next base: position 17,778,190 of record NC_133871.1, on the reverse strand, counting down.
TCTCCACCAAAAAAACAATTAAACTTGAAACAACAAAAAACACAAATCCGATAACTACTTACCTACGTCTAAAATTCAAGAGAATTAAAGAGAAAAGATAGTCAAACAAAAAGTAAGATAAATAAAATAACTTTTCCAAGGAAGGTAGAAAATAACGATAATGAAAGAAATCGAACAGATGATGCTAAAATAAACCAAAAAGTAAAGCAATTCGAGCGATCAAGGATCGTTCATGTGAATTTCCCAAAAAAATTTGACCTCTCGAGCAGCATGCATCAAGATCATAAAACCAATATTCACTTCCCCGCCAGATCACTATATTTCAGCCTGCTTCCAACCAGATCGTAGTTTCCCCTTGCAAATAGCCTCAAGAAATTAACTCTAACTCATGCATCCACGTGACTCTCAACAATATCCGAATCAATTTTGTCAAAATCAAGTCACAGGATCAAGCACGAATAGAGCAAAGAACTGCGACGATTCGAATCCCCTTCCCAAAAGAAAAGTCAAAACCCCCAAATCGAAGAAACAGACCTAAGAGGAGGATCGATACCAGGACAAGCAAAAAAGATCCATAGTTGGGTGACACATCTCCGGCGGCAGCAGGGCTCTCTCTCGCATCCGATCTCGACGGCGGCGTGTGGCTTCGGGGTTCCAGCCCTTCTCGATTTGGGAGAAATCGAAGAGAGAAGACCGAGAGCGTAACGTCGACGGAGATCGCGTACATATATCGGACGGTCGACGGTCGGCCCCCGCTTTCTTGCGCCAAACGCAAGCGAACTTTACCACGCCGACGTACTGCGATCGGACGGCTCAGATCACTTCGATAAAGGTCAGAAAGGTGCGAGATCGAGCGCGGGCCGTTGATCGGGTCCATGATTTGGAGCCAGGCAGGATATCTTCCAGGGTCATGCATCGTTGGAGACCATACAACACCGTCCACGATCGGCCACGTGTACGGTTGGAAAATGACCTAAACCGACGGTTGACCATGTGAAGCAGGTGGAGAAGACTTCTAAAGAGCGTAACCGACTAAGATTTGGGCCGGCCCATTATCGATTATTTGGACCGAATCAACGGCCCACATCTGCCACTTAACCAACTCTCACGTTAACCTGTCTCGATCCAGACATCTGCTTTGCATACCTAACGTTGTACCCAACCTTCCATTCGAAGATCTAGGAGACCCCACCTAAAGTCACCGTTTCCAACTGCACGGGGGGAAGAAGGAGAGGCCGCGGCGGAAGAGAGGAAGGAGAAGCAACGACGTCTGCCGTCTTCTCTTCGCTCCCAACTTCTTTGTTCATTTGCGTTGCCGCTCGATCTCCAGGAGGAGAAGCGACGACGTCTGCCGCCTTCTTTTCGCTCCCAACTTCTTTGTTCATTTGCGTTGCCGCTCGATCTCCAGGTAACTTGTGTTTGTTTCGGCAGATCTGGTTTGTTGCTTTAATTTCCAGCGAGCAAACATTCCGATCGTTTGAACTACCGGAGCTTCTGTTGATATTAGTTCGTTCCTTGTGGAGGGTTCTAAAGGACTGGTTTTTATTGGCTTTGCTTTTGTTAATCGATCTCTCCGCATGACATGCGATTTGCGGGCTTTAATCTCGAGTCTGTGGGTTCTCGTCCCTTTTGAATCTGGACTTTGTTTTCGTCCATTAGTGGCCCGCCTTCTTTAGAATCTTGATTGCTTGCTTATTGAGGGGAAAGATTAAGTTATTCCCCCGGAATCAGTATCGTAATGCCTCATGAACCCTAGAAGATGTGCCGTTGGCGTGCAAGTGGTAAATGCTGCTATACTCTTTCTATTTGTTGTTCCCGTTTATTATTTTGGCTCTTTACTCCCTTGTACATAAGGGAATCCAGCAAATCATAGTGGCGTCACGTAAAATTTATGACATTAAAAATGGATCCGGATTGCTTCCTTTTTTATATATCATGGATATCGCGAATTTGCTCTTTCTTCGAGATTAAGTTTGTTTTTTGTCTTTTCCCCCGCTTTATTCTCCAAGTACTCAATGCATATTGGAAATTTTCATGTGTTAAACGATAGGATTACAAAATTTATTTAGTTGATTAGGGTAACTTTTGATATATATATTTTTTATTTTTTTGCAAATCAGTAGGTCAATGTTTTATTTCTGTGTCAGTCAATTTTTAGTGTCTCTTTATTGTTGTATGAAACTAAGAATGTCTCCTCTCAAGTTCTCTGTTGCCTTTGTTTTAATCCTAGGTTTCAATCACTGACTTTTAAGTTAGTTTGGAGTACCAAAATGAGTGACAATTTGATGGATAAAGTCAGTGCCTTTGGTGAACGTTTGAAAATTGGTGGTGCCGAGGTGAGCAGGAAAATGAAAGACAGCATGAGCTCCATGAGTTTCAAGATGAAGGAGTTATTCCAAGGTCAGAACCAAGCTGAGAAGGTCATGGAAGAGGCTACGTCAGAGAATTTAGATGGTCCTGACTGGTCTGCTAACCTTGAGATCTGTGACATGATTAACAGTGAAAATTTTAACAGTATTGACTTTATCCGTGGCATAAAGAAACGGATCATGTTGAAGGATCCCAGGGTCCAATATCTTGCTTTAGTCCTTCTTGAGACCTGTGTAAAAAATTGTGAGAAGGCTTTCTCAGAGGTTGCTGCAGAGCGCATCCTTGATGAGATGGTCAAACTTATTGATGATCCTCAGACTGTTGTAAATAACAGGAATAAAGCTCTTGTCATGATTGAAGCATGGGGAGAGTCTGGGGATGAGCTCCGGTATTTACCAGTCTATGAGGAAACCTACAAGGTATTAGAATTCTTTAAGAAATACATCTGGTTATTTTGTTAGATGTTGTACATTGTGGTACGAATATGATGCTTTTCCGATCTTACATTTGTAATGCAGCATATGTAGTTTCCTATATTGCAAGTTGGGTGCTTCAAAGTCTATCATTTGCCCTGTTAGCTACGGCTATTATCAAAATTATTTTCTGTTACTTGTTTACTGAAAATGAGCTGTGCTATTTCTTACTTAAAAATTGGTCATATTGCACTTGTCTCTATAGTTTATCATCAAATGGGTGGGGTTTGTAAGTTTCCTTATGTTATCTCCGTACCAGGTTCAACAGGACACATACTTAGCTTCTAAAATTAGGCTCGGCTTTGATCACTATTCTTTGTTTCAAAACGGTGATACATTCCCTTCCTGCATTACAACAGCCCTTTGCCATGATCTCTATATTGAGTTTGTAGTGCTGACAGTTACCATGGTGTTTCTGGTAATATGGACTACCTTTGCTCTTTCAACAAATGCTTGATTTTGATGAAAACCACGAGAGCTCATCCTTTGTACCTCTCTTTAGGGCATCCTTTTTTAATGTTTTTTGTAATTGACAAAAGATTTTTTATGAACAATCTTGTAGTATTATCCTTCTCTAGCCATTTGGCTAATGCTTTCTAATCATTCACTAATTGATTTGTTGAGTTTTTAGATGTTTGATTACTGATTATCCCTTCAATTCATGTTAGATTGATTGGTCCTGGATTTCTGATTCTTTCTCTTTTTTTTTCATAGAGCTTGAAATCTAGAGGCATCCATTTTCCAGGACGAGATAATGAAAGTTTAGGTCCGATTTTTACTCCTCCACGTTCAGTTACAGAGACCGAAGCATATGACAGTTTGTCACAACAGACTTATGACGATGTACCCACATTTAGTTTAACAGCTGAACAGATAAAGGAAACATTTGATGTTGCTCACAACAGTCTTGAACTTCTGTCAACAGTTCTCTCTTCCTCACCTCATCAAGAAGCTCTTCAGGTGATTTAGTTTGTTAGCATATGCATATTTCCTTACACTTTCTCTTTATCTTTTTACACAAAGTGTGTAGGTTGTGTAATGTTCTGACTATCTTGCTTCCATAAATTGTTCATCTACTTGTCAGTTTTTTTCTATAGGTAGTATATAGGCTGTTTAGTTTAGTTTGTCGTCCAATATTTGAGACACGGTCTAATCATTCACTGGTGTTGGATTGTTGAGGCCTTCAAGTTCTCCTTAATGGCCATTCAGTCTGGGTTAATCTCAGTCATTTTGAAGCAAACGACAGAGATTAAATCCCCCAGTCATTTTGAAGCACACGATTTGCACATAGCATGAAGGCCCTTTCATTCTGTTGTTCTCCACTGATATTTTGTTTATGAGCAGGACGACTTGACAAAAACCCTTTTCCTACAATGCCAACAAAGCCAATACACTGTCCAGAGAATCATCGAGACTGCAGCTGACAATGAAGTAGTTCTATCTGAGGCCTTGAACGTCAATGATGAGCTCCAGAAGGTCCTCTCTAAGTATGAAGAGCTGAAGAAGCCTCCACTGGTACAATCTGAACCCGAACCAGCAATGATACCTGTCGCTGTGGAACCTGAAGATTCTCCTCGAGTCAGTAGAGAAGATGTTCTCGTCCGAAAACCTGTTGGTTCAAGGACCAAGTCAGGCAGTGACGATGACATCCTGAAGAACCTGGACGAGATGATCTTCGGCACCAAAGGAGGCAGCACATCCGAGGATCAAGATCCAGATAAGAAGCAACAGAAGGATAATCTGATCACCTTCTAAGTATCTATCTTCCTGTTGTTTACAGGTACAAGTCTGGAACTTCTGGTGTTGTCTCGTGTTGCTTTATATTAGAAAACTAAGGAAAAAGGAAATGTGTTCTAACTGATCCTATTTCACTTTGCTTGTCATAGCAGTTGGATATACAGAGACACAATCTGTTCATTTATACTCATTGTAGATAATGCCATTTCCTATGAAACATGCATGCTTCGACTAGGTTGTGAACATAGAATTTTTTAGGGACGAAAGTATAGACTAAATAAGAGTTTGGGAGCAGCAAATTTTCGAGGCCGACAAGGTTTGATCTGATTTGGTCTCGGCTGTTGCAGGTCGGTCGGAACTAGACATCTGGATTGGGTCTGTGATCAACTAGGTCATGTTTGTCTGTTTGAGTTGGCTCGACTCTTATTTAGTTTGTCTGAGTTGGTTGGAAAGAGTATGAAAGCATGGATTCATTAGGATGGCTTTGTCTGGTTGTAAGCGTAGTAGAAGGGTCAAGTTTCTTCCATACCAAATATAAATAAATAGAAAAATTTTAGGAAAATGGGAAAGCAATATGAAAGGGAAGGAAATTATAATTGATTGTTTATAATATTGCTTTCTGTATTAGAAAGTATATATATAGGACCACTGGTGACAATTGGACAGTGATGTATTAATTGTTAACTACTCAAATATGATTGTAAGGCAAGTATGATTGATCATTTCTTTTAAAATTAAAAAAAAAAAAGAAATAATTGGCACTAACCAAAATAAGCTCCTATTGTAATTTTAAAATTCCAATATGGAAGACGATTGCAATTTGAAAATGAAAAATAAAGGATTTATTTAATCAACCTGTGTACTTGGAAAATAATAATAATACAATAGAAGAATACATTACAAAAGGTAAGTGATAAAATGACATAAATATTAAATAATATAATAAGAAGAAGTAAGTAGGAAGGTGAAATCATATTTAAAGGTGACTTTTTTTGGTAATTATTAATTTATATATATATATATATATATATATAAAAGTTGGCTTTTAAATTGAGAATAGACTCGTATTTATTATATTTATTGTAGGACCATAACATGTATTAATGGTCACTCTGATAGTCGAGAATAAAAAATAGTCTGTCGAAGTAAACATAAAAGAGAGTATGCTCTTTTCCCTTCCCCTCTCTATGGAAAAAGCATTTAGCCCATAGAAATAAATCCAAAAAATATCAGGATAGTTCCGTTTATGAAATTTCTGTCAATGTAAAATTTCAGAAAAAGATCTATCATTTATAATTTTATCCTATTTTATAAAAGACTATTTTCAAGACACACGATAATAATTAATTTTATTGTTTGAGTCAATGCTCCACTTCAAATAAATCCAAAAGACATGCGAAAGCTAAATCATAATCAAATGTTTTCTCAATAATAGTTTTCTGAACCAAACAAGTGCAACAATTCAAGCAAAACAAAGACACATCTGCGGAAGTAAACAAGGAATAGAGAGAAGGTCCCATTGATTCAACTCATTACGAAGCACTTGCGAGCTTGGCTCTCAGCTCCTTCCTCAGTATCTTCCCTGCTGCTGATTTAGGAATGAAATGGGTGAAGTAAACCCTCTGCAATCTCTTGTAGAACACCACCTGAAAGAAAGAAAGAAAGAAAGAAACATGTATTCTCTTCTTGCAAATTCTTTTGTATCGATCGACATTAATTAATTGCGATCGGTTCACCTGTTTGGCTATGAATTCCTTCACGGCTTCTTCGTTGATGTCGGAATCGACAGCTCGAACCACAAAAGCCGCCGGGACTTCCCCTGCCGCGGCATCCTTTTGCCTGTATTAATGAGAAAGTTCAAGGTTGAAGAATTCCCTTCGTTTACAGGTAAGAGTAGAATGATCGTTAAGCTTGGCGAGCTTACGGGACCACGGCGGCGTCGACGATCTCGGGGTGGCTAATTAGCAAAGCTTCAAGCTCGGCCGGCGGCACCTGTGTCGAGCTCATCTCATGAGAGAATCAAGAAGTCTAGCCATGGATGAATGCAAGGCTTCGTACGTACCTGAAACCCCTTGTACTTGATGAGCTCCTTCACCCTGTCCACTATGAAAACCTCGTCGTCGTCGTCGATGTATCCGATATCTCCGGTGTGCAGCCATCCCTCGACGTCGATCGTCTTCGACGTGGCATCGATATCGTTAAGATAGCCTAAGATTTTGTGTGCTAGCTCTTGCTTTTATTCATATATGTGAAACTAAATCACTAGCTAGGAAGTTGGAATTGGTTACCTTTCATGATCTGAGGCCCGCGGATGCAGATCTCTCCGGGCTGATTCCGACCGAGGGAGAAGCCAGTTTCCGGATCGACCACTTTCATCTCGGCATTCCTCACGACTGAACCACAAGAGCCGGATTTCACCGGGATCGGATGCTTAGCGAAGGCGGAGCACATCGACAGCACTGGCCCTGCCTCAGTCATGCCATAGCCCTGAACTCGATCGATCGATCGATCGATCATCAGTGACTGACTATTTTGAGATGAGTCTATCGGAATGGATTGGATAGTAGTGATGAACCTGGCCGAGTATAGCTTGAGGTACTCTGCTCCGGAGCGCGTCCTCCAGCTCCTTCCCCAGCGGCGCCGCCCCGGAGAGTATGATCCTGATGGAGCTGAGGTCGTACTTCTCGACCTCGGGGTTCTTTGCGAGCGCTAGGACCAGCGGCGGCACCACCGCCGCCATCGACACGCGGTGGCGCTCGATCATCTGTAGCATCACCCCCATCTCGAACTTGGGCATCAGCACGGTGGCGGCGCCGGCCCTCAGGGCGCACAGAAGCACCGAGTTGAGCGCGAAGATGTGGAAGAGCGGCAGCACGCAGAGGACCACGTCCTCGCCGGCCTTCAGGTGCAGGTTCGGGTTGTCGCCGTCCACCTGCTGCGCGATGCTCGACACCAGGTTCTTGTGCGTCAGCATCACCCCCTTCGGCAGCCCCGTCGTCCCCGACGAGAACGGAAGGGCCACCAGCTCCTCCTCCACCGCCGCCGCCGCCGTCTCCTCCTCCTCCATCTCCTCCGCCGCTCCCACCACCTCCCAGAAGCTCGTGCAGCCCGCCGGAGCCACCTCGTCCGTCGTCACCACCGTCAAACCCTCCCCGATTCTCGGAAAAATCCTGCTTTTTCACTCGTACGAAATCACAAACCCAACGGAAACGGAAATAGTAATTAATTAGTTAGAATAATTACTCTTCGTTACGGAGCTTGTCGACGTAGACGGACTGCGTGACGACGAGCTTCGCGCCGGCGGCCTCGAACTGCTTATAGATCTCCGCTGGCGTGGAGAAGGGATTGGCGGTGGTGGTGGCGGCGCCGAGCATGGAGCCGCCCAAGAAGGTGAATATGAATTCAGGCGAGTTCTGGAGCAGCACCATGATGACGTCACCCTTCCTGACGCCGAGCTTGGCGAGCCCGGCGGCGGCCTTACGGCACAGCCGATGGGTCTCCGCGAAGGAGTAAACCTTCCCGTCGGCGGCGGAGATGAGGCAGGCGAAATCGGCGAACTCGGAGAGCCGCTGGAAGCAGTAGGTGTGGAGGGGGAGGTAATTGACAAGGTCGATGTCGGGCAGCCTCGACCGGAAAATGACCGTCTCCGGCGAGTGGATCGGGGCGGCCACGTCCACCGGCGGCTCGGACTCGTGGGAAGCGACGGAAATCATGGTCGATCTCGATCAATAACAAAGCAACGTACGGGGCAAAAGGCCGGAGCTAGCTACTCGGCGGCTTCGTGCATGAAAGACGAGAAAATCGCCATGAACAGTCAAAGCAGATCGACGATGCTGTTTACTTGGAAGGAATGGAATATAAAAAAAGAGAAGAGTAGTTCACTCTTTATATTCTCACCGGAACTGCTCCTTTTGTTCTCTATTTTCTTTCTTTCGTTGCAGGGAAACGGATCGATCGGAGCATAAATCTGAGAAGAAGGCAAGGCGAGATTGAATTGGGAAGGCATTGATGGGGGAAGGGAAGCAATTAAAGAACCAGCTGGCTGAGGAGGAAGGCGGAGGGGAGGGGAGGACGAGGGGTAGGTAACGAAAGCGGGTAGCTCGGAGCAATGAGAGCTGAGTCATCTTCCCTTCTTTCCATCACTCATTTCTCCTAGTGCTACCTACCTCCCTCACAACGTGATTAAACCAACTTTGTATGAAAATATTGAGTCATGTGATCAAATGTGTATATGGTGCAGAAGAAGATACCATGAATATATTATAAGTGTAAAATTAAATATTTAGATTATCAAATATTATATTCTAGTTTTAGTCGTGCAAGTTAACTAGGTAGAGTGAGTCTTTTCTATCTAAGTTATACATAAAATCTAGAATAATATGAAATCGTAGGATGACACTCACATTGACAGTGGGTCCCATTGGCATGCAGTGGGACTCACTGTATGTGAGTGTCATGCGGTGTCAAAAATGAATCCGATCCAATCCAACTCGAAAAAAATTATGTTAGGATTGAGAATTTTTGAGTTCGAGTTGGAGGTGGATCACTGGATTGAATTAAATTCGGATAGTTATATATACGAGCAATGATACACTGCATGAAAGATATAGCATGAAACTCAACATGACTGCATGCAATGGGTCCCACATCCATGCAGTGGGGCGCACATTCATGTACAATTGAGTGTGTTATATTGAGTTTCATGCTACATTTTTCATATAACGCATCATTTTTCTATATATATATTTTTGAGTTTTGTTATCTTGCACATCCTTCCTTATTAGCACATAGTATTAATTTATTTTTTTAAATTTTCACTCTATTAGGTAAATATTAAACTCTAAACTTTAAAACAAATTAAAAATATATAATATTATATAGTGTATTAAATTGAAAATATAATTAAATTTGTTATTATTCTTTCTTTGATTTTTATGAATTTGTTTTTTAATCTCATTTAAAAAAACTATTTTATATTGTTTCATTAGGATGAGCTAAAAAATATGTTGATCGAATTTAAGATAGCGTTGTATGATTTTGCTTCCCACAAGAAAGTAACTCTTATTTTCTAAATCTTCATGTTTATATTGTCCGCTTCTTCTATCTTTCTTGTGGTTTATTAAAAAAAATCTCTTTATTTTGTGGTGCGGAAATTATTAGGACTTGGAGGAAATCTGTATATAAATCTATATTATATAATCCATTTTTATATTTCTTATTTGCATATTACTTTTTATAAAATAATAATATATTTTAAATATATAATAAATATTAAAAAGTATATATATATAATGAGTGTTAGTGTTAAAATGAATATTATATATATTAATAAAAATGAAATATTAATATAATAAATAATTGATATGTTTAGATGATATATATTAATTAGTTCCAATTATTTACATTACAATAAAATACGAACATAATTAAATATACTATTTGAATAGATATAAATAAATAAATAAAATAGGGAGGAGATGTCAAGTTAAGTACTCCATAATTTATAGCTAGATGTTATTAAGTTCATTTGACCAAATCAAAATTTATGTTCTATTAATACAATTAACTGGTCTTAGCGATGAGAAATCGCGGCTAAGATGATTGATTAACATCTATATCATTGGATGTTAACTTTGACAAAATTAGGACAGTAAATAACTCCAGCTGAGTAAAGTTTAAAATAAATTTTATAATATTTTTATAATTTATTTGATAACGTAACTATGTCAAACTGAGTAAAGTCTAAAATAAATTAAATTTTTGAAATGATTGTTTAAACTTGACTTGGTTTTAATTTATTTTTTAAGTTGGACTCATTTAGATATTATCATACTTTCAATTCAAACTTATCAATATAATCCCATTTCATACGCGAGACCTTTATTACTATCGAAAAATCTTTTGTTCTTATTCTAAATTAAACACGCAAATAAAAAATAGAAATCTACTAAAATAAATAAAACATTACCTCTTCCCTCAGCCTAGCAAACACAATACGGTTGCTCCGGCCAATCGAACTTATACTATAAATTGTAATTAGTCAAAATTAATCAATTTATTCCTCGATATTAACTTACAATCATTCATTGATTTCTCATCCTTCATCGCTTGATATGTTTAAATGAGATTCATCCAAATAAGAAGACATAAGTACTTTTTCAAATAACTCAATCTCATTAATTAAATTTAACATTAAAGATTTAAATGTATTCAAGTAAAGATATAAAATATTAATCCAATAAATTAAAGTGAAAGGATATTGTGTTCATTATATTAGGAAGAGATGCGGTCTAAATCATTCAATTCAAATTGGATGAATGAGATTTGATTAAATGAAGAGGTTTTTCTACCTTTTCACTAAGTATAAATAAAAGTTTTCACATTCAGAAAATAAGTTTTTCAATCTATTTTATCACGGATGAGTCACATATTATATTATAAGATGCATAGGATATCAAACCCTTAACACTAATATAGTTTTGTTTATTTTTGAATTAATTATTTTTAGTAAATATTATTAGAAAGAATTTGTAATCACATTAAACAAAAATTGTCCACGTGAAAATGTGATAATAGATAATTATTCTTGGAATGTATACTTTCCCTTAAGTGCTTATTGGAGGAGAAATTCAAATGAAATCATCTTATGTCTAATTAAGCTTAATTTAAAAATTCATCTAAAACTATTAAATTTAAGAAGTTTTTAATAAAAATGATAATTTTCATTCATATTTATTTTTCTCTCTCTATATTTTGCCACAATGCTTTTTAAAAATTTATATGTTTTATTAATATCGAGATAAATTTATAAATTCTTATCAATTCAGTCCCTAATTTTATTAATTTAGAGACATATTTTTTATCTCAAAATTTTTATTATATTTTAAATGATATTTTTAATAGAAATAATACAGATTTTAATTACATTTATACTTCATATTTATTTTTTTCCTAAAAATTTATATAAAATTTTGTCTGGAATCTTAGTTTTAAATTTCTGTTTAGATATTATATTTTTAAAATGAAATAAATTTATAATTTCATAATAAATTGGTCCCTAATTTATATAAATCCGAAATGAATTTTTTATCTCAAATTTTGATTAAATTTTATACTAATTTTTTTTTATAGAAATCGTTTCAAATATTATTTATAATTCATTTTTGTATTTATAAAAATATATATAATTTCGTCTAAAAATCATTTTAAATTTATTTTTAAATATTATATTTTATTTAAAATAGATTAAAATTTTATTTTCGTATTTAAAATTCATTTTATATATATATATATATATATATATATATTTTTTTTTTTTTTTTTTTTTTTTTTTTGTAGCGATCGGTTGCTGTTGCGGGGACCACTTGCTGAACATTTCGTCCGTCAGTTAGATTCCAACTATGGGTCATTGACTGAGACTGCGCCATGGAATTCCACAACTAACGATAAATCGACGAGCATCACTTGACTCCTGAAGTCGTCGCGGTCAACACAGTTGACCAGAGAGCTCCAACGCCACACAATTCGGGTCTTGTGCGTATTCTAAGAATGCGCCATTGAATTCCACGTCGAGCTGCAGATTGAGGAGCATAAATGATTAGAAAGTAGAGCAGAGTTTAACGGCAGCAGCAGGAACTGGCTTCTTATCCACTACGAGATGTCTCTGATATCCTTGTTCCTCCTCCCATGGCTGCTACCGTCTTCCTCCTCCACATTTATAGACCCGGGTGCACTGGATCCGTATTGCCATGATGTCCCTTACCCTTTTGGAATAATCCGTAATAACACTACCCATTCCGAGTTTTATCCAAGCTTCGAACTCCACTGCGACTACAACGGCGGCAGCAACAGCAGTCTCAAAGTCAAGATCGGGGGCTACTCCATCGACGTCATCGACATCTCACTGGAAGGCGGCTACCTGCGCGTGCTCGTCGTTCGCGCCAAAGGGTTTGGCACCTGTCGAGGCGAATCAGGAAGAGGCGCGGTGGGCGTAACAGGCACGGAAGGCGTCGAAGGCGTCGATGGCGGCCTGCTCGACCTGACGGGCACCCCCTACGCCTTCCACTCCAGGAACAACTTCATGGTGCTTGGATGCGATACGATGGCCCTGGTCAGGAACTCCAGTGACCACATCGTCAGTGGGTGCGTCTCCTTCTGTGTCAGCAACGCCGATAAGCTATATGGCAAGCAAGACTGCTCCGGCGTCGGATGCTGCCGGACCGCTTTCCCTCCGGGCCTCCAGTACGCCACAGTGGATCTGCAGAGCATCCGTAATTTGACAGAATCTACGGAGTTGAGAACACGAGCGGAGTGCAACGAGGCGTTCTTGATAGACGGGAACGACTCATCCTACGCAGACCCAAGTATCAAGAGGCCGATCGTCCTGGATTGGTCCATAGGAAACAAGTCTTGCAAGGATGTGACACCCTCGCCTATTTGCGGCCCCAACGCCTCCTGCTACAACTCGTCGGAGGGATTGGGTTATCGGTGCAAATGCAATGATGGCTACGAAGGCAACCCTTATCGCAACGATGGTTGCCAAGGTAATTAAGTAATTCCCAATAGCCTCTGATCCATTCGAAGGTCATGCTCCAAAGTGATCGCTGCTGTTCACGTCGAATCGTTTTGTGATGGATTTGCAATTTGCAGAAATCGACCAATGCAAGTATCACGAGCACAATTGCTCTTGGAAATGCGAAAATAAAGACGGGCGCTACCATTGTGCTTGTCCACCAGGAACCAAAGGAGATGGTAAAAAAGACGGCGTTGGTTGCACAAGAGACACATATATTGAGATTGGTTTAGGTCGTCAATACAAATTCTGAATTACTATTCTTCAGATTCTTCTTAAAGATCTAATCGTCTTTCTCTGTTTCAGGAACTGGGTTGGCTCTTCTGGTCATATCACTAACCATAGGCTTCTGGTTTTTCTGGGAACTAAAGAAAAGGAAGCAGAGGAAATTAAAGCTGAAGCATTTTCTCCAAAATGGTGGCTCGCTGCTTCGACAGTGCGTCTCTGAAAACCAATTCTTCGCTCGCATCTTCACCATCGAGGAACTTGAGCAAGCGACCGATAATTTCAACGAGAAAAACGTCGTCGGTCGCGGCGGATATGGGACCGTCTACAGAGGAACGCTGCTGCCGGATGGCGAGGTGGTGGCCATCAAGAAGTCCAAGTTCGTTGACGAGACCCAAATCGAGCAGTTCATCAACGAGGTGGTGATCCTCTCCAAAATCACCCACAGGAACGTGGTCAAACTCCTGGGCTGCTGCTTGGAGACGCAGGTACCGCTGTTAGTCTACGAGTTCATATCCAACGGCACGCTCTCGCAGCATCTTCACGAACAGAAAAGGCCTACTTCCGGCCGGTTGTCATGGGAAACTCGGTTACGAATCGCAACGGAAACGGCACGAGCCCTTGCATTCTTACACTGCAAGGCCGCCTCCGTTCCGATCGTCCACAGAGACGTGAAGTCGGCCAACATACTCTTGGACGAGAATTGCACGGCGAAGGTGTCGGATTTCGGAGCTTCGAGGTTGATCCCGACGAACCAGACTCATGTGACGACTCTAGTTCAAGGGACGATCGGGTACTTGGATCCAGAATACTTTCAGACATGCCAATTGACGGAGAAGAGCGACGTCTACAGCTTCGGAGTGGTTCTTCTGGAGCTGCTGACGTCTGAGAAACCGGTGTTGTTCTGCAGAATGGGGACGGAGAGAAATCTGGCGTCGCATTTCATGGAGCACATGGTGGAGAAGGCCGGTCATGTGGGGGTTCTGGAGTTTCTGGATCGGCAGCTAGTGTGGGAGGCCAGGACGGCGTTGCCTGTGCTGGCGGTGGCGCAGTTGGCGAGGAGATGCCTGAGCTTGAATGGGGAAGACAGACCGACGATGACGGAGGTGGCGATCGAGCTCAGCGCGTTGAGGCGAATATCCATGCAGCGAGAGGAGTTGCGTGATTGGCGAATTAGCATGAGTCCACGCCGGTTGGGTGCCGTGGCCGAGTCGACGTGTAACGAGGAAGACCCTCTGCTGTCGTAAAATTAACGTGTCAGACATTCATAACGATTAGAACTACTTTGATAAATTGCTTTCTGATAACATAAATGAATAAATGTATAATTTAATTTTAATAGAAATTTGTATATAGTTTTTTGTTATTTTGTATAAATCCATGCTGTATATAAAATAATGATGGGGGTAAAGAAGTCATTTTGTATCACCAAGTGTCAGCAGCAGTTCGCGCTCACCTCTTCCGGTCCGGTCCGGTCTAAATCCATATAAACACGGCCCGATTGAACTGAACCTTACAACTTCCCCTGCTCCATCTGCTGCTGCTGCTGCTGCTGGCTTCCGGACCGCCGACGAGCGATCGGAGGAGCGATCAAGAAACGATTTTTTTTCTCTTGATCCAATCGCTTACGCTGAAGGTAGTCATTCTCGTTTCTCCTCTTCTCGATTTGTTTCTGTATGGGTTCCAATTCTTTCTTCCCTGAAATCTGTTTGGATTTCGGCGCATAAGGTTGAAGCAAGAAGCATCGAAAATGGCGGGATTTGAAAAGAAAGACGAGGAATCTCCGGTGTTCGAGGGTTACGGGATGGTCAGAGTCGGCGCGGATAGCGAGGAGTTGATTCTGTTGCGGCATCGGTTCTACTCGACCATCGGCTCGCTGATCCCGCATTGCGCCTTGCTCCACCTTCACCGCTTCTCCTGCGAGGCTCCAGCAGCAAAAGCGCGGTGGGAGGCCTTCCACCGCGGCGTGAAGTCCACGGAACTCGAGAATGGTGTCGAAGGCGAAGCTTCTGGGGATCGGATCATTCAGATAGGGAATCGAGGGTTTGATCTGTCGTCCGAGATGCCTGGGGACGGCGGTCACTTCAGGATTGGCCTCTTTCTCACTCCCGAGCCTGTATGGCTGTATCGATCAACAGGCGAGCAACAAAGGCTGCCCTCTTTTTCTTCTTCTTCTTGTTTAACCTAGTTTCGTAATCAAACTTTCAAGATGTGACTTTTTGGTTACCTCATTGCAGCGTGATGTTTTCGGTGGTTGATGGAGATGGATTAAGACATGTTTGGCTGTGCCGTTGCATTGAGCATAACGGAGGTTGTGATTCGTGGTTCACGACAATCTCGTCCTGAGCTTCGAAGTGGAATTCCGCATTAGAGGTTCATTTTTCTTTCACCAAAACTTCATCTCAATTTGTGATTCAGTAACTTTTCTATTAGCAAGATCGCATTTTCTATCTTCTTAACGTTCAGGATTGCTGCACCAAGAGCCTATCAAGGGCCTTTCCTCACCAATCACCATGGATGTCCATTACGCATCTTTTCCTTGCGTTGTCGAAGTCTTTGCCCGTTCCACCGTGTGCCAGATCAAGAAATTGCATTGCGAGTTCCTCAGTTAAATTCCAATTATGGGTCAAACCCAACAATAATTCACTAGTCCTTATTATGAGTTTATGACTGACTGAGACTGCGTCATGGAATTCCACAAGAAACAACAAATCGAGGAGCACCACTTGTTTCCTAAAGTCGTCGCGGTCAACGAAGTTGACTAGAGAGCTTAAACGCCACCCAATTCGGTTCCTGTGACTATTCTAAGCGCCATTGAATTCCACGTCGAGCTGCAGATTGAGGAGCATAAATGATCAGAAAGCAGAGCAGAGTTTATCGGCAGCAGCAGGAACTGGCTTCTTATCCACTACGAGATGTCTCTGATATCCTTGTTCCTCCTCCCATGGCTGCTACCGTCTTCTTCCTCCACATTTATAGACCCCGGTGCACTATTTGGGTGTTCCGAATGGGAGAATGTTTTCTACCCTTTCGGAATCCGAAGCGAACACTCTACCCTCCACGAGCCTTACTCGGGCTTCGATCTCTACTGCAACTCAAGCACCAACAGCAGTCTCAAAGTCCTGATCGGGGGCTCCTTAATCGACGTCGTGGAGATCTCATTGAAAGGCGGCTACCTGAGCGTTCTCGTCGACCACGCCATAAGGTTTGGCTCCTGCAGCCGCACATCAGATAGAACCCCGAAAGGCAACCTGCTCGACCTGCGGGGCACCCCCTACGCCTTCCATACCCGCAACAAGTTCACGGTGCTTGGCTGCGATGCGATGGCTACGGTCAGGGATCCGTTAAATGGCGACATCCTCAGCGGGTGCGTTGCCTTCTGTGTCAGCTACGCCGATAAGCAACGTGGCCAGAGCCACTGCTCCGGCGTCGGGTGCTGCCAGGACGTTTTCCCTCCGCGCCACCAGTACGCCACCGTTGAACTGCACAGCATCCGAAACTTGACAAAATCTATGGAATTGAGAACAAACCTGTCAGAGGGGTGCAACGAGGCGTTCTTGATGGACGGGAACGAATCATCCTACGCAGACCCAAGTATCAAGAGGCCGATCGTCCTGGATTGGTCCATAGGAAACAAGTCTTGCAAGGATGTCCCCTCGCCTATTTGCGGCCCCAACGCCTCCTGCTACAACTCGTCGGACGGATTGGGTTATCGGTGCAAATGCAATGATGGCTACGAAGGCAACCCTTATCGCAACCCTGAGGACATGAAGATGACGCCAAGGTAATTACTTCCCACAATAGCCTCTAATACATTCGAAGGTCATGCTCCAAAAACTGATCGCTGCTGTTCATGTCGAATCGTCTTGTGATGGATTTGCAATTTGCAGAAATCGACCAATGCAAGTATCACGAGCACAATTGCTCGTGGAAATGCCAAAGTAAAGGCGGGCGCTACCATTGTGCTTGTCCACCAGGAACCAAAGGAGATGGTAAAAAAGACGGCGTTGGTTGCACAAGAGACACATATATTGAGATTGGTTTAGGTCGTCAATACAAATTCTGAATCACTATTCTTCAGATTCTGCTTAAAGATCTAATCATCTTTCTCTGTTTCAGGAACTGGGTTGGCTCTTCTGGTCATATTACTAACAATAGGCTTCTGGTTTTTCTGTGAACTGAAGAAAAGGAAGCAGAGGAAGTTAAAGCTGAAGAATTTTCTCCAAAATGGTGGCTTGCTGCTGCGACAGTACGTCTCTGAAAACCAATTCTTCGCTCGCATCTTCACCATCGAGGAACTTGAGCGAGCGACCGATAATTTCAACGAGAAAAACGTCGTCGGCCGCGGCGGATATGGGACTGTCTACAGAGGAACGCTGCTGCCGGACGGCGAGGTGGTGGCCATCAAGAAGTCCAAGTTCGTGGACGAGACCCAAATCGAGCAGTTCATCAACGAGGTGGTGATCCTCTCCAAAATCACCCACAGGAACGTGGTCAAACTCCTGGGCTGCTGCTTGGAGACGCATGTACCGCTGTTAGTCTACGAGTTCATATCCAACGGCACGCTCTCGCAGCATCTTCACGAACAGAAAAGGCCTACTTCCGGCCGGTTGTCATGGGAAACTCGGTTAAGAATCGCAGCGGAAACGGCACGAGCCCTTGCGTTCTTACACTGCAAGGCCGCCTCCGTTCCGGTCGTCCACAGAGACGTGAAGTCGGCCAACATACTCTTGGACGAGAATTGCACGGCGAAGGTGTCGGATTTCGGAGCTTCGAGGTTGATCCCGATGAACCAGACTCACGTGACGACTCTAGTTCAAGGGACGATCGGGTACTTGGATCCGGAATACTTCCAGACGAGCCAACTGACGGAGAAGAGCGACGTCTACAGCTTCGGAGTGGTTCTGCTGGAGCTGCTGACGACGGAGAAACCGCTGTCGTTTTCCAGAGTGGGGACGGTGAGAAATATGGCGTCGCATTTCTTGGAGTGCATGGAGGAGAAGGACAGTCGCGTGGGGGTTTTGGAGTTTCTCGATCGGCAGCTAGTGTGGGAGGCCAGGACGGCGTTGCCTGTGCTGGCGGTGGCGCAGTTGGCCAGGAGATGCCTGAACTGGAATGGGGAAGACAGACCGACGATGACGGAGGTAGCGATCGAGCTCAGCGCGTTGAGGCGGCTCGCGATGCAGAGCGAGGAGTGGCGTGACCGGCGAAGTAGCATGAGTCCGCGCCGGTTGGATGCTGTGGACGAGTCGATGCTCAACGAGGAAGATCGTCTGCTGCTGTAAAAACATTCATAACGACCAAACTCATGCAGAACTACTCTGTTAATTTGCTATCTGCAAATATCATTTTAACTATTTTTAGCAATCTAGAGATACCTTTTTAGTAAATTTAAAGAAGGTGTTTGAATTTTATCTTTTATCGTCGCATCGTTGTAAAATTTAAAGAAGGTGTTTGTAAAGGATCTTTAGAAAATTTGTAAAATTTAGCGGCTAAATGTAAATTTTCCTGTTGGTGTGTGTGTGTTTTTTTTAAAATATAATAATTAGGTTAATTAGCCCGCAGCTTGTGCGCATAAATAGATTTAAGGAGGTTGCCTCGGTGGGGGAGCGACGGCCTTTCTGCCCGCGGTGGGAAGGCGGCGAAGGGAAGGTTGGTTATGCCCTACCACCGAGAGGTATCCTCGACCTTTGCCTTCGTTCCTTCACCTTCTCCTTCGATTTCCTCTTTCAGTCGCCAGCAATTCGTGCTGGATCACGATCCGACTGTTGTTTCTTCGTTTTATGCTTGCTCCCGCGATTGCGTCCCTCGATGGATGCGAACGCCTCGGTAGCACTTTGGAATGCGGAACTAGGGGTTAGCCCTGATAGATCTGCTTTCGTGCTGAGATCTTGCTGTGACTCGCATTGTCGTTTCTCGGTTTAATGCTCGATTTTCATGTTGTTTGATGCCCTTGGGCTTGATTCTATGTAATTGCTGAGTATAGAT
Source organism: Curcuma longa (assembly GCF_044706935.1). Taxonomy (NCBI): domain Eukaryota; kingdom Viridiplantae; phylum Streptophyta; class Magnoliopsida; order Zingiberales; family Zingiberaceae; genus Curcuma; species Curcuma longa. The sequence goes on along the minus strand of NC_133871.1, from coordinate 17,758,825 downwards.
CTGCCATTGCTGCTGTTATGTTAAGAACTTTTCGATTTTGACCTGAGGCTTTCCAGGGGTTCAACAATTGCTTAGCCCTTTGGTTACCAACGGATTGCTGAGTGTTCTAGGTTGTTTCCTGTTGGATTATATCTTTTATGTAGATAGATATGTTCTGGCGATGCAATTGCAGCTAATTCTCTAATTCGTTGAAAGAGTCCTGCATTTTCCCCCAGTAGTTCCCTTATGATTACGATGGAATCGCTACACATTGATAGCTATGAAATTCCTTCCTTGGGCATGCTTGCAAAAATCACTTGAAATTCATTTTTGATGCCAGAAACATTGTTCTACTCTTGCTTTCATCTATAGAACGGAAAGTTCCCTGGGTGAGATAATTAACTTCTTCAACTTTGTTCTAAGTTCCTGGGCGACGTTTCAATTTTGGTGTCGGTTCACTTCCTTACAGACATCATGACCACCACCTCCTCAATCTTTACCAAATTTGTTGCTCACCATTTCTCACTTGCAATTTCTGCAACCTCCCTCACCATGAACAACAATGAATGTGACAACGTTGGTGGTGACAAGGCTGTTGTTGATGAACTTGTAGAAGGTTAGAATCCACCTTCTACAGGCCATAATGATCCATGCAGTAGTAGTACAATAGGGAATATTAAAGGTGATAAGTGCAGTAGTGAAGTATGACTCTAACCTTGAAATTATTATCAGACCTTGTAATGTTGCTCCTCCTCCTTTTATCTTATCTTTGATCTCATTCTTTTTGTCATCGTCATCTCTCTCATATTTGGTGACATCATTCTCCACTTTGGTAATTGCTTTAGTGGCTTCTCCCCATAGGCTAAGGGTTCACATCGACTTTAGGATTGGAGGTGGTTTCTGTGCATTTTAAGCTTGAGGGAAGTTAAGGATGAATTTTATACTGAGAAGCCTTTACCCTTTGAAGATCAGATGAACTCGTCAACTTTAGTCCAGAGAATTGGATCGTCAAATGTGTTGATGTTTTTTTTTTTGGGTTATCCTTGTCAAGTGCTATATCAGTCTTATTTTTTGTTTGTCAGGTTGTTTCAATTATGTAGCAAACTAGTAGTTGATCAATGTTCATGCTCCAATTTGCAAAATAGTGTTAGAGTTAATAATTATACGTGTTAACTTAAGAGATATAGATCTAGTATCTCATGGAATGATAACTATTAGTTGTTATGTCAAAATCATTGTATTTGAAGGTAATCATCTCTTTAGATAAGAATGGTATATAATTTTGTCCCTGCTATCTTATTACCTAAGAAAAAATTATAATTGGATTTATATGCATTGTCCTGCTTGGATATTTTGGCAAACACCGTTCTTTGGCACTCCACATCATGGTTGCCATTTTCATGGACTCTATCTTGCTGTAAAACAATATGTACCTTATATTTTTCACTCCACATCAATTCATAATTCATGATGGCATTTATGAACTTCAATATTTGTAACAGAACTAATCTGATGGGCTGTGGAGGTTTCATACAAGGTCTTGAAGATCTCTGTCTGAACAAGACATGGATTTTATAGCAATACATTGTATGCTATTAATGTGATCTGGTAATACCAGACATTTCAATTGGTCAAATTCTATGATTCAATAAGAACAATGTTGGCCTGGTTTAACTTTGTGACTGTTTTTGATGACATAACTTTTGGTCTCTAAATGGAGCTTATGTATCTTCAGCAACACCCATATAGGTTATTTGATATATGTAAATTGATCTAGCTGATAAAACTTGAAATTTTGGAGAGATCATATCCATAAACTAATGAGTTCATACAATAACCATCCTATTGTCTTGTTTAGCTCGACAAAATATAGTTAGGAAGACATGGGTATATTTTGTGATTCTATTAACTTGTGCAGTTACTAAAAATTGCTTGAGAAATTGTATCAATCTTTTTCTGTCTGTTAGATTTTGCAGATTTGTGGTCCCGTGGGTTTCAAATTTGCAGTTCATACATGGGGCAAGCTCATTCTTGGAGGACTTCCTCTCTTTGCCAAGTCTTCTTATTCCAGGAAGCTCTTGGTTGGCAGTTCATTGCTCTTGGAGATTTCCTCCTCGTCTCTTTTGTCAACTATACTTGAGGCAAGCTACTGTTCCATCACCACAAGGGCCAGACCATATGCAGCTTTCTTCTATAGTTAGTGTTTCATCAACAATCTTTTACAAGGAAAAAATCAACTTGTTTATGCTGTACTTTATGAGTTCTCAGGTTCAGTTTGCTCTGATACAGGTCTTTGTTAGCAGTGTCTACCTGCACATCATCCTAAATTCAGGCTCTTCTGCGCTTGAGGTTGAAGGAATATTCAGTATGTATTGCTTTTGTCCTTTCTTGCATCATCAACTTCAAGTTTTATCTTTATTATGATTTACTAAGGTTGAATTAGATACTTTCAGTTTCCTTCCATACTTGCTTAAGCATTCCACATGCTTTTCATACAGCCAAAATGATTTATTAATAGTTGATTGCAACTTTGTTTAAGGTTCAAGGCAGTCAAGAAATTATTTAACTGATTGCTGAAAGGTAATACTTCTGTGTATGGCCATCAAGATGATCTAGCATCTATCACATTTCAAATCGTAGTGGATCTTTCCTGAAGCTTGTCAAAGTTTGATAGCATACATAAAAGAGTTCTACTGTTGAAGCATTAGTCTTTTTTTGGTTCTATTGTGTTATTGGATATTATACGGAGATTCAGCTCCGACAACAATGGAAAGGTCAGTCGAATTGCATTTAGTGGTGTTTTGACATGCAATGTTGGGACATGATGATCAATTAATTGGTACAGGTACAAACTAATTAAAGAAGTTGGAGATGGAACTTTTGGGAGTGTTTGGCGTGCACTTAATAAACTGACTGGAGAAGTTGTATGTTATTTCTCTTTATTGTTTATCTATATCTATCAAATGCTATAACCGTAGTATTTTTTTGTCATCTTTTTCATGTTAGTAAAGTGGCTTTGTAGGTTGCAATTAAGAAAATGAAGAGGAAATACTACTCATGGGAGGAGTGTGTGAATCTTCGAGAAGTTAAAGTAAACCACATTTTTTCTGCATTTTGTAACTCATTTATCTTATTTTTTATATTTGGTATGCTAAAGAAGGTTATAAAATTGTGTTTTTTTTTCAGTCTTTGCGGCGCATGAACCATCCAAATATTGTCAAGCTTAAGGAAGTCATAAGAGAAAATGATATTTTGTACTTTGTGTTTGAATACATGGTATAACAATTCATACTTTCTTATAGTTTATTTCTATAATAGTCTCAGATATTTAATAAATTGCAATATGTATAGGAATTCAACCTTTTCCAAATTATGAAAGACAGAGGCAAAGGTTTCTCAGAGGCAGAAATTCGTAATTGGTGTTTTCAGATATTTCAAGCCCTTTCTTACATGCATCATCGTGGCTATTTTCACCGAGATCTTAAGCCTGGTATTGCCTATTGTGATTATATAATTGCTAAGTGGTGTATACATCTTGAAAATTACTGGACACATTTGGTTTGATTAGTGAATTAGCTAATATGATACATGGTTGTAGTAGTCATAAAAAGGTTGATATTTAACATCGTTCTCTCTTAAGATCATGATCTATACTTAAATCAGACATACTACATGATCAGAAGCTACAACTACTAGTCATGTTTGTGGTCAAAATAGATATGTTGTTAACCTATGTTACTAGCGGTGATAACTGAAGTTTAGTTAGGAAAACTTTATTATGAAATGACATATCAACTCAGCAAAGCATATAACAAGCTTGTGAGAAAAAAGAGATTTTTTTAGTAAATGGCTAAAGTGTGGTGTGGAAGTGTTGCACAGGTACAAGGGCAGGCGAAGAGTCTGAGTACCAGAAGTAAATTATTTAAAGCTTTGTTAGAAAAAATTCTTCAAGGCTGCAGTATATAATAGTTGTTAGATGTTAGCTTCCAGAGGCATAACAAGAAATTTTTGTTGGGAAAAGACAATTTTTTTGGTTTACTTGAGAACTCTAGTAAGACTTTTTGCAATACAGACCATTGGTCATCTTTGTCCAAATATTTCCCAGTTGATTTATTTCCAAGTTGGTTCGTGAAGCTGTTCTTTAGTGTCTTTTGTGGTACTTATTCTTAAATGTTATTGTTTCTTAAGAAATTTAATTTAGAAGTTGGAATTTTGTGAATGAGAGTTCTTGATCTGAATATTGATCCCGCTATGCCCTTGAAAGTCCATTTACAATATTGTTAGGTTTATGAAAGCCATTTAGCACATCTTTTTATTCTCAGATATAAAAACAGGTGAAGGTGATAGGGATACTTTATGTCATTCTATTTAGAACTCACAGGTCATTCTTATGTTCATAAGAGTCAAGCAATACTAATTTATTTCCAGAGTTAAAAGCATGATTATATTATGGCCATTTGATATAGCTTGTGACAGATTGTATTGAATAGTTCACTCCCCAGTCTGTCCCATTAATGATATGCTTTTGAAACTTTTTGAAGGTCAGTGAAAATACTTTTCTCAGTTGTCATACATTGAACTCATAAAATCATGCTTTGTTTTGATCTGTTCACATCCTTTTCATCAATCTATCTATCACTTAAAGCTGTGAATACCAGCTATCCAATTTGTTGTTTTCACTATTCACTGGAACTTGGACTTGTCTTGTTTGGAAACTGATTCATGAATGAAATCATGGATATTCATGTTGTTTCTGCAATTTCTTCAAATATTTGTGTTGATTAAATGGTATTCCTAATGTAGGCATGTATTTATGAGGCAATTCTTATTTTGAACATTGTTTGCTGCAATATTCAGAGAACTTATTGGTCACAAAGGACATCATAAAGATAGCAGATTTTGGCCTTGCTCGAGAAGTTTGTTCACAACCACCTTACACCGAATATGTTTCTACTCGCTGGTAAGCTTCTTATCCCTTTTATCATTAAATTGTAGTAGTTTTACATATTCTGACTTTCCTATCCATGAATGTGCTAGGTACCGGGCACCTGAAGTTTTGTTGCAGTCATCCATGTATGATGCCTCAGTAGGTAAGTTATTAATCAACGATAAACTTGTCAGTCTAAAGCTATGTTTAGGTGATTAGTTATATTTGCTGCATTTCTCTTGGTTTAGATATGTGGGCAATGGGTGCTATCATGGCAGAACTATTTACTCTAAGGCCACTTTTTCCCGGTGCAAGGTAATCATGATGATTCACTTGTGTAATTCATTTGAAAAAGCTATAACTGTGACTTTCTATTTAGTTTATTATCTTGTTTAGTTTGTTTTACATTGGCAAGGATTTTTGTATAAACTAAACTTAAATGACAAACTACAAAGTTGTGTTCTTGCTGTTCACTGATCAGATTTCAATAATTTCATAAAAATTAATAAACACAGAAATAATTGCATCCTTAAAGACAGTTTGCTAGACTTAAAAATTAACTCACTGATCAGGTTGCTTTACTCACAAGGAAAATTTCTGCTTTTATGATTATTTCTACTGAGATATTCTTTGAGCATTAAATCTCATTCAGAATTGTGGTTTTCCATAAACCTTTTAATATATGTTGAGAAAACTCAGGGTGAACTATGACTAGCTTTTTGTTTCTACACTATTATAGAATGAATTTATATTCCAATTTAATTTAATTTTAGTTTTCATAAAGTGCTTGACCAGCGAGACAATCCCCAGGATTAGGATACGGGAAAACTATAATTGAAGTGTTAACTCCACTTGGTTATTCTTTTAATATGTCTTCAATTTTCCTACTCATTTCTTTCTTATGTACTATTTCTTTCCCCCTTCTGTTTTACAGTGAAGTGGACGAGATCTACAAGATCTGCAATGTGATTGGTAGTCCAAATGAGAATTCTTGGGCTGAAGGGTTGCAGCTTGCAGATGTGATGAAATATCAGTTTCCTGAGGTAATTTGTTTGCAAAGTTGTATCCACAAATGCTGGTGACTTGCATAGCGTCTGTCAGCTCTTGTTTGTTATACAATCTGGATTCTACAGTACCAATTTACTGAAATTATGTTCTATCTGGGGTATTATGTTATATTATTTGTAGGTTATTGGTCATATCTACAAGTGCAGCAGTCATCCTGTCCTGTAATTTATTCTCTACTGAAATAAGTGTCTACTGTGGCTTTTTTTTTCCAGAACCAAAAGATTTTTTTTCATGCATCAGTCAGAAATTATTTTCTTCGATTTGGAAACCTGATGTCCTTGTTGAGCCCACGATTAAGCATCCTCCTAAACTTGTAGCCACCCAACTCATTCTCTGTGAGTATTAATTGTTAAAGCTATGTTGAGCAAGTGAATATAAACCTCATTAAACCAGCTCTATGAATAATTAGAAGTGGGAAGGGGAAGGAGATGCATTGAGTTGATTATCACATGCAATTTATTGCTTTATAACTGGTGACTTGAAAATGAAGTAAATGAATGTTAATGGAAAGATTGGGATTAAAAATGTAGGAAGGTATTCAATTAGTGGATGTTACTCTTTTTGTTTGGTAACTTTTCATGGAGAATAGGTATTCTATTAGCTAATTTAATTGTCTTAGATATTTTGGTTTTGGGGACTTTTGGATGCTTATTATTTAGTCATTTGGTTTCACTTTAGGCATTTTTACCTTCTCATGTGTGCATTTGCTCATTACAACTCCATTGATCCAACATGTAGACAAATACTCATTTCTCTCCCATTCCGTTCCTCCTATTTCTAGTAAACCCCAAACAAAGTATATGTAATTCTTCAAGATTTAAGATTTTGACTCGAATTGTTGTGGCTCTAGATGGAGATAGCACAGGAAACTCACTAGACATTCTTATGAAATGTGGTTGCTTGGGACTAGTTTCTATTTTAGCACCCATTATAACATTTTAGGAGGTGTCATGGTTACTTAGACTGGTAAAAAATATATGCAAGTTCTTTTGTTCTCAAAGATTTTATTAGTGTCTGAATGCATGTTATAATTCATTGTGGATATTACAAGCATGAAAGTCATCAGTTCTTAGGGACAAGCCTCTCTGTTCTTATTTTCTTCTATTTCATAGGATTACTTATTTCTTAGGTAGTGCTGGTTGCTGCATTCTTTTTTCCTTAAAGAGTTTCTATCTATCAATTTATATCATCATGGTGTTGCTATATCTCATGTACTGTTGTGTAATATAATATACCATCAATGTGAAGCATAACTTTGTTTCTTGCACAAACTTTATTAAAATGGTTTTTTTTCTTGTTCTGGCAGTGTTCTGGTGTCCATCTATTGTCACTAATTCCATCAGCCAGTGAAGATGCAGTCAACCTAATTTCAGTAAGCTTTGTTGACTTTATCTGCATGTTTTTACAAGATACAGATATATTCTTTATGCCATATTAGTTGAATCATTTTGTACCATTAGTAAGTTTTATGTGCTATTAATGTTACTTGTAGGCACTGTGTTCCTGGGATCCATGCCAGAGACCAAAAGCTGCTGAAGCTCTTCAGCATCCCTTCTTTCAAGTGAGCATCTCCTTCCTTCAGAATTGTGTTTGTGCATAAATTTATGCTGGTTTTTGAACAAGAGCAGGTGCTAATACTATTTCATTGTTGTTGCAGTCTTGCTTTCATATCCGTCCACCTCTTCATTCTAGGGAGGGAAGATTATCTCACACACCTCCTGGTTCGAGTTATTTTGCATCCTTATTCCCTTGTTTTTAGTATCAGATAACATTCTCAAACTCTATTTTGTTCCAGTTGGGATTAAGGGAGCTATGAAGCAGCATAGTAGTAGAAGAAATTCAGCTGGATCTCTTTCTGTTACAAGATCAGCGAATAATGTTATGCTAACAAAGGCGAATTCTCCTCTGAGAGCTGGTATTTTCTTGTGTAGTTTGACATTGAGCATCGCATAAAATAGGAACATCAGATTTAAAAGATGAAAATTAATATGGCACAATTGAACTTGTGAAATCCCATTAAATTTCTGAATTTTAGTTTGTTAACTCAGTCAGACTTGATCATTATTTCACTCTATGTGGTAGATCTTCATCACCTATATCGCTACCTGCAATTTAGGAAGTCAATCAAACATGGCCCTGAATTTGACTAAGATGGAAAGTCTATTCCAGTGTTGATTAGTGAAGCAGAAAATATTATAAAAAATTTCATGTGCACCTCTGAAACTCAACATCAGACTTATTGTTGGAAAGGAATCCATTAGTCATTATTGAAATTACAAAGACACGGCTAATGAACTGCTGATTGAGATATCAAAGTCTTTGCAATTGATCTGCAAGTTTAACTAAGAAGATCACAATGATAATTGGATAACAATCCTAACATTTTTAGTTTCTGTTATATTCATAGGTAGAAACCAATTGAAATTTATGCTGTATGAAAATATGATTAGTCTTGACTACAAAAATGGATAAAAAAAGAGATTAGTTTAAACTTCCATTTAGAGCCAAATTTTTATCATCCTTTGCATTTTATAGGTGCGCAGAGGAAACTGGAAATGGATAAACAGGTGAGCTACTTGCAGATTTTCTCGGTGGCCTCTTTGTATTCTTCCTTTTTTTGTTCTCATTTATATTCTATTATTGTTCACTGCAACTAGGAGCTCGAAAAAAGAGAGAGATCCGTGAAGGACAACCTGAAGCAATCTCGCTATAAACCACCTGCAAGAAACGTTCCAGGCAAGTGTACTTTCTGTGCCTTCCATTTCACTATGATTTTCTCTTCTTTTTTTTTCCGCATTCTTTGATCATCCATCTGTCTTCATGCAGCATACTCCGGACGCAGCACTCGTAAGGCGACCGATTCACAAGAGAAGATGATGTGTGCTGAAACAGCAGACAAATTGGCACGGATGTCAGTGAGCTCCGGCACACAGCTGAAGAGCACAAGACTGCCCCCACCACCACCTCCGATGAAAGCCGGTGGTTGGCACGGCCGAACGGATTTTCTTGCTCGATCACATGAGATTCCTTCTGCGAAAAGGTTCTCGAGGAAAGTCATGGGCTGAGATTCCTGCACCATTGGTGCATGCTGGCATCAAGGTCGACGACTGAATTGCACGCTTCTGTCGCTAGCTGTTTTATTTTTATTTCCAGTAAAAATAAATCTATCTCGACTACTAATTACTGTATATTCCTTGCGTGTTTGCTCGGGTTCCTTCTGGTTAATTAATTAATCTGCTTGGAAATTAACACAATGGAATCTGTGAATGTTTGCCAGTTTTGCCTCGTATTTTGCTCAGAAAGTGTTTGTGTTAGGGTGAATGGCTAGGTCAATTTTTTAGGATTTTCAGATCATAGAAAATTTTCATAGAATTGTATTAGATTCGATCTCTATTATTATTAAATTTTTTAGTTATCATCCAATTCACAAGGATATTTAATGTAATACCAAAACAATTATGAATTTAAATGGATACCTTTTAATTTAAAAACTCTCTTCCTAGAGTAATTGCTCAATGGTTTATGATAATATTAACTAACTAAACAAATCAGGGAGAAAATAATTTGCATTCCTAATGGAGATTACAGTTTGGTAGCTTCTTACAAGTAGTCAAAGCTCACTCTGCATGGTTCCCCAAAATTATTCTACTATCCTCCTAGTGCACAATATTACTTCAACAACAACAAATATACCAACAGTGATTAACCACAAATGACTGTTAATTAGTTAAGATTAATCATTTTAACCTGCTAATTAGTTAATTATATGGCCGGTGTATCCCCAATCCCACTTCGCCATCGATCCTACCACACTGCTGCCTGTGCGTAACTGGTTCCCCAGCCAAACAAGTCGATGTCGTCGTCCATCCACCTACCAAACTCACAATTAAGATCGTAATTAAGATCACTAATCTCATGGCTCGACATCATCATCAGGTCGAATAGTTGCTCCTCGTCGCCGAGCTCAAAGCGTTGCAGATCGAGATGATCAGGAGGAGCATCGACGACTCGTGGGCTCAAGACTACTTTTTGACTGTTCATCTTGAGGTTGAGGTCGTCGATGGACATCGATCTTCTGCTCAAGTGAGTATTCCAGTGGTTCTTGATTTCGTTGTCCGTTCGTCCGGGCAATCTTCTAGCAATCAACGACCATCTGCATGCCATTAATACTTTTATATAATCATATATATAAACATATTTTAAATTACTAAATTTCCCATAGATTTAACTGGTAGAAAGGAACGAATATGGTAAAAAAAATCCAATCGGAGATCCATCGTTTGAATCGGCACACATCTTTTCGGATCACGCGTGGTTGTCGGGATCGAAGAGAACGAGAAGCAGTGTTGTGGGAGTCACGTGGCGTAGAAATAATATAAATATAAAATCAACAAAAATAAGATTTTTTTTTTTAAAAAAAAAAGAAGAAAGACTGACCTGTTGCCGAGAAGATTATGAAGTCGAATGATAAGATCCTCTTCCTCGTCGGTGATGTTCCCTCTCTTAATGCCCGGCCTCAAATAGTTCAGCCACCTCAACCTGCAGCTCTTGCCACATCTCTTCAGCCCTACGTACATACATAACGAAGAAGAAGAAGAAGATGATGATGATGATGATGATGAGCAAATTAAAGTGGAAAGAAATTAGGTTAATGATCAGTAGTACCGGCTTTAGCAGGAAGGGTTCTCCAGTTCTTTTCGCCATGGCACTTGACGTACTCCGCCAGCTTGCGATCCTCCTCCGCAGTCCACGCTCCTTTGTTCACCACCACGCTCACCACCCCTTTCTTCTTCCTCCTGCTCTTCGCCTCCCTCTCCTCCTTCCTCTTCGCCGTCTTCATTAACTTAAATGCGCAGGAACCTTCTCCCTTAGAAAAACTCTTGTACTGTCCCTGCCAGCACCCCTGCACATATATAACGTATCAGAGACAAACAGTGTTGCATGGGGCCATGTATGCATGCATGCACGCACGACGGAGACTGTTCTTAGTTTCTACTCTGCAGTAAACCCTGCAGTCTCTATCTACTGCCCAAAGAAAAGAGAGGAGATCGAAGAGGAAAGGTTGGTGAGAGATTGCTGGACGAATCCATTAATGATGCTTCACTGATCACTGAGAATAAGTTCATGTGGTGTGGATTTGGTTTTTCTGATAAAGTGTGGCCCTCTGCAGCTTTTTTTGATAGTTTTTTTTCATCCAGGCCTTTTGTTTTTTAGTGACGATGCAGATTTATGTATTGCTCGTGAACTGAGAAGATACTGTATAAGATAAGTTAGGTGAAGCGCATGAAGCAGAGTTAGTTGAGGAACAATTTAGTTTTTTTTTTAAATTTTTGGTTGGTTGGTAGATGGCCCAATATGAGAAATTTGAGGTCCTCACTTGAAAAAACAAACATTTATTTATCCATCAACTTTTATTAATATGGACCACTTAACTAATACCATTTAACATTAAATAAAATAGAAGAGTGACGTCAAATTAAAATATAAAAACAAAATGAAAAAGTACAAGGGACAATTGTTTTTTTTTGTCTGTATTCTGATTAATGAAGTGGCATATTTTTGTTTTTGGGGCCACCATAAACTTACAGTGTCAAGTAGGGACGATTTTGGGAAACACAAAAAATAATGTACAAAAAAGGAAAAAAAACAAGGACAATGACGCAGACAGTTGATGTCGGCCACTTTTATCAAATCAACCTCCAATCTTTCACAAACTCAAGTTTTAGCCTTATTTTTTTAATTTCTTTGATTATTAATTATAAGACCTCACATTTTTATTTTGTACGAATTTAAGATTTTTAACAAAATTAACTTGTTTATCGATCGTATAATACTCAAGCTGATTTGTAATTGTAACTCTACTTATGCATTATAATTTATACAATGATTATTAATTTTTAATATAATATATGTTTATGCCATCGTCGTCTTAGAGCTAATTTGTAGATCAATTTGCATGTCGAGATTATAGTTTACTAAACCGGTCGATACAGCCCGATTTTCCCGAGTGGTTGATACAAGCCAAGCCACTCCTACAAGCCCTACAAGTCCCAAAAGACTTGTTGGTGTAGAATTGTGCAGTACTTAAGCTGTTAAGCATCTACCTTTCTTCCTAAGAATCATCCATGGCTCAGCTCGTCTGTTGGTCCAACCAGACCTCCAAGACTTTCGGTTGGATAAGTATAAGAGTTTCACCATACTGCTAGAGATCCATGATTACGGCCGAACTCTAATTCGATCGCATGGATCTTTCCAAATACTGATTTTGCTTGAGTTTGACTACACTTTCAGTTGCGCTAGTGAAGGTTAAGGTTCCGTATTGGATGTTTATGGTAGGATTTAAGGTAATTAACACATGTATCCATTATCTTGTTGGATCGAACTACTTCACTGTCGTAATATGTTCGTCGATCGATATTTGAGCCAGTTGAACTCGGTCGAGATTTTTCATGTTGAGTTGACTCGAATCAAGCTTACTTATTTGTTCGACCAAGCTAGATTGAGTTAGGTCACCTTGACTTCCCCAGGCCCAAGTAGTGGGCCGGATAGGCCCAATTTGGATTGGCCCAATTTTTTTTATCTTCTCACTGTTAAAATTGGCTTCTATTAGAATTTAATTTTATGGTATAATTATAATATAATATTTTTGAAAAACAATGTTCCATTCAATTGCATCCTTTTATCGTGATATCTAGCCAAGTGCACTAAGCTTTTGGTGATCATGACTACAAATCACAATTTATTATTCATGAGGACAACAATCGGACTATACCATTCTCGGCATGAACCGACATGATCGAGCTTGGGTTGGGTCTTGTGTGGCCAGATAGTACCGATGGAATCAAGCCTACTTATTTGTTTGACTATGCTAGATTGAGTTAGGTCACCTTGACTTTCCCAGGCCCAAGTAATTGGCCCAAGTAGTGGGCCGGATAGGCCCAAGTAGTGGGTCTGGTTGATGTTGGGTTAGTCTAATGATCAAGGACTAATTGAGAAAATATTGAAAATCACGGGAGCGAGATGAAAATATTTCAGATTTTTTCTAATAATATACAATTAATTTACAGTGCGAAGAGAGAAAAAAAAATACAGAGAGAATTTAAGGGCCCCACATCTCCTGAAAACCAGACTGGAAGTACACCATGACGAGCAGCACGACGACGACGAGGGCGATCGCCCACGGCGAGCTTCCTCCGTCCTCCGACCGGCCGCCGTAGTCGTAGTACCCCCTCCGGCGGTGGTGGCCGGGGAAGAACGCCCCGTAGAAGGCCTCATCCATGCTCTCCATGGAGGACACCCAGCGGATGAGGAAGACGAGGAGGACGGGGAGGAGCAGCAGGAGCCAACTCATCTGCTCCTCCGCCTCCTCCACGAAGGTCTCGTAGTCGAAGAACCAGGAGAGGCCGAGGAGCAGGAGCACCATGAGCAGGACGAGCAGGACGGGGTAGGGGAGAGGCGACAGCGTGAAGCCCTCCACGAGAGCAGAGGAGGAGTAGCCTCTTCGCGGATCGTACGCCATGAGCGGACGCAGAGGAAAACAGAGGAGACGGCGCCGCGCGCTTCTCTTAATTCGCTTCCTCTTCACCGACGACGATTATTGGAGGCGGAGAAGACGGAGAGAGTTCGAGACAGATGGAAGGCCTCCATTCGCGAGGCATTTAATGGCGATTGACGCTGAGTTCGACGTGGGGCATGGATTCTGCTCAGCGAACAGAGCCGAGCCACGAGGCCTGCGGCCATTGAAGGACAGCGAGAGCTTTCTTTCTTCACTGTAAACGAGCTGTTCCAAACTTTTAATTATTTCTCTCAGCATCAAAGTGCCACGTACTAAACCTACTCAGCACGGCATCGGCCACGTGGCAGATAGAAAATGATGTTAAAGATAAGAACAATTAAATAAATAATAATAAGGTGCACTTTTTTATTTTTACCCGATAAGAATTTTAGATCTAAAGATAGGAGTTTTATGTGAATTAGGATAGATGATGGATCTTTGTGGGAAAAGGTTTCTCGTTTTGGTGGAGTTGTACGCTGCCTTCCATTATGCTGTGCCCCCTCCCAAAAAGAGGAGGTTCTCGTCCTCGCTTTTCTTTCCGCACAAGAAATCCCCCAAATTGCCGTCCAAATTGTTCCCGAGATCTCATCTCGGTGTCGTCGGGAGACGCCTCTGTTGGATCCCGGCGATTTCTCCGGATTTCTCCGCCGGATTCCGGTCGTGCATCGGATGGGGAACGCCGGGAGCAGCGGTAATGGCGTCGGCGGCGGTCGGAGGAGGGCCTCGGGCCCTCACCACCATCACCATCACCACCAGGCTCCGTTCGGCGTCGCCCCGTCTCCGCCCCAGACGCCGCCGGCGCCGCAGCAGCAGCAGCAGCCGATGGAGGTGACTGCCAACCGCTACGTGTTCGCCGCCGCGACTCCTTACCCGCCGCAGTACCCTAATCCGAACCCGCCGCAGTACTACCCGTACGGGTACTACCCGCCTCCGCCGATGGCGACGCCGGTGCCTCTCCCTGCGCCGTTCGATCATCACCACCGCGGAGTCGCTGGGCCTCACGGGGAGCACCCACCCCATCATCTGGGGTGGGTGGGTGGCGGGAGGTATCCGGCGCCCTGCGGTCCTCCTCCCCTTCCGCCTCCTTATGTTGAACATCAGAAGGCCGTTACCATCAGGAACGATGTTAATATCAATAAAGAGACCCTCAAGGTTGAGCCCGATGAGCAGAATCCTGATTGTTTCCTTGTTGCATTTTCCTTCGACGCCACCGTCGCTGGCAGGTGATCCCTTTCTTGTCCATTTATTAGAGGATTTCTTTCTAGAACATATATATGTCTGCTTCTGGCTTCCTTACGTGATTCAAAAATTTTCACTTTGCTCTGACTTCGTGTTCTCCTTTTATTATTCTTATTTCTACGTCTCACATGATAGATTGACTAGTTCAAAGTAAACTCTTTTCTGCAGAGGTCGTTGTACAAAGAAAATTTCTTAGCGTAATTTCATTTTATTTTGTCAGGTGTTGCTAGATAACTGATAATCATAACAAACGCTTGTTAATCATTTGCTTGCTCTGACTTGGGTTTATTCATCTAGAATTCTCCAATATGAGTTCCAACTCCATACTATTTCAACAAACTGTCTCTCTGCAGCAGTAATATTTTTATGCAAAAGGGGTGATCTTATCAAATATGAACCGGTCTAAGCAACATTGAAGCTCATATACATTTATAGATTAATGAACAACTATTTTTTGTAATGGATGTTGATGTGTTTAAGTGCAACATTGACATGTTTTTGGATGATTATAATACAGTATTCCATCCTAAAAATCATTGCTAGTTATTTTCCATATCCAAGCAAACAAGGAATGCTTACAACTCAGTGATGTAGGAAAATGTACACTTTTGAAAATATTGTCTCAATGTTTTCTTTGTTCTTTATTACTTTTAGTATTTTCACAATTTCCACTAAACTTAGGAAACATTATTTGATATTATCAAGTCAAAATCAATTATAGAATGGTGGTTTTATGTGAAGTAATGTTTAATGTTTAGAAAGTTTTGTTCCATTGTTGCAAAGTATTTTATGTTTTCCTCCATAAAACATTTATCACAGGTCACGTTAGCCTTTGAAGTGATGCCTTTGTATTTAGTTACACACTTATTTGTTTGATTCATAGATAAAAATTCTTCAATTCTAGGTTTTGATCATAGATTTTATGGTGTACCAATAAGTGGATGTGTTGTCTTATTGCCCTATTGCATTCCCATGACATAGACTATTGTGACCTCATATTAATCTACACGGTTGATATGACTTCTATCAGAGTCCGAAGAAGATGAGGCCATGATTAGTTAGGGAAATGTGGAATTTAAATAGTCAAACACTTAAAAATAAGAGTCATTTAAGAGTGGCTGAAAGATAACCTGTTTTAAGTTGTTTCTTTCAGTTTTCTAGGTTTATAGTGGTTGCAATTTGTAAGGAAGTTTGTTTTAACACTATTTTGATGATTCTATTATTTTATCCAAAGCAGGTGGATGCCTTTTAGTCTTCTTATAGAGTAGGCTATGGATTTTAAATTTTTATGTATTGATAACATTCATTTAAAAATTTAATGTACTCTGTCAGTAGAGGCTTAAGTGCGAATTTAGATTGATAGTAAAAAATTATGTTAAGAATCTGGAAAATTAAAAACCATACAAGCAAACATGGATCTGTTTATCTTAGTTATCAAAATGATTATTTGACTATAGTTTGAGTTGTTGGATTTAAGCCTAGTGAGTAAAGGGCCGTCCGGTGCACGAATCTCCCGTCCATGCAGGGTCCTAAGAAAGAGTCGAACCACATTAGATTTATTATACGTAGTTTTACCTTATGTTGCAAGAGGTTGTTTCCGCAACTTAAACCCGTGACCACAAGTACATTTACCTATTCAACACCAACACTCAGAGTGGACACTCAACAAACATTTGATCGATTAGTTGGAAATAATTTTTAAAAAGTACTTAGGTCCATACCCCGCGTTAGATACTCATATTTGAGTCAATATAACAAAGATTTGCTGTATATCTCATTTATTATATATGCTATATCATTATAGTTCAAATGTGTTCTTTTTCCATCATGTTTAGTGCTTCGCCTTTTTTGTCCTCAACTTCTTCTCCTTGGTGCAAGGAGTTAGACAACAAAGGTGAGTTAGCAAGGAGGCAACGTCATCTTTCCATCTCCCTTATTGCTTTCACCTTTAAGTAAAGTGAACGAGGAGGTTCTATGTTGTCCTAATTGGTTCAGAGTATGCTGCCTTAGAGGCTATATGAAGGTTGAGAGAAAGTTGACATATGGCTTACTATAGGAGAGGAGGTTCAATAACCTTTCTTCTGGATGCTAATAATAAGCTATGAACGTTAGCTAAAGACAGGGTGGGTGATGCAGACACAGAGGTTTAGAAATTAATAGAAACCTAGGTTAGTCCAATTTCTTAGGATTTTTAAGGTATTATTAAATTGATAAATAAATATTAATCATTAATTAACAGTTCTAATACTTTGATTGTATTTAATACTTGTTAATTTTATAATAGTAATAATATAACATTATTTAATCTGTTGATTATTATTTGATTTTGTATTATTCATTAATAATATCATAGTATTTACACAAACTTGTATTACTATTGTACTAAAAAATTATATTAATAACACTGTATAACGTTATCATATTATGCTCTTAATAGATATACATTTTGTTTAATATATTAATTATTATGTAATTTGATATTGTTCATTAATAATAACATGATAGTATTTATTATAAATTGGGATTATTATTATAGTGAAATATTATATTAATATTAAACTATATAACATCAAGCATATTATGCTCTTAACGGATATTACATTATATTCTATATTCTAAGACAGAGTTATTTTGAGAGGATTGTTGAAAGCTAATGTGCATTTTTTTTTTATCCTAAATCTTAAAGTTCACAATTAGATGTGATTCGCGGATTCACAAATTTGCTAAATTGATTCTCGTTATGATTTCAAATAATCTAAGTATACTACCTTTTTTTCAGAAGCTTTTTTACTTGGAATTGGAGTTATTTAATTTTTGCTAATGGTGTTCATGCTTGTATTTGTTTCATTGGATGCAGTACGTGTTTGATGATTTGTGCAATTTTTTGTTGCCTTCTTCAATCATGTGAATTTCTGATACACATGATAATAGATGGAGATTATCACATATGAAATTGTCTAGGATTTACAATGATTATAGATGCAATTTCTTAATAGACTAAAAAATGCCAAAACAATTAGAATCAAGCACAAATGAGTAAAAGATCATTTGTGAGATTGCTTGAAATTGTTCATAGTTGCTTGCAACCCAATTAGAACTTGTCAAGACCACCTATGGCTCTTGGAATTCAAATTGGCTTGATTTATCACTCGGCCTCAATGTTGAATAGCAACTAGATATCTGGTTTGTGTTATTGGAACCAAACACAATTTCTTGAGTCCCAACTGACCGATGGATCCTGATGAGACATGCCTAAATTTGCTATTCCTCTATCAGAATACGAATCTGGCCCTGACAACCCCAGCCATCTTAACGGAATTGGATGTGCACTTATTGTGATCTTGGTCTCTTGGTTCTACAGTCTGGTACCCATAAAATGCATATCCTCTTGTTTGGTTTCAGTTGAAAGTTTATATATTACTACATCTAACTGAATCTGATGCTTTTATGCATTCTTCAAACAGCATCACTGTGGTCTTCTTTGCAAAAGAAGGTTCTGAATGTAACCTGACTCCGACAAAGGATTTACTTCAACCGGTAACAGTATCTTTCAAGGAAGGTTTGGGTCAGAAGTTCAGGCAACCGTGTGGGACAGGAATCAACTTCTCAATGTTCAACGAGGCCAATTTGATGAAGGGAGGAGAACTTGATATTTATCCGCTGGCAGTAAAAGCAGAAGCTTGTCCATCAAACAATCAAGAGCCAGTTGGTGAGGACCAGAAGCTAGAAACTCCTAACTCACAGATCACTCAGGCTTTCTTTGAGAAGAAAGAGAACGGTGAGTATCAGGTTCGTGTGGCCAAGCAGATACTATGGGTGAATCAAACCAGATATGAGCTGCAGGAGATTTATGGCATAGGGAACTCGGTTGAGAATGATGTTGATGGCAATGACCCAGGAAAAGAATGTGTGATTTGTCTTTCTGAGCCACGTGATACCACTGTTCTCCCTTGCAGACACATGGTAAGCAATATCTCATATTCTTATATTTATCCATTCTTCTTTATAATTTTCTGGAAAATAAACATGGTAATGATTGAAGGTAACTCTCAATTTTGAATGTCTTGATGGTTAGTTAACTATTCAAGTTGAAATGGATAAGTTTAGTAAGGTACTTCTGAATTTCTTTTGTAGGCTTTTTGTTTTTCGCAAGTCTAGTATGCTTTATATATTTTACACCTGACCTGCTCCCTTAACGAATGATTTACCTTGTGGTATCAAATGAACTATGAAAAGGGGTGTGGTCGTTGATTGATTCACGACCACTTGATCAACAGTACTGCTATTGTAGAAAGGATTTGATCTACATGGTCCAATCTGTAGGCCTTTGAATGGAGGGTGAATTTACTCACATCATAATATTGCTTAGTTTCTTGTAAACAAAATGATCACAATACTTTCGTGAGAACTACTAAAGCATCTTTATTTTCTATGTCGATGCATGTTCCAGAATCATGCAATATCATGCAGTTTTATTATTAGCCTGTGGTTCCCAGGTTATAGCTGGTTGAACCGGCTGGTCTGAACCCGTTTTCAAAACACTAGCTATTATGGCATCCAATCGATACGTTAGCTCGGTTGCCATCTATCAAACAAAACCCTGCTCCTGAATCTTAACAAAATGTTGTTCATGGCTTTGTTGCAGTGCATGTGCAGTGAATGTGCAAAGATTCTTAGGTTCCAAACCAATCGTTGCCCGATCTGCAGGCAGCCAGTGGAGCGGCTGCTGGAGATCAAGATCAATAACAGCGCCGAGCAGCAACAGCAACAGGAATCACAGGGCGTTTGCTAGAGAGTGTTCATGGACTGGCCATGACACGATCAACAACTTCTTTGAGGCATTGCATTGCCTAGGGAGCCATTTCAGATGTGTATATTCTTTCAAACTGCAGCTCGAACGAGGTATCCTGTGCCGGATATTTTAAAGATGTATCTTTCGTCCCATTTTAATGTCGTTTCTTTCTGGTGTTTAGTTGGGTTGAAATGCATGCAAACATGAAAAGAGAAGACAATTGTCTCTGTTTGGTTCTTATGGTGGATGAGACTGGACTGAGGTGCAGTGCCTTCACCATTTTCGATCATAAAGCCAAATATTTCTCTCTTGTGATGTACAAGCAGGGGTCACGGTTATTCGATATGTGGGAAGACTTATGATTTTCATGTTCCAAACTTGTTTTATAATACTTAGACATGAAGGTGTGAACGAGCGAGAAGGATATCATGGTATTCGAAGGCCAGCCATTTCGATTTAGTCATTTAGATATCTAGCAGGATGGTTGTGCAAGATCGTTACAGGTGAACAAAACTTTTGGCAAAGTTACGAAGAATCTCTTCCAGCTAAAGCTCTTTTGCACAAAGTTGAAATACTAAATCGAATTAAATGAAATGAAATGAAATTAATTTGAGTCAAATTAAAGAAATGTTAATTTATCAATTGTTTTATTTTATTTATAAATTAAAGAAAACCGCACTGTTAGTCGTGCACCAGATGGACGGTCAGATCGCGTCGATGGCATCATCCAATACCTAATTGATCTCCTATTTAAGTCGCTCACGGACAGTCACTGCCAGGCTCATCCTTTCTTTCTTACCCACAAAGTCGCCGGCTCGCCTTCCGCTCTCTCAATGGCTAAGAATCCCGTTCGAGTTCTCGTCACCGGCGCTGCAGGTATCGAGCTCTATTCCAGATTGTCGTGTTGTTGGTTGATCTGCGTGTTTGCTACGTTTTCGATGTCGGGGATAGCCTGTGCGGCTTTGATCTTTGTTTCCGTGCTTTTATGATTTTGGTAATGAAGCGGATCGAGGTCTTATTTCACGCATAGGCTTTAATTGTTTGATCTATCCATCATAAGTATCGGATCCATTGTTTGATAGGTTCCCGATCTCTCATCCGTGAGCATGGGGAGTTTTGACCTTATTTCTTGTTTCTGTTTCCTTCGGTGATCTTGTGAATGTGACGGTTTAGGTTTCTTGATAGTTTTTATGTAGTAGATCGGGGTGTTAGATGGATTTCTGATTTTCTATCTGTAAATCTGATGTTGATCGTTCTTCCTCTATATTTTCAGTGATTTTTTACAGGATGTTCTAATATCTAGGTCAATTTTGAGGTACCGTTCAATTCCTTCTGCCTTTCCTGAGACATTTCGTAGAAGGTAATCTCTATTTGATCGAGTGAGGGAGCCTTTTAGGACCCTAGTTCCCTTTCTGTCCTTTTTGAGTTCTGACTCCAGATCTAAGACATAGATTGGTAGGGGTGAGGGAGGTTATAGTAAAGGAGGGTTTTGTAACTTGAAGAAGCTGGTAGTTTTTCCTTAGCAGCGAGATTCGGGTGAATGGCTTTTGATAGTTCTGTTTTGCGCCTTGTGATTCAACTTTCCGCTTTCAATGAGGAAAAATGCGTTGTTATAGCATCAAGCTGAAATCCTCCTGCCGGGTGGCATCTTCTAGCTTTGCTATGCTACTTATCAATTAATAAGTCATTTCTAGAGTCAGCAATTCCATCCTCACTACCTACAACTTCTGCATCTAGGTTAGATTAGACTTATCCTTAGTCCTCTCCATTT
Source organism: Curcuma longa (assembly GCF_044706935.1). Classification (NCBI taxonomy): domain Eukaryota; kingdom Viridiplantae; phylum Streptophyta; class Magnoliopsida; order Zingiberales; family Zingiberaceae; genus Curcuma; species Curcuma longa. The sequence goes on along the minus strand of NC_133871.1, from coordinate 17,737,494 downwards.
CAGCACAAGAAAGCTTAACTCTTAGGATTTGTGAATTTTTTGGTTGGCCAGACTAGTCCCATTTGAATGATAGTTTTCATGTTCTGGTTTTTCTTCAATCTTTTATTGTCGAGTTGCACTTGATCCAGCTGCTCCCATTTTTGAAATACTTGTTTGACTGTACAATGTCTGATTGCAACATGCAATTAATTATATGTGAGCATAGCTGTTACTGAGAAAATGAGAGAAAGTTCTTGGCGTCCTGCCTTTCATTCTTTGACTTAGATGGGAAATCACCCCTGTAAGAGACTGATGACTTGCATTTTTTTCATTGCCGTGTGGTTAGATCTGTGGATCAATACATGACGATGTTGATTACATTGCACAAGTTTATCAAAAAATAAAATTCATGGTTATGCTGTCAGCATTCTAGTTTTTTGTTTTACTAAGTCAACCTTTCTAGGTTGTCTTCTCAATAAATTTCAATTCTGATCTTTTGTTGGAAACTTATCTTGCCTATACAAGGTAATTTGGTTGAAAACTAAGATTATGATCGGCTTGAATGAACATGTTTTAGAGCTTATGTGTGGTTATTAGATTCTTCTATACTGTCATGAAAATTTTCCTTTTTCTCAAATACTAAAAGCATTCTCCACATTTGCACAATTTAGTTCCTGCTTGACTTTGTGCTTAGAATGGACTCAACTATGGTTTGCTGTCTTACTCGTTTTTGTTCCTCATATTTTCTGAGAATCATAACTGTTAATCTACTTGATCATATTTCCTGTGTTGTTTGTCTTTCTTTTAAAAATAAGCTTTGGATAGTAATTTTGTTCAATTAACTTGTGCAAATGTTAAAATGAGTTCAAGAGCAATCACACGGAGACAAAAAAAATAAATCAGTTACCTTTTGTTCCAGTTTCTTGTAGTTGAGTTGGAACTATACTTTTTATAGATTTTGTTCAATTATCCAAATGGTCTTGTTGCGTGACCAACATGAATGATCTGTCTTCTAGTATGTTAGTGTCGAATATTCTTTTTTAATACTACTGGTCTTTTGCTTCATTTGTTTAAACATTTCGATTTCAAAAGTCAAAAGGAGAATGATTTTTCTTTACTTGTAGGCCAAATTGGATATGCACTTGTGCCTATGATTGCTAGGGGAGTGATGCTTGGCTCAGACCAGCCTGTTATCTTGCACATGCTTGACATTCCTCCTGCTGCAGAAGCTCTTAATGGAGTAAAGATGGAGCTAGTTGATGCTGCATTTCCTCTTCTTAAGGGTATTTCCAATAGTTCTCTTAGCAATGCCTGTGTATATCCTTAGTTCTTTTGCTAAAAATTCTAGCAACGACATTTTAGGTGTCGTTGCCACAACTGATGTTGTGGAGGCTTGCACCGGAGTCAACATAGCTGTTATGGTTGGTGGTTTCCCACGGAAAGAAGGAATGGAGAGAAAGGATGTGATGTCAAAAAATGTTTCCATCTATAAGTCTCAAGCTTCAGCTTTAGAATCACATGCTGCTCCCAATTGCAAGGTTGGATTTAGTACAACTCTTGTCCTATTTCGTTTCTTGTATGACCAATTAGAAATCATCAGGTTGATATCGAACTAATGTAAGGTTTCTTTTCCACTAATTTGACAACAATGCTTGATGCTGTTTTAGGTGCTTGTTGTTGCCAATCCTGCAAACACTAATGCTCTTATCCTGAAAGAGTTTGCTCCATCTATTCCAGCAAAGAATATCACTTGTCTGACAAGACTAGATCATAACAGGGCACTAGGACAGATTTCTGAACGATTAAATGTTCAAGTTAGTGATATTAAGAATGTTATCATTTGGGGGAATCATTCTTCTACTCAGTATCCTGATGTAAGTCATGCAACTGTTAAGACACCAAGTGGAGAAAAATCTGCCCGTGAGCTTGTTTCTGATGATGAATGGTAGGGAAATAATATGCAAATTTATTTTTGTGTTTGCAAGTTTGATTACTCTACACTTTTGACGTTAAACTTGCTTATCATCCACATCCTGTTGTCACAGGCTCAAGGGGGAATTCATCACAACGGTGCAACAACGTGGTGCTGCAATCATCAAAGCAAGAAAGCTTTCTAGTGCTCTATCTGCTGCCAGCTCTGCCTGTGATCACATTCGCGATTGGGTTCTTGGGACACCCGAGGTTATTTTTGTGTTCTGTATTTAAAATTCATGCTACTTGTGCTAAACTGTCTCAAATCTTTCCTATTCTTGTGCAGGGAACATGGGTTTCTATGGGTGTCTATTCTGATGGTTCATACAATGTACCAGCCGGTTTGATATATTCTTTCCCTGTCACATGCAAAGATGGCGAATGGACCATTGTCCAAGGTATGTAACCGTGTGAGAACAACCTAGACAAATATGTGCTCAGACTGAATGAAAGAATGATCAACTAGTTCAATGTACTAGTACTGATTTCAATCAATTCAATCTTTAATACACTGTCTTCTGGCACGTCCTCTGATCTATCTTTCCAGTTGCAATTAGATGATCATCTGGAAATAATGATAGTAAGCTTTTGCAAACATCACTTGACTTTCTTGTTTAAAGAGGTGACAAGATGCTATTTCTATTTTAGTTGAGGTATAACAATGAAAAATGTTTGCAGACTAAATGATACTGCTTAGACCGAAGTGATCTACATATCTTGAGTATATTTTCCTCTCTTAAAGAGATCTCGACGTTTTTGAATTAGTGATGATTTTGCCTTCTTGAAATGTTTTTATAACGTTTATTGTTTCGAAACTATTTCTTGTAAAACATTGTGAGACTTTTTTGATTGATGTTTGTTTCTACTTGCAATTTTGACAGGACTTTCCGTAGATGAATTTTCAAGGAAGAAGCTGGATGCAACTGCAGAGGAGTTGACCGAGGAGAAGGCTCTCGCATATTCGTGTCTTTCCTAAATTAACTGCCAGATTGGGTTTGTTTAAATAAATTCACTCATTTGGGTAGCCCCCAATGAATTTTGTCTTATTTCAGCATAACATCGCTGCTGTGTTCGGCAACGCTTGTCATCTAAATCTGCTTTTCGTATTTTATTCAGTGAGAAGAAGACTTTGAACTCTATTTCCTGAGCTATGCATAACAGTAGTCATGCAATTCCAAGCTTCTACTGATTCTTCCTGTGGTATTTCTGCGTTAATTTCTGAGTCACAGTGACTGACAGTATTATCTGGTGATTATGATTCTACTACTGCACCTGTTCCGAGTATAATTCATTCGTCATGGTTGACGTTTATAGGAATTTGAATGGATTTAGTACTATATTATGATCTAGTGTTCGCTTGCACAAGCGCTGTAGTTGACTTCATCGGTCGTCCTATCTGCTGTGGAGAAAGCTTTGCGCCGCATTATTTACTAATTATTCACTCAGATATTATATTTAATTCTACATATAAATATAAATTCTTCATGTGTCACACTCACACTGCCTTGACAAAGGTAATTAATGACAAAGGTTTCCACTTGTTGGAATATCTCTGTCACTGTCAGCCATAAGATTTAATATTTATGAAAGAAACTTTCTTAACGTTCAATCTTGAATTCTCTCTCACACAGTTCAATCTTTACTAATTGCACAAGCTTTTAACGTTTGCAGCAATATGTTTAATGCCAGAACAGGATCATTTCTTTCCTCAGAAAAATCAAATTCAACTTTTCTCTTGGAGAGAAAGAATCGCTTTGATGATTACCACAAACTGGAAGAAAATTCAGGGTGATGCATATATATATATATATATATATACAGAAGTTCAAAAGATACATTGGCCTTTTGAGAGTTGTGTTAGATCCCCTTGAGCTCTCACAAATATTGCTCGCCAAAACTCCATATCGTCGTCGCCATTATCGCACAAGTTGAACAGGTGACTTGCATCTTGAGGCATTATTCCTGATCCTATCGCTGAGAATTCTTCAGGCAACGCCTCCAACCACAACCCCTCCTCCATCTGATCTGACTCACTAACACTCGCACAGGAAGAGACGAAGTAGTCATTGCTCGAGGTCTGTTCAGGTGATACAGTGTCCACCACCACCCTTTCCTTGTCCTCTGACTCCTCTGGCTTCTCTGGTACTGGCGTGTTTGGGCTCGTGACGAGCTTCTTCTTCTTCAAATGGGTGTGCCACACGTTCTTAATCTCATTGTCCGTCCTTCCGGGCAACTTCTTCGCGATAGCAGACCACCTGACGCGCACATCCAATCCAATCCAAATCAGTCGCATGCATGAAAGATTATATTAATCACAACTCAAAAACCGATATATCGAAGCTAGCTAATTAATTAAATATAAATCAATTAATTAATTAATTAACCTGTTGCCGAGCATCCGATGCAGTCGAACGATGGTCTCCTCTTCTTCCTCGCTGAAGCTTCCTCGCTTGATGTCAGGCCGCAGGTAGTTCATCCAGCGGAGCCTGCAGCTCTTCCCGCACCTCAGCAACCCTGATCGATCAAGCAGCAACCAAAATTAAAGATTATATATACAGTGTGCTCGAATTTGGAAGGAATATAATATGCATGATTCTCACCGGCTTGTTTGGGCAGAGCTCGCCAGTTGCCATGGCCAAACCTCATGATGTGCTCCACTAAAACCTGGTCCTCCTCTGGAGTCCATTGCCCCTTATTCAGACCTGTCTTCTCACAGCAAGGAGCTCTCACCATCTTCTACCCTGTTGTTCTTAGTTTGTTGTACGTCTTCCTCACTAGCTACTCTTCTCTCTTTCACTGCACACACACACACACATATATAGGGATTTCTGGTTTCATATACGCGGAACGGGAATCACTGGACAAGAAGTTGCTTCTGAGAACTTTCATAGAGATCGGAAGGAAGGAAGTAAGGAGTTGGAATGTTCTTCGTTGAGTTTGCGATTAAATGATAGGCATATTAATCGTCGTTCATATTAATGAAACAGTTGAGCTGGTCAGTTTAAGAGGGCTGAGACTGAGACCATGTCAATACAAAATTAACTTATGTTGAATAAGACCATGTCAGACAAGGGTGGTGTGAACTAATTAATGGAGTAATGAAGTGTTAATATTTTTTTAAATAAATATATATTTATTTATATATTTGTAGAAAAATAATTGAATAAGTTTTAAAAGTTCTTAGGTTTTTAAGATAAAGTCAAGTCAATTGAATCAAAAATCTTCCTTTAATCACAACTTAATTATATCAATACTTAACAATTGACCTCCAAAATATTTAACTTATTTAAAATTTGAATTTGAATTTTTTTATAATTGTTTCTCTAAATTTTAAAACTATTTAAAATTATAAAAGTTTTTTTGCATTAGCATTAATTTAACACCCCAAAAGAAATATTAAAAGCTGCCCATTGCAAAGACATATTATATAAAAACAAGCATGCAAAATATAATATACATTTTGTATCCTACGAGCATGCATGTATCACATGCATACTATATATATGTATAATATACATTTGTCTCATAAAAGTATATATATAACATATCACATGCAAACTATTATATATTTGTCTTATAAAAGTATGTGTAAAATATAATACACTTATATATATCACATGCAAAATATGATACATTTATACCATATTAATTAATATATAGTTCATGAAGAAAACTGCATTAAGATTCTATATGAATTATACAATATTCGTATATGTTAGAAAGTTCAACAAAAAGACAATATATATATATATATATATATATATATATATATACGTTGGAAGGTGGTTGAAGAAAAGTAGAGAAGGATAGATTATGTACGAGTTGTTGCAATCAAACATAAGTCAACAAAGAACAGCGTTATTTTCCATTAGTAAAATGTTTAATGGCTTGGCTATTAGAAAAGTTATTAATTAGCATATATATGATTACTACAAGTTGCATAATTACAGAAAAAAAAAAAGAATGTACGGGTATGTGAGCATAATTACAGAAGAATGTACGGATATGTGAATACAATGATTTTTTTTTTATTGATTCATAGAATCAGAGACGGAGCGCATTAGCTAGCTAGGTACGTCCTCTGCTATAATCCATCCTAAAATTTTTAATTATTATTATTTATATAAATTTTTATTAAATATTATTTTTATAAAATAAATAAATTGAATCATCATATTATCAAATATGAAATTAAGGTGCTGATTTAAAATAAGAATTGAAGTCGAATAAAATCCATCGAATAGATATATGACTATAAAAAATATATTAATTGATCGTCATGATCATTAAATTAAATTTAATTAGATTAAATTGATTCAATCGATTAAAAATAAGTTTAAAATTTTTTAAAAAAATCTAATGTCTTTTTTTAAAATCTTTTCCACGTATTGTCTCGTTAAGTGATCTATGTGCCTCTATGTGCCGATTTTTTCTTTTTTTTTCTTATTTTCTTCTCAATAATAATTTAATTATTTTTGCCGATTTTTTCTTCTTTTCTTCTTTTCTTCTCAATAATAATTTAATTATTTTTGCCGAATTAATTTAATTATTTGTTCTTCTTTTTCTCCTGTAATAATACTTTTTTATTCTCACTCTTCTATAGATTAACAACCCTCCTTCTTTCTTTTCTTTTATTATTTTTCAGCCGACTAATAGCAATCAGTCTTTCTTTCTCTCCAATAAAAATAATATTTATTTTATCTTTTTTTTATTATCGGAGTAAGTTAAGATCATCTAAAAATAAAGACTTCTCTTCTCATTTCATCTTTGCAATTATTTTGTTGAAGAGTACAATATAAGGTAATAATTTTTATTATATATAATATGTATAATTTATTATATTTTTTATAATAATATGAAGGGAAGTCTCGATGCATTGATAAAGTTATTATTATGTGATATAAAAGGTCATGGGTCTCGAAAATAACTTTGTGCAAATTAAAGTAACATAGGATTATGTACAACACCATTCTCTAATGTCCCATGTTGGTGGGATTTTCGTGCATTGGATTCAAATCCACTCAAACTTTGTTGGATTCATCTCTGCATAGAATATAATATAATTAATCATGTTTGACATATAAGGAGATTAAGTGCTCCCGGTCCAACATGACTTAACATGGTCGCTCAATAAGAGGTCTCGTTGTTGTCAGGTCAACATACATGGAATATTTTCGATCAAAAATATCTTCGTTCGACTCTCATACACTCTTTGTAAATATCTTGACCGGGAACATATCACTCTACTCATACGCTTTTTAAGAACATTTTCGAAAAAAGACATTTTCGAATTCGACCAAAGACATCTCCGTTCTACTCATGTATTTTACGAGAACATCTCAAATTGGAAATATTTCCACTTTGCTTATACACTCTAAGGGCGCATCCACACATTGCTCATACGTTCTTTGCAAACATCTCCACTTTACTCATATACCATTTGGGAACATCTCCGCTCTGCTCATGTGTTATATATATGAGAATATCTCCAATCAAGAACATCTCCACTTTGCTTACATGCTTTATGAGAATATCTCCGTCTTGCTCATATGCTCATTGAAACATTTCTGATCCAGACTATCTCCACTATGCTTATACACTCTCTCAGAAGTGAGAACATCTCTAACCCGTTTGAGACTAGAGGTTACGCCTTGCCAGCAAACTAGTGGCGGGCAAGGTCATGGCCGATTTATAGCCCTGTCATCGAGCTGTTACGGTGGCGAGGTTGAGATGAAATGCAACGATGGATGGAAAGTTGGTTCCATTTGATTTGGACGGAATAAGAAAACGAGTTAAATTTGATATTCGCTTATGAATTTATAATCCGTCTGTCCATGTATATTTTTTTGCAAGAGTAAACAGAGGAATCCATCCTTTAATTATATCATCCACGCTCCAAATGAAACAAAACATATATAAGAGTCTCCGGGGCATAATTAATTGGTTAAGACGGAGCAGAATTGCTAAAGTAGACAAGAGTCGAATCTCAACGAAGCTAAGGTAATGCCCTCCTCTGTCATGGTCAATTGTAAGTTTTCAATTTACTTCCTTACATATGGTCATAAGACCAACCGTATGAGACGTTAGGATGGTGGATTCGGGATTCCTACACGCAACAAATTAATTATTCAACGCAGCCAAATTAGCCTGCGCTTAAATTATGCATGCTTGAAATGGTCATTTGACTTTGTCTACTTAATTACGTAGGATAAATTTGTGGAAATGATCGATATGAGTTGAAGTTGATTGAAAATGATTGAAGACATTTTGACTAAACTTAATTAAATCATGTCAACAGTCAAAATTAATGTTAGATTTTTCTAAAGATATTAAATTAGTTGACGTTACGTTGTCATTTTGGTTATGTTTGTAGAAAAATAATTGAAGATTCTTTTAAAATTGTAAGTTCTTCATGCATGGATAAAGTCAATTGAATCAAAAATCTTCTTTAATTTTGATTAATATTAAAATTTCTCCCTGTGAGATAATTATCTCATTTTGTTTTGATATTTTTTTGTGATTTAAAGGTTCGATTTTAGTGTTAAGTCATTGCTTAATTACATTTGAATATATATTACAAGTATTTAAAATGTATTTAGTTATCGAAACGTTGTAAAATTAATATCAAAATAAAAAGTGATTAATTGTAATTGGCCAATGAGAGAGAGTCTAGTAATTTTCTATCCTACGAGCAAAATGAAAGCAATTACGATTCGGCACCTGTCACGCGCCGACGAGTGGCGCGTCGATCGGGCCTGATTCGGCTGTCGGCGATGGTCGGACAGCGCGGCAACGACGATTAGAAGCGGCGGGGGTTGAGGGAGCGACACTGTGCATTCCTATTTTTAGACGAGTCAGATTTGCACAATTGCGCGTGATGGACGGTGGATTGGCTGTCGCGCACAGTTCATGAAGAAAACTCGACCTGTATTAAGATTATAAATGAATTAAAATATTCATATATAAATTAATGTCAGACAGAAAGATCAACAAGAAGACGACAATCTGTAGTCTAAATTAGATTCTCAAAAGTTGGTCGAGAGCTTTTAAGCTGTATACGCATGTATATGTATACAAACGTGGTTGAAGAAAAGGATAGATTATGACTTGAAGTCGACCATAAGTCAACAAACAACAGCCTTAAATTAAATATTTCCATTATTAAAATATATATATAAATATATTGATATCGTGTGCATCTTAAAATATATCACTGTACATTATATCAGAATCGGAACGTCCTATAAATTTTAAACACCTAAAATAATAAATAGTATCATTTTATATATTTTTTTTATTTTTTATATTTACGATTAAGTCATTTAAGATTTTTTCTTATTTAGGGGTTAGATTATAATATTAAATACAAAAATAATTTAAAATAAAAATTATTTTTTATTTTTTATATTTTTGATTTACGATTAAGTCATTTAAGATTTTTTTTTTGAATTTAAGGGTTAAGTTATAGTATTAAATATAAAAAAATCTTACACCCGCTTTCTATTGGAAGAAAAATCTCTTATAATATGGAGCAACTGAGACTTTTGCTCTGTAATTGCAGCACCATAACCCGGGAGGCGCTGTAATTTGTCTGTTTGAGTGGGAAAAGGGAAGGTGAAAGGAAATTTTGATTAGTCAATGTGTGCAAGTTTGACTAACGGCTTGAAGTGTTCAAATAGTAAAAGTAATCCAGCTAGCACAGTGTGTGCAAATCTGACTTTTTTTTTTCAAATTTTATTTTATCGTACGTAATTAATATAATTCAGTGAATTAGATCGATATATTCAACTAAAACAAAAGTAACAAAGTAATAATCTTTATCGATACACCTCTCTCTCTCAATTATATATATATAGTTTATACATCTTGAACAAGATCTATATATCTTGATGCCTAGATCTCTCTGCCTTCAAAATACTTCTTGGAACGAACTGTACGTGAGACAATCTCGCCAAAAATCCATGTCGTCGTCACTGTTAAATAGGTCGTAGCAGTAGTGACTTGGACTTGCAGGGGTTCCTATCGTTGCAAAATGATCAATGGAGAAGGGGTCCGACCAAAAGCTCTCCATCTCTGCTGCTACATGTTGTAGTTCATCCTCCGGTAATTTGCCATCATCAGTAGGATCGCCATTAATGCTGATCTCTGCAATCGCGGTACTGGAAGAGAAGTCGTCACTGTTTGATTGATGATCTGTAGGGGTTGTTTCTGTGGCGATGGCATCCATGGACATGAATGCGTCCGACCAAAACCTCTCCATCTCTGACTGTTCGAGGAACTCATGGATCATACTCGTGCAGAAATCTACACTGGATGATGTCTCCAACTGAACCCCCTCAATCTCTGTCTCTACGAGGAGCTCGTTCTTGGATCGATCGAGTGGGTTGACAAACCTCGAAGCGTCGGAGCTCTCGCTCTTTTTCTTGCTCTTCTTCTTCTTCTTCATCTTCTGTGTCCTTGACGCCGAGTTCGGGTCGAGGAGACGCCTCTTCAAATTCGTGTGCCACACATTCTTGATCTCGTTATCTGTCCTCCCTGGCAAGCTCGCAGCAATGGCGGACCACCTGCGCATGCACGTACCCAAGCGAGCTACTGAGCAACGAACGAATTGAACGAACGATCAATCAATCATCAAGCGTGTGCATGCATGCGGTCGTACCTGTTGCCGAGCTTCCGGTGCAGCTGGACGATGGTCTCCTCCTCTTCCTCCGTGAAGTTGCCTCGCTTGATGTCCGGCCGCAGGTAGTTCATCCACCGGAGCCTGCAGCTCTTCCCGCACCTCAACAGCCCTGCTCGATCGAGGAACCAAAAGAAGAGTTCAAAGACTGAGATAGTTGATCTTTACATGTAGTACTCGATCGTCGATCGAGGCGCTAGCTCACCGGCTTGTTTGGGGAGGGCGCGCCAGTTGCCATGGCCGAATCCGCGGATGTGGTTCACTAAGATCTGGTCCTCTTCCGGCTTCCATGGCCCCTTGTTCAGGCCAGCTGCCTTCTCGCAGCAGGGAGCTCTCCCCATCTCCTAGCTCGATTCTTCTTCTGCAACTCTTAATTGGTTCCTTCCTCGTTCTCTGTGTGCTGCAATTCACCGTTCGTTCAAATATATAGAGAAGATCAGGCAGTCAGAAGCTTCCCGGCAAAGGGAGAGAGAAGAGCTTGGAATTGCCTGCTTTGCTTTGCTCTGCTAAAAATCAAAAGAATCTTTTTTTTTAGAAAATGTTTAAATTAAATTAAAAGGCATTCCATCACATGTTTATATTAAAAATGTCTTGTATTTCAATGTTAGGTGAATGATGTAGCCACTATTCATTAACTTCGTAAAAAATCAATTTTTAAAATTAAAATTACTATATAAAAAATATTATTATATCCAAGAATTATTTACTAACCACTTGATTCAAATCATTTAAATTTTATCAAAATTATTTTAAAATAAAATAATCGTTACACATTATAACATCTACCGTAGTATTAAAAGTAAAGACAACGTATAATTAATTGAAATCCAAACATAACGCCAATGTTTTCCAATCACAAACTTGATTAGTACTCATTAAGCAAGTCATTAGTATTTCTGTATTTGCATAAAAGGAGAAAAAAAGACAAAAAAATTATATTTGTTAGTTTAATTCATAGATAAATGATTATATTGAAATATGGTGTGAGTAAATTTTATTTTTGTTAGACTAAAAGTTAACTTTGTCAATTGTTAGATTGTCTATGAAATACAATAAGTTAGAGTCACGACGAGCAGTATTTTAATTTGTTGTTTGTTATGGTCGCGAGGAGTGGGTTGCGGTTAGTCAAGTCCGAGAGTATCTTATCGAGCTCAACTCAGTGTGATTCGCAGAACTCGAATCAAGCCGAATCCCCCGGCATATTGATCACTGAGTCGAGTTGGGCGGACTGATTCGGACGAGTCGGGTCGGCGATCTAGTGGAAGCTCGTCGCAGACATGGGCAGTGCTTACATGGGCCCAGTGTGGGCAACTGCCCACACTGGGCCCGAACCAAAAAAATATTAATATTAATATTATATATATTTTTTGGTCCTAATTGCTTCGTTCCTTTTCTTCTTTTTCGCCCCTTCTCATCGAACGACAACCCAACCCGTCGCTGTGACGCCAAAATCGCAGAGGAAGTGAGGAACCCCCGTGGCCTCGACGCCTCATCCCCCATCGCAGCGTGTCGACATTGCCTCCTCTTCGACTTCTTCTTCCTCCACTGCTGCCGCCTGTGAGCTGTTCCGACTGCGTGTCGCCGCACTCCACAAGACCACAAAACTCAACAAGCCAAGGTATTGTGAGGCCTCCTTGGTTGTCATTCCGAGAAGGAGCTTCCGGTGAGTTCACCAATGATCTGTTTTGTTTCTTCCTTTTCTGCCCCGATCAGGTGTTCTCTCCCTTTTTTTTTTATGGATGTTCATGGATATTTTTTTTCTTGCTCTATTTACTCTACCTTGTACATGGTTAGATCCCAGAGTTGTGGGTTTTGCTCGGTCTATGATTCGCTTCCATCTTAGTTTGTTCTGTTCCGTCGGCATTTTCCTATCCGGAGAATTGAAAATTGATAGGAAAAATTTGTTGTATAGTCTAGCTATATCCCTGTGGCACGTTGAGGCCCTAATTTTAACATCTTATTGTTGGGGGTTTGCGACACTAGAGCGTTACAGAGTCCCAAACCAAACCCTTAGTTGCTTAGGGAAATTAATCGTAGCACTGGATTCAAGCAAAGGGGTTATTGGGTCTGAGTAAGAGTCTTAGGTGAAAGGCAGAAGCATATCCAAATACTTGTGTTCCAAATTTGGATTCTTTTCTACCAAGTTCCCATTGTCCTCAATTTTTGAAAAAAAAAGAAAAGAAACATATGTCCGTCATCTGGTTTCCTACCCAATTAATATAGGCTGAATGGTTCAAGAAAGTAGATAAATAACAGTGTCAAAGGAGGACTACCTGGATGTCCATCAAATCTTCGAGCTAAAACACATCTTGAAAGTTGCAATTATCTGGCATTGTCCTATTGACTTCTGATTGAACATAACCTGAAAATTCATGGCTATATGTAGATAACCCACTAATCAATTTTTCCTATTCTGTAAAAATAAAAATAGGGCTCGATTTTACTCAAACCTCTAGTTTCTAGGTGATTGAGTGATTCCCTCTTAATCTATTTTAGTCTTAAATCTTTATTTCAACAACCTACCTAGTACAGCTAGTTCGGCATCAATTCCTGATGGGAAGAAATTTTCATTATTAGATTAGTTTTGAATTAAAAACTCCAATTGTAATACAGTTCCAGTTTAAGAGAGAAAATAGTAGGAATTCAACTTCTTATATTTAAAATCATATAATTATCAACCAATTCTGAAATGATATCAATTCTCCAAACCTAAATTGATCTAGTTTTCAAATCTAAAGACTTTATTAAATATATTATATTGTTGCCCACACTCGATCAATATCCTAGCTCCGCCCCTGGTCGCAAAACAAGCCCGAATCCCCCGAGCGGAAGACTCCTGCCAACTCTCAAATCATCCGAGTCGACTCTGCAGGCTGATCCGAAGCCCCGACGCGACTTCTCCCTCCTGAGTCAAATCAATGCCTTTCGACTCGCCTTGCACTGTTCCTTGAAAGGCCACTCCCCCATCGTACAGTTATGAATGCCCTCTTGACACCTCTGCAACCAATCATAGTAATGCCCTGACAGATGTACGTGACATGATCCTTCAGATACTAAGTCAACGATAGGACACATACTCTGAATATACCATGCCTCCTGACAAATTCATAACGATGATGGGACCTCAGCCATACTCGTGATGTGACATGACTCCTTAGACCCATATATAAGGTTGGTTCCGTAAGAGAGGGAGGTATGCATTCTCACCGTTTCTACTTTCTCTTCGCTTTCTGACACCCTCTTTCTCCTTTACAAATAACTTAAGCATCAGAGTGGTCGCGCCAGGGCAGCCCCTGGCCTTCCTCCTCACGGTCGTTGTGATCACAGGTTCGAGTAGCTTCACGGCCTCCTCTTCGCCTACTTTCATCTAAGCGTGGTGTTGAGAAGAGTCAACAGGAGCGGATTCAATAGGAATATTATTTTTTTTGAATACGAGTAGAAATGCATTTAAAAAAAGAAATTGATTAATTAATTAATTATGGCGTGTGGCCATTAACTGGTTTGTTGGTACAAGTCTGACTTTTATTAATATAATATTGGTCAACAGTTCGTACAAGCTTGACATTTTTTTTTGACTTCTAAGAGTCAACAAAAACGTGGCATTGGATATATCAAAAAACATTGTTATCACTGTTCATTCACTTTCCGTTAGTTAATTTGTCGGTATTATTTTTTTTACAATTTCCTGAATTATTAGGCATCTAATTTTTTAAATATTCAAGTCTCATATTTCACTTTTAAAATTATTAAAGAGGCGTTTGGTTTGATCATTTTTTGTTTTGATTTTCTTATTTTCTATAAGTTCTGTTTAGTTTGTATTTTTCAATCTTATTTTCTAGAAGATAAAAAGTTATTTTATAAGAAAATAAAAAATAATAAAATATCATTTTCTATAGAGAATAAAAATTATGATTGAAAAATAGAAAATGAGAAAAGACGGCTACAGTGGCGCACACCTCCTCATCACACAATTATTTTAATAAAATAATTTATTAAATTAATAAATATAATTTGATAATTTTATTTTAATAAAAATAATTCATTAAAAATAATGATTTTAATAAAATAATTTATTAAATTAATAAATATAATTTTTTATTTTATCTTTTAAAATTTAAAATAAATTTATATATATTTTAATAAAATAATTTATTAAAATAATTATTTCAATAAAATAATTCATTAAATTAATAAATATAATTCCTTGATTTTTTTTATTTTTTAAAATTTAAAATAAATTATTCTTTAAATTTATAAATATTTAAATTAAATTTTATTAATTAATTAATTTGATTTCAATTAGATTTCAAGTTATGTAATGCTGTATTAGAAGGTCACACCCCTTTCTAATATGGTTGATTTTTTTTGTATGATTTTTCTTTTTTCATGATGATATTTTTATTAAAAAATCTATTTTATTTATAATTTTTTATATTAATAAATCAAACATATTTTTTAATTTTAATTTTTAAAAAATAAAAAATAGTATATTATATCAAACATATTTTCTATTTTCTAAAAATTAGATTAGAAAATAAAAATAAAAAATAAAAAAAAATTCAAACCAAACGCCACCTAAACTATACAGCAATTTTTCAAAATACAAAATAAAATAATAATAGATAAGTTGTTAGATCGCTGGACCATTGGTCGGCGCCATCAGCAGAAATCTGTCACCTGCGCAAGTTTTTTTTAAAAAATTATTATTTTCTGTTATTTTTTTATTAATCTGTTTTCGAACCTGCGCGCGTTTTTTTTGTTGTTATCATTATTATTTTCTGTTATATTTTTTATAAACAGACCGACAGTTGCGCGCGCTTTTTTGTTATTATCATTATTAGAAACTGTTATATTTTTTATAAACAGACCGACAGTTGCTGAGTTTATTCCGAAGCGAACTGCGAGTTCATCTCCATCGGCAAAGCATTAGACCAGTCCCGTGACTCCGACGATCGACGTTCTCCATGACGACATCTTCTTCTCTCGACCACTGGCGGGGCTTCTTCCGGGCGGCCGGCGACTCGGACATCTTCCACGTCATCCGACAAGCCATACGCGTCGCTGCCTCCGATCACCCGGACGAGTTCAAGATCCGGCGGGATGAGATTGCACAGATGCTCTTCGTCGTGCCGAAGGCCAACGAGGGCCGCTGCGGAAACGCCGCCGTCAAAACGATCGAGGTGAAAGCGATAGAAGATAAGGAGGATGACGGCCGTGGCAACGCCGTCAAAGTGATCGAAGTCAAATCGATCGAGGAGAAGGAAGATGACGGCCGTAGCAACGTCATCAAAGCGATCGAGGTCCAAGCTATCGAGGAGAGGGAGGAGGACTCTGGCCGTGGCAACGCCGTCAAAAGCGGTGGTGCTTTATTCCTGCCACTGACTCCCTCTGAGGAACAGAAACCAGAGCGTGCTGCTGTCGCCGTTGGTGAAGAACAAGCAGATACGATGAGGCGAGAAACCTGGAAGCTACTGTCAGTTTCAAAAAATGGCAAGATTCGTTATCAAAGATTTCTCCATGACCAAACGAAGCCATCGGAGCCACAAAGAACAATATCGACAGAGCATCCACCAGAGCCTCCTGTGATTGCACCTGAGCCTAGCAATCAGGAAGGGTCGCTTCCAACATTCACAGAGCATCAACCTGAGCCTGATCCTGTGATTGCTCCATCCACAAGACATCCACAAGGCAGGTCACAGAGAACATCCACAGAGCATCAAGTACCTGAGCCTCCTGTGATTGCTGTTGCTCAACCTGCAGAGCTTCCCAGATTGCCAAACATGCTTCTAGATGTAAGTTAGTTTAGCCGTTAAGTTTCTCACTTAATTTATATCTAGCTAGCTAGTCGTTTAAAGAGAATTATATATCAATTGTATTTTTTTTTGTTTTGTTTTAACAATTCAAATGTCTTGATCAGGACGCATCGCTTCGATCTAAGCTGGAAACGTCAAAGCGCAAGCTTCGCGAAGGCTACCAACAAACTGAAAACGGTATGTACGTTGGATTCAATAATGTCTGGTGAAGGAAGAGTAGTATATAGTGACATGCATGTTAATTTACTTGATATATATATGCGTTGCAGCGAAAAGGCAGCGAAAGATACAAGTAATTCAACCTCGAAATGTACCCAAGGACAGCGGTAAAAGGCCTCCCCTGTTTAAGAGCTTGGGAACTTGGCTGCGATAATTCTATCTTTCAAGCTGCTAGCTTCAGAGCTCCAGTTGCTCGCTCGCTCGCTTCTAGACGTGAAATCTTGATGTGTACATGAACCATCCACCACTTACAGCTAGCAAACTAATTAGCTATTTGGTCTAGCTATATATATATGTTTCTTTTAGAACATGCACGTACTTATGTTTTTGTTTCTGGATTTATTTGTCCTAAACAATTTCATCTCGTACAACAATAGTTGTTAAGATTTTTTTATCATTATGGGATGACGAGTGCTCAACTACTAATATGATTCTTGAAGAGATTTTAATAGCCCTCAGGTATAGTTAAGTTGGTTGTGATGAAACAGATTTGTAGAAGATGAAAAGATTTTAATAGGTATGAAATATTTTATTGGTTTATTGAGCATCATGCAAAGGACTGTTGTCTGAACACACTTTGAGTTTCAGTTTCTCAAGTCGGCCACAGCAATTGACATTTGAACTTCCCGCCAATAATTAATCATGTTTGACATATAAGGAGATTAAGTGCTCCCAGTCCAACATGACTTAATGTGGCCGTTCAATAAGGTCACGTTGTCATCAGGTCAGCATATATGGAACATTTTTGATTGAAATTATCTTTGTTCGACTCTCATACACTCTTTGTAAATATCTAGACCGGGAACATATCGCTCTACTCGTATGCTTTTTAAGAACATTTTCAACTGGAGACATCTCCATTCTACTCATGTATTTTATGAGAACATCTCAAATTGGAAATATTTCCACTTTGCTCATACACTCTAAGGGCGCATCCACACATTGCTCATATGTTCTTTGCGAACATCTCCACTTTACTCATATACCATTTGGGAACATCTCCGCTTTGCTCATGTGTTCTATGAGAATATATCCAATCGAGAACATCTCCACTTTGCTTACATGCTTTATGAAAATATCTCCGTCTTGCTCATATGCTCATTGAAAACATTTCTGATCCAGAATATCTCCACTACGCTTATACACTCTCTCAGAAGTGAGAACATCTCTAATCCGTTTGAGACTAGAGGTTGCGCCTCGCCTGCAAACTAGCGGCGAGCAAGGTCATGGCCGATTTATAGCCCTGTCATCGAGCTGTTATGACGGTGAGGTTGAGATGAAGATGCGACGATGGATGGAAAGTTGGTTCCATTTGATTTGGGCGGATAAGAAAACAAGTTAAATTTGATATCCGCTCATGAATTTATAATCCGTCTGTCCATGTATGTTTTTTTGCAAGAGTAAACAGAGGAATCCATCCTTTAATTATATCATCCGTGCTCCAAATGAAACTAAACATATATAAGAGCCCCGGAACATAATTGAGTTGGTTAATTAACGGAGCAGAATTGCTGAAGTAAACAATGATCGAATCTCGACAAAGCTGAAGTAATACCCTTCTCCGTCATGGTCAACTGTAGCTTTTCAATTTACCTCCTCATATATGGTCGTGGGACCGACCGTGTGGGGCCGCTAGGATTGTAGATTCCTACCAGCGACAAATTAATTATTCAACGCAGCCAAATTAGCCTGCGCTTAAATTGATGCATGCTTGAAATGGTCATTTGACTTTGTGTACTTAAGTAGGATAAATTTGTGGAAATAATCGATATGAGTTGAAGTTGATTGAAAATGATTGAAAGACATTTTGACTAAACTTAATTAAATAATGTCAAGAGTCAAAATTAATGTTAGATTTTTCTAAAAATATTAAATTAGTTGACGTTTTCATTTTGGTTATGTTTGCAGAAAAGTAATTGAAGATTCTTTTAAAATTGTAAGTTCTTCGCATGCATGGATAAAGTCAATTGAATCAAAAATCTTCTTTAATTTTGATTAATATTAAAATTTCTATCTGTGAGATAATTATCTCAATTTGTTTGATATTTTTTTTGTGATTTAAAGGTTCGATTTTAGTGTTAAGTCATTGCTTAATTACATTTGAATATATATTACAAGTATTTAAAATGTATTTAGTTATCGAAATTGTAATATTAATATCAAAATAAAAAGTGATTAATTGTAATTGGCCAATGCGAGAGTCTAGTAATTTTCTATAGGTAAATGAAAGCAATTACGATACGTCATGATCATGCATGCATCACAGGATCTAATTATCACATGCATGCAAAATATAATATACATTTCTATCCTACGAGCATGTATCACATATATATATATATATACATGCAAAATATAATACATTTATACCATTAATTAGATCATGAAGAAAACTCGATCTGTGTTAAGATTATAAATGAATTAAAATATTTATATATAAATTAATGTCAGACAGAAAGATCAACAAGAAGACGACAATCTGTAGTCTAAATTAGGGGGCGTTTGGTTTGGAAGATGTTTTTCATTTTCTGTTTTTTATTTTTTATTTCTAATTTTTTATTTTCTGATTTAATTTTCAGAAAATAGAAAATGCATTTGGTATGATATACTGTTTTCTGTTTTCTAGAAAAGAAAATTAGAAAATGTGTTTGGTTTGATAAATTAGAATTAACTGGTTTTATTAATTATATTTTTTATTTTTTAATTAAAAATAAAGCTATGTCCTCACCCGTCGCTGTCCCTCGTCCCCTCCATGCGTCTCCCCCTACCCCAGACGCCATGCTTCCTCCCTCAGAGTTCCGTGCGCCGCCGCCCTCACCCGTCGCCGGCGCACACCCTCACGCGCCTGGAGACGGCGAGGAGCTCGCCGATTTCCTCGCTCAGTTCCTCCGCATCCCCAAACTCAATCTCCCGCACCACATCTTCCCCCAGGAAGCCACGCTATGGGACCCCGCGGAGATCGACTTCCGAACCCTGATATCGCCGGATGCGGGCCGATCCGAGGCGGATCTGCTCAAGTCCGCGGCCGCGGCCTTCGCCTGTTTCCGGCTTGCGAACCACGGTATCCCGCCGGGACTGATCGCGGCGGTCAGAGGGGCCGCGGCGTTGGCATTCCAGATGCCACCCGAGGAGAAGGAGAAGGCGAAGGTGGCGAAGTTGCTGGAGAGGAGTTGGGGTTTTGAAGCGGAGGAGGTAGGGGAAGACGAGGTAGGGGACTGATCGCGGCGTCGAGGAGAAGTGGAAAGCGTGAAAACGCGCCGCGTTTTCCCGTTTTCCATCTTGCGCTACAGATTTGGAAAACGACATTTTATCATTTTTTATTTTCCCTGTGTTTTCCTTTTCATTTTCCAGAAATAGAAAACGCGGATTCTAAACAAACAGATTTTCCATTTTCATTTTCTGAAAAACAGAAAATGAAAATGGAAAATGAAAAATGGACATACCAAACGCCTCCTTAGATTTTCAAAAAGTTGGTCGAGAGCTTTTAAGCTGTATACGCATGTATATGTATACAAACGTGGTTGAAGAAAAGGATAGATTATGACTTGAAGTCGACCATAAGTCAACAAACAACAGCCTTAAATATTTCCATTATATATATATATATATTATATATATATATATATATATATATATATATATATATATATATATATATATATATATTTTTTTTTTTTTTTTTTTTTTTTTGTTGGGTTGCAAGGGTACAAACATAGTCCCACATCTAAAGTACATGAAAAATATCATGGTGTTAAAAGGATGAAAAAATATCTCCAACCAATGAAGCCTTTGGACCAAAGTGGATAAACAAAGCCATGAGGGCTTAGGATCGGTAGTGGACAATATCATACCATCTGTGAATATATTTTGATTCCATCGGTACTAACATATATGATGTGCATCTTAAAATATATCACTGTATATTTATTTATTTACGATTAAGTCATTTAAGATTTTTTTATTTAGGAGTTAGATAATAACATTAAATACAAAAATAATTTAAAATGGAAATTATTTTTTGTTTTTTTATTTTTGATTTACGGATTAAGCCATTTAATATTTTTCCTTTAGAGTTTAGGAATTCAGTTATAGTATTAAACATAAAATTTTTTTAATATATCTGATAGGCACTATAATTTAATTTTTTAGTTAACACTTGATATCAAACTCTTAGAATCGATTAATCCGGAAGATGATCAATTTAATTCTATAAAAAATTTTCATCAATCACTAAGATAAATTAGAAAGTACTCACGAAAACATTCTTAGATCCGTTTTTCATTGAAAGAAAAATCTCTTTTAATATGGAGCAACAGAGACTTGAATTTGAAATGCGTGATTATTTGTTGGAGAGCTTAATGGCTGCACCGTACAGAGCTTAATAGATCTTGATTCTTGAGCAAGATCTATCTTGATGCCTAGATCTCTCTGCCTTCAAAATACTTCTTGCAAACTGTACGCGAGACAATCTCGCCAAAAATCCATGTCGTCGTCACTGTTAAATAGGTCGTAGCAGTAGTGATTTGGACTTGCAGGGGTTCCTATCGTTGCAAAATGATCAATGGAGAAGGGGTCCGACATCTCTGCTGCTACTTGTAGACGTTCATCCTCCAGTAAATTGCCATCAGTAGGATCGCCATTAATGCTGATATCTGCAATCGTGGTACTGGAAGAGAAGTCGTCACTGTTTGATTGATGATCTGTAGGGGATGTTTCTGTGGCGATGACATCCATGGACATGAATGCGTCCGACCAAAACCTCTCCATCTCTGACTGTTCGAGGAACTCATGGATCATACTCGTGCAGAAATCTACACTGGATGATGTCTCCAACTGAACCCCCTCGATCTCTGACTCTACGAGGAGCTCGTTCTTTGATGTGTCAGGACTGTCGTCGGATCGATCGAGTGGCTCGACCAACCTCGGTCGAGCGTTGGAGCTCTCGCTCTTTTTCTTGCTCTTCTTCTTCTTCTTCTTCATATTCTGTATCATTGACGCCGAGTTCGGGTCGAGGAGACGCCTCTTCAAATTCGTGTGCCACACATTCTTGATCTCGTTATCTGTCCTCCCTGGCAAGCTCGCAGCAATGGCGGACCACCTGCGCATGCACGTACCCAAGCGAGCTACTGAGCAACGAACGAACTGAACGAACGATCAATCAATCATCAAGCGTGTGCATGCATGCGGTCGTACCTGTTGCCGAGCTTCCGGTGCAGCTGGACGATGGTCTCCTCCTCTTCCTCCGTGAAGTTGCCTCGCTTGATGTCCGGCCGCAGGTAGTTCATCCACCGGAGCCTGCAGCTCTTCCCGCACCTCAACAGCCCTGCTCGATCGAGGAACCAAAAGAAGAGTTCAAAGACTGAGATAATTGATCTTTACATTACATGTAGTAGTCGATCGTCGATCGAGGCGCTAGCTCACCGGCTTGTTTGGGGAGGGCGCGCCAGTTGCCATGGCCGAATCCGCGGATGTGGTTCACTAAGATCTGGTCCTCTTCCGGCTTCCATGGCCCCTTGTTCAGGCCAGCTGCCTTCTCGCAGCAGGGAGCTCTCCCTCGATCGATTCCTTTCTTCCTTCCTCGTTCTCTGTGTGCTGCAATTCACCGTTCGTTCAAATATATAGAGAAGATCTATCAGGCAGTCAGAAGCTTCCCGGCAAAGGGAGAGAGAGGGCTTGGAATTGTCTGCTTTGCTTTGCTCTGCTAAAATTCCAAAGAATATTTTTTAGAAAATGTTTAAATTAAATTAAAAGGCATTCCATCACATGTTTATATTAAAAATGTCTTGTATTTCAACGTTAGGTGAACGATGTATAACTTCGTGAAAAATCAATTTTTTTAAAATTAAAATTATTATATATAAAAATATCATTATCAAAAATTATTTACTAACTACTTGATTCAAATCATTTAAATTTGATCAAAATTATTTTAAAATAAAATAATTGTTACACATTAACATCTACTTACCTTACCATATATATATATAGTATTAAAAGTAAAGACTTTTATAATATTATAGCAGTTAATCAACTTTAATCATTGCTGATGTATGAAGAAATTTTGATTTGATAGATTATAAATCACATGATTTAATTCAAATTAAAAATTATGATTTTTCAAAGTTCAAATTCTTTGTATTAGAAAACCTTCTAGATAAGTGTTATCATTGTGTCATGGCCTTATTAACTGCTGGATATCTATATTTGATCAAATACAACCATGTCAAGGAACACGATCAAATCGTATTCGGCTCTCTGAACTTCTCCATGAGACACGACTATATTCTTAATTGGCTGATCACTAATTAGAAAATAATAATAATATTTTTTGAATTAAGCTTTTAAAACCCAAAGTTACTTGTCCCACTCTTTGCAACTAAAAGTAATTAAACTTTTAAATTATAGGTTGATTATATCTGAGTATTACTTGAAGAAGACAACATACAATTAATTGAAATCCAAACATAAAGCCAAAATTTTCCAATCACAAACTTGATTAGTACTCATTAAGCAAGTCATTAGTATTTCTGTATTTGAACAAAATGAGAAAAAAAAGACAAAAAAATTATATTTGTTAGTTTAATTCATAGATAAATGATTATATTGAAATATGGTGTGAGTAAATTTTATTTTTGTTAGACTAAAAGTTAACTTTGTCAATTGTTAGATTGTATATGAAATACAATAAGTTAGAGTGACGACGAGCTGTATTTTAATTTGTTGTTTTTTGAATATGAGTAAAAATGCATTTAAAAAAAGAAATTGATTAATTAATTAATTATGACGTGGGGGCCGTGGGGCCATTAATTGGTTTGTTGGTACAAGTCTGACTTTTATTAATATAATATTGGTCAACAGTTCGTCCAAGCTGACTTGTAAGAGTCAGCAAAAACGTGGCATTTGATATATCGAAAAACATTGTTATCACTGTTCATTCACTTTCCGTTAGTTAATTTGTAGGTATTATTATTTTTACAATTTACTGAATTATTAGGCATCTAATTTTTTAAATATTCAAGTCTCGTACTTTACTTTTAAAATTATTAAACTATACAGTAATTTTTCAAAATATAAAATAAAATAATAATAGATAATGGCTCGACCATTGGTCGGCGCCATCAGCGGAAATCTATCACCTGCGCGGGTTTTTTTTTAAAAATTATTATTTTCTGTTATTTTTTTATTAATCTATTCGAACCTGCGCGCGTTTTTTTGTTGTTATCATTATTATTTTCTATTATATTTTTTATAAACAGACAGTTGCGCGCATTTTTTTTGTTCTTATCATTATTATTTTCTGTTATAATTTTTATAAACAGACCGATAGTTGCTCGCGTTTATTTCGAAGAAACTGGAGACTGCCGACTGCTGAGTGAGAGAGCGAGCGATTTGTTCATCTCCATCGGCAAAGCATTAGACCAGTCCCGTGACTCCGACGATCGACGTTCTCCATGACGACATCTTCTTCTCTCGACCACTGGCGGGGCTTCTTCCGGGCGGCCGGCGACTCGGACATCTTCCACGTCATCCGACAAGCCATACGCGTCGCTGCTTCCGATCACCCGGACGAGTTCAAGAGCCGGCGGGATGAGATTGCACAGATGCTCTTCGCCGCGCCGAAGGCCAACGAGGGCAGCGGAAACGCCGTCAAAGCGATCGAGATGAAAGCGATCGAGGATAAAGAGGATGACGGCCGTGGCGACGCCGTCAAAGCGATCGAAGTCAAATCGATCGAGGAGAAGGAAGATGACGGCCGTGTCAACGTCATCAAAGCGATCGAGGTCAAAGCTACCGAGGAGAGGGAGGAGGATTCTGGCCGTGGCAACGCCGTCAAAAGCGGTGGAGCTTTATTCCTGCCGCTGACTCCTTCTGAGGAACAGAAACCAGAGCGTGCTGCTGTCGCCGTTGGTGAAGAACAAGCGATGAGGCGAGAAACCTGGAAGCTACAGTCAGTTTCAAAAAATGGCAAGATTCGTTTTAAAAGATTTCTCAACGACCAAA
Source organism: Curcuma longa (assembly GCF_044706935.1). Lineage (NCBI taxonomy): Eukaryota > Viridiplantae > Streptophyta > Magnoliopsida > Zingiberales > Zingiberaceae > Curcuma > Curcuma longa. The sequence goes on along the minus strand of NC_133871.1, from coordinate 17,712,834 downwards.
CGAAGCCATCGGAGCCACAAAGAACAATATCGACAGAGCATCAACCAGAGCTTCCTGTGATTGCACCTGAGCCTAGCAATCAGGAAGGGTCGCTTCCAACATTCACAGAGCATCAACCTGAGCCTGATCCTGTGATTGCTCCATCCACAAGACATCCACAAGGCAGGTCACAGAGAACCTCCACAGGGCATCAACCTGTGCCTCCTGTGATTGTTGTTGCTCAACCTGCAGAGCTTCCCAGACTGCCAAACATGCGTCTAGATGTAATTAAGTTTAGCCATTAATATAAGTTTCTCACTTAATTTATATATAGCTAGCTAGCTAGTCGTTTAAAAAGAATGATCAATTGTATTATCTATTTATGTTTTGTTTTAACAATTCAAATGTCTTGATCAGGACGCATCGCTTCGATCTAAGCTGGAAACGTCAAAGCGCAAGCTTCGTGAAGGCTACCAACAAACTGAAAACGGTATGTACGTACGTTGGATTCAATTTAATTATTATATATGTATATATATAAATGCATGTCTGAAGAATTAGGAAGAGTAGTAGTGACATGCATATATATTAATTTACTTGATATATGCATGCAGCGAAAAGGCAGCGAAAGATACAAGTAATTCAACCTCGAGAGGTACCCAAGGACAGCGGTAAAAGGCCTCCCCTGTTTAAGAGCTTGGGAACCTGGCTGCGATAATTCTTTCTTTCAAGCTGCTAGCTTCAGAGCTCCAGTTGCTCGCTCGCTTCTAGACGTGAAATCTTGATGTGTACATGAACCATCCACCACTTACAGCTAGCAAACTAATTAGCTATTTGGTCTAGCTATATATATATGTTTCTTTTAGATCATGCACGTACTTATGTTTTTGTTTCTGGATTTGTTTGTCCTAAACAATTTCATTTCGTACAACAATAGTTGTTAAGATTTTTTTTATCATTATGGGATGACGAGTGCTCAACTACCTTAATATGATTCCTGAAGAGATTTTAATAGCCCTCATATAGTTAAGTTGATTGTGATTAAACAGATTTGTAGAAGACGAAGAGATTTTAATAGGTATGAAATATTTCATTGGTTCACTGAGCATCATGCAAAGGACTTCTGTGCTGAACACACTTTGAGTTTCAGTTTCTCAAGTCAGCCACAGCAGCAATTGACATTTGAACTTCCCGCCAAATCGGCGAGTTTTAATTTGTTAATACTCAAATTTAAAAATATAAACCCGAAAGTACCTGGAGTGGGCGCCACGCTATCCTGACACCGGCTGATGCATTTTTGAGGAACAGCTCAGCTTTCACGTGTCCCATCGTGGCTTCCCGTTCTACCACTGGGAGGCTGCACGTGACGTTAAACTTTGATCGTCAATTTTTTCGATTTGCCCCCTTCCTTCTTCATACTTCGATCCTCCTTTCTAAATACTCAAATTCAAATATATAAAAAGCAGTTGAAATTTGAAAATAACTTTAAAATTAATTTTTTATTGAACAAATGATCTGTCATATTTGCGTTAAAGATTAAATTATATAGGCACAGGTTCTCGACCACAATAGAGTAGTTATTTTTCGAACACAAAGTGGAAAGAGGGACAGATTTATTACAAAAGTAAAGATATTTTATGGGGCTCTTTGATATTCTTTTCAAATAATAGGATGTCATTTTAATTTTTTAAAATATATAGGACCATGTTATGAATTTCACCGAAGGGTCGTCCGCAGAATGCGGGGCCCATCAGTTATCGGACTTGAGAGCAATTATTTAATCGGATTTGAACCAGCGAATTGAAAACCCGCTCCCCCACTGCGACGCCCTAGCACACAAAGCCCTTTCCTCTTCTGCTTTCTTTCGCCGCTCCAGTCCAGATCTTTAGGGTTCCGTCCCCGGCGAGAGGCGAGGAGAAACGATGAGGGAGATCATAAGCATCCACATCGGCCAGGCCGGGATTCAGGTCGGGAATGCTTGCTGGGAACTCTATTGCCTCGAGCACGGCATCCAGCCGGATGGCATCATGCCCAGGTGATCTCTGTGGCTGCCTGCATTTTGTTGTTAGATCTTGCGTTTTGCTCAGCGGCTTTTTGAGTTTGAGTGGGAAAAAATTTGGATGTGTTTTTGTCTCTTGCACAACCAGATCTAAGGTTTTTCTTTCGAATTTGGGTTGGCCTGTTTGTGTGGGAAAAGCGTCGTATGCTTTTTGGTCTCTGGGACAACGAGATCTACAGGTTTCTATTAAATTTGGTTTGATGTTGGAAGTCGTTTAGGGAATGACGTGAAATTGGTGATCATTACTCCGAAATCTGTTTTGGATCTGGCTCGTTTAGTATTCCGCTAACATCGGAAGCACGATTTTCTGCGATAGTTTAGTTAAGAAGATATTTTTTCTTCTTTGTCTAACGTGTTGGTCGTCTTCTTCAGTGATTCTAGTGTAGGAGTGGCGTGCGACGCCTTCAATACATTCTTCAGCGAAACTGGTGCTGGGAAACATGTGCCAAGGGCCATCTTCGTGGATCTGGAGCCGACTGTCATCGATGAAGTTAGAACTGGATCTTATCGCCAACTCTTCCATCCGGAGCAACTCATATCTGGGAAGGAGGATGCCGCAAATAACTTTGCCAGGGGTCACTACACAGGTAGCTATTGTTCTTGGAGCCTCCTTTTTGCCATTAGAACCTCTTGCAACTTACTCTTTGATTGCTCTTATGACATGCAGTTGGAAAGGAAATTGTTGATCTGTGCCTTGATCGTGTCCGAAAACTAGCTGACAACTGCACTGGCTTGCAAGGATTTTTAGTCTTCAATGCTGTTGGAGGTGGTACTGGATCTGGTTTGGGATCCCTACTTTTGGAACGACTTTCTGTGGATTATGGCAAAAAATCAAAGCTTGGTTTCACTATCTATCCTTCTCCTCAGGTATTAAAGAAGTTGTGCAAGCTTACTTAGTTTAAGGTCAAATATCTATCTTGAGGGTTACTATCTAGCAGGCTTGTCCTTGTTATTCTCCAATGCGTGTAATGTAGCCTTAAGATATTGTTAGTGCCTATAAATATTTTCATCTTTCAAATTGTTGTCTATGTTTTAATTTCATCTGGCCTTTGCATTTTGCATTATATCATCTATAAGCTGACAAAATTTAGTACAGAGCTTGGGATGCTAAAGATATAGCACCTTCTGAGATCTTTATAATGGTTCTCAAGTAGTCCTGATATGGCTTAAGGGATGTCATGTTTATGTGTTTGTATTGGCAATATCGATGCAATTTGCTTTGCCACACCAAATGGTGAACTGCATGTGGAAAATTAAAATAATTCAACTTCTACCTCATTATCATCCACCTAATGAGGATTGCATAAAAACCTTGAGGTTGCATGGTTGGCATCCAAGTGAAAGGCACATTTGTGCTTTTGTTTTTGATTTCTGTAGCTGCTTAGCTTGCATTGTGTTTGCCTGTGATTATCAATCTGGTTTACATGTACTTATTCTGCAGTATGAACTTATCCTTTCGTGTTTTATTGGCAGGTGTCTACAGCAGTTGTGGAACCTTACAACAGTGTCCTTTCCACTCACTCTTTGCTTGAGCACACTGATGTTGCAGTTCTATTGGACAATGAGGCCATCTATGATATTTGCAGAAGGTCTCTGGATATTGAGCGACCAACTTACACCAACTTGAACAGACTGATTTCTCAGGTTATATCTTCCTTGACCACATCTCTGAGGTTTGATGGAGCCATTAATGTGGATATAACTGAGTTCCAGACCAATCTTGTCCCGTACCCTAGAATCCATTTCATGCTCTCCTCATACGCCCCTGTCATTTCTGCTGAGAAAGCATACCATGAGCAACTTTCAGTCCCTGAAATCACAAATGCTGTTTTTGAGCCATCCAGCATGATGGCAAAATGCGACCCAAGGCATGGAAAATACATGGCTTGTTGTTTGATGTACCGTGGAGATGTTGTGCCCAAAGATGTCAATGCCGCTGTTGCGACCATTAAGACCAAGAGAACAGTTCAGTTTGTTGATTGGTGAGTTTTCTGTAACATCATGGTGTTTATGAAAATTTTCCAGAACTCTCTAAGATCAAAGTTTCTTGTTATACTTGACAATTGACGATTGGTTGTTATGTTTTGTAGGTGCCCTACTGGGTTTAAGTGTGGCATCAACTACCAGCCTCCCACTGTGGTGCCTGGAGGCGATCTAGCCAAGGTCCAGCGAGCTGTGTGCATGATCAGCAACAACACTGCTGTTGCCGAGGTGTTTTCAAGGATCGACCACAAATTTGACCTCATGTATTCTAAGCGAGCCTTTGTTCACTGGTATGTTGGCGAAGGAATGGAAGAAGGTGAGTTCTCAGAGGCACGAGAGGATTTGGCTGCCCTTGAAAAGGACTACGAGGAGGTTGGGGCAGAAGGTGCTGACGATGAGGAAGACCCAGAAGATTACTAAATGCTCATGTTCGCTGTACGAGGATTGTGTTTCTACTTTTTTGGTCGTGTATTACTTTCTCTTCCATCAGGTGGGTTTGTGTTGGCTACTTGGGATTGTTTATGACGTTATGTCAGAAACTGTTAGCTTTTCAGTACTATTTGGTTGGTATGCCTTGTTGCCACACTTGTTTTATTCTCGTTGTCTTTCCATTTTTATCAGTTTTGTTTCAATCCTTAAGGAGTGCACACACGAAGGTATACTTGACATTTTCATCCTCATTTGTCCATCTATTTTTTCAATTACCACTGTCCATCATTGTATCCGGAGCAATGGTGCAATTGTTCTGGATATTCGGATTATAATTCCTCTCCTAATGTGAAAAAGAAATTAATTTGAATTTTACTGATGTTTTTATAAAATTTTCTCCAATAACAATTTAGGAGCAACCCTTTAATCCTCTTCTAAAGTGAAAAAGAAACTAATTTGAATATTACTGATTTTTTATAAAATGATGGTCCCATGCACCCTTGGTGGTCGACAATTTAGTATGCAACGTGTTAATATTAAAAAAATAAAAATAAAAAGTACGGGTCCATGCAACCCTTTTGGCACCTTCGAATGCTATCATTACGGAGGTGTATATTTATGTAATTCTCCCTGAAATATTTAATTATTACAATTTAACCAATTATCCAAACTGCAAGTCACAAGTTTGCGGCCCGAAACCGAAGCAAATTAACAACCGCGTATATATAACTTCTCCAAAATATCTCTTGTTCTCCTTCCTCCCTCCTCCGACGGCATCGCCTCTAATGGCACCAGCCCTCGCCGCTCCTCATCGCTTCCTCACCTCATCCTCTTCCTATTCCTCTCTTCCTCCCCTCTTCTTCCCTCCCTCGCCCGTTCGCCTGTCCTCCGCCTCCCCCGCCAAGTCCGCCACGCTCCGTTGGCGGCTCTCCCCCTCTGCCGCAGAGGCCGCGGCCTCGGTGGTGACTGAGGCGGATCCAGAGTCAGATGTAGATGAAGGTAAGTTCGATTGGTTCGCGCAATGGTACCCCGTTGCTCCCCTCGTCGACCTCGACAAGCGGCGCCCGCACGCGAAGACCGTCATGGGGCTCGATCTCGTCGTCTGGTGGGATCGCGCCGAGGCAAGGTGGCAGGTGTTCGACGACCGATGCCCCCACCGCCTCGCTCCACTTTCGCAGGGGCGCGTCGATCGCTGGGGTCGCCTTCAGTGCGTGTACCACGGCTGGTGCTTCGACGGCGCCGGAGATTGCAAGTACATTCCTCAGGCGCCGGTAGATGGGCCTCCGGTGAGTCAATTTGTCCTCCTCGTATAAAAGGATGACCTATTTTGCTTTGGTTGGTGTCCGATTATGCAAAATCTAAATTGATTCATGGTTCTTTATATCATTCTTAAATTCAGTTTCTTTCAGCAATTCTTTTGGCAAATTTCGCTGATTTAGCTATTAAGGATGGATATCTCAATCTCGTCGCGATCATAGCAATCGAGCGCAATAGTTTTAGTAAAAAACGTTGCAGCAGAAATTCAAGAAATTAGGATGGATACCTCACTGATTCATGCTGAAATCACAGCACTGAAACCATCTAGAATTCATGATCTGAATGCCGAGAATTATCTGTGAAGAACTGATCCATGTTTCAGTTTCCAAGGTCTCGCCCATGAGAAATAATGGAATAGTTGAATGACACGTACAACCACTTTAAATAGTTGTGGGAACTGGGAACATACACAACAGATCGTCATTTCTTGTACAAATTGAGCCCTTAGATTAGTAATTCTGTTTTTGTTCTTCAAGCACAACAGTACATGCATAATTGAAAGTAAGTGTAGTTGCAATCAGGTACATGGATATATAACACGAGTACTTGCACAAATCCGAAGTCTGAAGCTTTGATATTAGATAGTTTGCTTGTTAGGTATGCTTTTGCGTTGGCCTCTACCATGTGTTTGGTTTTTTATACATATCAGAGTAGGCCTGTGGGCATATTGATTTAGGGGCAAATTTAGAGCTTTTACTTCCTAAAAATAATATTAAAGGACATTTCCTATTATGGCAGCGTTATTTTATCATATATGTATGTGACATATCTTGTAGTGTTTTATTTGTTGGAGAACAAGGGCTTCGGGAATGATCTCATTAGAAGAATCTGTTCATAAGTAATGATAAAAATTCCACCTATTTGGATGTATATGGATAGGAAAAAGAATGAATAAAGATTTTTTAAATTCTTTTTCTAATAATAATATCAAAAATAAACAGCCAACACAAAGTAAGAAACACACAAACTAGAATAGTTATTTTTTTTAGAAGGATTAATTTGTTCTGAATAGTTAATTTTTTAATTAGTGAATAGTAGTAGTACTCTAGAATGGAATCATGGAGAAGTACTACTTGATCATTCTTCCAATTTCAAGCCTCTATTATGATGCATTGAACTTATGATTTTGCACTAATGCTGCAGGTTCAGACATATAGCAGAGCTTGTGCATCTGTTTATCCAAGTTTTGAACAAAATAAAATTTTGTGGTTTTGGCCAAACACTGATCCTCAGTACAAAAACATCTCTGAAAGAGTGAGACCTCCTTATATTGAAGAGTTGGATGACCCATCTTATACTTCTATAGAAGGAATGAGGGATTTTCCATATGGGTACATTACTTTCTCTAGCCTAAATTCTGTTTTTCAATGTTTTATTCTGCTGACTCTGAAGTTGGGCAGAAAAATAATGTCATCTGCTCCTTTGGTTATATGGAAAGTGATATCTTAGTTTTTCCAATTCCATTATCATGGTCGGTCAAAAAAATTATCAGTGAGTGGTGCAAATAGATAAGTTGCTGATTAGATATTTTTACAATTTGAGGGTTATAAAGAAGACAAGCTATGGAATAGGGACTTGTTATATGGTGAATGATGTCTTACGTGTCCCTATTTTGGTTAATACTAACCATTATTCTATTATTTCCAATAAAACTTTATGTTCATTGGCAAGCAATGCAAATACTTTAGTTCAGTTGATAACTAGATACTTCAGGACTATGGAAAAAGTGTCTTTTGTATTCACTAGTTATGTTTTTGTCTTATGTCTATGAAGCAATATAAGGAGGATATACAACATTAGGATGTAAGAGAAACATATGCATCCATACAAATGTTCCTTTGCTCATCCAATAAGACTATAACACATTGCATTTAAGTTTATAAACAATTTTTGTTGACCTAATTCCTACCATTTAGATCTAAGTGAGGGTATATTATAGTTTATTTTACTCAAAAGTAATTTTTGTGCCTTCTAAGTCCTTGGATATATCAATCCTAGACACTTCTTCTTTCAAAGATTCACAGCCATCATAATTACTTCTATAGCATGTTCTTTTAATCACTTGTCATTTAATTTCTTATATGAGTGAATAGTTATTCTATTTGAACATTGACAAAAGGCTAGTTCGTTATATTTGAGCATCCTAGATAACTTTGATCCATGTAAGCACTACAAAAAATAAATGTTTAGCCCTTTAGAATTTGATTCCACCAATTGATTCATTCATTCTACAATACATATGGTTACCTTAGATGTGATTTTTCAATACAAATAAGCATGTGAAAATGATGTTTATCATTGAACATGGATGTTTCTGGAAGATGATACTGAAGTATCCTTATACTGTCTTATCACTTTGTTTGGTTTTCAATGTCATGCTAAGTATCAGGCTGACATCTCAGGTATGAAATTCTGACAGAGAACCTCATGGATCCTGCTCATGTTCCATATGCACACTATGGGATAATGAGAATGCCAAAAAACCTGGAAGCCAGATAAGTATCTCAATTTACAGGCAATTGGTTCTTTATTCTTGTGAAAAAAAGGTTCTCAGAGATTCTTAACCATTGAATGCTGTTTAGATGAAAGCAATTGTCTCATTGAACTTCTTTTTGCCTATCTGGTAATTGTCTCTGCCTAACTAAATATCTAACTTGAGGCACTCTTGCACACCTAATGCTGATAGGGAAGGTGGGGGGCCTCTTGATATAAAGATAGAGACATCAAGTATAACTGGTTTCACAGCTCGAAGGGATTTTGGGTTTAACAAATTTATAGCACCTTGTGTGTTCTATCTTTCTCCTCCTATAGTGGCAGGAAATGGATCTGCATCATCTTCAGATGTTCAAAAGGTGACGTTTTGGACTTTGCTTTTTCATTATAAATTTATTGTTATAACTTTATCATTACATATATCACTGGTTACGAGTTCAGGATTCTTCAATAAAGACACACCAAATGTCGCGGAGGTTTCTTCTCATTTTTATGTGTATTCCTGTTGGTCCCGGACAAAGCAGATTGATTTACTCCTTTCCTAGAAACTTTGCTGTGTGGGTTAACCAAATTATTCCACGGTGGATTTTTCATGTGGGCCAGAATCTTATTCTTGATTCTGACCTTTACCTTCTCCATATAGAGGTAAGATTTCTTTATTTTTTCCTTGTATATATTTTCCCATCCGACTTGAGTAATTTCTGATCCAACTACATCTGTTTTGCCTATTATGTGTTGAACTAAGAATTTTCCTTCGTCTCTAACTTGTTGAACTGTGCATATTGCCATTACTGTTGATTGACACAGGTACTTCCATGTTGCTTATATCCTTTGAATGTATGGTTGGCCTAATGAATTGTAAATAAATATGCTTGACTGAAAAACAAGTAGAGGACATTAAAATCTTTTGTTTATGTTTGGTTATATATTTCTCCAAACTTTGAAAAAGAATGTTAGATGGTTAAATATTGAAGCATCAAATCAAACCCATAGAAATTTGGGGCAAAATTGAAGCAATGATAACTATCTCATACAGAGAACAAGAATCTTAGACAAATATTAATCAAAGGAAATCTTATTACTCATAAAGAGAGACACCAATTTTCTAGATTCAACACCAATCAAACTAGGAAAAAATTATTGCTAACTGGAAAACACAATAATCCCAAATATACTCTCATCAAATCAAAAGAACTCCAACTAATAACACTCATTTAACTCTTACAAAAATGGATTACAAATTCAAAATTCAAATATACCCCTTTTCCTTGTTCGTATTATTACATATCTATCATAAATTTATGACTACATTTTTCAAAATTTATGGTGCCAGATAGAGTGTTCCTATTGCTATGTTAATTGTGTTTGCATACATGTGCAACTCACCCTACCATGTCTCAATTGATAGCGCATAACGTCTTAATGGGTTCATGAAAAAAGGTTGTATTATTCAGAAACTTGTTGCACAAATAGAAAACTCCTAGACATATAAATCAGCGAGAGAAAAGACCTGATTTTCTTTGATCAATATGTGCTATGGCTCACACCTGCATTTAAGTGTTATCAAACTAAAATGTCTCTGCTAAAATTAAGCTCTGGATAAAGTACCATTATATCATCTACTTCATGCTTGCCAAGAAATTGATCTTTTCAATATTTTTGCTATATTGTACTTCCATTAAACTTCTACCTTTTTAATGTACCTCATAGTGGTGATGTACTCACAACATGACCATCAAGCCTATGTTATGCCAACCAGTTCAAATAAATGTCTACTACCAACTGTATGAGCTTCCAAATGAAATATGAACTCTCACTCATCATTGACTTGGTTTGTGCTAAAAAAAACTCCTTTTTCACAGGAGAGGAAGTTTGCTAAAGCAGGCGCTACTAGTTGGGCCAAGCTCTGTTTTCTGCCAACTAAATCAGATGGCTTGGTTGTTGCCTTCAGGAATTGGTTGAGAAAATATTCAAATGGTCAAGTTCCTTGGGGGGCCACATCTAATCAGCAGCTTCCTCCTACTCCTCCAAGAGAACAACTTATGGACAGGTAAGCTGAGCTCTCTCTCTCTCTCTCTTGTTCTCTCACACACACACACACACACGTGTAAAGAATAAAATCCAAGACTATCTCATGTATCAAAGAATATATCAATCTCTTAAATATGAGTCGGCCAGCTGTGACTAACGGGATGCGATAATCTCTCACTAGTTTTGACTGCTCCAACATGTGTTTTGCTTGTGAATATGTTTCCCTTTCTGATTTTAAGTGTACCTTTATCATTATAAAGTAGAAAAGTTAAAGCATTCCTTGTTTGGTGTTTCCAGATATTGGTCTCATGTTGTCCAATGCCGTAGCTGTCAGAATGCTTTAAAATTTCTGAAGGCCCTTGAGTTATCTCTGCAGATTGTTGCATTTGCTTCAGTAGGAATTGTAGCCGCTATCAAACAGAGTACATTGTCAACCATTGCCAGGAACATAGTAGTCTCAATGGCAGTTTTATTCTTTGTCACTTCCAAGTGGCTTTCTCATTACATCTACAAGAATTTCTACTACCATGATTATGATCATGCTTTCCGATGAGGGATCTAGTTGCACTCTAAGACTTGCGAAAGTTCGATAGACATAGTTCTGGTGTGCAGTACAATTGGAATCCTGAATTGTCACCTGGAGGAGGGGAAAGACACTCCATCTATGACGACCACCTTGCTTTTCACCATCTTCTTAGGCAATACTCTGCATAATTCTCTGCCATTTCTTGAATTGTGCTCTTGAGCTTGGATTACACAAATGAATCAAGTTTCTACTCTGATCAATTAACTTCCATCTTATCATCCATAATACTGCTACTTATATTATGGTATCACTTCCATTGGATTAAGATGTTTGCTGTATACAGATGAATAAGTTTTCTTCATTTTTTCTGTAAATGTTGACAACCAAATTTCTATAGATACATATTCTTAACTTGCTGATTTGGCATGGATATGAGATCATTCGAACTATTTGTGTACTTCCTTTTCATCTTGAACAGGTTTCTTATTATGATTGCTGTTTTGGAAGTAGACCATTTTTTGGCATATGATTGTATACCAGAATCTCACTTGAAGGTGAACTCTTTTTCTGCATTACTACATCTTCTTGATCACAGTGTCTTTAACCAGACTCCACTGAACCGATCGATTCATCTGATTATACTGAGAATTGCAGGTTAATTCGGTCAAATTTTGAACCGATTCAGTCGGAAAAATCACCGGGAGATCCCAGAGAGTCTCTAAAGGCAGAGGATCCACCTGCACTCCGTTCATGGCGTGGAGCAACGCCGAGAACTGCCGCTCCACCTTCACCCTCTCCAGCTCCGCAGTCTCCTCCGATGCCGCCGGCGAGGAGTTCTCCTGCAGCAGCGGCGCCAAGGAGGGCCACACCAGGTCGAGTTCCTCGCCCAACATGCCATCTTTCTGCTTCCTCTCGTGGCAGGGAGCGTCGCCGCTGGCATTACTGCTGCTGCTGCTACAGATGTTGGACTCGATCGGGGTCGAAGTAGGTGAATGGGGATTGAAATTGATGCGGGGGAGGAGGAATCGGAGGCGGCGGAGGAGTTGATTTTGTGGGGAGAGGAAGAGGTATCTGGTATTGGTAGGCGGCTCTGGCGCCGTGGCGAGCAGTCTCCAGGTTCCGAACCACATCCGGATCTTCTTGGTGGTCTCCTTGATCTTCGCCACCCACGCCCGGTTGGGCGCTGCCGGACGCCGACGAACTTGGTTATTTTGATCTCAGCCTTGGCCTTGGAGGCCGCCGGAATCTGGAGACGAAGAAGTCAACCGCGTCAACGTGAGCTACTGTTCTTGCAAAGAACGTTAATGTTTGTAATTTTTAGACTTAAATCTTTGAAATTTATAAAATTGCAGATTTATAATTGCCAAATAGCGTGTAAAAATATTATTTAATTGCGTTAATTGGGCCGATCTTTGATAGGCCCAGTCCATAAGACCCTTCCAAAGCTGGAAAGCTTAAACCCTAAAAACGCATCGCGCCCTCCCCTCCATCTCTCTCTCTCTCACTCCCTTTCTCGCGTGCACGCGCGAAGAAATAATACAATTCATGTTGCCGCTAGGTTGGCGGTTGCAGCGCGAAGAAGGCGCGAAGATGGGATCTCTCGCGTCGCTGTCGAAGTGGAATCCGGAGGACGATATCTTGCTCAAGAATGCTTTAGAAGTAAGTGCAAAGCTGTTAACTTCTTACTTTCTCGATCTCTCTCGTAATGCCGCCGATTTCTAGGTTCCTGAATGTGCGATCGCGTATGCAATTTTCGTTTGCCTGGATGAGGATCGGGGTTCTTCGTACAATTCGGTTTTCTAGCAATTTTTCTTTGTCAGGGCAGATATTTGTTTCTGTTGATTTCAATTATTTGAATTAATGCGTCGTGCTCCTCGGTTTAACGATCGATGGCACTGATGGGATATAATAAAAGTAGCTTCAGATCGAGTTTATCAGTATGTGAAGTATTTTTCCTATTTATAACTTCTCAGAATAAATATTTATATCTAAAATATCTTTTGAGATTGAGGTAAAAGAAGATGAAAGAGAAAGAAAGTTCACGTCTTCATGAAATTATGTGGGTTCCGGATTTGTAATTATGTTTGGCAGGCTAATAAGTCATCAGGTAAAGAATGGAAAAGACTTAATGGTCAATCTCATAAGTAATTGGAATTGAAGCAATTTTATTTTCATATAATAGCGGTATAATACATCGTCTACTTGAAATAGGACTCTTGAATGATTGGGAGACAGATTGTTACATGGCACAACCATCATATTGTCCAAAATAAAAATGATAACGTTAGTTTCTGATCTAATTAGACATATTTTGGCGAACCGTCCTAATCCTTGTATTCTAATGGTCCATTGGATTACTCATCATAATAATGTAATATAAATCGTTAGCTTATTTCATATCTATGTGAATTTGTTAGGCCACAAGAGTTCCATTCTCTGTAATCCTGAATCACTTATGTAACATAGGACAACATTTGTCTCAAAGTTCAAGGATATGATCCTTTCTTACTTTTTGCAATCAGTATTCTTTATTGTTTGTGCTTCACAATGGTTATTCCACAGGCAGGTGCATCTTTGGAGTCATTAGCTAAAGGTGCAGTGTGTTTTTCCCAGAGGTTCACCCTTAAAGAATTGCAGGACCGATGGCATTCTCTCGTTTATGATCCTGATACCTCATCAGGGGCTTCGATTTATATGATAGAATACGAGGAGCTTTCTGCATGTAATCCTAACAAAGTTAATCGAGCTTGCAGCATAAAGGGGAAATATTTGGAATCCAGGAAAAAAAAAGTGAAGAGTGTGAAAAGCCTTTACTATGCCACGAGAAAGCGTATCAGAAGCAAACCATTTGAGTCAAGCAATCCTGACTTTGCACACTATTCAGACATAGCTAATGGAAGTATTTATGGCTGCGGAGATCAATTAAACCTTCAGAATCAACATCATGCTGATACTATTTTTCCAGCTGAACATATATTGAACTGCTATGAGTCCTCACAGACCGGTTATGACAATGAACAAGGTGTCTTTCCTGAAATGCTTAGGTTTACCTCTAATACTATAATGGGTTCTGATGCTCATGCTACCTGCCACACTGAGCATATTGGTTCTGTTGAAGATGAATGTTGTCCCAATGGAATAGTGGATAGGGGCTATCTATATGATTTCAAAGATAATGTTTCACTCGAGTTGGTTGACAAAGAACAGCTGAACACTGAGTTTTTGGAGGAGAATCTACCTTCGTTCCATGTTTCTAACGATGATCTTGAAGACAAATTGATCCAGCCATTGCCTACTGATGACTCATGCCACAAAGATGCAACAGACGTAAAACACTTAGTTGCTACTTCAAAAAGTGAGAATTATGATGCTATTCAAGAAAACAACAACATGGACACACATGTTCCTGGATCAGGAGACACAGTCCATCAGGTTGGATGTTCATCTACTCTCCCTGTTATACCTCCTTTAGGGGAGATTAAAAACATTCCCTTAGAAAATATGTCTATGGATATGCATCTTGAAGGCTCAGGAGTTCTTGGAGTTGAAGATAATATTGATAAATTAGGATGCAGTAATATGCCCTCAAATGCCACTATGGGTGATGTTATCTCTGATGTTGGATTAAGTTCACCTATGATCCCAGAAAATGACCTCATGGATTTCTCTACTGCATTCATGGATTTTTCTGGTAATGATGATCTCATGTTTGTTGATATTGGCGAAAAAGATACTGGAGATTCATCTTGTCTAAATGGTCTAAGCTCCATTTTATTAAGTTCTCCTAGTGACTCACATGAAGATTGTCCAGCTAATTCAAATGATCCAAAAGATATAGAGAACTTGGATGGTTTTATTAAGATTCCTGATGGAGGCTTTCTTGAAACAAGCAAAGACAGTCATCAGATTGATTTCCTCTCTAAGAATGATCTAATTCAGCAAGATTCCTTGCAAAATGTGCCAGTTGTATCTTCAGAAGTCTCGCTTACTGCTGAACATCATCGAGGACCTCTAATCTGCACATTGAACACAGAGGACCCTGATATACCATGCAATGATGATTTTCTGTTACCTACTCAAACAGTAACACAATTCTCTTTACCTACTAATCCATTGTCTAGAGATGTTGAGTGTTCTTTAGGGGATTTTGGCGAAATAGTACAGGAACAACTACCAAATCCACAACCAATTGTGTCTAGCACTGCATTACTGCCTTCTTCATTGCCCAAAGTAGGATTATTGCACTCATCTAATGATGGCAGGCTAGAAGCTAAATCTTTTGAAAGGACCATCATGGCTGGTGTATCTGGAGATGCAGGCTTTGATGCTAAAGACAGAAAAGCCTGCATACAGCCTATATTATCACATTCTTTGGCAGGTGGTTCATTGCATAGAGAAAATGCAACTCATAATTTAGAAAAACACTGTAACTTTGATGCTTCTATCAATCCATCTCTGGATAATTCAGCCCCTGGACACGATAATGATAAACATTACGCTTTCATAGCTGGTGGTTGTAAACCTGAATTTGATATACAAGGTACAATAGAAAATTATGCTCCACCGCATTCAGAACTAGCTATGACCAACTTGGGCGATTCACAACCCATCCCAGCTCTCTCTACTTCAGATCAAGAGGTTCAGGATTCTGATATTGAAGATGATGTGCCCAATTTCGCAGATGTTGAAGCATTGGTAAACAATTCCTTCTGTGTGAATCAAGTTGTACTTCTATGCATACAATCTTTTCTAGCTCTTGAAGATCCAAATTCTGATTCATATTTATATGAAAATTTAATTATTTTTTTACACTTGCAGATACTTGATATGGATCTAGGTCCATATGATCAAGAATCTTGTCTATTTACCAAAGAAGGTAAAACTGCAAATATTACTTGTGAACATAGAGGCTTTTTGCATGGGAAATTGATATATTTTTCTATTCACCATCAATCCAAATGGAAGCTTTTTTTGACACTTTTTCAATATGATTCCATGAGATAAAGTGATACAATCACATTATCATAGCCAGAAAACTTGGTCAAGTTGCATCGAATTGACTGAGTCTGATTCAGCTTTACTCAATTTCTTGGGCATCTCAAGTGAAACCTAAGATAGAAAAAGGAAAAAATACAGTTATTTAAGCCTATAAAACCTAAGATTGAGGGAAAATCTTTGAAAATTATAGAACCTCAGGTGAAATTGCACAATATCAGATGTTTCATCAATTCAATGAAGCAACTGTGATGGTGGATTTGGGTGCTGTCAGCATATGGCAGTGGGACATCTACTAATCACACAGGGTTGAGGTTGTGAAGGATCAAATCCTTCTTTAGATCATGAGAAGGAAGGGTGGTCGAGTTGTTGGACATGAGGAAAGGTGAGA
Organism: Curcuma longa; assembly: GCF_044706935.1. NCBI lineage: Eukaryota > Viridiplantae > Streptophyta > Magnoliopsida > Zingiberales > Zingiberaceae > Curcuma > Curcuma longa. Next base: position 17,696,631 of record NC_133871.1, on the reverse strand, counting down.
TCAAGAGGGAACACTGATGTTAGGATTCTTTTTTGTTATATACTTATATTTAGTATAAAAATTAAATGGTCAAATTATGTTAAATGGTCAAATGTATAATAGCTGATTGTGGTTACATACAATTACTTAATAATTCTACTATTGACTTAGTTGGCTTAGTATTTTTGTAATTGCATATGGTTAATTATTATAAGTGTAAATAGTACTTATTCTTTTGAAATATTGTTGACAATTAATACTTTTTAGTTATCATTAATAATTAGTATTACAGAAGGGGAGCCTTGGCGCAACGGTAAGGTTGCTGCCATGTGACCTAGAGGTTACGGGTTCAAATCCTGGAAACAACCTCTTGCCAAAGGCAAGGTAAGGCTGCGTACAATGGATCCTTTCCCCGGACCTCGCATGGCGGGAGCTTCGTGCACCGGGCTGCCCTTATTAATAATTAGTATTACAAATATTTTATATAATAAGATTAATACTTCAAAATTTCTTTTAAATACTACTATTATTTGATATATTGTCATCTAATAATCAACATAATATCTTGAAGTTAAAATAATTTTATTTTAATTAAAAATGTTGTTGATGAATTTAATTAAAATAATAGTTATTAACACTTTTTAATCATAATTATAAATAATATTATTTGTATTTTTATTAATGATTAGTAATCTGAATATTTTTAAATATGTTATAAATAGTTAGTAAATAGTAAAAACTACATTGGTTTTAGTTCAAATAATTTGTCATAATTCAACAGTTTACCTATTTTAATAATTTACTAGTAAAATATTACTTAAAAAATCCAAATGAGTTTTGCCATATTAATTATTTTCAATATTAGCAGTCTTTTCTGTTTACTAAGTAAATAAAATCAATTAACGAACAATCAATATTCTGAATGTTACTAAATATATCAAGAATACTTGTAATTTATTTGAGATTGGAAATGAATAACAAACAAATTATTGTCTATTATTTGAAATATTGTAAGAAATTATATTTTAGAAGAAATTGATATGACTTTGATAAGATTCTATATTTATTTTTCCTTACTTCCTGTACTGGTATAATACTGCTAATAGAGTTTAATGTTTGTCATTGTTATGCTTTTTAAATTTGTTTATTTATGCATTAAATAATTTTATTTGTTATTCTATATATTTTTTATTCCTTGACTCTGATCCCACTGATTCTTTTGATCTGATATGCTGTTGCTTAAGTGTTTAACTGATCAATACCGATACTAATATGATTCCACTCACTATGCACACTATCACCTATTCATACGATTAGTGAATGCCCACTTTCCTACTTATTCTCTTCAGTTGATGGTCCCATTGAATTGCTGTTTTTTCTTCCAGTATATCTATTACTATATGATGGTATAACAATGTGGATAATGTTATATTTTGTAAGATGCAATTTCTTTCTTCCTTTAGTGCCTTCTCTGACTCTTTTGTTGTTTATCAGTTTCACTTTATCAGCCTCTAGAGAGCAGGAAGGCTATGATGAGGTTGGAGCAAGGTGCCCGTTCTTGTATGAACAGGAAAATATCAATGCATGATTCTTTTGCAGTTTTTTATGGTCGCTTTATGAAGTACTTCTTTAAAAAGTGGGAGGTACGTAGTTGAAATATGAACGCATTGTATATTACTTCTTGCTATTTACTTACGTAAACTATCTCATTCTTAAGCAGTGAAATGTAATGAATACCATCTAGTATCTGGATCAACGTTGCAATTGTGGCAAAATATTAACACTTTTTGTAGCATTATGGGCCTTATTGTCACTTATCCTTCAATTGCAACTCTATTCTCCTTGAATCTAAATGTTTTAATATTGGTTGTCTTTCATCATTCTGTTTGATGTATCCCAGGAAAGCTCTATGTTTTCGACTTTTCATAATAATAACTACCCAGCCTTTTGAGATTGAAATACTTTGTTGCACATGAAATTCCTTTTTTTCTGTATTATTTGTTTTGGAGACTAGAAATAGGATCTAGTAAGCTATCAATCAGTCAAGAGTACAAAGGTATAGCTTTAATCATCACTTCATCTTTCTAGCAGTGCCTCATGCCTGTGCCTCAATGTTATGCATGTTATTCATTGACATTTTCTAGAATATACAGAATATGCTATTAGTATATGACTTTTCTTTAACATGAAGGTTATACTTGGGAGAGGGACAAGTGAAAGAGATGTTGATATTGACTTAAGAGAAGAAGGGCATGTTAATAAGATATCTCGACGCCAGGTAACCACCACCACCACCACATTACTATAAGTGTTTTTTTTGGAGACTTTCAGTCAGGAGATTTTGTTTCTTAGTTTAATCATTTAAGCAATTCTTTCCTTCTGTTGTACCATAATTAACTCATACGAGATTATGAAATAAACATTTTTCTACATGCTTTAAGAGTTAAGGTTTCATATACCTTCTTAAATTTGCATCATTCCTATTTCCATTTCATTTTTGATGGTTGAGCCTCAGAAAGAAATTGAATTTAGTGTGGGTGCAGATTTCTAATGCATTTATAAATTGTGTATAAATTCTTCGACCCGAAATGAAATGTTATCTTGCAGTAAACAGGGACAAACTGAAGGGTGGGTGGGTGTAGAAATCCTAATCAAACTATGTAACAAAATAATATGACAAATAAATAAAAGGAGTTTGAGAAAATAAATTAGAGGGGACCAAATGTTATTTGAGAAGCATTGAAATTAGAGGCGGCCATGATGTGCTGCAAAGTCTAACTTTTTTATGGTCTGTGATCAAAATGACCAATTGCTCCTTTCTGCATGATATTGAACTCACAGTAAAATAACATTTCTTTATGTTTGTCCTCTTTAAGGCAATATTTAAGATGGAAGAAGATGGATCCTTTTTCTTAAAGAACATCGGCAAATGTCCTATCTTTGTCAACAGCAAAGAAGTTGCAACAAAAAAAAGGATAGTTTTAGATTCTAGTTCATTGATTAAGGTATAAAATTTTTACAATGATATATTTTTCCATGAGCTTGACATGCAGGAGGAATCAATCAAATAATGAAAATTTTCTTATGCTTGTAGATCAGAGATTTCACCTTCATATTTGAGGTGAATGAGAGTGCTGTAAGGCAATATGTTGCCAGGGCAGCAGCGGCCCGTGAACCCCAGGTTTTGGAATTTGACTGGTTACCTGATGAGAAACCATAAACAAACCCAACACCAACATTTTTACTCTTCATTTTGACATACGTAGTTAAAAGCCCAGCTGCAGTAAATTTGTTTATACCATATTTGTATGAGGTTTCCATTTCAGATTGAATCTTTTTAGATTAGGCTTTTGTCTTCCAGATAGCCTCAATCGGTCAATCTCATGCAAGCTCTTGCGGTCCATATATCAATTCTTGAATAATGACTCACTGACTCGAGATGCTGGTGGAGGAATGCTAAGACTGCATTTTGGAGAAAATGAGGCAGAAAAGATGGTGGTTGCTGTCGCCAAAGTTGTTTCAAAGTTGACAGACATTAAAGTTGTAAAGTTGATGAAAAAACTGACGAATTTCTGCATAGTTAGAATTGTTAATCTCTTCTTTCTTTGAGGAATTCATTCTTTTTTCTGACTGTAATGGCCTCTTTAGTGTGTATGTATTTATCAATCGTCTCTTGTCGCTTTGTAATGCTTTTACATGTGAAGGTTGAAGGTAACTAAAATAATTTTAGGTGTATGGAAAAGAAAGCAAATGAATTGTATTGTTTTGCTTTGTGTTTTTTTATTTAATTTGTTTTATTGGTTGGACAGAATATAATATGAAATTAAAGATAATATCTATTTATGTTTGATGTATTCTTGTGCATATGCAATGCATTTATTTCATAACTAATACAAAAGAATGTGATGTATAAAAACAATATATAAAGTCGTGGGTGATGATTACTTTATAAATATTAATACCTCTACGGTTGATACGATTTTATTATTTTTCAAAATTTTAATATATATATATATAGAATTGGTATTCTGCGTGACCTCGTGCGTGATACAGTCGATCCCTGCCGCTTTCAGCAGTACTCGTTGCGCCGTCCAATCACCATCGGCCGTCGGATTGGGCTCGATCGACGCGCCATTCATCGGCGCGTCGATCGACATCGGATTCCGATCGGATTGTGGTCGGAATTCAGCGCAATTTAGCCAGAACGCGGTCGACAGTGGTACACGCCGAATTCTGATCAAATTACGGTCGGATTTCGATCGGAGATCGGTCAAGGAAGGACCGGCGTGCGACGACGGTCCTTCCCTGACCGATCTTCGACCGCGATTTGGTTGAAATTCGGTTGTGATTTAGTCGGAAATAGCACGTGCCACTGTCGATCGCGTTCCGACCAAATTGCGTTGGATTCCGACCACAATCCGGTCGGAATTCGACGCGGGCTGATGCGCCGGTGAGTGGCGCGTCGATCGGGCTCGGTCCAGCGGCCGGCGGTGGCCGGATGGCGAGGCGAGGACGGTCAGAAGCGGCGGAGGTCGGGCGGACGGAACACTGTGCATTCTCATATTTGGACGGTCAGATCTGGCTCACGATCGCGTGATGAACGGTGGATCGCGAGTCGCGCACGGGCGCGCACAAGAGAGTCGCGCAGAATATCAAAATCGTATATATATATATATATATATATATATATATATATATATATATATATTTGATATACTGCGCGACGGTATCCTACCCGATTCGTGCGCGAATCGATCCCAGCCGTCCACGCCGAATCGCGTGAAACCACAGCCGTGCGATTGCACAGTGTTTTTCCTCGGACCTTCGCCGCTTCCCGGTGTCCGTTCATCGCCGTCCGACCACCGATTGCCGCCGGACCGGACTCGTTGGAACCGCAACTCACTGGCGGTCCGGCGGGTGCCGGAGTCCGGCCCCGATTCCGGCCGGAATCCGGCCGAATTCCGGCCGAAATCGGCCAACAGACACTGTTGGCCCATTTCAGCCGGAATTCGGCCGGATTCCGGCCGAATCGGGGTCGGACTCCGGCCGCGGTCGACGCGCCGGCCGGACTCCGACCGAAATCGCCGCCAGACGCTGGCGGCCGATTTCGACCAGAATCCGGCCGGATTCCGGCGAAATCGGCCACCAGCGCGTTTGCTCTGTTTCGGTCGGAATTCCGGCCGGATTCCGGCCCAATCCGGCCGGAATCCGGTGCCGATGTGTGCGCCGTCGAGTTGCGCTTCCAACGAGCCCGGGATGGTGGCCGGCGGTGACCGGACGGCGACGAACGGTGGCGATGAATGGCGAAAGGTCGGCTGGTCGCGCACCGGCGTCGGGTTTTTCATTTGCGCAGGATATCAGACCTGTATATATATATATATATATATATATATATATATATATATATATATATATAATATTTAAAATCAAATATTAATGAATTATTGAACCGGGCGGGTGTCGGACCGCGTCTAGTACGGCCTGGCTGCCACCCGGCTCGCATCCGGCCCTCGGTTCGGTGAAAAATGGGAAATTTTCGTTGCCTGTCTCCGAGTTGCGGTGTATATATACGTAACGGGGAAGTGTTCGTTCTCGTGCTTTTTAGGGTTTCCTTCATCCGTTTGTTCTGTGCCCAGCTCCATCGTCAATCATGCCTCGCCGAAGCTCTGGCGGTAAGTCTGCGCTCTCCCACTCCCTTCATCGCTTTTCGATGTTAAATCTTCTGTAAATTTGTTGTGATCGCTAGATCTCTCTTTACTTTCGTCATTTTTTCTCCCTTTTTATTCGGATTCGTTATCTGGAGGATTTGCATTGGATTTGTTCGTTAGATTTGTCTGGGTTACCTTCATGGTGGATTCTCTATTTTAGTTTTAAAATTATTTATGGTGATTTTGAATTCGGAGGAAACAACAAAACTGATTGTGCATTTCTTGTAGTGAAGTGGACAACCTACGTTTGAAAAATCGAACAAACATCTGGAATCTGATTAGTAGAGACTCTAAAAAAGATAGGGGAATGAGACATGGGTGTCCTTTTCTTGCTTGTAGTTCATTCCTTGCATGTCTGTGTCTTTTTTCACACTTTTATCCATTGCCTCTTTTAGTGTTTTGTTTTTTTGTCTCATTAGTTTATCTTCGTTATAATAGTAGAATTGTTTGTCATAGTTTTATATTGTTTGCTCACTCCATGTGATTCTTAATCCTTGGCTGTGTCCTTTTCCTGTTTGTAGTTCATTCCTTGCATGGCTGTGTCTTTTTTCACACTTTTATCCATTGCCTCTTTTAGTGTTTTGATTTTTGTCTTATTAGTTTATCTTCGTTATAATTGTAGAATTGTTTGTCATAGTTTTATATTGTTTGCTCACGTCATGTGATTCTTAATCCTCAATTATAATGTAGCAGTGAAATTGATTTTGAATGTCCTATTTCAATGTCTTTCTTTCTTGTTAAAGCGAATATGTTTTTGTTAGTATATATGATCCAAGAAATTGCTGACTTCTTTATTGGAATCATCGTATACTATATATATGGTTGAATGTGGTTCTAAACTCTTATATGATTTTTATTTATTTATTTGTTTGCTACTCATCTGTTCATGCACTCTCTCAAATAAACTGAAGGACGCTCTGCCCCTCGTGCTGCTCCACGCCCTGCTCCGGTCAGGAACCCTCCTCAACCAGGTATGACTTGCTCCTTTAGTCATCCAAGTTATTGTAAATATGTTTCATATTACCTGTTTGTCACATATTATTATATTCTTGATGAGGAATTGAACCATCCTTTTTCATAGAACATTGTATGGAAATATTACCTGTTTGTTCATACCACTCATCAATATTACCTCTTGATATTTGTATTGAAATGACTTTATGCTATCCAATCTGATCGACCCGACCCACACATGAAAATCCTCTTGTTTGTTTAAGACCTTTACTTTAATTTTTAATTTTTTGTTTTTTGCATGATCTGAAACAAACATAGCAAAAGAATTTGCAACTGATGAAAATAGTTTATTATGCTTCAATGAAACAATTACAATAGAATTCAACCAATAAGGATAGAACTTAGTAACTTTATACATTAATATCTGCCATGCCTAGCTTGTCTCATTGAATCATAAAAAGTTTCTAGAATAGGTTTACTATAAATATGATTTGTTCTTCAGAATAAGGATTCAGTGTGCTTATTTTCTTGGACATGATGACATATCTGATGAAGTGGCAGTAAACCTCAATGCGTATAGTGTATTCATGAAATGCTTGATTGTTTGCAATGTGGTTTATTGTCTATCTGTCATAATGATTATTTTAATATAGTGTTGCTAAAATCAAGATCATCTAGAAAGGATTGAGTCATTTAACCCACAACATTTTGTAAGTTGTGTGTCAGTGATTTATATTCAACTTTAGCAGTAGGTGATGCTGCAACACTTTGCTTCTTGCTTTTCCATATTACCAAGTTGCCTTCCACAGTCTGAAAGTTAATCTTTTTCCAATTACAGACTTTGCATGATCAGTATGAGGGAAACCATGTTTCACATAGAGTAATTCTTTTCTTGGACTTCTTTGATGCATTGTGGATTCTCAACACTTGTTCCTAATGAGACCTTTTGGGTTTCTGCATGAATTGACTAAGTTTCTACCTTTCTCTACACTGGGATCGGATCCCTGACCTATGGTACTTGACCAAAACAAATACAACCTTAACATGGAAAAATAAGGAACAAGTTATACATATGTCCTTTTACATTATTATAAGTAACAATTACTTGAGATATGTATTTTTTGAGAAGTTCAAATATTGTAATAATCGTTTGATGATGTGCTATAGTGAAGATGTTAAATTTGTGGTTTTAAAATTTCCAGTTTCTTGTATCAATTTCTGATTTGCTTGATGCAGTACGTCAGGCTCCACCCCCAGCTCCTGCTCAGAGTGGAGGGTCCATGCTTGGAGATATCGGATCCACCATTGCACAAGGTTATCATATTCTTTTGCATTAAGACTTGTTCATATATGCAAAAGTTGTGCATTTTTAAATTTGATTATATGCTATGTTCTCTCGGCAGGCATGGCATTTGGCACAGGAAGTGCTGTTGCTCACAGAGCGGTAGACGCTGTGCTGGGGCCTCGAACTATCCAGCATGAAACTGTGGTATCCGAGGCTCCAGCTGCCACCGCTGCTCCTATGGGTAACACTGTTGGCACAGACGCTTGCACCATCCACTCGAAGGCTTTCCAGGACGTATGTGTTCTGTTCTTTACCTAGCTCTTATTTATTTGCTGCACAGGTTTTGTTCATTCAACAAGTCTATAACTAAACACATTGAGATAGTCTCATCAGCAATGTGGTCGTGTTCTTGTACTCATCTTTTGTTGACTGGTGGCATATAAAAAATCTTTTTCTTAAAAAACAATCTTTTCTTGCTTTTGGTTACAGTGCATCAACAATTTTGGCAGCGACATCAACAAGTGCCAATTCTACTTGGACATGCTGAACGAGTGCCGCCGAGGATCTGGTGGTGTGTTGGGAGCCTGATTCTGTCACTGTTATCCCAAGGATTATCATTTGGTATCTCGTTCTCTTTTCCATGACCAAGTATTAAATAGTATAACTAGGTGCTGTGTCACCTTAAACTCTGTACTTTTGAAGTATCATTCATCGACTCCCTCGGGCCATAGAAAGCCAATGCATAATCTCTTGTTTAAGCTATCCTTCCTGTCATTTTGTGATGGTTCTAACTTTCTTTGTACTGAAGACGAGTTTGCTTGCTAGGAAGGGGGAGGAGAGGAAGAACTAAGCTTGGTAATAATTTTAGAACAATTTTCTGGCGCAAAATTGTGCCTGCCCTATCAGGTGATGCTCACATAGGAAGGTGAATAGTTCGCTTTGCCCCTTAACCATCCCTTAGTACACATACTACTAAGGAGATTGTTAATATCCTTTTCTCCATGCACACACTACTGACTTATGACATTGTAAGCATTGATTGTTTATGCCATTTGCATCACTGCTATGCTTTAACATACAATTAGGAAATGAGTTCAATGCCTTGGAGTAGAAGAGCATCTGCCAATATAACGTTGGCTGCCTCGGTGAGGTGGAAGCTGTCCCAGAACATGTACTCCGTCGCGTTGCTGCACGTTCCCAGCGATGCTGCATTGCAGAGCAGTGATGTCTCCAGTGTCCCCGTTCCGCAACATGCCTTCCTCGCCTCCATGAACCCTACAGATTCATTGTCAATTCTTTGCATCCTTATTGAATTTCAAATTTGGATTGAATCTTAGTTCCTTTTACCTTTGTCTTCTGGGTTGCGGACAATGTCGAGAAGAGGGTTGTAGATGTCCAGGACGACCAGCTTCAACCCATGGTGGCTCCTTTTCAAGGCTTCAGCTGCTGCATTCAGCTTCCCGTTGAAAGCCACTGCATCATCGTTGAGCCACCCCACACACTCTCTTCCTAGGCCGCCAAACAATGTGGTGGACACCGGAAGGCAGCCGACCGGCGGCAATGACGTCACGCCTATTCGTCTAGCCCCCAAAGTGTACACGGTCTAAACATACACCATCCGTGCGCAAGCTCAACTCTTGTGAAGAAGGTAAAATCATGACATGACTGCCTTGTAAAAACCAGAGCAAACCTGAACAAACTTGGTGAAAGACTGCAGCAGCAAGTCGGAGAACTGATCCGTGGAGTACACAAGGCGGAGCAGGGGATTGATGTAGTAATTCTGCAAGAAATCACTGCTTCCGGTGCTCAAAACGTAGACGGATCCGGCGAACAACTCCGTCGCCTTGGCTTTTCCGGCAATCCTCTCCACCTTCGCCTGGTATTCCTTGAAGTATCTCAGCTGCTGCGTTAGAGACACAGCTTGCTGCAAAGCATCAAAATGGCTCAAAAATGGAGCTTTATTCGGTTTGAATATGGCTTTCGAAGTCGCAGTTCATGAATCACTCACATATAAGGTCGCCGTAGAGTCCAGGAAGCCTGAGGAAGCAGAAGCAAAGTTGGCACCATTCAGTAAGTCGTCCCCAGATAGCTCCTTGTCGAGATAAGCAGGAGGGTATGAAGTGAATCCAAGATAGTCAACTGCAGATGGTGAACGAAGAGTAAGGAAATTTTTTTGTAATGGTATAGTAGATGCATAAACACGACTTATAGTACTCATCAAGTCGATGGCCAGTTTGCCATTGCTGAACCTTCCTGTCGGTGAGTGATCGAGGAAGTCTCTTCCGTAAGGGGGGAAGTTGGCCTTCACCAGAGTGAGGAGATTGTTGTTGTTGCCGACGTCGACGGTGGAGTCGCCGAAGACGATGACGCCGGGAACGAGTGGTTGGCCTTCCGAGACTCTCAGACACGAAACCAGTAGTTGAAGCACTAGAAGAAGAATCATGGTTGCTCCTGAGCTCCTGAGCTGCCTCTCTCCCTGAGAGGTAAGGTGAACTGATGAAAGGTGGAGAAGAGGGAGACAGTGGAAGGCCCTCCACGATGGAGGGAGGGCCCGCCCTCGCTTTCGAATCTCACTAATGGCTGCTTAATTATCATAGAAGATCTTTAATAATAATAATAATAATAATTTTATTTTTATTTTTTTGCTGGTGGCGTTTTCGTAGATTTTTCCAATGCTGCGCCTACAAATGTCGGGCGCCGACGGCGTTTTGAGCCTTCGATCTCGTTCGGGTCGCCGCTGCCGAGGAGGAAGGAGTTGGGGCGGCGATGGCGGAAGAAGGGGTTGTGTTCGCTTGCCACACCGTGGAGGAATGGACCCGGCAACTCGAGCTAGCTAATGAGTCCAAGAAGCTGGTAGGTGTCCGCTCCTCCCTTCGACTCGGGTTTCATTTTCTGCACCGTGATTGATCTGGTAATCTGGATCTAAATCGGTGCTACTTGTTTCTTTGAATTCAAGGGCCACATCGCCGAATAGTGATTTTGTTCGTTCAAAAGCGATCCTTTCTGAAATGAGGCTTCGCCTTTTTATTGGTTTTTATTGTGATTTTTGCGGTCTTAACTGCTTGCGCAGTAAAATTGTTTGTTTTCCTTATAGATGTGAGGAGTTGATGTTGATATACTTCACGATCCCAGTCTAACTATCGAATCTTAGTTTTATCTTTGATATGTGCTTCAGCCTCAGTGCTATAGCATGACTAATATTGGATTGCGTGCTCAAAGAGAAGCCTAGCTAATGAATCTTATCCTGATTCATAGAAATCAGTGGTTTACCTTCTCAATTCTCTCGGCGTACAGGAATTTCTGTTTTAGTGATGTAATGACATGTTTTGTATTTACTGTAGACTGATCCTTTTGTTTCTCTTCCATTGCTCTTCCCCCTCTTCCTTTGAGGACCTTTTTAGCTGATTTCTTTTCTTCTGCTTCTCATGCATAAGCACATTTCATTTCCAATTCAGCTTGTGAACTCTTTTGTCCATGAACTTGTAGGTGGTCATTGATTTCACAGCCTCATGGTGCGGGCCTTGCCGAATGATTGCTCCAATCTTTGCGGATCTTGCTAAGAAGCTCCCGAATGTGATTTTTCTCAAGGTCGACGTTGACGAACTGAAGGTAAGTAGCTGTCCTGCATCACACTAAAATTCTCTTCGGTGCATACCTTTGCTACTTTCTGAAACAATGAAATGGCAGACGGTCGCCCAAGATTGGGCCATCAATGCCATGCCGACCTTTGTCTTTCTCAAGGAGGGAACCATCGTGGACAAGATTGTTGGTGCTCAGAAGGAAGAACTGCCAAGGAGGATTGAGCTGCACCTGCCCACCTGAGTAGTCAAATGAGTTAAAAGGTACAAACATATAAAAATTCAGACCACTAGATTGTATGCCCATCTTGAGTTCCTCTTTAGGTTTTAGAATGCCCTCTAGATTTTAATCTGTTTTCTCTATAACTTTCAAGTCCCAGACACACTGTTAATATTCTCATGTCACTGGAATCCAACTATTTGGTTGATCAATACAAAGATAGAGCATGTATATCATCAGTGAATAACATTGAAGGGAATGCCCGTATGATTCATTACTAGCAAAATTAGTAGCTGATGAACAACAATTTGCGTACATATACACTAGTTTTGTTTGTGTCATTTCCTGTGATCTGTTGCATAAAAAAGTTCTCACAAACAAATTGTAGAATTTGTTAGAACCAGCATGTAATAAATTCCTTGTAGCCCTTCACAATCCATCTCTAGTTTTATCTCCATCGGTAAAGTCCTTGTTTGTTGACATCTTCAAGTTCTGTAGTTCCTCAAGCTGCAATTGAGCACAAGAAGGGATAAACAACCTAAGCAATAAGTAAATAACTTTCAGACAAGGATTTCTGATATAACTATTAAAAAATGTTGGGAGGTTGAACTGCTGAAGACATCATTAATAGAAACACTGACCTGCCTACATGTTTCTCTGTGAGCTTCTACGAGCTCGTCATACTTCATTTGCAAATCTGACTTTTCAGCTTGCAACTTTTCGTAATCAGAAATCGATCGGCCACCTAACTTTTGTTGGACAAACCTGAAAACCAAGTATCTGTTTAACATTCTATAACTTCCAAAGACTTGTTATATGGCAGATAAGAAGCTACAACATTGTAATTATTTGTAATGTTCCAATAAGTTCATAAATCATAATATAAAACAACTATACATTCTGACTGCAACTAAAATAGTTCAAGAACTTACTCTAAGGCAGAAGAAGGCTTGTGGTTTTCTTCATAAAGTGCAACAAGAACTACATGGAATAATATTGTCATTATTCACTGCAAACATATCATCAATTTGTAAGTATGCCAACCTTTAGTGAGAGCATCCAGCACACCACTCGACTCCAAATACTTCCTGAAAGCTTCCTTTTTAGCTTCCCTCTCCTGAAAACAAATTTATGCTATGAGACACTGAAAATTGAGATTAAAAGAGTCCAAGAAAAAAGAACACTAATTGGACAAAACAAATAGTAGTCATGTGATACTAATGCATCTCATCACAAACTTCCATATGTCACAAGAGCAGAGTCTAACATTTGAATGAATATCTTCATTGCAGTGGCTTTTCCAACTGCAATTTGTTACTTAGACTACAACTTGGATGACTAGCTCGGTATGAAATGGATGATCAAAACTGTGAAATGATCAAGCATCATGCATGTGCAACACGCAGAAAATCTACAAGAAAGACGAAGGAATATTCAAAATAGAGTTACAGAGAAGGCAAATGGAGAAAAAAAAATTGCAAATGCCTGTTTCAGGTTTGTAGATAAAGAAACCAAGGAAGATAAAGAAGTGGCTTTCCCAAATTCAGACGCGCAATTCAAGAACCATTAGAAATTCTTCCAGTAAAGAAGCCGAAGCAATGGACGAGGCAACCATGACCTTTGTACCGATGCCACCGTTTCCAGCCGAAAGAACCGCTTTTCCAAGGGAATGAGGAGTAGAGAACGGATTTCGAGAAGAAAATTAAACGGCGACGGTTAACCCTCGTTATAAGCGGCGGCCGTGGAGGCGAAGGGCTTACCACCGCCATCGGGAGAATTCTTAATAAGTAGCGAGAAAGAGAGTGTTATTACGAACATGCCCTTCTGCTCGAGTGGGAACGAGGCCGATGGATTGCGGGATCTTGTCCAAGAATGCTCTGTGACGTGACATGATTTGACGGGTGTGATCGACAGATAGACGGTGGTGATGTGGGATTTTAAGTTGTGCTATTGTATTGGAGAAGATTCGTGCACACTCGTGGCAGAATATGACGTTGACTTTGAGTTTGACTCGGTAGCTACCGGTTTGTTTTCTTTAACACTTCTCGTGAAGTGCTTGTTTTTTTTAAAAAAATCTTATTGAATTTTAATTATAAAATTTTAATTTGATTTATTGAAACGTTTAATAAAGATTGGGTGAGTACAGAGAGAGTTGCGTTTCTTTTCATTGAATGGAACGTTCCAACTTCGGGTCGATTAACACCAATTCCAGCTCATCACGTTGTTGTTGGTCCATCCATTTCGGTCTTCTTTCCGATAGATTCCACTGAACAAACATTTGTGATTGAACCGCTTGGAAAAAGATTTTATAACTAAACTAATTTAATATTTTTGATGTTTTTAAGAAAAATAGTATTTAAAAAAGTGGATATCAAAAATAGCAAATTAAGATTGAGAGTTTTATGATTCAAATCAAATCGGATTGAATTTGAATTAATCAGAAAAAAAAATTTAAAATTTAAATTGGATTCCAGTTGATTGGATTCATCTAAATTAAGATTTTAAGATATAATTTAGATAATAAAATTTTTAAATTAAAATATTTAAATTCATCGAATATAATTGTCATATAATTTACATGAAATTTATTATTATGTATTTAAATTAAAATATTATTATTATGTATTTTAAAATTTTATTTAATTATTTAATTAAAAAATAATAATAACACATAATAAAAAATCAAATCAAATTGATCGAATTATTCAAATTGATTTATTCCAGATTTGAATTTATAATTTTCAAATTGATTTTGGATTAATTTTTTTTATAATACTATTTCTTCAATTCAACTCAAATCCATCCGACTCATCCATTTGAATTGGCACCTTAGACACAAATTGACACCCCTAGATCATATATATATACATCATATTGTTTATAATTTATTTTTTTTAAATAAATGGTTAATCAATATTTCACCATAAGAACTGCACTGGTGGCAAATAAATTTGACCATGTTCAGTCCCAAACCTGAATAAAGGAGGAAAATTATGTTATATCATCTACCAACTATAAAACATAAGTAAATGGAAGATTATGTTATATCATCTACCAACTATAAAACACAAGTAAATATTATGATATAGATCTTGTGCTAATACTAAGTTGTTTATTGGATCCGATCCGGACTGCCATTGTTAATATTCGGTCGTTGTTGAACAAGCATATCGACCACTGAATTTTATGAATAGATTGGACAACAAACACAGCTCAATCTGTAATCTCTTATCAACATACAGGAGCATCCTTCATGGATATGGAACTAGATCATTTAGATACAGATACATTTTCCCTGGTAAAGGCATACATTAAACGCAAAAAGTGTACAAAGTTACATGAACAAAATATTAACACAAAAAATCGCAGATGATTTGTCTCACTAAAAATGTCCTGGACTGGCTCGATAAATCAGGCTTTTTTTATAGCTAAAGGCCGCTTCTTAGATATTCTGATACTCTTGACACAGCTGACTATAAGCCCATTGTTATCATCCTAGAAACTGCCACTCATATGCAGAGTAGAAAGCCTGGAAGAGCTTGTACACATCAGAATAACCGGGAATAGGAATCGATTTGGCTTCGACTGGTGTTGCTAACTTACAGTATTAAACGTGGCACAAGGAAAGCTTTGCCACACGGGGCTCAATCTGGACGAGCCTTGACGCGAGCGTTGAGTTCTCTGACCTCATTCAGTTCTCTGACCTGATTCCTGAGACGTTCTGGGTTGCAGAAAAAATCCACAAACACCTGCCTCTCCCGTCCGACTTCGTGTGGGTGATGTTTGACAATCTGTAAGTTGGTTGCCATCAGATTCCCAACCAACAAGGAGCAAAGAAGCGAGGAAAGATGAAAAGACATTGTCATTCTAATAGGAATGTTTTAGCAGAATTGGAAGTCATTATGTCAAAAGTTTAAAGGTGTCATACCTCAGCCTTCTGGCGATGAGCCTCTGTCACTTCTTCAACAAAAGCAGATACTTGAGAATTGACCCTTTCCATGTCATCAATTGCTCGCATCAACGGCTACCAACAAAGGAATTAGTCATATAATCCATACAAGAGAAGATAGTTGATACTCTTACACAGGCAGCACAGAGTTAAAACATGTGTATATCTCAAAGTTTAGTAAAAGGTACTTGAATTTTGAGTGCCAGACGAGCAGAAGGAAAATTGATCATCAATGCCTTGAAATCAAACTCGCTGTTGGGTGCATTTTTTAAGATAATGATGGGGAGATAGAATGATTCTTAACTAGACACATGTTGATGACAAAACTTAAAGAATCAGCCCATGCAATGATTAATCCGGTCTCTGTTGTTCTAGGATTGTATGTTGTATAAAAAAATTATTTTTGAAACATAATTATACTGAAAACACACAAAAAAAAAAACATACACAACCATGGCCTCATGGAAAAATTACTTCTGAAAACAGACTTAAAAGAAACATCAAGCACATTATTTCACAAGTTGCTTTCTTGTTATGTTATCCTGAGATTAAGATATATTGACTTCTGTTTGTGACCTTGGTATCTTCAACATATTTTTGACTATACAATCAACATTATTTCAATCAAAAGAATAATAGAAACAGCGACATGTTTCAAGCAAGACCACATGAAATACAGTGTTCTCGAGAATTGCTAACCATCGCGAGGAAAAAACATACCCTAGGTGTTAACAATGGCTCTGCAGTTGCAGAAGATGAAAAAAGCAGCTGCTCCAGAGTTTGAATTAAGGTGCATCTGTCAATTGGCATCATGCCAGAATCATGTATTGAACATGCATTACACAGACAAAATGAAGAAATATTATAAAATGAAAATGTTATATATGACACACAAAAACTAGTGCACGCGTAATAATTATACATATCCCAGAGACTCAAAAAATGCACAAATAAGATGACTAAAGACAGGGTTTTTATTGCCTACACACTGTTAGCTTGGTGAATTATAAGCCAGGCTGTTAAGTGACTAAAGAAAAAATTGGTTCCAAACTTTTTCAGCAATATCACATCAAATACTAATAACAATAATTATTTTGTGTACAAAATAATGATGTGGTGGACTTCAGAGCACTACACTACATTTCCAAACTCTGCTAATGTGAAATATTACTGCTTTCTCTTGGGCCTTTTTAAATATAATGTTCATGAAATGGCTGCCCTTCATCATGAATAAATTTAAGCTTGTGAGAAATACTGATATACAAATCTAGGAATGTACCATTGATGACTTTGTCAAATGTATATATGGCGACCTCATTTTGCACACTCTAAGCATCATTTAAAATTTGAAACATGGAATTAAGAGGGAAAAACAATATGACAGATTTATGAAGACAACAAACTAGTGTAGAAGCAATGAACAACTTTGTAGCGGCAGTTATGTCATTTGGCAGATGAAGAGAAATATAAAAGATGTATAATAGCTTCAATGACATGATAATTAAAATTAACTGCCTTCAATCTAAATTAAGTAGACAGGTGGCAACACTTAAGAGCATTTAATTTCTAATTAATTTGAATACATAGGAAAAAACATGTAACAATGGTTCCACATAAATTAATATAAAGGATTTTCATTCCTAAATCACACACAGACAGCTGTCAATAGGTGCCTGAATAGATCAAATTTCACAATACTAGTACAGATAGAAACCAACAGAAGTGTTTTGCTATAAAACATCCAAGAATCACATGCTATTCAAGCATGAGATTATCCAGAGATATAAGTTATCAGATTGCTGGTTATTGGGTTTAATAGAGTACAGCTATGGAGAAATGAACCACATTAAAGACTTTCTAAAGCAGGCAGGGGGCAGATGGTGCAGTGTTATCAACCAGATTTTGAAATCTAATTTCACTGTTGATCATATGCTCTATCATCCATGCAGAGAAGCTTTCGTCAGTTAACTGAATCTAAAAATATGTTTTTTAAAAAATAAACTAATGGTTCGACACCAACCTTGAACTACTTAGTTATTCCTTCTCATCCAATCAGGAAAACAAACAAGGGAATACAGAGTAAAACTTGATATCACAAATAGAAAGCCAGATGGGTAGATTTTCCATCCATGCAATCTAGTTGAGTTTGATAAGTCACAAGCAATATAAGTTAGCATCACAAACTTATGTTTTGATGCAAATGATAAATGAAAAACACCTACAGCTCATTGATACATCTCCTTCGGTCTTCTGGAAGAGTGTTTTCAAGTTCAAATTGAAGAGACAGCAAGTCAGACTGCAGCCCTGATATCTGCTGAACTATACCATGTGCTGATACATAACTTGGAAAGGAAGCCGAAGTATCTAAAATAAAGGTGAATGTCTTAATAGTTTTGAGTTAAAACAAAGTTGTATTTAGCGATCAGGGTTAGGTTATTACTGGAATGGATGCTTAAAAGATCGCGTACACCATGCAGGAACGTGTCACGGTCATCTACTGCTCCATGTTCTTGTACCTCCATTGCAGCATCAATAAGGGAGAGACAATGACCCTACAGAAAGCAACACCAAAAATTCAAACAGTATGAAGAAAAAAGAAAGTCCAGGTGAATGATCATTCTGATACATGAACAAATGAAAGTGTGGGTCAAAACAGAATTCTTATGATGATAGACAAACAGAATTAAAGGAGAGCAGGGAACAAGAATCACTAATTCGTAATTTAGTTTTGCAAGTACTTTATGTAACTGACACAGAATAAAAGCTCGGGCATGTACATATCATGCTGAAAACAGTAAGCATATGCTTGCATACCAAACGCCCATTTCCTGCTGATAAATAGCCCTCCAACTCTGACTCAATGACTTTAACCAATGAGTATGCCCCGAGTATTGTCCTCCTTTCCATTTGACAAGCTATTTTTAGAAATTGATGTCTGGCAAGTTGATTGACTAGATGATTAATAAACTGCAAGAGATAAAATGTCATGGTAAGATTCAATATTGTTGATATAAACAAAAAGGTGAAAACAGGAGATATGAGATTCATCTTGGAATAGAATGATGAGATGCAAAATAATAGTATTGATGACAATTTTAAATATCTGTTTCAATATTTTACATGCTCACATTGGAATTTTGAATATATAAAAGATAAAACAAACATCAAGGCACACATTTTGATTCAAAAAATCCATCTTATAATATAGGTATGGTCAAGGCATCAGATAGGACAGGAACATCAGTGTTCCATCTATATGGAATGTAACTTGTGGTGAGTTTTAACATTTGTGATAGTCATGATTAACGACCAACAGAACAAGTGCTCACTCTATCTAATTTCTAGAATCACTGTCCCTTTCTCTAATCAAAGAAGATGGTAATTACTCTATACAGCACAAACATAACCAAAGTGATAGTCATGACTAATGACCAACAGACCAAGTGCTCGCTCTATCTAACTTCCAGAATCACTGTCCCCTTCTCTAATCAAAGAAGATGGTAATTACTCTATACAGCACAAACATAACCAAGCGCACAGTCACCTAAAAATTATTACTGTTTGAAATGAACTAATAGGATCTTAAAAGGTTCCAATTGATAGCCTAAAGGAAACCCTAGCAAATCAATAGTGCAATTATTTAAGATTAATGTTGCCTTTTGTGTAATAGGGAATATGTCAAATTGATCAAGTAGAGTAAGTTGCTCACTGAAGAAAAACAAAGCCACATGTCATATATTAGAATTTAATAACTCCATTAGGACCATTTGGAAATACTAGAAACCACAAAACACCTAATTCTGAGGGAATCTACGTACCATTTTCTGCCGATTAATATAGTACTCCTGTCGCATAACCTTTAGGTCATAATCTCCTAAAAGTACACAACAAAGAGAGATCATTAAGATACCTTTCTTTTAAAAAATTTCTGATTTATGTTCTCAAACACATACCCTGCAAAATGTATGTGTCTTGCAGCTGAGCCAGATCTGAGCAAAGGCGTGGAATAACCTGAAAAAAAAGGAGATGAGGGATGAAGTGAAGTCAGAACTTAAAAAAAGAAACAAGCACAAAATAAGTAGATTTAACCATTCAATCTATGAATCATACTAAATAATAGCAGTTGGATTACTTAATTCAACACTATAGTGCATTATAGATCAGAATATATGGAAGAGTAGCAACTTTTAGAGACATCATATGCAATGCAGCATGAGCTTTTTTGTATTAGTTCCAAAAAGTTGTGCGACAAAGCCTGGTTAAAATCTCATAAGATGTGTTAGCATCTCAACAACTCAGAAGAATAGTAGGTCATTTTATCCATATCAATTTCACCCTTCTTAAATTCCAAGTTAGTCATAAGAGACCATTCATACAGAAGTTGAGTGGAATGATGTATTCCTAGTGAAGCCAACACATCGAATGTATAACATCTCGAATATGATACTCACGTATAAAATAAAATGACTATGTCAACTGTTCTAACAACCATGAAATAAAGGAAAACAGAAGTAACTTTTCCAAAAATCAGGGCACTCAAATGATTATTAAAAAATTCAGAATGCAAATTTTAGCATCTAATTTTATTTCGCAGGATGATGAAGCTTAAGAGAAACCACTATACGACTAGAAAAAACAATACCTCAGCTAAGAACTTCTGCTCTTTGTGGGAGAGATTGGAAAGCTCCCCAGCCAATTCCGAATGCTTTTTCCTGCAGAGTTAATATATGAGGCACCAAAGGTTATGCAGATACAAGTCATCACTGGCTTCAGTCTTGCAACATGTTTATGCAATGAATAAATGCTTAATTCAACTTGGAAAAGCAGTAGATCAAGTAAACTTCAACACATTCTCTTACCTCTATAAAAATGGATAACGTCAAAAATACAGAATGCATAAGACTGGCATGTTTCTTATACTGTAAGATGGATAGTATTTCAAGTGTAAGGCAATTTAGGTGGGTTATCATTTAATAACAAATCTGCATTCAGATATCTTTCTATTATCCTCATAAAAACAGATCATCAACTGGCATATCAGTTTCCTCTCATCTTCTCACAAGAGGTTGCGACTCAAGCGGTCATTGCTTCTGAAGCAACCAACGACATTGATTAGGCAAGGAGGGGAAATATCAGTGCTCGAATGCTCGAAAGTTTTGATTGACTAATTCCTTTGCTAGGGATGTTGCAGCAATGGTGGAAGGAGGTGGTGACAATAATAACAGCAAGGAGGCATCTGTTGAGGGATTGCAACGCACAGAAAAAGTAGCATGTGCAATGGCTACTGGGCCTGTTCCATTGTTCTCAGAGAAGACTAAAAGGACAACCTGTAGCAGGTTGCCTATGCTAGCTGCAGCATGCGAGTTGAGCAATTGTGGCTGCTGCAAAAGAGTTATAGGTGGCACCTGCAGAGGAAGTCTTCGTCGAAGCAAAAGTCAAAGATAGCTCCTCGATTGACAAAGGTTGAGAAGATCGAGAACAAGGATACACCTACAAGGAAGCTTCAGCTTTTGTGAAAAAGGTAATGGTGGGAAACAGGATGGCAAAAGGCAGTATCTAATCTCCTACAAAGGGTTGACATTTGCATAGTGGAGAAGAATCTAATCAGGCTTTGAGATCAACCGAAGGGGTCATTACTTCCAATCTAATGAAGGGAGGCGAAAGGGACGACACAAGAAAAACAAATTGCATCAAATGCAGGAAAATCAAGGTGGAATAGATTAGGGAAACTCGTACCAAGACCGAATCAAGAATTTGACTTTGACAACACTTGATATAGGACGAACAAATCATACTACCAAAACTCAACTCTCAACGAATGAAGGGGGAAACTTGTATTATTAAAGTAAAGATGAAAGATTTATACGGGATCCTAACCCTCTATTTATAAATCCAGAATATGAGCCATTTTTTACACATTATGACTGGATCATTAAACCCCCAAATGAAATATAAACGACTTTCTTTTAATAACTCAAATAACAGAATTTAGAAAAAATGCCATGATGAATTAAAAAAATAAAGCCTAACTATGTAGATTCCTAAAGTTTTTCAGTATGTATTCAAGTAGCAATTTCAAGCTTATCAGCACCCCAACTTGGCATCCCTCTAACAAATGACAATGAAATAGATATTTTACTGAATTTTGTGGTGCTATAAAAGAGCAATATTACAAATAAAAAAATTTAACTCTTATAAATTTCATAATGATTCAGAAATATGGTTCATCCAAATGTCAATAGTACCATGACAGTGATGGAGTTGTGAATGTGATGTAGAACAGAATAGATCTGTAATCCCCATCCTGGTTTACCTGAGTCGACCATCTCAAATAGTTGGGTACCTCAAGAGGCAATTCAACAACGAGAGTGGAAAAGATTTGGAAAAGAGTGACGGACTTAGTAAAAGGGCAGTCCGATACACAAAGCTCCCGTTAATGTAGATCTCGGGGAAGGGCCAAATCACATTGTATCTATTGTACACAATCTTGCCCTGCATTGCAGGAGGCTATTTCCGCAATTCGAACCTATGATCATAAGGCCATACGACTACAACTTTACCATTGCATTAAAGCTCTCCTTTAGTGATGGAATAAGTAGAAATAGAACTAAAATAAAATTATACTTCAAATTATTAGAAATAACATAAAATCAACTTTAAAAAGTGTCAGCTTATTTTATTGAATCAGTTTTATTTTGCCTTGGATAATAATATTTTTGGCTTAGAATTGAAAATGAAGGAAATAAACACTGCATGGAAAAAAATACAACAGCAGATATTATTACATGAAGGGAATAGATGAAAACAGTACCTAAGGAAATTTATATCTCGACGAATGTGGGCCTCATCAGAAGATATCTGAGACTTGAGCATTGAAAGAATAGCCTGTTGCTTAGCATTCTCAACTTGGGCTTCCACCCACTGTCTCTCACTCGTAGCAAATCTATTGGGAAAGTAGAAAACATGCCATATGACCTAGGTGTCGTCAGAATGAAGAGAGAAGGCAAAAGAAAACAAATGCACCAGCACCACTTGTAGCATAAATCTCTAGTCAACTAAACATAGTTTGGATCATAAGCATCAATCCTCATGAAATCTTCATTTGTACTAGTTGCCAGGTTTGCATATAAAAGTAGTACTAGTAAAGAAAAACAATAAGATAAACTACACCTGCAATTCAAGCCAAAATAAATGAGAAAGTGAAAAAAAAATTATGTAAAGTTATTCCATCAAACATATTGAGCGAAATGATTAGATGATAAGAAGGGAATTTATCATACATGATCCATTAGCAAACAGAAAGGTTTAAAATATTTATTAGGCCCAAGAGAATGTTACAGTGCATAGATGTCATAAAAAGCAGATCAAGAAAAAGTAGAGGCTACACCCAACTGAAGTCCAGAATAAAGGACAGGCCAACTAAGTGAAAATGACCTTTCGCTTTATTCATACCCATCATAGTCATCTAAAGTAATCTAATCACAACTATGTGATTTCAGTTAATGGATCTTATTCCCTCATTAAATGCTATGCTTTATCACTGATCACTAGATCATCTTATATTACACTGGAAGTGACACATAGATACCAGTTAAATTCTGTATATGTTGATGCTTAACGCCTTAAACCACCACCAGAATGATTTGTAAAGTCCTGACTCCTGAGTCCTCATCATCTAAACAGATCTTTTTGGACAGAGTGTACAACATATGAAATGAGTGTTAATTTCTATTTGTATGCAATTTTTCTAGCTAAAACAAAGGAAAAGCAAAATACTTAAGCACATACACAATAGCCCAGTAGCAGATCTAAGACTAAGATCCAAGTGATCTCAAACCAATCTCTAAAACAGACTTTCTCATAAAAGATGATGAATAAACTGTGAGTCCCAACTAGTGGGTGTCGGCTACACAAGATCTTATCCCACTACTGAACTCAGGTTGTATCACCACTGAACTTTTTTACAGAAGAATCAGAACATAAATATGTTCCAAGAAATAATAGAAAAGGAGCATCCTTGCAACAAAAAGAAAATTTTCTAACTGTTAAAGAAAAAAAATTTAATTAAAAATCATCAGCAGAAGAAAATTGTAGAATAATCTTTTATGCAACGGCAATACAATGTAGTACATAATGTACAGTTTTCTATAGCACCAACTATGGAAGACATATGATTACTAAATAAGTAAAAGTTCACATATTTTATCTGTGTGTCTTCCGTCTTAAGATATCATCTGTCAGGAGACAGCTAACAGTTCTTTTCTATGCTAAGATGACAACTGCTGGGGAGAATTCATTAGACAAATAACAAATGACAAACGATATTCTAACGTGTGTATTGAATACATTGGTATAATATACACATATAATATACATCTATATAGATATATAAATATAAAGACACCTACATTGAACGAAGCCTTTGGAGCTCAGCTACACGATTATGATGATGATGAGGTTTCTGATTATCTCCTGGAAATTCATAAAGAGGAAAAAATTATGAATTGTTAGCAACACATAGAAAGCCAAAAAAACTAGCATGGAATATATGCCAAAGATTGACATTGGTGTTATAATTACAAGAACTAATCAATCGAAGTGAAAAAACTGCAAATGACAAATTAGTGCATGTTAATAGAATGATATGAACTATTGACAACCTATGCTGTCTAGAAACTTGGAGACGAGAAACGGGAAATGCGGAAACGGAAACGAGAAACGGCAATAGTTGAAGTTTCCAAATTTTGGAAACGTCGAAGACCTCATCAAATCGTCACGAAGGGGTGCCACGAAGGGGCAGCGGCGCTGATGGACGCCGGCGGGGTGTCCGCGCTGGCAGATTTGCTGAGGAGGGAGCCACTGGAAGGGGCGGACAAGGAGCACTGCATGGCAGCGCTATAGTTTATGAGCCAGAGGGGCTTGCGTTTCCGGGGCCTGGCGAAGGCGGCAGGGCGAAGGGGTGCCACGAAGGGGCACGAAGGGGCAGCGGCGCTGATGGACGCCGGCGGGGTGTTCGCGCTGGCGGATTTGCTGAGGAGGGAGCCACTGGAAGGGGCGGACAAGGAGCTTGGCGAACAAGGAGCAGAGGGGCTTGCGTTTCCGAGGCCTGGCGAAGGCGGCAGGGGCGGAATTCAGCGTTTCCACGGATGGAAACGTTTCCCAGCGTTTCGGAAACGGGGACGTCAGCGTTGTCGCCGTTTCCAGACAGCGGAGTTGACAACCATGCTGATACCAAATGCAGTGTCGTGTATCGGATTAGTGCAAAGTCAACTGGTATGTGGATAGTTACCAAATCTAAAGATATAACAATCTTTATTTCTCGAAAGGCATTCCAGTCCTCAAAAGTAAACATGGCCTCAAATCTTTTTCCTAGGATGACTTTAAAAAAAAAGTGAGTTGTGAATCTAGTGGCTACCATGTAGAATTTCTCTGTCAACAAATATTCTCATTAATTTATGAACTTAATAATGAAATTAGATATGCTCAATGGTTAATTCCCAACTTAAAGTGTGTCTCCATATTAGCAAACAAGACAAATGCTTTTCCAAGTTGTGTTAATCATATAAATATAGAATTCTCTTTTGGGTGATAAGTTGATAAAATGGAGAACTTGCAAGCTGCAACAAAAATCTATACAGCAAACATCCAGAAATTTAATTTCTACAATTCCACCACAATAAACATACATGTTGTATAGTCACTTGATTTCTTATATAGAAAAAGAAAACTATAATTATAAGGGAAGATGGTGAGAATACTCTTAAGTTAAATCAAGAATGTACCTTGGATCAAGCAATTTGTTAGGTCATCAAGACTCACCCATGAACACTTAGATTTACCCTCCTCAGCAACAAGCCGCAGTGGACCCTAACCAAACAAATTAGTTGTCAACAATAGGAGCAGAATAACATTATCCAAAAACCATATTCCATCAGAAAGTAATTTATCCACTTTTTTACAGTAATCAACCATCAGTTTCAGTTTGAATTCATCTTAACAGATATTCTACTGACAATGTGTTCAGCACTTGAAAAATGAGTGAGTGGTTACACAAAAAGTCTGAATGAACAAAGCCAAAAATCAGATACAGATGAAATTACTTTGAAACTTAGGTAATATGCACGGAAACTGCATGCACCCAAGAATTATAAGATCATGCAATCTAATAGATCCATAGCAGCATACTGTTGGTCATATTATTTACTCCTTACCTCTGGATATATCTAATTTACCCTTTGTTTCTCCTGCTTTTCACACATTTTACAAGAGGCAGCAATTTCATCAATTCTACTATGCCAAAAAGTGCATTAGTTCACTTAGAACAGTACAGAATTATAATCCAAAACATAGATGCACAGAGTAATTTTCTTATCATGTAATGGCTTAGATCTGAATTTCTTTATGCAAAATCACCAGGTGAGTCAACCTTTACATTGGTAGGACTAGATATATCATGACAACGGAGGCAATAATCATCTTGGATGCTTCTATTCCTATAAGAAACATAACTGATGTCTATACCATTCCTGTTAAAGTTAAGAAGTTATGCATCAACTTACCACAAAATAGTTTTTCTACTTACCCCAGGAGTTTTACAGTATCAAAAATCATGATTGCCTCAGTTTATATAGCATATATCATAAATGTGAGTTTTACTTTCTAGTATCGATAGAACCTTCTTTGAAGAACTCTGATAACTAGAACACTACATCAGCTATCATGTAGAGAGAATATGTTGGGTGAACCTTAATTTAACTAGAGCCATGTTCCTATTTAACTTTTTCTCACCAAAGGCACTTTCTGTTTCTATTTAAACACACTCTGAAAATTTGTTGTTCCAAGATTACTAATCTGCTGCGTGAATGGTCAAATTAATCTAGTTAGAACATGTGGCGAATATTCAGAAAGCAAGAACTTGGTAAACTTCAACTTTCAATTAGTTCAAGTTAACTAAAAGAATGGATCTCCTACTGTAACTTAACCAGGGAAACTGCAACAAGTGACCAGAACTCAAGATGAGAAAATTACCTTCCGAAACTGTTTTGAAAACCACTGATTTAACTCTCTTGTACATGCTAAATCTTCAACCAAAAAAGGATGGAAGTCAGAATAAGCTAAGTAGATCCCGCTCTCTGCATATTACAAAGCAGTAGTTGTAGATGGTGTCAATAATCATTTATTCTGTAAACATAGATACTCTACAAGATCTGGTCATGCATTAGCCATTTTATGCAGGAGCTACTGATGCAAAGATAACAAAGAGACATCAGTTTTTGTGATTCATTTTTTGATGTGATGACCAATCTAATGACTCAAAGAGACACTTACCATCCCCTGAATGATAGTGAGCCAGCTCCTGAGCAGTTGAGGCCATTTTTCCTAGAACAGAATTCATCTAAAAGCAACAGCGTGAGTAGATGTAAGCAAGTGAATATCAATATGAGAAAGTAGATCAAAGCAAGTTAGGCAATAAAATTTGTCTCAAACACCGATTTTTTTCTCAAACTTGAGACAAGTCAAGTTTGATTCTATTCATCAGGCAAGCTAGAATTTACAACGATTGTCAATTCAGTGTCAATGTCTCTAGTGAGTATGGTAGAGCAAATCGAGGAACAGGCGATGTTAGTCCCTCACAACAAGAAGAAGACTATGATGTGGATCTCTAACGGATCTCAAAGAGGCTTGGCAGTGCAGTGGAGTGGCTCTCAACAGCTGTGAATCAGACAAAGGCTGAGAGATGTTAGAGATGGAGCAGGAGAGGCCGTCACCAGAGTAATGAACTACAGAAAAAGAGGTAAGAGAAGTGATCTATGAACACGCAGAAGTCATCTTGAGAGCAGTGGCAAGCTGCAAAGCAGCTGGAGGATCACCTTACTGCTGACGACTGTGCATTTGGTGGACACAAAATCAGTGACGGGGGAACACAAGGGATTGGGAAATCAAAGGCTCAATTTGGGGAAAACTGTTATATCCAATTGATGGAATTATACACTACAGTATTGACAAATTATAGAAATATTTATAGATAGGAATTTGATCAAGTCACTTCATTTAGTTGCTCTTGTAAACCAATTTTCTCTTCTTATTCTTTGTTCCTATCTATTGGCTAGACTTAGTTTTGAAAACCAATTTTACCTTTGTTATCAGTTAAGACCCCAAACACATGCAATTTGGATATTAAAAATCAATTGTATCCTTTGATATGAGATTTAGTGAATATATTTGCAATTTGTTCCTGAATGATACATAATAGAGCTGATGCAGCACGGACAAATTTGTGCTGCCAAATGACAAACTCCAAATGAATGAAGAGGACAAATTTTATAAACTAGAGATAAAGATGATTGGTTATCCAAAACTCTAACAAATCCAAACAATTTTTTACTGAATTGGTAAAATCTTATTAAAACACATAGAAAAACTCTAATGACTAATTAAAAACCCTAACTACATCATTCTCCCTTGTCAAGAAGAACAAGATGTGATGTTGAGTCTTGTGACGTCTCACATAAGAGTGAAGCATGCACTCATGGTTGCATCTACTGAAGATAGTTCTAGTGTCTCTTGTTAAATCTCAGTAAGTAAGATGTGCACTATTTGTTGTAGCTCCTATGTCTCAGTGCCTAGGAGTCCTTTTTGAGTTTCCAATGGATTAAGTACCTTTTAGTCTTTCATGGGGTACCACTATCTACGTATCAATGACTCAATAATGTCAATCGATTATAACAAGGAAAAGAGTTAGGGCCCAAATGGTGGGAATATCACCTGTGAGCAAATCAACAAGACAAAAAAGGGCTCAAATGACCCTCAATAAGATATTAAATTCTCTATATTGAAAATTAGAGTAATGTTTAATTCAGGTGGCATATCAACAATATAAGCACTAGGAATTATTTTTCTCATAATACAAAAAGGACTAGCGGATTGAACATGAAATTTTTTGTGGGTGGTTTAGGAAAACAGTCAGGACAAATGTGGATAAGAACATAGTATCCTACATTGTATTTCATTTGTCTTTGGTGTGTATCTACGTGAATTTAACTTAATGCAATGCAAATTTTCTCATAATATCAGCACGTATCTCTCAAAAAATGCTCAGAATAGTTATCAGCTAACTCAGAAGAGTGGAAATAGGTAGGTACGGGAAGAGTATCTTTTTATTTCAATTGGTTAGCAACTATGGTAGCTAAGATAGACCCTCGATTGGTGGGTATCACCAAAATTACATTGCCACGAACATCACAATGACATTTTCCCATACTAAGATTGCATTGATATATTGAACGACCAGAATAACATATTTCAATTGTGCTGATTATTACAGTTAGGAAACCATGAATGGTACCAAATATCTCAGTGCATGCAAACATAGATGACTCCCTTCCTAAGCATAATAACAAAGTCTTGTTGTAGATGTAAAGTTTTGCCCAAATAGAACAAGCACGTGTCAGCAAGAATAACAATATTAATTCCAACTAACAAACTAAACCTAATAACACTATGTGTCCTTCTAAGAGACAATGTTATGAATGTATCATCATATAGGATAGCTGAAGAGCAAAGCAGAATACATGAGTGGTGAAAAAAGTGTGCAAGAAAAAAAAAAATAGGTGTAGGGAAAAAAATGTGCAAGAAGGAAAAATAACATATCATATAGTGTACCTCTAAGTTCCTTGCTGAAAACTTCTCATCTAAAGTAATAAGTTGTGTGTTAACAGATGAAGTTGCTGATACTCTAGCCCTTCGACCCTGGATAAGAGCTGAAGCTTGGCTAGCTAGTATATCAAACATTGACTGTTGACATTCGAGCTGCTTTTGCAATTCTACTACTTCTGCTTTGAAAGCAAGTTTTGCCTCCCTGAAAGGGAAGTATCATGTCAGAAGCGAGGAGTTGGTGACTTGGAAGTCAAGGTGCAACTGCCAATTTATTAATAAAATTAATAACAATAACATTAGACATTTAACATGAGTGTTGAACAAAGGATGATGGAGATCTGCAATATAAATTCAAATTGACAGCAATGAACTACCACTGCTTTAGCAAAATGTACATCATCTGTTATTTCCATCCACAATACACACACAAAAAGTACTTCCAAGTAATGTATTCAGTTTCACAAGTAACTAACAACTTCATTTGGCTTGAAAATAGTCCTAAGATCACAACAATTTTAGCATCTAGGACTTCAATAGACTATCATGATATAAACTGAAATATATATAGGCACAACAAACACATCATACATGTAGTCACAAGAAGAAAGACTTGCATCTACCTGATATCTATTAGCCTTTCTTCAGCTCCAAATACTGCTTCCTGGTTATCTTTCTTACTTGAAAAGGCTGAAATGCTGTCAAAAGCAGAGTCCAAATCCTCCCCCTAGATACAAGAAATATGATCTGAGGTTGTTATATGGTTAAATATAGATCACACCTAAGCAATACCTCAACGAAAAAACAAAAACAATAATCAAATTACAACTGATTCATTTTAATGTTGTTTTCTAAATCATCAAAAGTTAGTGCTTTTCATTGTTGTTTCACTTCAATGCCATCTCAAGTTGCGAGAATGTTAAGGTCTAACATTTTGAATAACCAAGTTCAAGATGCAAAAAAACGACTTGAGGCTTCATACGGAATTTGTTTTAGCAAAGTTATTATCAAACTTCAACAAATCTCATGTCTATAGCAATTATCTCCAAACTAAAAAAGTATCTGTGTGTGTATCAAAACTAAAAAAGTTCTATTGAGTAATATAACCATAAGAATGAGTAAAAAGTACCTCCAACAGCTTCCCTTCATGAAGAAACTGTTCATATCTGCAATTAAGATGATAACCAAAATTTTAAAAATCCTAACCTTTGAGATTAAATCCTAAAGAAGGTTCTATTTTATAATTGAGAAAGTGATGTCCTAAACCAGAAAGTAGGATTCGCTTCTAGGAGATTTCTTGTTAACCAGATCAGTTCAATAAGTGTCAAGTCAAACGACATAGCCTTTTCAACATATTCGCCTTAAGCTATGCCACAGAATAACACTTGGTGTCAGAATTTATAACCTCCTATACAGCCTGAGATTCATCCCAATTGTTAGAATATAGTGACACCCAATGACTACTTCTAGGTGCAACGGTCATTTAGGCTAGTTTTGGCCATTTGAATAACTTATCTGGCTGTGCCACCTTACCCATATGCAGCAGTATATTTGACTTGCTGCCTCTGTACTAAATGAGACAAGATGGAAAACTATCTTCGAACTTCAAGTTGGAATTTTATATTGCTCTTTTCTATTCCGAGCATAGCGGTGGAGGTCAAAAAATTTCGTATTTTCTAGTGTTGAAATTGCTAGGATAAGAGGGAGTAAGCGACCTCCCCAATGAAACAAGGTACGGTTTGGCAATCATATAATAGGCAATTACTGGAGACTTTTCTCCCAAAGACGTAACATTTTTGCCAAGATAGCATCATTTTCGTGCTTCACTGTCCTAAGCCACAACAACGACCTAATTTTGTTCAACCGCTACGAGATCTCTAAATAGGTACGACCATACAGCACAGAGGTAAGATAAATACTGTGAGAGTTCCGGGAGGGATAGAACATTGGAAGGGCGAAGGCTGGAGCAGATCCAGTCCAGAACCGGACGTGCTTCCTCGTACTGGAAGGGCCACTCGAAACTGTCCGGATCGAGCGCGTCCTGGCCATCGAAGCCCAGCTCCCCCAGCACGGCGCACAGCCGGCTTCCGCTCATCGCCCGTCGCCGGAACCCACGTCGCCGGTTAGAGGATGGGGGAAGGCTGAAGCAAATTCGCCCCGAGATCGCCGCGACGTGGAAAGAAAATCAAAAAAGGCGCTGGTTTTTGCCTGCCGGCTCGATTTTGCTCTCGATCTGATGGCGATCGGTAAACCGTCGCCGTCGGATCACATTTGATCGGCTTCGATCGTAGCCGTTATTTAAAAATTATTGTACTATTTCCAAACCAATAACCTTATTTTTTCTAAAATAATTAAAATTTAAAATAGAATATATATATATATTATTATTTGGTATCGAAATATTTTTATTATTCCTTTTTATTTTTATTTTATTTGTTAAAATTTATTAATAGTTATAGTTATATTTTTTATATATATTTATACATTTAAAAAACGAACCATATTTTAATCGAAATATAGTTAGATCATTCCTTGTAAATTTACTAAATTACCCCTTTACAATAGACAACATACTAACTCTCTTTATAAAGAATGGACCTTCAAATTGTAAAGACAGTGTCTCTCAAACAAGGTTACATGCTCCGTTTAGGTTGACTAAACAAAATGCTTTTAGTTGACCTTTGAGATAAGTCAAACTTTTAGGTCAACTAAAACTTATGATCAAAGAGGGACTTGACAACTTTAGTGTCTTATTTTAAAGCCTCAAGAGATTGATACGAGAGAGACTATCCGAATCCTCTATATGTAAATATCGAAAATGCTCTTTAAGTAACAATTTTATCTAAAGGCTCTTAGATTTCGAAAGCACGATAAGCTCGAAAACCATCTTCGAGTTTTAAATCTAACTCTAACTTCACACGAGTCATCCAAACTTTATCTCGATTCAAAGAACTTATTCTCGAATAAGACCTCCTTGTTTGGACTACTTATCCATGAATTTACTCTTCGATATTAAATCATTTAAGTATAATTTACTAATAAAGTCAAAATGTATTTTTAATAATATTTAAAGAGAATGAATCAAATACAACAATTTTATATATTATATTTATAAATTGAGTTTATTTATTATTTGATGGGATATGAAAAAAAAATCTCACTGATTTGAACACACAAATTTTAATTTACGTACAATTAATTTTGTAAAATCAAAATAGACCCTTTAATCTTATTATTAGTCTTGTTAGTTAATTACATTTACACCGAGAAATTTTACAATTATACCTGCACAGTTGAAGATATTTCTCAAAAATCTTCGAGGTGTTAAATGCAAAGCCGATGCCTTCGATATCTGTATAGTTTTGTAGCTGTTTTGAGTATAATTTCCCCCTTTTACTGCGGTCTCTTCGGCCTCTCCGTGTCCCCAATCTCGCTGGCCTTCGGTTCCTCTCGCTCGCCCCTCGCGCTCTCCCTCGAAGGCGGGCGGCGACAAGGCTTTTCCCTCTCGTGCTAGCCTTCTCCGGCCGCTTCCTCCGCGCCTCGACACTGCTTCTCCAGGTAGCCGATTTAGATCTGCTTCCCTTTTGTAGCTTGTGGCGGTTTCTTTCGATGTTCCCTGGATGGGCTTGTTTCGATGACGATTCTGGAATCGGCGAAACCTCCTGCTCGATTCCAACCTTGGCTCCGACCGATGCCATTACTGCAGCTGGGGATGACGGTTTCCGATTGTGGGCGATTGTTTGATTTGGGTTTGGAGGTTTATGGTTATGGAGAACGAGTGATAGGCTGTTGTTTCAATTGACTCCACGGGCTAAGATTCTTTCTTCGTTCCCACGTCGATTCTGCTTTTGCCTTTGATCTGGTAGTTTGGTCTTCAATGCTTGTCTCAATCGATTCTGGTCTTCCGCGAATATCACGCATGGTTCCTGACTACCCGAAAGTAGAGTGCGAGAGAGGTTGTATTATAGTTGAATTGAATGGGAGGTCGAGGTTTTCGTTCTTATGGCCTTTTTTTTGTGTGGATAAATTTTGTGATTTTCTCACGAATTTCCACCGTTTCTAAAATTTGACAGTCGCTTGTTGGGGGATTTTTTCTATTCATGTTTCCTTTTCTTCTCGTCTTTTCTCAATCAAACGATTTACTTATCGCAGAATAAGCTAAATTTAAACAACGTGTTTTTTAATACCTTCTACTCTTGCCTTTTATCTTTCTGCCTCTGTGTATAACTTTTTGATAATTTTTGTTTGCAGTAAAAGAAGCGCAGAACGAAATTTAGTTGGCAATGGCTGGAAATATAACAGAGGATCTAGGGATGAATCTTAGGCTCGCTGTTTCAGATGGGATGTTGAGCGAGCAGCGTTGCCTATCTGGGGATTCAATCTCGGAGTGGCGATCTTCTGAACAAGTAGAAAATGGAATAACTTCCACTTCACCTTCTTACTGGGATACTGATGATGATGATGATGACTGTGGTGCATCTTGTTAACCTCCTCAATTTGCTGTTTTGTCCCAAGTTCCTTAGTTGTCACCTGACCAAATTAGCATTGTTTTTTTTTTTTCTAATAACTGGAAGTACATGTTTATAGATTAATGTAGATTGGTTTCTTTAGAAATGAGTGTGCTTGTTGACTGACACAAACCTCATGTGCCAAAAATTTTTATGCTTGCATAAAGATTTTGACTCTTATGAAGTTGTGGATGAATTTAGCTAGTCATTTGGCATTATTAGACTTCAATTGTTACTTAGCTTCTAAACAAAGAATACCTTTGTGCTTAGAAATTTTGATTGTTAACATGCTAAATAAGGAAGGAGGATTCAGCTCTTCTTTTGATATTGTATTCATAGACTTGATTTGCATGCAGGCCTTCCATAGCTTAGCTAATTTTTTGATATGATCTCTTATATTCTTCTTTAGAGTCTCATTAATGATTCTTTATGGTCCTAATTGGTCTTGCTGCATTGGTAGGTGATATAATTATGCACTGAAGATTTACCGATTGATTAATTTTTATCAATCTTCTAGTTGAATAAAATGGTGTATTTGGATTACTTTCTTTGTCAAGAAACTTACTTTTATGTTGTTCATTAGCTTGATGCCATGCTTGACCCTTCAAATTATGTTTCTTGTGTCCTACATTGGCTCTATCTTTATTGTGTTTGAACTTCTTTGTCATCTCTTTTAGGACAAAAGCCTTCTGATCTCTATGGAAGATTTACATGGAGGATTGAAAATTTCTCGACAATCAATAAAAGAGAATTGAGAAGTGATGTATTTGAAATTGGTGGTTACAAATGGTATATGTTTAGTTTTTATTCTATGCCAATTTTTAATCATTTTTTCACTCATTATTGTCCACTTTATACTTTATTTGACATCCGGTTAGTTGTGTTCTGATATGCTCAAGGTTAAAGAATTGATTTTTTTTTTGTTTCAATAATCAAGCATCTGCCAACTTCCAAGAATATGAGTGTCTTATTCTACCATGAAATTGTGAAGTTTGTGCGATGGATATGGATATTATGTTATTTTTCTAGTATTAGCCTCCAAATATTTGTTCTGAGTTCCTTCCAAATTTGAATGAAATATAGGTTTCTGCCGTCTCAAAAAGTTTTGTTCTGTCAATTTGCTTGTGCTAACTTTAAATTCATTGCACCAAAAAGTTAATATGGAAAAATTTTATTGACCACTGTATGCATGTTCTATAGCAAGTGGTAGGGTATCCTGTAACAATGTAGATCCATATCGAATAATACTGATTCTTAATAAAAATATTTTCCACACAAATTAGTGTTTATAGGTTGAGTTGCTTATGCTAACTTGACATCCTAGATTTGATTGTCACGTGTTAATTTTGTGTGCTTTGTATTTTTTTAATAAAGAAGGTTGGATCGATTATATAACATTTTGGCCTATGCAACACTAGCATAGTGCTTTAGAGATTGGTTCAGTAACCAAACTTCATGCTTTATCACGTGGTCAACTGT
This sequence comes from Curcuma longa, assembly GCF_044706935.1. Classification (NCBI taxonomy): domain Eukaryota; kingdom Viridiplantae; phylum Streptophyta; class Magnoliopsida; order Zingiberales; family Zingiberaceae; genus Curcuma; species Curcuma longa. The sequence continues at coordinate 17,661,318 of NC_133871.1, read as the reverse complement.
GCAATTTCCAACTCTTAAGTGTTTTTTAGAAAAAAAAATTAAATCACATTTTGGGTAGATTAAGTAGATAATACATATCATGTTGGCAGAGACGGATTATAAGAAGAAAACCTATAAAAGAAAAAGGATTTAGTTGCTCAACTGGCCCACAGAAGTGTTAAATGCATAGATTTTTCTAAATATTATTTGTTGTTGTATCTTCTGTCAGTTTGCTTATCACGATGAAGGTGCATTTAATGTGTTGAACTAGGTATTGCCATGGGGATGGAATCCTTTTGCTATTCCTACCTGGAACTGTCTAATTCTAGTACCAGTTTTGAACCTTTCAACAGAGTGCAAGAATCTGTGTTGATAAAATGATGAAGGGAGGGGGATGGCTTGAGACTGGAGCAGAGGTGGTGGAATCCTGGAGGACAGAGCAGAGAGAGAGAGAGAGAGAGAGAGAGAGAGAGAGAGAGAGAGAGAGAGAGAGAGGGAGGGAGGGGGATGGCTTGAGACTGGAGCAGAGGTGGTGCGGTAGGAGTGGTATATCTTTTCGAATAATTCATTACGGAGATTTACTTTTTCTTCATTAATCAAATCTATTGTTGTGGAGATCACTTTCCACTGTGGACCTTTTCCTCCTTTGATTTTTTCCTAGTTTCCAAGTCAATTTGACAGATTCTCATCTCTGAGTTCTCTTCTTTGAAGAGTGGGTTGCTACTTGTGAAGAATGGTTCCCTTCCTTTGCCAAGGTAGAGTCGTCCCACTTTGATATTTCAAGAGGTGGACTAGGCCCCTAACACTAACATTTAGCACCCATTTCGAGCCTTTCTTGACGTTTTCAAACTAATTTCTGAATGAATTATTTTGCAGTTTCAAGGTTTAAATAGTTGCTTTGAGTTGGGGTTTAATCCATGACTGAACTGAGACATGTTGGTCATGCCAATGGTGGTGTCGGTGCCTATGCTCACCATAACACTAACGGTAAAAGATGAGGGAGAGATAGGGAAGGAGGAAGAAGAAGTTGCTCGCCTCTTGCCTCGCTTGTGTCATACTGTGTTTCACTCAGTTGCTGGAGGAGCCACTCGCTATTTGCATCTCTCCTTTTCCATGTCAAGGAACTATTCTGGATGAGCAGAGAAGTAAACGAACTTGTCAAAGAAAACAAATTTTGGTATCTCGCTCTAGTCAGGTGGTGGAACTAGACGTTTCATTCGTGCTGACCAACATGAATCAAATTCTGAAACCATGTGCATCATGGAGTCAGTTATATGAATTTGGATCTTATCGCTTAAACTCCATGTAATCTTTTATCATTGTCTATAACAAAGTTGTGGTTGTCTCAACTATTTGGGGATAGCTACATGAAGCCTAACCCACATTGAACCCTATGCAAGGCTATATAGACAATAATATTCAAATCATTATTTTTCTGTAATGTTGACTAATGTTTTTTTGGCTATATTACTATCAATATGCAAGGCTATTAACTAGTGATATTTTAATTAATTAAATCATTTTTGTTACATTAGCTAGAATTTTCTGCAATTGGTTATCTTGGTCAACTGACACTATCTCCCCTTTCATTTTTTTTGACTTCTTGATAGCCAGTGTCCTCTATGGCACAGTGATGTCAGGGAATGTACTTGTCATCATTAGTAGCTGTGTGAAAATGTTTATTGTGCTGTCCGGATTTTACCATAATGTGCTGCATAAGTAACTTCTTAATGTACTCTCTGTTGAAAAAAATACCTTTCTGTATTTATTTTAATCTTTGATTGAACTTGCAGGTATATTTTGATCTACCCACAGGGTTGTGATGTATGCAATCATCTTTCTTTGTTTCTTTGTGTTGCTAATCATGACAAACTTCTACCAGGTTTTCAACATAATTTTTTGCTGTTCGTATTGGTTTACACCCTATTAAGCTCTAAATATTGGTACCAAACCTATTCCTTTGTACTTCATCATATTGGCAGGGTGGAGCCACTTTGCACAGTTCACAATAGCTGTAGTCAATAAAGATCCAAAGAAATCCAAATACTCTGGTTAGTCAATGTCCGACAATATGAACTTGCAGGTATTCTATTAAGTTTCACTGATCAGCAGCTTATCCTTATAAGAAATTTTGCAGACACATTACACAGATTCTGGAAGAAGGAGCATGATTGGGGTTGGAAGAAGTTTATGGAGTTATCAAAAGTTTTTGATGGTTTTATTGTAACTGACACACTTGTTATCAAAGCCCAAGTCCAAGTCATAAGGTAACTGTTGTGTGACTGCTTCCGCTTAATAGTATCACTATAAACAATATTTGTAACTTGATTGTTCTACTTGACTGGAACTTATTGTTAACAAGAAAGCTTCTCTGTGTCACATTGACTACATTATTATTCAACTAACATAGACCCTGTTTGTGATTTTTTCTTGTTGACAAAAAAGGGAAAAGCAGGTGTTAAAGAAAAGCATATTTGAAACATTGTTGTGTTTACCTATTTTAGATTGCATTGTCTAGATATCCAAGCCAAGAATTTTCAATGTACCTTAAGGATGCATATTTGAGTTATGATACTTTTCCTCGTGACATATCATATGGGGCTATAACTAGTATTAAAAACATAGCACTTCTGAAATTCTTCGAGTTGAATAATTGAACTACAATACTGGTAAAGTTGTTCGAAATATGCGGATATTTGAGTTAATAACTTATTTCCACATTTGTCATTTGAAAATTAGATATTATGTTACAGTTTGTCTTCTTAATTTGGTGTTTTCAAGATTTTCTTCTTCAATCCCCTTAAGGAGAGACCTTGTTCTTTACTAGTTGTGATTCTTCTCTCTCTCCATGGATTGATTAATTTCCTCATTCATCATCTCATTCTCTTTTCTTCTCTACTCTTGTGTGGTGGTGTGCCCTTTGTCTCTCCAAGGTTTTCTTCTCCCTTTCTACCTTTTTTATTGTTTGGGCCTTCTGATCCGCTTGGGATGTTACCTGTGCATCAAACCATAACATCCCTCATTTGTGCTCTTGCTTACCACTACATATGTGATGCAATATTCTCTATGCCATCACCATCAACACTTCCAAACTGGCGTTGACCACTTTAGTCTGCCTCTTCTTGCCTTCATACGCCCATTATTGTTGCTCGTGACATCCAGATGGATCATCTTCATTTTCCATTGCCATGATATCCTTCTTTATCCAACAGACTAAATTCTACTTGTTTTTTATCACCTTTGATCCAGATTCACCATCATCTTTGTTTGGTGTCCTTTATGTGCTCTGGGATGCTGTCCTTAGTGAGATTAAGCAGCTTGATTGCTTCAAAAAAAGTGTGTTAGAATGATAACAAAGAAGAACATGATCTATTCTCGAGTCAGTTTTGGAGAAGCGGGAGCAATGGGCGTTGGAGAAGAAGTATAGGGTAACAGTGCTGGCAAAGAAGTAGGAGCTCCAGATCAAGGAGCATGAGAACTGAAGCTAGTCTTCAGTCTTGACCATATCCCAACAATATGCCAAGAGTATCCTATCAAAGAGAGAAGGATGGATTCTATGCTAACTCTGTGTCTAAGCTTCTGAGATATCAATACTAGAACTCTGAAACATGAAATACCTTGTGACTCCATTACATTACAGTTTGTAATAAAAGGGTAAGAACAGTTAGAAATAATGGGGATAACAACGAATCAAATAAGTCGTCAGGTTTTGAAGAAAAAAAAAAGAAAAGTGCATTAACAAAAATAAAGATAGCAGATTCTATGAAACGAGAGGTCAAATTTTAAAATGAAATTATTTTAGAAAGGGGAAAATAGAGACCATGAAGAAAAAGGAAGACAACTACATTTATAAAAAAGGAGAGCAGATTAAATGGATTTAAAGCCAATATTTTTCTAGCAATACTTCACCTTCCTTTCTCCTGTCCTTCGATTAAAATTGAGGTGCCACTAGGTTCTTTAAGTCACTATCAAGTTTAATATTCTATTCATCTGTTAATATACAATCTGCATGATTTAAGATGCAATAATATATTATCTACCTCGTCCAAAATCTCTATTATCTTAGAGTCAATGTTAGACATTTATTCTCTTTCTTGAAATCTTTTCTCCTTAAGTAAAACTATTGGAAATTCAGTTTTCTTCCTACATTTCTCCTCTCCTGCTTTTATTTCCTCCCCACAAGAGTAGATATTGGAATACTAATCTATCATTTTTTTATCCTTCAACCCTTCACAATTTGTCACTTGATCATTGTAAACTTTCTAATGATATCTTCACTGTGAATCAGAAGTTAAGGAAGAAGATTATATGTACCTCCTTTGAAGATCATCACCAATGTCAGTCCAAAATGTTGCATTGTATAAGTTTCTCAATTGCTATGTTAGTTTTGCATGGCTTATTAGTTTTGTATGTATATTTTTTATTGCAAAGTTTTATATCTTTGTGTAACAAGCTAGACATTTATTAATCTTATGCTCTAGCTTGACGAAGAGTGTTGGAGTCAATAGTAATATGTGGGTAATAGCCCACATGGGATATTTGGTCATTAGGTGTTATGTTAGTGCATGGTGTAATGAATCACTTGGGATCCATGGAAAAACAATTTTATGCCTCTATCTATTACAATGAAGTTCTATTTTCCATGCTTTTTATATGCACAGGAATGAATGCTTGCTGTGATATTTCTCTTGAGAGCAGTGCTTTTACTTGTTTCATCTTATATTGTAAGTTCTCATTATGGTTTCTTTGCTATAGTTGTACATTTTTGTTTAGGTAGTGGTTTTGACTGTATTTTTTTTTTTTTTTTTGCTTTCTTCTTTGTTATTGTAGCTTTACATGAATATGTAATGCTGTTATGCTGATCTTAAATATGATTTTTTTTTCACATCTGAATTTGATTTTTTTAGGGAGAAGTCAGATCAGCCTTTCCGTTGCCTGGATGGTCAGTATAGGAGGGAACTAGTACGTGTGTATTTGTCAAATGTAGAGTTAATATGTCGGCGTTTTCTAGAAGAGAAGATAGGGAAGCTTAATAAGTTCATTGAAGACAAAGTGAGGTGGTCCAGGTGGGTATTCTAGTGATGCTTTTTTTCAATGGTATATGTGAATCATGACCTTCATTTGTATCAATTTTTTGCTGCATCTGATTCTTATGGGTTTTAGTATTATAATATTTTCTTTCCATGGGTGCAATATTGCATTGAATTTTACTTGGATTTTGCAGTTTTAGAGCCTTTTGGCTAGAAATTGATCCAACCAATAGACGGCACATGTCAAGAGACAAGAGAGACGCTATATTGAAAGTAATAGTCAAACATTTTTTCATAGAGAAGGAAGTCACATCTACTTTGGTTATGGATTCCCTGTACAGTGGGTTAAAAGCTCTGGAATTCCAAAGCAAAAACTTAAAAGGGAGATCTAAATCAGTTGAGTTAGAAGAATTACCAGCACCAGTGGTTCATGTTGACAAAGATCTGTTTGTGTTGTCTGATGATATCCTTTTGTTGATTGAAAGAGTGGTCTCTGACATTTTGCCCCTTCAGCCTTTTCCTTCAAAAGATGACAAGTGTTTACAGAACCGTACAAAGGTAAGAAAAGAGCTAATTTGTATCTTACGGTAGATGTGCATTGTTGACATGTTGTTTGGCTATCACAGATGTAACTGTTTGTCCTAGGAAAAGTTTTTGTTTCATATTATGGACATGATTTCCTAGCATACATTTGGAGTCATTGTAGCAGTGGAATCCATTTTCCAGAGATCTAATATCTAAATATTTTAATCAACCAAACTATGCAGGAAGGAAGTTCTGGAGATGAGTTTACTAAGGATTCCATTGACCGTGATGAAAGGCGGCTTATGGAGTTGGGTCGTAGAACTATTGAAGTTTTTGTCTTAGTCCACATATTCAGGTAACAGAATCTTTTTGACATGTTGGTCAGATTTTTTGGGGGAAAAAATATTACTGTGACTTCTTTGCGTCCATTATAAGATGAATTGTGCATTTAAGTGGCAATGGGGATTGGGGACATGCTTTGTCCCTTTCAGATCTAATCCAAGGCAACTTTTGTGATGAACCTTGGTTTCTTTTACTGTTGGCAGCAGTAGAATTGAAGTTTCCTATCAAGAGGCTATTGCTCTAAAGAGGCAAGAGGAGCTAATTCGGGAAGAGGAAGCTGCTGGCTTAGCTGAGAGTGAACTCAAATCAAAGCGTAGTTCTAGTGAAAAGGAAAAGCGCTCAAAGAAGAAACAGGTCCACCAGTATATACTCATTGAACCTTTTCATCTGTCTATAACAAAATATTTTTGTATTCACATCTTGATTAAAATTCAAATAAGGCATATTTTCATATTTATATTTTGGTTAAAACTAACAACAACCAAATCTTATCTTACTAGCTTAAGGGAAAGCGTAATGGTCAGAGCATATATATGAAAAAACCTAGTTGTTACAAATATATTTGAGCTCTAGGCTCTCTTAATGATTTGGTTAACAAATATGCTAACTGACAAAGGAGTATGTTCTCATTAGATTTAACTTTCTATTTGATGAAGTGACAATCTCTTTATGTTTTGTTCTCTCATAAAACACAAGCTATATTTGATTAGCACAATGGAGCTTTGTAGGCTTTGCAGAGACATATTCTAGCTTGGTCATTAAATGTTTGACCTAGATGAACTTGCATGTTGCTAAGGTCATGATGATCCCATATTCTGCCTTTGCACTATTTGTTTCTTACTCTTTTAGGAGATAAGGTCACCTCCTAAGAGAATACAATAGCAGATGTACATTGTCTAACTGTAGGAGAACCTACCCAATCTGCATAAGAGTACCTTTGAAGATGACTTTGATCGTGAATAAGATACCTTTTTTTGGAGCACTTTTTAAGTATCATAAATCTTTGTAGTTGCTATCCAATGGTCATGATGTAAAATTGACTGAGCATACTAAGAAAAAATGAAATATTCAGATATTTGGTCCAATAACTGGGAATAATTTAGAATTGTCCAGGTTCATCCAATGACCCCCTTTGTCATATTATTAATTGACACTAGGATCCATAGGAATATCTAGAGGGTCAGTCCCTAACATGCCAACATTCTAGAGCATTTCAAGTACATACTTGCATCAAAACATTTAGGGTTTAGGTTTAATAAGATATACATATCTTATTTAAACTGATCAACCTTTATACCAAGGAAGTAGTTAAGTTTACCGAAATGTTTAGTCTGAAAGTGTTGGTGGAGATAATCTTTCAATTTCGCAATCTTGATGAAGCCATCGCTAGCGTAACAAGATCATTTATATCGACAATAAGAAGAATATGTCTTCCAAATTGTAAAATGAGGTAGAACACTTAGTGCTTTGTTGTACTCATGGTCGTATCTAGAGGGTAGAACACTTGTCTTCATTTCCTTTTTCTGTGGGTGAAATTAATCTTCCTTTCTTGTATCACCTGTTCTTTACAAACTCCTAATATCAATGTGGTTTTGTTTATTACTCTAGTTTTGTTGGATGTGCTTTACAAAGGATATATATACATCAGTCTCTCTTTCTTTTTCGAGCTTTGATGCCAACTGTGTGGTTTTCTACATCTTAAGTACTGAAGTAGATGCATGTAATATGCTATGCATTATTCTGCTTGTTCTTTTTACAGGCTAAACAGAAGCGCAATAATCGCAAAGAAAAAGAGAAAGGAAAATATGACAGGGGTAATCTTGTACAAGAAGCACTACAACAAGAAACTTTTGATGAAGAAAGGACTTCAGATTCATTCTATTCTGAGCCAGTAGAACATAATATCAAAAAGATTGGTGCACATGAAGATGCATCTGATGTTTCTGACATTGTAGATGTTGCTGCTGAAATGCTTCAACCTGATTTAGATGACCGAGCTGCCAGTCCTATTAATTGGGATATAGACACTTCAGAAATTCATCTTACCACTGAAGCTAGTGGTAATGATGTCCAGAATGGGCACATTGATAATAGGAGCCAATTTATTATTGATGATAGCTCCTCAAGTTGTTCAACTGACTCAGTTCCCTCTGTTTTCATTACCGGATTATATAAAGGAGCCATTTCACCAGTCAATATAACTCAATCATCTCCTAACAGGTAAATTTAGATGTGCTTTTCTTCAGTTTTGATTGTTAAGATATGTAAGTTTTCTAAGGAGTGGTAAACTGTATCTGCAGAGGAAAGAATCATCAGAGTACAGAAATGCACAACGGAATAAGTTCAACCATGGTAGCTGAAACTAGTAATCTTGATGGCCGTTCAAGTCATGCCTCAGCCAGCAAAGTTGACCAACCAGAATCTGCAGTCATTGTCTCATCCTTGAAGAGTGAGACGCAACAACAAGAAATTCAAGTTGAAAAGGTGGATTTTTTTTTCGCTGTGAACTTTACAGTTTTGTTCTGTGTATTAGGGAATGAGTACAAATCCAACCTACCCGACTCCGTATGGAAAACCAAACTGAATTGACTTGAATGTCTTTTTCAAGTTTTGGTTTGGTTTCATATTTTATATATTTTGAAATTGCATTTGGGTTGGATTTTTTTTATCTGAATTTACTTTATATCATTGATACATGCACATATATGATAATACAATTTTATTACACATTGTGTGTGCACATATATGATAATATCAGAAAACCCGAAGAGCATTTCAGGTCACTACACGGAAAGCAACTTACTTGATGTTATCTTGTCATTTTAGCAGGTCCTTTCTCTGCAAAACAAACAAATGGCCAAAGATCAGGTTGATGTGGAGAGACAATCCTCTTCTTCAAATCTTGGTGAAAAGCAAAATAACACTAGTCAGCTGCCAAAGCAGTCACCAACCTTCACCACTGATAGTCTTGTCAGCACTTCCAACAATACACTTCCAAATAGCACATCCCTCGGCGATAACGTTCTTGCTCATTCATCGAGATCTCAACCAATGTCCTCCAGTTCCTTGTCTGAAGCTCAGAAGCAAAATGTACCTGCAAAACATAGTAGTCCTCACCAAGTCAATGCAACATCAAGGCCATCCAGCGCCCCTCTTGCACTAGCACCAAGGTCAACGGCATCTATTTCTCCCACTGTCCAAGTGGTACCTTTACTTTCCCGCTCGGTTAGTGCAGCTGGCCGGTTGGGGACTGATCCATCTCCATCGGCCCCAAGTTATGTTCCTCAATCATATAGGAATGCTACAGTAGGCAGAACAAGTGTAAGGATGACTGGTTCCACTGATGTTGGGACTTCCTTGGGGCAAAGTGCTTCATATTCACACTCACCTTCAGTGCATCTATCATCTCCACTGAAGCTTCCACCTCAAACACCTTTAAGGAAGGACCAATCATCAATTCGGCCTGGATTGACTTTTGGTTGTCTTAACCTGGAAGCAATTTGTAGTCAGCACCTATGTAAGGATGGCAACCAACACGAATCAAGCAGCAGTCAGAGGTATGCTTCATCTCTGACGGATAATAACATGGAGAAGCTCAATGTTTATGGAAAGGAGCAAAATGAGTTAGCTGGGACTGCTTCCAGTAGTTTTCCCTCTCAGGTACATGGGACCATAGCAGAAGAGTTTCCTCACCTTGATATTATCAATGACTTGCTGGACGATGAACAGAATATTGGATCGACCACCAGAGGTCCCCATCATGCCTTCAACCGGCAGTACTCTTTACCTGGTAATCTGTCAATGGTAACTGGCCAGCATGACCAGTTTGAGCAGTACTATGAAGATGGTTTTCTCAGGTCCTATGGTGCTTCCAGTAACCCTCTCCAGGGACTGGGCGACGGACTTCTTCAGCTGCCAGAATTTTCATCATTTCCTAATAGATATGGCCAATTTGATGGATTGATGCGGACTAGTTTGCCTTACAGGAGCACTGATCTATCAATGCTACGATTGGGCGACAGAGATGCAAATGGATATCCTTACCAACTTGGAGACTATTTGACAAGAGGAGGGAATGGATATTATTTGTATCGTCCTGCTAATGGGCGTTAATAGCAAGATTAGGATCGATCATTTCATCATCATATCAATGATTGTTATCAAGGTAATCTTTTCGTTTCAGCTTTGCAGTGAGCTGCACCTTCCCATGTTATCTTTTTCCACTTAAATTAAAGAATTTCGTTCTGAAGTGATTCTTCTATTCCCTCTTTTTTGATTCTGAGTCAGTTTGCCTTTGAATATTTATGAAACATTAATTGCCCGAAAAGCTAAGCCCTTAATGCCAAACCCTCGGCCTCGGGTGCACCAACATTGTGTTTACAAGTAACTCTGTTGTAGATAGAATAGTAGTAACACTTATTGTGCCTAGTTGCTTCCAATCATCATGTTTGAAGCAGTCACTCATTGAAAATAGGTAAGAAGCTATATTTGGATAGCTCCTTCAAATTCATTAACACTATTCTAAACTAAAGGTTTAAATTTCAGGTATTATTATTCGAGAGAAGGGTCCAATCATGATTTGCATGTGTTAAGGATTTTGTGGGAAGTTAGACGAACTTTATTGGAGCAAAATGTTAGTTTTACAAGATCCAAGAACATACAACTTTATATTTATTGCATACAAAGAAATTGCCTAACGCTTGGTGTATAGTTTGCATCCTTCTGTAGAATATGTGGGAGGGGAAGTTACTGGTATCAAGCATCACCAGGTTCCAGTCACATATTCTCCAATTTCATTCTATTTTTCTTCTTCTCTCATTATCTGTCTGATGATCAATTGTTTCTCCTACTCTTTGCCGATCGATTAATTCTCCTGTTGATTTTGTGGATTGTCCATTTTTATCAAGCAAACAGAGGAGAAAAGATTTGTATATTCCCCTCCATCCTGGTAACAATCAGGTCCAAAAGTAGGAAAAAACTTAACCGCAGACCCCTTCGCACAAATCTTGCTCTCAATGGCAGTCCGATTGATCATAGTCATATATTGTCATGATGTGGTTGCGGAACAATTTTTCTCATATAAATATATTTAAATTCCAAAGCTAATGGATATACTTACAGAGGATATATAGAACACTTGAAAAATATGCGTGAAAGTTTGGGTTCTAATGAAGGATGAGGACAATTTGGATAGCAGTATCCATAATAAGGCTTGGTTTTGCTTGGCATTTGAAGATGTACTCGAGGTTGGCACTCAGGGCTTCTCGAGCTGTTTATAGTGCAGTCTTCAGGTTGGCGTGTGGACGCACCTCCTACCGGCGCCTCTATAGGTTCATTGAAGTCATCCCAAACCCTCCTCGTCGCCATGGCTGTGCTAGAGGAATTGCTTTATCTTGCTTGTTTTGCTTTGTGATAGAAGAAATTAGAGCTGCCGTTCATGACTTAATATATAAAATATAGAGTATGGAGGGCCATGGAATTCTTTAATTTATTTTTTGGAGAATTTAATTAATTTTATAAGATTATTTAAGGGAGCAACATGTGAGATTTATAATGGATTCAAACCGGAGTGCAAGTCCATTTGCTCGGACTGACTGATTCACACAAACATTGCCAAAGTGCTAACTGATGTTATGACTTTCCGTGAGTTGGCTATATCACCAATACCAATTACCATGAAGACGCTAGGAGTGGAAATGAGCTAGGTTGAATCATATTTGAATTTGTTTATTTTTTTTAGAGTTTATCTAGATTTATTTATTAAAAATTTTACTTATCTCAAATGGAACTCAAGCTTTTTTTTTTATTTTAACAATCTCAATTAACATTGTAATACATAATATAATTTTGAACCCCAAACCCTAAACATTGAAGCAAAAGGGAAGTGATGGAATTGTTGGCACAAGTCGATCACTCTGAGGAGGTTATTCGAGTCAGACGATCCAATTATGTCGGGCAGTCTCAGTGAGATCAACAAACCATGCCTTTACATTTCCTCCCTCCCTTCCTTTTCTCTTCCACCTAGGGGTGTAAATGAGTCAAATCGAATCGAATAATATAAAAATATTGATATTCAAATTCGAACTCAAAACATATATATGATAGTCGAATTCGATTCGAAGCTCGAAAATATCAATAATTTTTGCTCGAAATTGATTTGAAATATGATTCGAGCTTGAGTTTGATTCGAATTATTCGAACTTTAATTCGAGCAGAATCAAACTTTAATTCAAAATGCCTTAAATTATTCGAGTTCGATTCGAATTATTCGAACATTAATTCGAGTAAAATCAAACGAACCGGCTCGATTCGTTTGCCCACCACCCCAAGCCCCCTCAGCTCCCACTCGCCGCTTGAACTTGAGTTTCACCCTCATTTTACCGCGGCCACACTCAATCTTGCCATCGCTCAATCTTACCCTCCACCATATTTGCCCTCGTCACCTCACTTCAGAGGACAAGATTTTGCACCATATCACATACACAATCACAATGGGAGCAGCCTCTTCTCCCGAAATCTTGATGAGATAAACAAAGGAGATGATTTCCATTCCTCGGCTCACTTCACTCACAGCCAGCACAGCTTAATGTGAGGAACAGGGCAAAAACAAAAGAGCAAAATCTTCACTAAAATTAAATCCTTTAAATTCTGCAAATATTAGCATGAGCTACTGATTCCAATACGATCATGACAAAAAACTACCAGTGCCACGATCTAACATATATAGGTACCTACAAAATTTACATTATACATGTTAAGTCCACTATCACTACAAATCTTAATTGGGCAGTTCGATATGGAGTGAAATTATAAATTATAGGGAGGTTTTGCAAGTTCAAGTAACATTAAGATGAGAACAGCATACCAGATGCTAAACACTGGGGCTGGCTGGTGAGACTAGATCAGATGGAGCTTGCGGCACCGCCCTCTCGGGCAGAGGCTGCTTAGAGTTCTCTCTGGTAGATTTGATCCCTTCTTTGAACTTAGTCACTGGATTCTGGTATTTGGGGGTGGTGTTCAACTTGTTTGTAGCATCCTTGCAAGTGCCCAGACTGTGACGTTGAAGCCGACCACGCTCTCCGCGTCCACTGCCATTTTCTCCTGCCTGTGTGCTTGAATCACCATAACTCTTCCTTCGACCCAGTTTCGGTGATCGAGCACGAGTAGGAGGGACCTTTGTGCGAAGATTCAAAAATATTAGGTATTCACCATTTTGAGCATATATGACACATGAAAAACCTAAAGGTCATAGATGGCATACTGCATCAGATGGAGGACACTACAACTTCAAATAAGATTCCATGAGAATATTTTTGCAAAGAATTCATTATTGAGTTGGAATAAGGTAGCTTTTGGGCGAACATTGGTATACCATGGTGAAGATAATTAATAAGCAATAAATCTCAATCGCTTGGGACCAGAAATTCCTTTTCTTTACAAGTATGTGTTTTCAAGCTTGCTTGAGTAATAACATCTGCTAGTCAAATTTGAGTTCATGGTTATCAAGGAAGGATAGGCTGATCTATCATGCAAACTAATGTGCTGGACTCAGCCCTCTACTAAAACAGTATTGAAAACAGAACAAATATCAGCAATGATATCCGTCAGGAAAAAGGGGAAATCTGTTGAAACTACATATAAAGCATCCAGCTAATGATGTCTTAATTTAATAACACTCTTTTCACTAGTTTTTCAAGTCAAAGCCTCAGCAGAATACCTTTTTAAGTTCGACCTTGGGTGGTGGTGCCTCGCGATAGAAGCTGGGCATTGGTGTTGCTCTGAAAGTCAAATTTTTCCTTAGCTGTCTCAGAGCAACCTCTTGTTCTTCCTAAAACGTCAGGAGTTCAATAAGAAAATAGCAAAAATGTACCTTTGCAGGAAATTTTGTTCAGAAGTGATTAATAAAATATCAAGCGAAGGGTGTATTATTCTTAAATTAGAACTCATATTTAGCAATGTGATCCATATGATTGAGGAAAATGATCACAGGATAACGTGACCAAATAAATACATATAGGAAAAGAAAAGGAAAAGATAAGTATATTTTAATTCTTAACCTTAAAAATAAGACCACCTTCACGTGCAAAAGAATGCATTCTTACAGCTTATCGTGAAGGATCTGAAACAGAAATTGCTACAAGGCTGAGGAGACGGAAGCTGATCTAATATTGCTATCTCAGATGCAGTGTCTAATATCTGTATTGTAGGCTTGTAGGTTTTCCTTATACTTTCCTTATACTAATCTGTATTGCAGACTTGCACTTAGACATCATTCTTCCAAAGTCAAAGAGGATTCAGAAAATCAAGACAGTAGAGAATTCAAGAAATGAAAAATTAATCCATTGCACCATCCAATCAAAATAAGAAATAACACAATACAAGTACCCTAAAAATAAGCAAAAATAACTCATAAGATGCCAGTCATTAACGGTCAAACTGTTAAGAAGTTGCAATTTGCATAGCATTCCAAAGAATATTCTTTAAATAATATCTTTTTCATCTGCACAATAAGCATTACAATCTATCAAATTGTTAATATGATAAGGGGCCATTTCTTCCTAAATAAACCTCATGAAACAACATATCTAAGAAACCATCTCTTCATCTTATACTTTCCCTTTTTGATTAGTAATCCAACTTTCAACCATAGTTGGACATGGCATGGCAGAACATAAGGCCTGGAAACATTTTTAACTATTTCATTTGCAGATTCTTGTCTTGTCAAAACAGTTGTATATGACACTATGTTTGGAAAAAGATTAATTTCTCGAGTAACATCACTCACAAAAACTACAGAACAGAAGAAATCATACCCTAGTTCTGGCTTCACATTGCAGCTTCTCTGCTTCCAGAGCCTGGTTTTTTTCTTCTAACTTTGAATAGAACTAACAAGTAAAGAGCTTATTAAATCTTCCTCAAAAATTCAGGATGCAGCATCAACTCCAAGAACTTGAACTTAAAACAACTGAAATAAGTACCTCCTTGCGCCTCTCTGCCCGTTCATTGGACCTGAAAGTAGGCGCAACTGCCATTGTTGTCCTAGTTTTCATATTTTTAATAGATGGTGCCGTGCTGAGAGTTTCAGGGAAAATAATATTAGAATTTTCTTCTAGCAGCCAAGCTATTTCACAAAATATAATTTGTGGAAAGTATACGAAGAAGCAATGGAGCAAGAGTCCTCTTCATCTGGGTGCATTATGCTATCAGGATGTTGTGGCTTCCTAGATGTGACCTTCGAGTTACCCTGCAAACAAATTGTAGAACTCTAAATCTTGAAAATCCATACATTAGTCTTCCAATTATATAAAATTAAGATTGAAATGAGTTTTTAAAAAAAGGAAATCCATCCTCCAAATATAAACGTTAAATGCACTGGAATTTGCCCTTTTTCTATCAAGTGCCAAAAACAGCATTAAGATAATCATAGATATGATGCTGAAGTTGGTTATGAAGAGGAAAGTCAACAAAATATATTGAATTACACAGAAAGAGACAACTTTACATTCTGAGGTTACTCAAATTAAATGTTATACTGATTGTAGATAGAATAGAAAGCACCTGAGTAGTCTTTCGAATATTTGATGATTGTGATTCCACAATAGGATTTATTTCTTCAGTAATGCCACCTTCAGCAACCAAGGCATGGCTCTCTTGAGAAGTATGTTTTTCCATTGCAAGGGCAACTGGATGTGAAGTGGTTTGATTTGATTGTATAGTTCCATTAATGGAATTTGATGCCACTGACTCCTGATTGCCATACTCCTTTTTTGTTGTCTCCTCATCCATCCTCAAATTTCTAATTTGAGGTAATACATGTGCTTGGACATTAGAAGTATCCTGATTGTTGCCCATGTGTTCATCAGATGGTACATATCCAGAAGGATCGTTTGGACTGTTCCGATAAGTTTTACCATTAGCAAAATTACTTTCCTCATCTATTGGAATTTCTGTCACTTCCTTACCCATTGGGCTACAGAAAATGAACCATCAGACAAGTCATCAATACAAACACTCCAAAAATGATTTTAATTTCCAAAGATAAATAAAAAAGGAAATCATATGATAAAGTACTAATATTCTTAAGAGGATATATGAATTGGGTATGGTAAACATTAACCAGTATATTCTACAAGTCTAGCAGTAGATGGCCAACAAATCTATTTGCATGTGTCTGTTCATTTCTAGTGAAGCATGAAATATAATGGAAATATTACTGTCAGAACATTTTTGTTTTTTGGTTTGCATATCGTCCTCCATTTCCCAAAATCTGGACAAATGTATAAATGCCTGTTCTACATACACGTGTAGCAGAATGAAAGCCACAGAGGATGAGTGGCAGAACTAAATCTTCCATATAATGGAACAGGCAAGCAGATTTTGCAGGATTTCATAACATGGACATAGATAAAAGTATCTGTGAGGGAAAATAACATAAATATGAGGTATTATTTCCTTATCAGAAATTATCCAAAAAACATATGTGCTCAGTCAAGGTGAGAGGAATAAATCTATTTCAAACTCGATAAGGTAATACAGAGAAAACATACTCCATAAAGAACTTTATAAATTGTAATGGAGCCCTCGTTGCATTCAGAAGTTCTTTTGTAAGATTGGACAAAGCGCAACATTGTGATTTCTCATTCAACTACTCTACCTCAGTAGTCGTCGGTGACTTGTTCTTTCTATTTTCAAATATTGTCTCCATCTCCATGGATTTCTTTTTTTAACCAAGCTATAGAAGTTAAAATAGATCCAATATCTACCCAGTTACCACTTGGTTATCATGGAAATCGACTTAACTAATAATTTCATCAAACAAAAACCTTCATATCAGAAACCTTTGACAGACAACTGAAACAATTAATACTTTTGGACAAAAAAAAAACGCAAATGCAAACCATCACAAGGCACACCAAAAGGAAGACATTACCAAGAAACAATAAAACCTGAGTAATTAACCAGAACAAGAAAAACCAACTAGCATACTGATAAGCCTATTACACTTGCATTAGCATCTTATCCAGAGGCTCCTTGCAGAGAGAAATGCAATTAAAGCAATGGGAAAGTGGAGCACAAACAAGACATCATTTTGTTCCGCGTTCGCTATATACGGGATGATCACAAAGCACGTCAGCAAGATTATTTTTTATCCAAAACCCTAATCTACGCCGACCGAAAGGTAGGCAAAACTCAAAATGCAGACAAACTTTAGCGGATATCCCGGACAAATGGGCCAGATCTCAACCACTACCGCCGAACATTCCCTCAGTCAACGAACCCCTAGCGCATTGCATTGCCGACAAGAAGTAGCAGATTGGTAACTAAGAATGCCAGATCCGAACGGAGGAGATCAGCACAGGCGACTTACCAACCGCTTTCCGAGCACCGATTCGAGAGATCTGGAGCTCGTTCCGAAGTGATTTCGCTTAGTTCTTTCGCAACTTCGCTCCGTCTATCCACCGCCCCTCCGCCTCCTTCTCCCTCTTCCTCCTCGGGAACGGCGACAACCTCGGCTCTGCAATTTATCGATGGCTTGGGTCGGAGCTAACGCCGTCAGCTAACGGCGGAACTCGTGCTCTTTCAAGTGAGCCGATTGTTTAATGGCAAAATTTCAAATCACACCTTAAATTTGTGACTTATTATAAATGTAAACTAAAAAGTTGAGGTGAATATTTTGGCGGTGAAGCCCGACGTCGATTTTAAAAATAAAAAAATTAAAGGAGATTTTAAATTTTTATAAGATAAAATAATCGATATTGCAACTTATACAAGTTTATTAAAGAAAAATGACGTATACAATGAAAAGTTGACCATAAGAATGACTTTTTAGAATCTCACGAGCATTTTAGTGATAGATTTGCACTATTTAAGTTGAAAGTTTTACTTCATTAACGAGCTCTTAGAATTTTAAGAGGTTATTATTGGAAAGATTTTTCTTTTTTCACATTCAATCATATTTATGTAAAAGTCTAACAGTTATTTCACCTTGATGAATCTAAAATGAGTAAATCATCTCAACATTAGACAAATTACACATTCTATTGGTCTAATTGAAGATAACTTAGGCAAAAGGAAAGTACCTAGCACCTTCAAAATACATGGATTGCTTGTGCAATTTGGAGAGGGAGCTTGTTGACTGTCGATCATGGAATGTTGCTGGCGATAACATGCAAGCTTCATAAGACTGATGCTGATCGATATGATCGATGGAGAAGGCACGGATTTGTTTGAAATGGATCGACATGAACATAGAGTATGGGCGACGTTCATCCTTCACGACGCCTATAACAAGAGCACATGAACGTGGCTACTCATCATAGACTCGAATGGAAATTTGGCAGGCCTGCTACTTCTTGTTATTGTTGCTTATAGAACTCTCGGCGTCCCAAGAGGCAGTGTCCCATTGCAGGGGAGAGCTTGGTCCTCCGAAGATTTGCTTCTGAAGATGCTCCAGGCTGTCGACCTGATGTACTGAAGCACTGCCCATCATCTTGCCAGAAGCCATGGCACCGTGGACTCCGTCCCTCAATCTACTCCCGATTTCTGGGAGAACGGTGTTAGTTCTCTGGTAATGCGGTGAGACATGGAAGAACTGGCTCAGGTCGTCCTGGGGAGGAGCAGAAGCATCAGAGTTTGCATCGGATGGGCTTCCAGTGAAGGGTAAACTGATATTCGACATGTTGGAGATGATTGGGTACAAGTGACTAACTCCAGTAACCCTCTTCACAGACTCCTCTGCCATTTTGACCTGAATATTGAATGTGTTATCAGTTTGAAGTAGATGGCTCATGCAGAAAAAGAAAAAAAAAACTGATATCTTTCAGGAACTTATCAAAATGTGACAAAGCAAAAAAATATCAATCACTGTTACGTTTAAAGATAATACAAAAACTTGAAGGTTATATATGTGCACATTCAAGGAACAGAGAAAAAACAGACAGAAAAGAAGGATGATTCATACTGTCAGTTATCCACTATATTTCATGCTTAATTCCTCTATCATCAGGATCAAAGTGATTAGTTTTTTTTTTCAGTAAGAAATGACTTGGTCTCTATGAATTTTTCAGCAATTGAAACAGCAGCATAAAGATGTCAAAGAAAGGAGGAAGCTGCCCCTGAGCAATATAATATTTTTATGCCACTGAACAAGCATATTTTCTTTACAATAAGCTTCAATCTTTTGAATTTCAACAGCATTATCATTGATGTGTTTGTCCCAACAATTTGAGGTACATTACATGTATCTTATCTTCCAATGAGCTTTATGCTAACAATATCACTAGTAATATTCAAATTATTTAAATCTATTTTTACTATTTTGACTAGTGTTTTCTTTAATCTTCCTTTGTCTCTTACACCTTCCATTAAGATAGATTCAACTATTGTAACTATAGAATCTATTGGTTGTCTCTTGAACATATATATACCATCTTAACCTACTTTATTGCATTTTATCAGCAATTGAAGCTACACCTAACTGCTTTAGAATATTAATATTTTTATTTTATCAACTAGCAGAGCTACATAAGACTTATTTTATCCTTTCTTGCATTTTAACCTATATTCTAGCTGAGCTATACTTCTATCTTAGCATTCTCATCTCTACTGCATTATTATTATTATTTCACTGAGAATAATAATGCAATCCTAATCATGATCATAAAGTTCCAATGGTAAGATTTGACCACTTAAAAGACCATACAACCACTCTAAAAGGAGAAGCATTCCATAAATTGATCTAAACATGAATTGACCACCCTCTGGGTGGGTCTGAATATTGAAGAAAACAAAGGTCACATGAAATATATGATATATCCAGCTTGTCGACTACCTTCTTTTAAAAAAAAAAAAAAAAAAGAGTTTACCATTCCCCGTGTGATTATGCATGCATAATATACAAGGGCATTGCTCTGATAAAATAAGATTGGCTACAATTTTCTAACAAAATAGGGATTGTTGTAACTATGTAATCACAAGTCACCAGCTTGCACCATGGAAAAACTGCATCACAGATATAGTCAGGGATTTAGGTAAACAAACATGAATGAGTGAACAGCTTACCTTAGCTCTTAGGGTCTCCACATCAGCTTTTAGTACCCTATTGTCAACTGCAGCATCACTATACTTTTGATTAATATCAGTAAGGCGGTTTAAGAGTGATGAATTTTCAATTCTTAACTGGGAGACCTATTAAAGAGTAGGTCAACAATTACCAATTATACCTCCTAAAAATGCAACAAATTGGAAGTTTGGTTGTGGCAATAAAACCTGTGTCTCAAGCTCATTCAAGTGAGCTTGCTTTCTTCTTCTTGAACGCCTTGCTGATTCTCGATTTGAAAGCATTCTAAGTAACCAACAGATAGCATATATAATTACTAGACAAAATAAAAAAAAGTGAAACACTAGGATGTGGACACCTAAAAGAAATTAGCAATGTCACAAAAATTGGCAGTAAAAAATCATAGATAAAAGAAAAACAGAAATAGTTACAGTAGACTACCCAAGTTCATGAATTATATGCATATTTCACTTCTGTTAACATTAACATTCTACAGTACTACTGTCCTGCTTATAAAGTTCTTAGTTCCCATTACTTTATGGTGTCTGAAGCTGATAAGAAGTCTAGAATGATCCATATTTTAGTAGTAAATATTTTTGAAAAATATAACGCACTTAATCCAACCCCTAAGAAACATGTTTTATGTTCCTTTGCATGAAATATCAAATATCTGGCATATAACTTGAAAGAAAGACAAGCTTAAAAATTCAGATGCGTATACTGCCTCAGTTCAACATTTCTATTTAAGATCTCTCAATGACTCTTTACTTTATCTAGAAAAGATATCTTCGTCATAAGCATCATTGGCATTCTCAAACAAAATGTTTGTATTTATAAAAATAAAGAAACACATACAGCATTTGTGTAGTGTTTATCAAGACAACTTACTTCCTGTAGAACATTAGTCTGTCAAAACAATTATTGAACGTGTGGAAACAAAATGGAACCAAGGGTCACTAAAGAGACTAATATGAATACAATAATATATACCTCCTCATGCGCTTTTCATCAGAAGGATCTGCATCTTCGTTGGTTTCTTCTCCCTCGAGTTCTTCATCATCATCAGATGAACTACTGGTAGCAAGCCTCCCATGAGTAATTGAATTTTGCAGATTGGACAGAGCTGGAACTCCACCATGTCCACCACCTGCTATATGTTGCTGCTTATAGACAATTTCCTGACAACCCATGCAAAAGCCAAAAGAAAGAAAGAAGAAGGGGGGAAAGCGGTATGCATGCACCTGAGGATGCAAAATGGCAAGCAAGCCATGTTATCATATCATACTACATGTGAACTCGAGTAAAAAAGGACGTCAAGTCAGTTCATCGGCATATGGCCTCTTTTTTCTGTCTAACAACTGTTTCCTAAGTAAACTTTTGTCTTGATTGAGAAAAACTATAGGAGAGTCTTTTTTTGCTTCTTTCTATACCAACTCTAGTCCTGCAGATTCTATGTAAAGAGATATATAGAACTCTTCACAAATAAATCTTAAGAATTTAATAACCTTGACAGTTGCATTGCTATCATAGACTTTGAAAATGAAAAGGACCCAAGATAAGTCTCTAATTGTTATCCTAAATATGAGGACAACATTCCGTGAAGAAACAAAATGATAGAAAATTGAAACTAAATGTTATAATACAAAAGATAGAAACTCATGCCAGATTAAAACTATTGTTTCTAAATCAAAACTAATTGAGAAATAGGATATCGGGTTCTATTAGTGGAGGGCATCTGCTAGATTTTGGACCAGTTCAAATGGAAAAACTTGTAACCCACAGCTTCTAGTTCCCTGCTGTGTCTAGTTTTAGAAACACTGATTCAACCTGGACATTAATTTCATCTCAGTCAAGCTCCAAATCTAGCCAGAATAGACCAGCTATAGAGTCTAATTTATTTTCTCAACATAAATAAGGTAGAATAGTTAAGCTGCTCCCATAGAGGCCATATAGAGGATAAAAATAGACAAGCATATGAAATAATTAATAATGATCATATCCCATGTTTCTTGCATCAGCTGCAACTCTACTAGAATAGGCCAAAATTTATCAGGTCGGTAATGATCATGTCCCATGTTTCTTGTACCAGCTGCATCTCTGTAGAATATGACCAAAGTTTATCTGGTCAATGGCTTAGTGGTTGTCAAATCAGAAGTAGTTTTCTTCTTTTGAATCACTTATTAGAACTTTGTCCAACCCTTTCCTTGCCTACTGAGTTGCTGAATGTGACACTAGTACAACCAAAACAATTATTGTGAGATGCGCAAAAAACAAAAACTAATAGAATAAACCCAACAAAATTTAAGACAGAATGACTTGGTTTGAATAATTTATACCTACCGATTTTTAGGCACATCAATAATACACAAAGTCTACATAGGCAGCCCAAAAAAGAGAAAAGTCCATGTAGATAAATATGCTCTGCTTCATCAGACTTCAAAACAATTTTGAAAGAGGAAATGAGGCTATAATATGTCTAAAAGGATAGAAAAATTCACGATTGTACCCTTCATGGGTGCCTGAGACCCAAGTGGCAAAGCATCTGAAATTGGAGACATGTCAGCTGCAGAACCAGCATTTTGTGAATTCACAGTAGAACCCTGCAATAAAGTAGTTTGCAAACTAATTCCTCACTTTTGTTTACTCATTCAAGCATATAATAACCCAAACTGTATAAAATAATTGTATCTCTGACATCATTGAACTATAAGAGAATTTATAATTATTACTTTTATTTCGAAAAAATTTCTACTCCTAGAATCCTTTCTTAATTTATATGTTCTTTTTGGTCTATGGATTTGTGCCCCAATGAGTTGACCGAGTTGGGTGTACTATCTGAAAGCTTTAGATTGCATCACTGTGCCACCAACCTCCCAAATAAATAATGCATAACAGCTCTCTATTTGTACAATTATTTAAGACTATAGCCTCTAAGCTACCTGCCCCAACTTAGCCAAGTTGGTTCATTCGTTTCTTCAGAATGTTGTCATCATTTATTTATATTCCTTTCAATCAATCACTCAAGACTGATTTAGTATTGAATCAGATTGAAACGTAGATGAATGCATGGGAAGTCCATCCTACAGATTTAAACACATACAAGGACACTTTTGCAGTTCTCCTTTCTCAAACTTTTGGTGAAAAAGCTAAAGATAACTAAGTGCATAATCTGAGGAGGGCATCGAAAAAAGAAAATATTTCTTTAGAAAAATTTAATTTCTTCCGACCTTAAAAGGTGACTAGCTGCAATAATTCGCCAATAGAAATTGGAGAAGTTTGCAATTAATAGCAATGCTTAAAATACAAGCGGATTAGAAAAGGGAAATAAAACAAGGAAAAAAGAGGGAGCGCATACCCGAGACATGGCAACAACAGCGCAGTACATGTCCAGCTTCTGCTTCAGAAACGCTTGGTAATCGACCGCGCCGACAGCAGCCGGCCTATCGCAGGGAGGCCGGTAAGACGACTCCTTGACTTCCACAACATCTCCATCGGCTCCTCGATCCCCGTTCCCCGCGCCGAAGTTCGACCCCACGACGGAGGCCGAGGCGGCCGCAACGGCGACCCCGCTCCGGTCAGGGTTCGCGACGCCGGCGGGACTTGAGGCAGTGTCCTCCTCGAGGAACTTCTCGAAGAGCCACTCCGAGGAGCTCCGGTTCATGGCGGGCGAAGGGTCCGGGGAGGCGGCCCAGAAAGCGTCGCCGATCTCGTCCGCCGAGAATGCGCTATCATCCATCACCGCTCTCGACCTCGCTCCCGATCTCGATCTCCAGCGCTCGGCGTAGCAAGGAAGCGAATCGAGGCGGTTCCGTGGGAGGCGTCGCCGTCTCGTTCCGCCTTTTTCATGGTGGATGGATGAGCACTGAGGCGGAGGTGAGGTGGAAGGAAGTCGATTCCACGTCAGAATCTACTCGCGCTCAATCCGTTTTTACCCAACAGCTACCAGTGCTTTCCTCTACCTGGGACCACCGTGGGGCCCTTTGGTTTCACCGGAAGAGAAGTGAGAGACAGAGGTGAGTCTTCGTAAAAAATGCAAAATATATTTTTATTTTAAAAAACTAATTATTAATCGATTTTATTATTTAAAATTGAATTATCATGGAAAATTCGTGAACAAATAAATAATTCCATCGTCTTGGAATTGCGTGTGGTTTAGCGAAGCGTGAAGGAGAGGAGACGACGACGGCCATGGCCTTCTTCTCTTACCCTTCGTGCGCCTCCTTAACAGCTCCTCCGCTCTCTGCTACGCCCTCCTTCCTTGCGTCCTCCAGCTCCCTCTTCTTCTCCGGCGGCCGGGGCAGGGCCTCCCTCGCCGTCGCCCTTCGTCCCCGCACCCTACGCCGCCGTCAGACGGGGGGCGGCGCCCTAGGCTGCCGATGCATGTTCGGCCTCGGGGTTCCGGAGCTCGTCGTCATCGCGGGGGTCGCCGCGCTCGTCTTTGGCCCGAAAAAGCTCCCCGAGATCGGGCGGAGCATCGGCAAGACCGTTAAGAGCTTCCAACAGGTCCGCCGTGCGATTTGTTACTGGCTCCCTAAAATTTTGACTGGTTTACCTTCATCATATTTCATATTGATGTAGATTTAATTGTTTGATTATCCTATTTGTTGCAATCTATCACCAAACTAGATCTCCTAGAAGGGATCTTTCCATGGCACATAGATTTACTTTTCTCTTCCTTCTAGATTCATTGGTAGTCTTGGATTAGCGAAGAGTCATCGTCTAGGTATCCACTTTGGCCAACATCCCATGCTCTCACTCTCACAGTTCTGCCTGCCCACCGGAGCACTCAAATTTGCAGTTCTATGCAGAATTGAGTTGATTCCTCAAAAAGATGCCTCGTTGTTATTGAGAATGTGTGTTCTTGATCCATTTGAGGCATCCCACATCCATGGCAGTCTCACTTTTCCTGCTTGGCTGTGTGATCTGATTCCTTCTTGCCTCCAACGACCAAGGAGTTGCAAATCGTTTGAACCATTTTGTTCCTTTGATCACTCTCTGCCCTCGTCTAACCCGCGCATCAAAACTAAAGGAGAGTCATTTCATGGAGTATTAGGTATAGAAAACTTTTGCTGGGAACCAAGTGTTCCAGTATTTATTCAGTGCTGATTGCTACTTCTGTTCTTTGTATTTCAACACTGGCCAACCTTATTGTTGTTTCTCAAGGTTATCACTTGGGCCTGGCCATGCATCCTGCCCTAAGTCCTGCTCTAAAGTTCATATCTCTTAGAAGATGTAAGATTCATCTCCCTGCTTGTGCTGCATCATTAGGTTCCTAGCTTTAACCCAAAACTTACTCTGTTCTTTTCAAGTCGATCACAACCCTTGTATAATCTGTTACACTGGATCAAAACTTGTCCTGCAAACTCTCAATATATAGCTAAATGAAAAAATGACTATCTTGACTTATTTGATTCATTATATATAGCTTGATAGCACATCAGGTCACTCTTGTGCTTCTTTTTTTTCTTAAATATTTTGAGGATTTAGGTACCTAAGATTTTGTTAAAGGCAGAAGTTTTCATATCTTCAATCTAAGTGCTACCTCCCCCTTGTCTTCAATTGTTCAGGCTGCAAAAGAATTCGAAACTGAATTGAAGAAGGATCCTGAAGACTCTGAAATCTCGAAATCTGCAAGTGACGAAGATGAGAGAAAAGAACTCGAGACATCAGGCTCGAAAGACGGTCGATGATTGCTGTTACTTAATTCGGTTTTGATGTTCTCTAGTGCAACAGAAATGAGACTCGAGTTATGTCATGGAAATATTTTTTTTTCCCGTAATTTTTTGAGTATTGGACTAAAGAGAGAATAAGAGCAAGTCGGCCATGAGCTTTCCACCTGTGCATTAAACGCACAAAGTTATTTGCTATAACAAATTTTATTAAAAACTATTTCACATTAACATTTTATGTGAACCAAATAGACACTTGATCTCAATCAATTCATAATAGAAATAAAATTGGGACATTTTCACAGGTTCAGTTCTTTCTCAAAGGCTTGCGTGAAAGGGTGCACATAAGATTGTTGTTGGAGAAAGATATACTACAACTAATAGATATTATAGCAAAGCTCTTCGCCATGCTTCTTCAAGGTACAACACAAGTGCAAATCTCCATTAAGATAGATTGAATTGTCATCCCCAACATGAAAGTAAAAAAAAATTACTACAACACAAGAATGAGAAGCCATGGGGTTGCTTCATTCTATCAGGGCCATTTCAATTGTGACAACAATTACCACGGGTCTGAAGAAATGACATGAAAAAGCAGTGAAACAATATTCGTTTTAAGCCAGTTGAAGTAGTTTATTGAAGTATAATAGTTATTGCTCATGGCAAAGATTTGGATCTCAAGGCCAAGTTTTATCAGACTTTGATGCTTCAAAAAAGTTCATGATAAAGCTGCAACTGAATTCAGCAGGCATCTAGATCCCTGCACGGAGGTGGCTTGCATTCCCCAAGTAAGGTAATGTTTCCTCCTTCTGGTCCACTCCTAGTTCGGTTGGGATTTTGCGTTCCGACCTGCACAAAACCATAATGCACAATCAAGGAAGACAGTGAGTGAAAATTCACTGTCACTGAGCACTTACCGGAGGTTTTTCACCCCTTCTCAACATCTCAACGATCTCAACAACTCGTTTTGGTGTAACATCCTCCTGGAGTAAAATTAAAGAATTACAATTTATCTGACGATTCACACAACGCAAATCACCAAATCATCCTATAATAACATATTGCGAACAAGATAGATGTCTTACAATTGACCTCAAATCTTGATTGTTTTACACAAAATAACATCATTGAGATTCTAGTCTTGGATGTAAATAAAGATCTTGATTGAAGAAAAGAGTACCATTAAAAACATAAAAAAGAATTGACAGATCTGGAGAATGTTAGCATTTTGCATGTTTTTTAATATTTTTGGTTCAGTAATATATATCAATCAACTTTTAGAAGATTGTAATATAATCAAGCTGATCTTACTCAAAATTGCAATGAATTATATCTATAATGTAGTAGCTACAAGATGAAGTAAAAAAAATGAAGTCAAAGAAAAGAAGTGATATATAGCCCCATTCATCAATGAAATAAAATTTGAACATTGTTGTAAATTGTATCTTAGGAGACTAGAGAAAACTGACATAGTAATTGTATGTGTATCCTTCCGAGCCAGTGCTGTAGTCAGCTACGGTGATCATAGGTGCATTGACACAACAACCCTGTTGTGATGGACAAATGCCATTAGCAATGGAATATTAAATCTGAAAACTATAAAATATAGCACCTCAGGTCAATCTTCGATTGCCAGAAGAAATTAAATACAACAGCATTTGGTAACACTAACCATACACTCCATTTCACCAACTGAAAACATTCCATCCTTTGTCACTTCTGTGAATATGAATTATATTTTGTTCAAAACCATGAACAGTAATTCTTTAGATTGATGGAAATGGTCTTCAAATACTCACCATTGCGCTTTACCCCCAAGTGCTTTAGCAAAGCCTCTTCAATTTCTCGAGATCCACGTATCATACAAGGTGTTGTTCCACAAACCAAGAGGTGATACTTACCAACCTGAACACCAGTAGTTAAATAGTTGCAAGAAGCAAAAGAGGCACAGATGTGCACAGAAATAGATGATGAAATGGATAGCATGGAACAGAATAAAAGATTTGAAGAAACTAGCAGGTTCATACCTTTGTCCGATTGAACATTGAATAGAATGTAGCAACTTCATAGACACGTATGGGAGCAACTTCTATAATCTTTGCCACCTAAAATAGAAAAAGTTGAAAGTAGATGAAAAAAACATGGCGTGATACTCATGAATAATAAAAATTAAAAAAATACAAAGAGTTCTTTTCAACCGTTGGCAATAAATGGATAAACCATACGAGCAAGAAATAATTTGAAGAATATGTAATTGACCACCTTTGATCAAAATTAAAATATTAGTAATCATTTTCTCAAGTTGTTAAAATAATCATTGTACAAAGGTTATCCAAATAATCATTACAAGCATACATATTCTCCAAACAGGGACGGAACCACGGGGGGAGGGGGGGAGTGAGACTAGTGCAAGAGGTGTAGGGGTATAGAAATGGAGGGGGCGAATGGGAGGCAACCACATTGCCACCCCCTCAACGCAAACACACATCTTTCGCCCCCCAATATGAAATTCCTAGCTCCATCCCTGCCTTCAAAGATAAGATTGTCCATTTTAGTAGGAAATTTAAATCTTAGGTTCTTGCACAGCATTGATTCTGTTTGGTCAACCCTTCCAGATTAACATAATATTTATGATATATGCATGTATCATGTGTGGATATATAGGTTAATATGTTAATTGCTATGATTTTTTATTGTTATGTTCACTAATTAACTTAAACCTTAAACTGCAATTTTCATTGTTATTCTCAATAAAAAAATATTGCTTGATAACTCTTTTTTGGTTAATTTTTTTATCAATATATATTTATTTTTCAATTTACAGTTTTAAACTGAACCAAAGTAAATTTTTTATTTTTGTTTCAATATGAAATATTTCAGTTTGATTTAATTTTTCTCTCCAATCAGATAAACCAAGTCATGCCCACCCATAGATGTAGTTCTTGGTTCAAGAATGTGCCTAAAATTTACTCCCTTTGTCAATCTTGACGAACAAAAAACTGGTGTTTCCCTTTATTTCCCAAAGCTTAGTCCTCAATCTCCAAAAAGATGAAAAATAAGAAAGCAACTGATTACTTGTAGGACCATAAAACCATCAATCAGAAC
This sequence comes from Curcuma longa, assembly GCF_044706935.1. Lineage (NCBI taxonomy): Eukaryota > Viridiplantae > Streptophyta > Magnoliopsida > Zingiberales > Zingiberaceae > Curcuma > Curcuma longa. The sequence goes on along the minus strand of NC_133871.1, from coordinate 17,632,609 downwards.
TTCACTGGTATAAGACTGCTTTAGGAACCAGTATGCAGGTGAGTTTGAGAAAGCTTTGCCAAAGTGCTTTAAGGCTTCGAAGAATTTTGAGGTTAAACTAAGGTGTTTGGTAAGGATATGATCTTTTTTTTTTCTCCAATGCACAACCTACTCAAATCCATTTTACAATATAGGTGAGAAGCACCAGTACAGCCCCTTCCCCAAAGTTAATTCTTAGTTTGCTACTAAAATCAATACAGTAGTTTAATAAAAATGATAATAAATATTTGCATACACATATCACACATAAAATAACTGTTTACTATACTTATAAACAATAATATTAAAAATGCAGGATATTGGATCATAACCTTATTAGCATCGAATTAAAATTTTCAATTGAAAAATATTCGTGTATTAATAAAGAATATAGAATTTTACCAATAATTAACACTTTAAATAATTCAATTAATTATACAGCAATAATTTTACAACCCAAAATAAAGAATGACACTTTTAGCTACTAAGTCTCATCATACATCATGAAACTGTCTATGTCCTAGCTTTAGTTTGATATTTTAAGAGAAATGAAATAAATAGTCCTGTAATGATAGGGGCAAGAGGAAAAACAGTGTCAATCAGTTATATACACACACACCAATGTAAATTATAAGGCAGAGAAACTCCAATTTGGTCTTTTAAGAGAAGTGAAAGATATAGACCTGTAACAATAAGGCAAGAGAAAAAAACCCAACCATTGTGCCTCATGTACACACACACACACACACACACATTCAGAATCATAAAAAAATGGCAACAATCAGTCAATATGTATTGCAGACGAACACCAAAGTAAATTATAAGGCATAAAAACTCTAATTTGATCTTTTAAGATGAGTGAAAACATAGTCCTATAACAATAGAGAAAAAATAACCATTGTGCTTCATGAACTGAAGGGAATGTGTGTGTATTCAGATTCATAAAAAAAATAGCAACAATCAGTCAATGAAAAGTGTAGACAAAAAACTTGGTATCTATCTGATATTTTTGCATAGTACTCTTATATCAGGATATACAGTTGTTCTTCGTCTAACCCTTAAATGAAAATGAGAAGACAAAGAAAATAAACAAACAATAACAAGAGTAAGCTATTTTATTCCAGCAACCAGAGCATGATGCTATAGAAGACTGCCAGCTTTGCAGTTGATTGATGACTCTTCCAAACAAAAAATAATAAGACTGAAAACAATAGGAAAATTCAGGAATATAGAGATGGAGAATTAGTAAGCTATGAGACTTAAATTACTAAGCAAACCTTGCCTTAGTGGTCAACATCTGAGTTCAAATTCTTGATATCGCTCAATCAATTCAGTTGTTGTGGGAACACAACAATATTACTCAAAATAAAAGAAAAAGCAGTAGCTAGAAGGGAACTTTGACAGCATGATAATTTCAAAGTTCTTAGAAGTACCAAGACTCAACCAGTTATAAGGTACCTAGCGGCTATGATCGGGAAGAGGTTAAGACTTCAGGTCCTCAGCGAAAGAAGAATTTCAAGTTCAGTTGTCTAAATTCACAGTCTTCAATTTCATATTTATAGTCGTATAGGTTACATTCTTTCTGTGATAGCCCACTTTCCCATTAGACAGCATGCCATCATTAGGTTAAACCTTGTGAATGAACAATGATAGTAGATAAATAACTCTTTGAACAGAGTAAAATTGAGTAGAAGCTAACATACAGCATTCATTGCAGAAACAGGTAGCCATCCACCATGTTGTTGCTGTGCAAGATCCAATAGAGGAATAACAGCAGATTGCTTGTAATTTGAAGGATAATGGGACATTATCTCCTTGACCTAGAGATGCACAGAATAAGAACTATGTTAAAACAAAGAAAATAGTATCCATCTGTCAGAATAAACAAATCTTGTTGGATTAAAAAATTTTGTGATTGTACAGAGTTTGTATGCTAACAACATTTAGGTACATCAGGTCCAATTCTGCCTGCTCAAGATGCCATATATAAGAGCAAAGGATCAACATGCATAGTTACAGAAGCTTCTGTGAGTATTAGTAAGTCTTGTGATTATGATGTACAATACTGGAATTCTTACGGAGTGTATTATCCACTGGGCATTTACTGTTAAACAGAATACCCAAATCAACTCAGAATAGCTAAATCATCCACAAAATTTCTATAAAGAAATTACAACACATAAAACCAAATGACGAGGGAGAACTTAGACACGCATGCCAAGGGGTTGAGACATTGTAGGGCAGAGATAGATCCCTATTGAATCGTCTTTTGAGAAGGACACAATGATGTGATTCACTCCCAAAGCCAACAAGAACTCAACAGGTCCAAGTGTGAAGATCAATACAAAAAAGACTGTCACCAAACAGTTGAACTAAGCACGAAGAGAAGATCAAATATCTATAAGATTAGCATATCCTGATAGAGTCTGAAGTTTGAGAAATAATAAGATGGGCGATGGCTAAAGAGGAAGTTCATCTACAAAAATAATGCTACTTTTATTTTATCCTGCTCCAGAATACTAAATGATTCACAATTTAGCGAAATATTAAGGAACTAAAAGAAGGAAAAAAGAGATTAACTAACAAATCCAAATCACAATAAAAGTATCCAGGCCAACACTGAACAGGAGAAACTTGCAAATAATCAGAATAACATCTTAATCACGCTCGTATCACATTCGGCATTATTCTCAGCGTTTCACGAGACGCAAACAACAATTGGATTCAAAATGCCGTACCCTCTCCATATTCGAGGCACTAAATTCCCATAGTGTGTCGGGCTTGTTATCCGGCGAATCAATGTGCTGAAAAACCAAAAATCAAAATCGAATCTTTAGCAGTTCCAAGCCTAATCCGAGAACCTAGCAAAAAAAAAAAAAAAAAAAAAAAGATCGCAAATTTATGTAATAGATCCCGCGATTTCTAAAGACTCACATAGTTCAGGGCTGTGGAGAAGGATCTTGCGGCAGTAGAAGCGGCCGAAGAAAGCTGGAAGAAATCCAAGACATTAGGGATCCACAAAGAGCTCACGAGACAAAATCGAAGAAGGCAAACCCTACCGGCAGCGACGGACGCAGCACCCGGCGAATCTCCAAGAGGCGCTTGGCCGCCAGACGCGACACCATGACGGGCGATCGGCGCAGAAGGGTTCGCCTAGCGATTCCACAGATCAGAGCGACAGAAGAGAGGGCTCACGTCCTTTCCGCCTACGCTGTTTTTGTTGTCGCAGTCCCAGACTACTAGATATAGCACAGGAGAGATGGGTACAAAACGGGTACGATTAGCTTTACATTCGAAGACAATGTGCCAAAACGGAGGCCAACAAAGGTAACCCACCAATAAATTGCTGGTGCTAACCTGGGTTGCGACAAAAGTGTGTCATGCCACACTATAATTTTAGTTGCCGCAATAAATATATATTTACTTTCATAATTATTTTTTTTCAAAACTAATATTTCTTCAAGTATCAAAATGTTTTTTTTTCTTATTGTTTGTGGTTTCAAAAAAATGTTTAATTAATTAAATAGTTTCTTTCTTCTCTACTTCGTAATTACAGTTTTATGTTTAAAACATAAAAAATATTTTTAAACATAACTAATACAAATTTCAAGTGTGAAGGCTGATGAACTTGGAAATTGAACTCCAAGCAAAAACGAAGAAAAAAAAACTATCTTCTGTTTTCGATGAACACAACTTAATTAATAAATTAATCTCCATTTCTTCTTTGACTTCCAAAAATATATTCAATCCTTTGATTGGAATCACATGATCCAATACTTTACTGTCCGATCGAGATCCTGTGATTGATGCCTCTAGAATATTATTGAAATGGATAATAATCGAATCTTGATGAAATCGAGATAATACTCTTCAATTTAGTCGACCGAAGGCAGCCCATGTGGTCAGGCCCGGCTCAGCCAGCAACATAGGCATGTGGCTGAGGAAGCCAACCCTGGTCATTGATTCATGTATCGATCAATGCATAAAGTAGCACAGGAGATGTTAGGATCTGATCTGCTGGCCTAACACAATAATAATTGCTCAGACTTTCGAAATGTAGAATCAAATTAAACTAAGTTTAGTCAAAAGCTTTCAGAATATGAATTACTTATTCTCTTTAGCAAAAAATAAAATTCACCATCCCAACGACTCCACACGATTGACAAATTACTTATTCTCGGAGCATGGTAAAGGTACAAGATTAATAACTCATGAAGTCTGCACTTGGCTTGTACTAATCTGCCTTCGGTCATAAATAGTCGGGGGAAGGGGGGGGGGGGGGGGGGGGGGGGGGGGAATCAAAGTAAATTTCTTCCTACGGCACATTCATCACTTGAATAGTCTGCAATGTATCGGACGGACAGTGCAATGATCAAATCACCAGGTTGGATCATTCCTCTAGCCTTGAGCAAAGAAAAAGTGCGATTTAGATTGTTCTCCATGTCGACCGATAAACTAAGACGAAATGGTATAAGACCCCACTGAAGATTCAGTCGTCGTCTAACTGATGCTGAAGGTGTAAATGCAAACACTGGACAATCAGGGCGACACCGTGAAAGCAGTGAGGCCATTTCGCCGGTCCTTGTAAAGAGGAAGAGTGCATCAACCCCCAAGTTGTTAGCTGCAAATCACAATAGATGAGATCAACAAAAATTAACTGAAGAACAATCTTGAACACAAAACTCATTAAAAGAGGATAAAATTGATTTGTAAATCAACTGTTTTTGAATAAATATTAGATATCTAAGTTGGATCTTTCCTGCCATAATCTTGTACCAGTTTGAAATTTTAACCTCGCAAGCTAATTTGTACATAAGCTTGTGTAGAAAATAAAAGTGATATTGAATGACCCAAAATTGTCTTGCAAATTAGCTTCCAATATTTTTTGAATAAAAATTAATACTCAAGTCTCTTCCATCATCCGATAGTCATTTTAAAATTTCTCACATTGTAAAAAGAAAGACAGTCTGGTACATGAAGCTTCAGTCAATATAGGATCCTGAAGAAGGATCAGATTACATTAAATTTATTGTACGCAATCTTACCCTACAACTGTAAAAGGTTATTTCCATAATTCGAACCAATAACCACAAGGTTACATGACAACAATTTTACCGTTGCGTTAATGCTCCCCTTCAATTTCTCACATTCTAATCTAACATAAATTTTAAATTTTAGCCCTAAAACTTGATTTTAAAACTACTATGTAGTAACAGATTTTCATGTGTTCTACTGAAACAAACAAAAAAAAAGTCTTAAGGACATGTCCACATTATCTATTTTCCTAGCACCAAAATGTTCCATTTATCCACCTAAGTACCCTTTGTAAAACCCTGGTAGCGTTTTACACTCACTTTCATTCTTCTTAAGATTTTTAATCAAGTATGATATTCACCGAGGAATTATATAATGGAAATCTTGTCTCTTAATTGAATCCAGGGTGAAACATAAGTCAAATGCCAATAAGGTTGTGAACCAAATCAAGGTACAAGACGGTAATTGATAGATGGGCACCCCACTATATAACGCTGAGGCAGTAGACAAGGATCTACACAGTCAATATCAAATAATATATCAACAGAAAAAATAACTAACACATGTATCTAACATAGTGAATTAATTAATTAATTAATTGCATGAATAAATATCCAAGAAATAAAATTAAGATGGCCACTGAAGTCGAGATGAATAGAAATAGGCAAATTGAAAGTGAAAATGTTTACCCATTGTGGCAGCCGAACTACATATATTCTCTGAAACTTTATCACAAAATGAAGATGAAATATCTGGAAGATCAATCCCCTCATGGCGCTTCTCTTCTCTCCACCATCTTTCAATGCGTAGGCTTACACTTCTAAGCACAGTTAATGCCTTATCTGGATACTGGCCCATAGCTGACTCACCTGAGAGCATCAGAGCATCTGCCCTCTGTTTAACTGCCTCTGACACATCAGCAACTTCAGCTCTAGTTGGTGTTGGATACTCGATCATAGATTCCAGAAGCTGAGAAGCTACAATTACAGGTTTGTTAAGCTGTCGGCACAACTTAACAATTTTTTGCTGAGCTGAAGGGACTTCTTCTAGAGGAATTTGAGAACCCATGTCTCCTCTGGCTATCATTGTTCCATCTGATGCACGGATGATCTCTTCTAGATTTTTCAACGAATCAAAACTCTCAATCTTTGCAATCACCGCGATTTCACTGAAATATGCAGTATAAGCTATCACATAAGAATGTATTATTGCTTTATAACAGAGCTATATTCATATCGATTATGCTTCAAGTTAACATTTATCAAAACAATGCACACCTGATACACTCCCAAAATATACTTGGTTTTGCTTCAAGATTGATCTTTCTAGTACAATTCTCTTCCTCACTTAGAGTGCTCATCCTCCATGGTACACAGAGACAAGGAAACTAGATACTAGTGAATATGCACTAATATAAGTGCTATGAAAAATGAACATGTGCCGCTTGTACCATTCTTATGTAAGGTTGAAAAATCAAATAACAGTCAAAAAACACAATGTTACCCAAGACAAGAAAATTCACCCACTACGAAGCCATGCTACATTAGAAAGATAACATTTTAAAGTTCTCATTCACCCTCAACATGAAAATGCTCTAACCACTGGGAGTGGAGTTTTCTATCCATGAAAATTTCCTATCTGGCAATGCGACGGTCCATGCATTGGCACAAATCTGCTAAGCAGATCTACAGATTTGATATTTATCCTCTCTATTATTTTCTTCAAAAAATGAATGGAGACTCATATTTGATACTGCATTAACCTTTCTTTCTTGTTTTCCCAATATTTTTTAGTGCCAGAATCATTAAGCCAACAAGCTAAGAATTCAGTCATGGAAGTCTCGAAAAGTGTTCTCAATGTATATTAATGTAAATCCTCTAACTTGTAAAGTTTCACCAATGTTAAAAATAATGATCATCAAAGGCATCAATCGTTTTAACTTATACTGAACCACCAAAACTTCAATGGGACTTTTTTTTCATAAAGAAAAGAGAGAATTGTGCAATTACAAATATGTACCAGAAATCTAAGTGAGTTGACCCCAAGTAGTTGGAGCAAAAGCGGTTGATGATAATGATGAGGTGTAAGAACTATAGATGAAATTTATGTCACAGAATTTTAATACAAACATGAAGACAAATAAATTGTTTTTGAAATCATAGGACGGGTTGTGTTGACATAAGTGAATTTTAGTTGAGGAATATGGCACAAACAAGCATGCACAAATGCTCTCAATTACATTTGCAAATCCATAATAAGCCATAAGTTCCGAGTCTTGGATCCAAGGGCAAAGCCTAAAATAATATTCTTTTTTGACCACCTATATAGTTTAAAAAGATTAGCTAGTAGCACTTGGTCTATAGAAGAATAAAAAGAAGTACATTTTTGAAAAATTAAAAAACAAAGGATGTAAAGAAAGGGGAAAAGGGCAAAAAAACCTATTTACTTGTCATGACATCTTGCAGCTATATAGCTCTTGAGATGATTTATGACATCTGCAGACTTGACAAAGGAAACTGCAATGAAGTCCACACCCTCAGATATTGCATTGTCAATATCAAGCCAATCCTGCACATATCCATGTCATCAACACAAGGATGCAGAATAGTAATGAATTTTGACAGAGGTAATTCGGTAGTTAATTTTTGTTGCCAGTAATCACCTATCTTTGTATCAGTATTTTCATTTATCTAGATCTGATTACAAAAAAAAATTATCAGCTAAACTCTGAAGATGATTTTGCTTTTCTTGTCCCAGTTATAAGGAAATATTCGCCACAACATTTCATCACTGACCAATTGCATGACATCATTTAAAAATATGATTTACTCTAACACCACTGCAAAGATTATACATGTTTTCATATGCTCATTATCTGACCCAATCTACTGGAATGAACTTACAATCATAAGATTGCTACAGATTAAAATGCTTCAGGTCTTATGCAAAAGAACAACAAACTTAGATGATCCAATGATGATGTTGAAAAGGCAATCTTTTATGTGCTTTTGTAGTCTCAGAAAAGAGAATATCTTCCACCAAGGTTTAATGGTGGTTTTCATGACTGTTTTTGATAATCACTACTCATTTTGCTCATCTAATCAATAAAGGAATTACTTAAGATAATTGTAAGATTCAAATGAACATCAAAATGCAAGCTTGAGAACAAATAGATCAGGTGATGTTTTCCTTTTTAAAAACATAAAGTAAAATTTAATTTGCAATTTCAGAACCCTTTCTCAACCTGTAAGAGCATAATGCATATACTCACAAATGAAGTTTAAGACCCTTTCTAAACTGATAATTGGAGTTAAAAAAATTTCCACAAGTAACCAAATTGAGTGGACACCTACAAGGAGATGCACAAACCTTAGAAGAAATTGTAGGAAGCATTGCATTACGTTCTTGGACCAATCTTCCATTCCTCCGAAAAGTAAGATTAGCACGTGGCAACAACAATCCAGGATCAGTGCACTGGCATTTTACATCTGGACCAATCTTTTCAATCACCTCAAACCTAACCATTCCTCCATCCACGAGAAGTTCATCGCCAACACTAACATCTGCATTAGGAGCAAATAGACATGAGAGACTAAATGATATAATGACCTCCACTTATCAAAAGGGGAAACAAAGAAATTTTGTCTTCAACCTTCAGCAAAGCCATCATAATTCACAGTGATGGTCCTTTCTGGAAGTGGTGCATCAAAAGCTCTTACACTAAATATCCAAATCTCTCCGTCCTGTATCAGATAGAATGTTTACTAGGTTAGTGTCACATGAGTCCAACTTAACCAATTTAGTCCCTATGAATTTTCAACATGGAAAAAATTGGATTAGAAAATCATTTTGATTTTATTCAGATCACTAATTACTTGAGTCCATATAGTTATTTTTTGGATAATAACATTGATGAACTCGCTTACAGTCTGATACTTATTTTGCATTATATACTGCTTGCATATGATTCATGAGAATCAACAAATTGCAAGGAACCTAAGCCTTGGTTTGAAATAAATGTAAGGATGAAATGAGTAACATAGACCTAACAATTCGGCAAAGGATTGAACATAATGACAATGAGGAATAACAAGCGTATAATGAGGAATAACAGGCATATGAAATTGAACTCCCTAAATACGGAAAACATTTACAAAGCTTCACGATGCTCATTTCTTGCATTATCTAAATGCCGGAGTGGAACAAAGGAGAAAATTATGAGCATAAACCTTACCTCGGCCTTTACAGAGGCGGTTCCATCGAGATCACCCATGTGAATCTCACTCCCCTGGTGTCCACCATCACAGCCACGGCGAACCCCTTCCCCTCGTTGAGGCGGCGGACCTTTCGGATGACCTGGCGGTGCCACTCTCGGGTGCCGTGGCACATGTTCACCCTGGCGACGTTCATTCCTCCGACGGCGAGCGCCTCGATCTGGTCGGCGGAGCAGGTGGCGGGGCCAATGGTGCAGACCAGCTTGGTCCGCCTCGTGCTCCGGAAGCCGTTCTCCCTGAGCTCCGCCTCGGTAATGGCGTCGACATCGATGGATGCAGCGCCTCCGTCGGAGGGGACGAGGCCCAGATCGGGAAGGGAGGAGGCGGAGGCGGCGGCGGAGGCGCGAAGGGAGAGGGGGCGAGAGCGGGTGCAGCGGAGGGAGGGGAGTGGGAAAGGGAGTGGGAAAATCGCAGGCTTGGCGGAGGAGATCGTCGGGAGAGAAGGTGAGCGAACGGGAGGCGAGAGGAGGTGGTGGGTTTGCGCCGCCATGTCGATTGCTTGCTCGGCCGACTCGAGGAGCAGAGGCGAAGTACGCGAATAATTTTCCACGCCCGATCTGACGGTCTTTATCATCTCCATCTAAGATCGGACGGTTTGCAAGAGCCTGGCCGTCGACGTGGCTACTGGCTGGTGACGTAGAATGAGTAGGGGTGCAAACGAGTCAAGCCACTCATGAGCTGCTCGTGAGCCGCTCGGTCAAAGCTCAGCTCGAGCTTGATTTTGACTGAGCTCGAGCCGAGCTCGAGCTCCTTTAATACTGGCTCGATGGCTCATCGAGCTTTTTTGAGCCCAACTATATATGTATAATATATTTTTATCTATTCATGTGAATATTGATAAATTTAGGTCATTAAGTAATTAATGATAAGTATTAGGGTAAATTATGTTGGAATGAAGTTTGAGAATAATTATGTTTTGACTTTTGATGTCCATAATTTAACTTTTTTATTAGAAAGATAGATAATTATATTTGATCAATTTTATGGGTGAATTTGATCAAGTTGTTAAAATTACAGTAAAATAAGCTCAAGTTATGATTGGCTCGAGCTCGAGCTCGAGCTCGAAAGCTTGCTTTTAATTCGAGCTTTTCGAGTCGAGCTCGAGCCTTGGATTAAATGATCGAGCCGAGTTCGAGCTCAAATTTACAAGCTCGATCGAGCTCGAGCTCGAGCCGAGCTAGCATAAAACGCGTCGAGCCGAGCTCGAGCCAAGGCTGGCTCGAGCTCGGCTCGACTCGTTTACAGCCCTAAGAATGAGTCAAACCAGAAGCGCTTTGATCGGGTGGGGAGAGTAGGGTGTATTTTCGAATTTAGAAACTATGAGGGTGTAAAATGAAATACATTAACATAATTTAAAATAATAAAATGTTATTTTATAAATAAATAAATAAGAGTGCTGAACTTATTTACTTTATATATTTTATTTTACAAATATATCATCTTAAACCTTAATATCTTGCATAAATATATATGATTCTAATTCACAATATTATATTCAATTTTAAAACAAATTAAATGTATTAATTTGAACCTGAACATTTAATGATAGTGACTAATTTTTAATTATGATGTTTATTTAATTTTTTAAAATAAAATTTATTTATTTTGACATTTGAATGTGTAATATTTTAAAAATAAAACCTAAAAGGAAGGAAAGATAATAAAATTATTTTTTAAAAATAGCATTATTATGGCTTGAAGCACTATTCCCCTTGGCTTATATATAATGATATGTTTATTAACATCTTTTCAATAGTAAGTCTATTATAGATGTGCCATTAATGAATTATACATGATAATTATAAGACAATTTAAATGGAAAAGAAAAGAGAAAAAAAAATCTAAAACAAGAAGCTAATTGTCGACATTTTGAATGAGATTAATCTTTATATTATCTTTTGACTGACAACATCAGCAAATAATAAATCACTGTTCTCAGCATACAACAAACATGAAATTAATTAAGTCATTTAATTTCTTCTCCATCTAGCTGCAAGGATCTGAAGATATTCCATACTAAGATTTTGGATCCAATGCTAATTAATTAGTTTCACTTAGTTAATCATGAAAAACATATAAAAATCAGACTAAATATTGTTAATCAGAATCTTAGGAACCTGATCAGGAAATGAAAAGGAACATATATACTTACATATTAATTTCCAGGCATCTTGTTCTTCACCTTCTTGGGCATGCATGCCAACAAACGAAGGAGTGAGGCTGGCACAGCATGACCTAGCAACGATCAAACCGATCGATCGACAAGTCGATTTATGTTGTGGCGATTCAGAGCTAGATCATGCTGGCAGCTTCACTCGTTCCCCAGGACATTTTTAATCTGCTTGTGGAACTCTTAAGGAAATTAAGAAAAAGGAGATCTAGAGATATAGAGAAACATACATCTAAAGATAGATAGAGAGCTAGAGAGATGGAGTTAATTGTTTGAGGGAACAAGGGGCACATGAGAATCTAGGTCAGCACCAATATATACTGAACATAATTGTAGGGGAAAAAACATGATTCTGATGAAACAAACAAGCACAAGAAAGAAAGGAAAGCATAAGCCTTTTGGATGAGAAACCTTGACCTATTGAAAGAAAGAAAGAAGAATAAAAGGAGGTTAAAATCTTGTTTGGAGAACCTCTCAAAACCTGAACAACAGTTGCATGCACCAGGGTGCAACTTGGCAAACCTGTAGATGAAGAAGACTTCCCAACTAAAGGCACAAAAACACTAAATCACCAAAAGAAAGATAGAAAGAAAGAGAGAGAGAGAGAGAGAGAGAGAAAGGTAAAGCAGTAGGAGGATTATGTGACTCATGCCCCACAAGCAGTAGGGACTTATAGAGGGGGAAGAAAGAATGAAATGGTGGAGTTATGGTTGTTGTTGCAAGATGTACAAGGAATAAAATAGTATATCTTGAGGAAGACAAAGGCAATAGTAAATAAGTAACAAAGAGGGATTTATAGGAGACCAAGTGATGTGCTTATCCTCAAGGATATTTGTCCTATTTGGGATAATGAATGTAGGAGTTTTTATTAAAATGAACCATTCCATGCTCAACATCTGAATCTGGTTTTAGAACACTACTTTAGATTTGCAGTGCTACATGGCTGATTAGGGTTTAGGGTCAGGTTGTACTTATTATAGGGTGGCATGCATTCAGCTGCTGCAAGGCATAGGATTGGAGGAGACAGTGAGATGATTCACACAAAATTTACAGTAATCTTCATGGTTAAATTAGTTGCCCTAAATTCTAACTGTTAAGGTTCTTATGACCATCACTCACTGCTTTAATTTGGATGTCCAAACTCATACTCAGCTAGCCTACATGGTCTAGTGCCAATTCCCCATGCAAAGATGGCCTTGATGGTAAACCCTAGAGCATGTGTTTGCAAAACCCTAGGAGCAAAAGTTGAGCTAGCAAGTTTGTGGTCCATGCATGTGCCCATTCAATTCCATTGAATTAATTGTGTTGTGGAATTGTGGTCCTGTTGTCTTCTCACTCAATATTAATTACTGAGCATTGCTGCTGCAGAAGAGAATAGGGCATTAATTAACATCTCATGTAAACATTGCTAGTCCTCTATGATATATAGCTAGGGAGGTTCTATGTATGTACCCTTGTGGAACAACTAATGTGTCATCTTCCTAGCCAAATGGAATATTGGATCATGGTCATTTGGTCTTAGTTTATGCAATCGATGTCCCGGGTATGACCACTCGCACATGCTCGTTGTGAAACCCTAAATTCGCGCACGGTGGCTTGGGTAATTGTATTAGATGTTCTTGAAATGCACATGTTGATTGGTTGTATTCAACTTGATTGAGAATGTATTTGATTGATAAAATGATCACAACTAGTGTTGATTAGAGAAAAAATACTATCAAACTTAACATGATCACAATTTGAAGCATCAAATTGGGCCTTGAACTCACTTGCATCCCAATCTCTAGGCGTATAGAATCGTTGATGGATCTTCAAAATGCCCAATTAACCAACATACACAAGACCTAAAGACCATCCAAGCTTGGAAACAAAATAACCAAATCATTACTTTCGCCCATTGTGATCGAATGAACAATACGATGGGGGCAGTAGTGTGTGCACTATTTCTAGCTACAAGTGCTTCTTTTGTTAATTAGCGTTTTATTCTCAACAAAACTCTCCATGAATCATATTAAGGTAATTGAGCACTCATCACGCGATAATGATAAATAAATCTTAACTAATTATTGTCAAATGAAATGAAATTGTTTAGAACAAACACATCCAGAAACAAAAACATAAGTACATGCATGTTCTAAAAGAAACATGCATGTATAGACCAAATAGCTAATTGGTTTGCTATAAGTGGTGGATGGTTTCTGTACACATCAAGATTTCACGTGCAGAAGCGAGCGAGCGAGGGAGCAACTGGAGCTCCGGAAGCAGCTTGAAAGATAGAATTATCGTAGCCAAGTTCCCAAGCTCTTAAACAGGGGAGGCCTTTTACTGCTGTCCTTGGGTACCTCTCGAGGTTGAATTACTTGTATCTTTCGCTGCCTTTTCGCTGCATATATCAAGTAAACATGCATGTCACTACTACTCTTCCTTCACCAGACATTATATATATATATATATATCAAATACTCAACTCGCACAGAAATAAATAATTAAATTGAATCCAACGTACATACCGTTTTCAGTTTGTTGGTAGCCTTCGCGAAGCTTGCGCTTTGACGTTTCCAGCTTAGATCGAAGCGATGCGTCCTGATCAAGACATTTGAATTGTTAAAACAAAACAAAAAAATACAATTGATAATTCTTTTTAAACGACTAGCTAGCTATATATAAATTAAGTGAGAAACTTATATTAATGGCTAAACTTACATCTAGAAACATGTTTGGCAATCTGGGAAGCTCTGCAGGTTGAGCAACACTAGCAAGCACAGGAGGTTCAGGTTGAAGCTCTGTGGATGTTCTCTGTGACCTGCCTTGTGGATGTCTTGTGGATGGAGCAATCACAGGATCAGGCTCAGGTTGTTGCTCTGTGAATGTTGGAAGCGATCCTTCCTGGTTGCTAGGCTCAGGTGCAATCACAGGAGGCTCTGGTGGATGCTCTGTCGATGTTCTTTGTGGCTCCGATGGCTTCGTTTGGTCGTGGAGACATCTTTTAAAACGAATCTTGCCATTTTTTGAAACTGACAGTAGCTTCCAGGTTTCTCGCCTCATCGTATCTGTTTGTTCTTCACCAACGGCGACAGCAGCACGCTCTGGTTTCTGTTCCTCAGAGGGAGTCAGTGGCAGGAATAAAGCACCACCGCTTTTGACGGCGTTGCCACGGCCAGAGTCCTCCTCCCTCTCCTCGATAGCTTTGACCTCGATCGCTTTGATGACGTTGACACGGCCGTCATCTTCCTTCTCCTCGATCGATTTGACTTCGATCGCTTTGACGGCGTTGCCACGGCCGTCATCCTCCTTATCTTCTATCGCTTTCACCTCGATTGTTTTGACGGCGGCGTTTCCGCGGCGGCCCTCGTTGGCCTTCGGCACGGCGAAGAGCATCTGTGCAATCTCATCCCGCCGGCTCTTGAACTCGTCCGGGTGATCGGAGGCAGCGACGCGTATGGCTTGTCGGATGACGTGGAAGATGTCCGAGTCGCCGGCCGCCCGGAAGAAGCCCCGCCAGTGGTCGAGAGAAGAAGATGTCGTCATGGAGAACGTCGATCGTCGGAGTCACGGGACTGGTCTAATGCTTTGCCGATGGAGATGAACAAATCGCTCGCTCTCTCACTCAGCAGTCGGCAGTCTCCAGTTTCTTCGGAATAAACGCGAGCAACAGTCGGTCTGTTTATAAAAAATATAACAGAAAATAATAATGATAATAACAAAAAAAAAAGCGCGCATCTTTCGGTCTGTTTATAAAAAATATAACAGAAAATAATAATGATAACAACAAAAAAACGCGCGCAGGTTCGAATAGATTAATAAAAAAATAACAGAAAATAATAATTTTTTTAAAAAAACCCGCGCAGGTGATAGATTTCCGCTGATGGCGCCGACCAATGGTCGAGCCATCTAACAAGTTATCTATTATTATTTTATTTTGTATTTTGAAAAATTACTGTATAGTTTAATAATTTTAAAAGTAAAGTACGAGACTTGAATATTTAAAAAATTAGATGCCTAATAATTCAGTAAATTGTAAAAAAAATAATACCTACAAATTAACTAACGGAAAGTGAAGGAACTTTAAAATTTTGTAAGTGATAACAATGTTTTTCGATCTATCCATTAATGCCACGTTTTTAATTTGTTGACTAATAGAAGTCAAGCTTGTACGAACTGTTGACCAATATTATATTAATAAAAGTCAGACTTGTACCAACTAACCAGTTAATGGCCCCACGCCATAATTAATTAATTAATCAATTTCTTTGTTTTAAATGCATTTATACTCCTATTCAAAAAACAACAAAATTAAAATACAGCTCGTCGTCACTCTAACTTATTGTATTTAATATACAATCTAACAATTGACCCGAGTCAACTTTTAGTGTAACAAAAATAAAATTTACTCACACCATATTTCAATAAAATCATTTATCTATGAATTAAACTAACAAATATAATTTTTCTGTCTTTTTTTTTCTCATTTTGTGCAAATACAGAAATACTAATGACTTGCTTAATGAGTACTAATCAAGTTTGTGATTGGAAAATATTGGCGTTATGTTTGGATTTCAATTAATTATATGTTGTATTCTTCAACTATTCAGATATAATGAACCTATAATTTAAAGCTTAATTACTTTTAGTTACATAGACTGGGACAAGTAAATTTGGGTTTTAAAAGCTTAATTCAAAATTTATTATTATTATTTCCTAATAAGCAAATGGACCATTACTGATGCAGCCAATTAAGATTTTCAAACAAAATTATACATGAAATTATATAAATATTATAAATATTTATATAGATAGCATCTAGTTTAATATAGAGAGCATTAATTATACATGCGAAGCATACACAAACAAAACTATATAAATATTATAATTACGTTTTATATTATTCATATCGATTTCTTGCGATGCTGAAGCAGAAATTTTTTTTGTTCTCACTTTAAATGGGAAAAACGGCCACACCACCCACATTCATGTGTTTAACACGAGTCCCTGAAACGAATTAATGTTAATCATACATGAAATGTACAAGACAACTGAAAGAGTTAAGTATGCATTTTGCATCGAGTTAAAAGGAAAATGGGTTAGGGGGGAAACAAAAGAAGAAGAGGAGAGGATTACAACAACAAGAGGCCGCATCATGAGCTTCAAGACCGATCGATCATCGTTCTTTCTCCCAAGATTTAGGTGCGTTCCAAAGACCTGCTTCGTCCCTGAATCAGAATTCGATAATCATCAAATACTCTATCAACTCCATCACATGCATATCTTGCGATGGTTCTGTCTGTCAGGATAATTTTACTTGGTTTTGATAACGCAGAATGACTTCGATTCATTTTCACCTACCGAATTCGACATCAGTTGTGAGATAATGTTCCGGTGCGAGTTGTTAAATCGAAGAAGAACCACCGAAGCGATATATATATATATATGTTTTTTTTGAGAAACTTCTGTACAAATTTATTGACCTGCATATGCCACCAATGGAGAGACAACGGATGAGCATAGATTTTCTTCTCTATTGAACGATTGAAAAGCAGCATCTTAAAATGAAAAAAAGAAAGAAAGTATATACCGAGTAAAAAACAGAGCAGGCGACGCCGTTCAGAGCAATTTTCTACCTTTCAACATTCTAAAGCATATTCCTGGATCTGCAGGAGACAAGAAACGCAACATAAAGATCGAACCATTTTCAGCTTACATGTGAACTTTGCAAGTTCAATATTCCCTGATCTTACTTGTATGAAGAAATGAGTGAAACGCTGAAAAATCAATACCTCAGTCATATTTTCCTCATGAACGGAATTAGAACTCCTACAATTTGCGAAATGTGCTCCATCGTACCGGAGAATCCTAAGCTTGCCTTCCTGCACTTTGACATAAAAAAGCTTATACAGTAAAGAATGAAAAGAACCAGATCCTAAAGGATTCGACTGAATGAGCTCTCCACCTTGGTTCCATAAACTAGACCTCCTCCAACCAAAGGGTGAAAGCATGCGACATTAACCTCATCTTCTGCACTAGGAAGGACTCTGACAAGCTCCATATCTGAAACTCTATAAACCTGTTTAGGAAGTATACCAAATCAGAATCCGATGAAAGAAGCAAAAAGGAAGCACTTTGCCAATTGTACTAACACACGAGTAGAAAGGTGTCATTCTTGAGCACATTATAGCAATAGAAGGAAAAAAAATCTCAATTAATATAAAAGGTCACATAAATATATACAGGAAACACAAGTACCAGAAATCAATAACATTCCTGGTCTCTCTTTCAGGTTGCGAACAAAAAATAGAAAAATAAACTTCAAATCAAAAGCATGTGCTTCACAGGATTGGTTAGCCATAATGTACAAGCAGCATGCCTGCTATCAAGAATAAAACACAGAATCATCTTATATTCTCTTCCACTAAATAACACCAAAGATAATTTGATGGGAATCATGACTTGTAGTTGTCCTTGATATTTATACTTTGTATGGGTGATCAAAGTATAAAATTGGCAAAACAAACTTAGCGAGATAAGACAATGACAACTAAAGATAGCAAAATAAACGGATAGGTCAAATTATCCTAAACTTCTTTATATTCTTATAGTTGCTATTCTTGAATAAGCTTTGTATTACATATAACATAAGCTTGTGATAGTTATTCAAATTATTATGTGAATTTGGGCTTAAATCGACCATTAGATACTCTCTCTATATGTATACCAGATGCTTGATTTTTATCTATAATACAAAGAATAATACAAACATGTAGAAAAGTAAATTAACAGAATGAAGCAACTAGAAAGAATATGCAATGAAGGTAATAAATAGTACTGCAACAAAATTGTATTTTAAGAAGGAACAAATATGTTAAACAGTTTATCAAATATCTTCTGTTTATCACAATTAACTCATAATATGTTTAACAGAAAAGAATATGGTTTAGCATATGGAACGGGTTTGAATCTCAGAAACAACCTCTTGCAAAGTGGAATAAGGTTCGTACAATAGATCTTCCCTAAGATCCCACATTGGCAAGAGCTTCATGCATCTGACTGCTCTTTTATATAGAAAACCTAATGTCTACTAACATGTTAATATGACTAGATGAGTTTAGGTTCATCTTTCTTGAAATTCTCCAATATTTAATTACAAAGAAAAAGAACCTAATTGAGACACTATAAGCTCTCAGGAGTGTTGCTCTCCTCCATCCTTAGAATTTTGATAACATGACAGCTACTTCCTATGCAAAAATGCAGTGCTGATATACAACCAGGCCAATTTTGAGTTGTGCTCACCACAGAAGGTTTTTGCTAATGTTGACAATTACAAACACAGTAATGGAGGTATTTTGTCAGAAAGGTGAAGCGTGCAAGGGAAGGTAACTTGGTTTAACCCTCCCCATCTGGCCCATCGAGGCCTACAAATGAAAGGAAAACCTAGAACCTGTTTGGAAGGCGGGACTGTGAACAAGCATGGTACCCAATTAGGCTCACCCAACTTATTGCCATTTTTACCATAATATGGGGGAATAGCATTCTTAGACCACTACTCCATATTTCCCATTATGGGCCATGATTTAGGACATCAGCTCCAATGAGCAGCTTCTGTGAGACACTGGGTGTGGTTCATCTATTAAGGCAGTTGTATGTGGGGAAAACAAATTTTATGCATCTGCTCTAAGGGAATGATTACATTATTAAGGACTTAATGTAAAAGACATAAATCAACGTGGGACTAAACTCACTATACCATCAACCCTATTAACCAAATACCTCTACTCCTCACCCGTCAAGCAGGAGGATACATACTATGTCCAGTTTGTTACATAACTACAAAAACTCTCATAAAAAAAAGGATCAGATTTTGCAGACTAAGACATGAACATGAAAACACAATTAAGCAAAACTTTGAAAATAATTAATGGAGAACACATTTGAGAATCCCTTCAACTTTAAATCAGTAGATCAACAAAGAAAAGATATAAGAAGAGGAAATATGAAATAAAACTAGGATAAAGAGAGATCCTAGATACAAATTCTTGATTGGGCTTGACTGTGCAACCAAACCTAGGTGAGTTTTTTTTTTGTGCATTGAGAAGAAAGTGTCATTGTAGACCTTGCATTGGCAAAGGTCCAGTAGCATCTAGGATGTGGGAGGTGTTTGTGCGGACAGCCACTGTTTAGGAGGCATATGACAATGTAGTGAATCCCCAGGTGTCACAACCACAAAGACAATACAACCGTGCTTTATTGCCATCATGGGAGAGGATGATGAGGATGTCAGCATCAGTGTGAGAGAATCAGCCTGCAAGGAGGGCATTACATGGATGAGCCATCAAGAAGAGTCAGAGGAGATCTGTGGGCATCGGGAAGAAGTTTGAATCAATCTATAGGGATTCTCACAGAGCAAGGGCTTACACAAGGTCTTACACCAAGGAGAAGCTTGTACCAAGAAGATGCAAAGTGCATGGCCAATCTGGACGAGGCAAGCATTTGAACAGAAGGATTCACAAATTCAGCAAAGGAAGAAAGAAGAGGGAGAGAAGACGTGGATGAACTAACCAAAACATGAAACTAGTTTGAATTAATAGCCTATGGGTTAGTCCAACAGAATAATAAATGATCAGAAACTAAGTTAAAATTTTAAAAATTAGCAAAGGAATGAGTTAAGCTTTGGGAAAAATGAAGGGATCAACTTATTTTACCTCCAAAATTGTGTAGATAGGTACTGCAGTCTCTCCATCAATTACAATGCTCCTTAGAAGTGAATTATGCCGCCGACCATATGCTAATAGTATGTATTCTGATGTAGGTGAAAACTGCATAAAAACAATTAAAAATATTGATCAGAGATATTAAAAATGTATGTGTGGTTCACAGGGAAACCAATAAATTGCAGAGGTTATCATGTAAACAAACTTGATTAAACATATGGATGCATAAATTCTCAACTAAATGTAATGCTGGCTCCAAGCTACAACCATATTATACTGTTATGACCTGCAACCAATGTAATACTGGCTGACTGCTGCTCAACCCCAAGATGTGAGAAGCTTAAAGTGAATATTCTACTCATTCGTACAATCTGTGAGAATATAGTGTACTTGGGCTTTTTAGATCTCCTATTCCTTCAATTTATAAGTATACTGTGTGCATGCCTTTTTCTGAATCATAATCCTTAAAGATTAAGGGGCATTTCCTATGAGGGGAGGAAATCCAAAAGGAAATAAGATTACAAAAAGATTTCCACAATGACACTATAAGAATCCACCAGCAGGCTAAGTACAGATTGCACGTGACATGTACACTCAGGACTAAAGCATAAGCAATTATCGAAAACCATTTTGATGATTTTGTATCAACATCTACCTCAATATCACAAGATTTAGATCTTTTCCTTCATCCCACAAATAACTTGCACATTGAACTGCTTATATTTTATTCAAAATATCAAAAAAAAAAATTGATTCCTGTACTGACCTGAATGGATGTGAGACAATGGGCAGCCCTGATTGCCCTTGAAGACAAGATCTTTCCAAAACTACAAAGAACAAAATGAACCATGGGATGGTATCAATAACTGAAGAAAATTTACCTTGTATAAATACCAGGCATACAAGTTTCTGAGATTCTTACGCAGCTGCTTCTAGAGAATAGATGCGAAGCTCATACATAATTTGGTGAGCAGGAATTGGATGTCGTGTTGGTGATGTAGCAAGCCCTGTACCACCATGCTGCATCTGCGAGTTGAAACTTGGATCACCTTCCAAATGAGGCACCAAACAGGCAACACAAGCTACCAGAAATCGCCCACATGGAGAAAAGTGGGTGCCCATTTCACTGTCGAAATTAGAAGCATCCAATCATCAACAAACATCTAACTAAAAACATAAATCCGAGGTATTTAACACCCATATACAAACTAGAATAAAAAAATCCCCCAAATGAAGTTAAGCAAAGCACAGAATATCACAATAATTAAAGTCCATCTCCTCATTAATCTTAACACAGAATCTCGTCATTATTAATAGAACTATGACATCAACTTCAACTCAAACATCAATTTTCTAGTCAGGCATGCGCGATAAAAGAAGCTAGACTAAAGAAGCAAGAAGTTCTAGATTTACATTTCATTATGCTTACTCATGCCCCTTAAAGTCAGATAGAAAATTATTTGAGGGAAGGATGCATGTTTAAACAGCAATCAGGTCCAATTTGGAATGGCAAACTCATTTATTGTCAGTATAAATGTAAGAACGATGATAATACTGACATTTTTTAGTTATGAAATATGCCCATTATGCTGCAGCAATATTAGGGATCCACTAATGCCAATGAGGTCTGTGTAGGAGGGACAAGTAAGAAATTGTTTACACAAGTCAGGAAGCAGAATGATTCATTTCAGTTTCAGGTTTGAAAGTGCTTGAGATAGTGAAACAAGGATATAGAATCATCAAAAAGGTGGCAGAGAAGATAGGATGACAACATAGATGTGGCAAGTATAAGGCCTTCAATAAGTAACATCTCATTCTTTCTTTTAATCTCCAATCTAAGTACCATCACCATATCAGATCTCCCTTCTGAATAAACCATACAGCCTAAGTAAACGCACTTGAATGACACATCGCAGTTCATAAACCAAACAGTTAAAACACACAATCCATATTGGTACTACTCTAGTTTAAAAATCTTCATCCTCTGCTAAACTGTCACTTGGTACTTTGTAGATTGAGAAAAGATTTACTGCCACTAAAGAGTACTATGTTTCCCCATAACCACAAATGAGATGGTCCAGACGTCATTAAGAAACGTAAACAAAAGGTAAGCAATTTAACCTGCAAAGGACAGCATTTGGAATAGTTAAACGGCATCTATCAGATTCTAAGGTACTGCATGCGTCTAGAATATCATGGAACCATATTCTCAATTTAACTGTGCAAGGTAATTCAGCTGCTGCAGCCGCAGCTAATGATCTATGAATCTCGGACTCGATACCGTTAGAACCACCATTAGATGCAGTTTCGTCAGTTTGGAAATTAGTTGATAAGGAACCTTCTCCGGAACCTATACCAGCCATCTGGCGAGAACGTGATCGTTGGCGAGAACCTGATCGGCCAGATACCCTAGACTGGCCAACAGCAGTTGCCATTGTCAAAGTAGTTGAATCAATATTCTGTGCATCAGGCAACTCAGATGTTAACAAACCAGAACCGGTTAGATGAAGAGCCATTGAGTTCCCATGCAAAGCACTGTCAACTGGTAACGATGCATGCAAACCAGCATGAGTTTGACCAATCAACCAACCTTGCAGGAAAGGCAACTCCCAGTATGCTGGATCACTGGAAGGAATAACATGATGAAAGTGTCCACTGTCTATATTTCTGACGGTCATCTGTATGTCAGCCCTTCGGAAGGAGCTTGTGGAAACTGAGGCAGGAGGTTCATCTAAACCCAACCTGGACTGCCGTATAGGATTGTGCACGGCCACATTAGACTCAGGTACATTGAATGAAGCATCCATCCTCTCAGCAGCACCAGAGCTCGTTGGGTGCAATCCTAATGTAGTCTGTAGCTCAGTGGTCTCAATTCTTTCTGTGATTGGAGACATCATGGCCTCAGTTCCAGCTAAAAAAGAATCAGCAATTACACCCTCATTCACAGCTGTTGAAGCAGAATCTATATCCATAGGAATTATAGTGTTCTCACTATGGTTTTGGAAATCCGGGCTCTGTCGACCAGTGAGATTAGAAGAAGATTCTAATCTTTGTGCAGCACTTCCCGAGCCACTAGTCCTCCCACTCTGCTCAGGCACATCAGTTACAAGGTTGTAAGAGCAAGTAAAAAGGTGGAAAAGAAACTTCGGTTGCAAATGTAGACATACATTTCTGTCCCTGTTTGCAAAGACAATGGCTGGAGGGGGATAGTGTAAATAACCAGATGATGTTGCAACAGTCAATGGTGAATCAGGAGAATCAAGATCATTAACCTGCAAAAATTATAAAATTAAGAAAGAAGAAATTATAAACATGCAAGAGTTTATAAACGACATTATGCAACCTCAGCTGTTAACAAAAAAGGAGCAGCCTGGGGATGGAAATGAACAGCCCTCAAAGAACGACGGGTCTTTAGCACAATTGTTGGTGAGGATGCCTCTCCTTTTTTCTTGTAGTTCCATATGTAAAGCTAACATGTATTTTAGGATTGTTAAAACATAGATTCAATACCTTCATAAAATATACCAAAATCAAAGAAAGATCAATGATAAATGAAAGGGAAAAAACTCACTTTATGACCTGAAGCAACGGCAAGGAACTCTCCTTGAGCATGGAAAGCAATAGAAGCAATTGGGCGATCTGCAGACAGAAATAATATTCAAACATGTCTATCAATACCTTTATATAAGCTTAAACGATGACACAGCATTAATAGAAATGGATCAAACTAAACAAAAATGATTATTGCACAGCTAGGCATAAATAGGAGTTTGGCAGAATAAATTACAAAAGTCACGTGACCCTATACAGCTAGAAGTTTGTGCATCCCAAAGACGAACTTCATGATCCAAGCTGCCACTGGCAAGTATATCCGAGTACAATGGATGGAACCGAACCTGAAGAAAAAAGTGAAAAAGAAATGAAGGGCAAGACAATGATTGCTCTCCAGAGCCTTATATATTAACAAAAGAAAAAAAAAGCATCTTAAATCGCAGCTGATCAAAAAGTGTTGAAAATATGAAGATGGGCAAATCAAGATCTTGATGTGGGGAGCAGAGGGGTTTAAGAGAACTGTCTCGATTTGTGCAGTAAACCCATTGTAAGTGAAAAAAAAAACAATACATTTGGATAGAAAATAACATGAGAGAATTTGGAAACCACAAAGTTATTATATGGCAATAAATTTACAATGATAGCAAGTCTATAGTGTACACATACCACCCAAGGTGTTCGCCGATGGCCACTTAGCACCTTTATACATTTTCCAGTTTGGCAATCAACTATCTTAACGGTATGGTCGCCACTGCAAGGATTTAGCAAGTCAAGCTATTAACTGAAAATCAAAGTAGAACAAGAGACATCAACTTACTGGGTGGAAGCAAGTATTTTTCCATCAGAACTAAATGCTGCTGCAATGGTGGACCTTGGAGGTGGCACAAGAGGGCAATACTTGGCTGACAAATGATGCAATGACTCTGCCTCTACCCTGAGCATATAATTTGCCACATGAACATTAAGAGCTGAGTTTGACAGATAACGTTGACCATTTCTTCCAATGGCTAAAAACAAAATTATGAATAATTGAATCTTATTGTAGGTTTCAAGACTTATAAGCCAAATACTGCACAGAATGATAATTGAAGATTAATTTACCAAGACATCAAAGCATGTTTAACATCTATGTTACATCTTGGCCCACCGCAATCAGCTCTACAGACTAAACCTTCTCCCCAAAGCCGCTTCCTACTGTTCTTTGCTCGAGGAGAAATCTCTCTCCATGCCAACAGCTGGGAAACATTTTTATGACTGGAGGAGAAAAAATGTATCAATTAGAAGGCCTAGGATTCAAGAAATAAACAAGGGAACAGATAAGAAGTTAATAGATTACATATAATAAAATAGATAAAAGTAAGTTATTACCTGTTAGACTAGTATGCTGTTCTAGAAAGGTAGACTATTATAGAAATCACAAATTCTTTATAACAGATAGCACACCTCAGCCATCCATATCAAATTAATCATAGCTTCACATGGCATGATTAACAATCAATATAAGCAATCATGCAAAGTAGAGATGTAGAAATGACAAACACAACCTGTGATTGCTCTATTATTATATTAGAATACTAGCATGCTTGAGCTAGACTCAGGGTCATATTATTTTTTAGCAATCAGTTAGGTAAAGGTTTGTGGTGGGTTTTGATCTAGTTTAAATTAAGCCAAGTTTGAATTCCGGAGCATAGGATCTCATGAAACTATGGTCTGATCCTATGCTACCTCACCATAAAAATAATAATAATAAACTTACATTCGTTTGAGCATTTAAAAATTTGCCATTCAGGAAAAAAATAGACATTTTTCATAGCACATCAAATGATAATATGATTTATGATATGTTATTTAACATGAGGCAAATTTTGAATTTTTCCTAATAATAGTATATATTGAAAGTTAATAAATAAACATACATACATATATACACATTCTAAATAACAAATATTTTTCTAAAGAAATAGTTTTTAGGATCTTTAGATCTAGCGTGTCATCATCGGATCTCATTCCATGAATCATTTACAATTCATAGGTAGAATCTCGATCTTGATATCCATAGCATCATCATTTATACTCGTTTGAATATTTTGAAGGAGTTAAATGTGGGTGAAGTATTTTGGCTTCAAGAATAATATGTCTAGTTTATATTTACAGGATCGCGTGTGTCCAATTTCAGTTGATAAGACGTTTGACATGCTCCTTAAAGCATCATGTCATATATGTGGTCACAACACAACACTTTTTAAAGAAAGATTTTTTTTGTATGAGGTCTCTCCGCATCTAGTAAGGAGAAACATTATTGGGATTTTCAAAGGGTGGCTCACCTTACAAATCAATAGGTTGTGGCGTAGGAACTAGAATTTTGAATGTAAAATTTCTTGTGTTGGCATTGTGATTTTGTCTTTATAACTTTATTATTTTAGCTGAATTTAATGAATTTATTTAGGCCCCACCCCCACCCCCAAACACACACAAAGCACTTCAGTTCTCATCACTAATCCTCAACGATAAACACATTTCTATGCATTTTTTAAGATTCTTATATTATTCTAATCGTTTAAACATATTGTGTTTTACTCTACACAAAACTTTATTATCTTGAAATTCTATTGCTAATCTCACATATACTCACTCTTGAATATGTTTTATTGTTATGTATGATAGAATTTTGATACTTTAAAGTATGAATGACTTGTATATTATTTTACTTGCTTTTAGAATTATTAATGATACTCCCTCAGGATGAGAGAAGGGTTTATGAAAAAAGTGTTCTGTAAATTGTAAAAAACACCTTTCAGATTCACCACGCAACTATGAGGAAGGAGCCCGATGATCCCTATCAAATGTGAACTTGTAATAGCTTGAGGTCAAGCACTGTGTACATAAATTCTTCACGAAGAAGATTTAATTGAGCTAATTTTTATAGCTGTTTATGAGAAATATAACAATATAGTATTGAGCTAACTTGTCAGATTGCTTGTGGCATTATCAACATTGGATAATTGCTAGGAAGGTAACACTAGGATAGTGAGCTTGAATCTTCAAAAAAAAATTAAGTGAGATCATATTGATAGCTTATAATCAGGAATACTAATGGAACTAGCTAAGTTAAATTTTAGCAAAGAGATATCAATGTACAGGATTGACTCGAATTAAGGAAACTATAGAAATCCTCAAGTTACAATTCTTATTACCTGTAATTATTGTATATGTATGTCTAAGTGCATGCTTTGTCGTCTTATCATGTATTATTCGCAATATGCTTGACACATTAGTAAATCTACTTATGCACAAGTCACCTTCCCCCTCTTATCAACCATATGGATCTCTTACCTTGTATGACTATATTATTCAGATGAAAATTGATTTGGCCAGCTTATATTATTCAAAGTAAAATCAATTTAACCAAGGGAAAGAATGCTCAATACAGTTTTCAAATTCTAAAAAGAGATGTATACACATCTCTAAACAATTTTTAGTAGTTAAAGAGTCTGAATAAACTCTAACGAACAGAAATCACTAGAAGATTAAACCAATAGTTTTGGTTCCTTTTTTTATTTTAACTTCGAATATCTGAAGGCATAGCATATGTAACAATTACAAAGAATAGGATGCTGAACTGCAGGAATAGCTAGGCACAACAACTATCAAACATTTAGAATCACAAAAGGAAATGATAGTAAATTCACAATATTGCCTATAATCAATGAAATATTTCCTTACCTGGACAAAAATAAACAGTCTCGATTGGACTGTGAGGTGGAAGATGAGAAATAAGAATCATCTAGCCGAGATCGAGCCATTTCATCTTTTGACATTCTGTCCTGCTTCAAATAAGTCAACAATGCCGAGTGAAAACCTGAACCTACTAACTGAAATAACAGCTGACGATTAGCACTTAAGATGCGCAAAACCTGAAAATACATAATAAAGTAGAATCAAGTTTTAGCCTCCCACATGAATTATGAAAGAGTTAAAAATGAACAGAGAAACCAGTATCCGATTCTGTTAGGTTAGAGACCTACAAAAATGCATCAAAAACAACGTAGAAGACCGGTTTGATATGGAATTCCACGATATAAACAATTTTCTCCGCAAGTATAGTGAGATCTATAGAGTTAACCATCACCATCGTTCTTACCAGCATCAATAAGACCACGATGTCATCCCCCGAATGAAATTCCTACCCTATCAAGTCCAACATGAAAAAAAAAGGAACAAGAACCGAAAAAAAATGAATTTTTCCATTAGATCTCTCGATAAAATCCTTCCGCAAAGGAAATCCCACCCCAACAATCCCAGGTCTCATCAAGAAAGCAGCGACTCAACCAAACTTCCAAGATGACAAGAACCCAGGACCGGGCAAAGCAAGAGCCACAATTCACCCTAATTACCATGGAACCTAACTATCGAAATCCAGAATTAGATAAATCAGGAGCGATGAAAGGATCTCATTACCAATCAAATAGGAGAAAAGGAGCACCCAAATCCAGCTTGGCGCAGATCCAACAAGCGCCGATGATCCAGGTAGATCTCTTCTCTAACAAATGTGGCAAGAACTCCTGCGGATCGCTGCGAAGAGGACCTAGGGCTCCCAGCCAGGGCACGTACAAACGAAAAGAGATCTCTTTTTACCGGAGAATTCGCGAGGACTAAACTAAATAAACCGAGAGCTAGCGTGATACTTCACAAAGCGCCGACGATTTGGACCTTCCAATCTAGATCGGACGGCAGCGAATGAGTCGGATAGATAGTGTTCTGAGCACCGGGCGAGGACGCGACGCGTGCGCGTAACTCGACCGAACCGGAATCGGCTCGGGTGGTTCGCGACGGCTCCTCGACCGGGAGGTGGACCCAAGGAAGCAAATGTTGACCACACGGCTGCTGTAATCCTAATCCGTGTGCTGGACTTCGTGACTTTGACTATGCCACTGTTTATTGGGATAAAAAAAATGTGATAAAGATATATTTAATTCATATTATATAATTAAATAGGTCGAATCGTTTAATTCGAAATCAAATAAATTAAATTTTTTATCTGATGGAATATTCCATCGAATTTTATTTAAAAGTTAAATAATTAAACTATTAAAATACCAATTAAATCAATAAAAAATTAAAATAATATTAAATTAAGATTTATGTGGAAAGAGAATAGGAATTATGAAATTAAAGATTTTAAAATTTCAATTTTGTATAGTCAAATTCGATTTAATCAGTTTAATGGAGTTCAGCACGAATTATGAAATTAAAAATTTTAAACTCTCAATTTTGTATAATCAAATTGAAATCGATTTAATCGAAATAATTAAATTTTTAAGAAAAGGGATAAGGCGTTGCGAAGGTGGCCCTATTTCGGATCTCAATTGTCGTGGTCAATTTCACTCCGTTTGATGCGATCATTACGAGTGTAAATGGATTAGTTGCTGTGATATGTTTCCCCATCGAAATTAACAATAAATCATTGAACACCTTACTTGAACAGAGTCGCTTAAGACCAGGGGTGGAGCTACAGGGGGCGCCTTCGGGCGGTCGCCCCCCTGTAGCTCCGCCCCTGTGACGAAGAGGGAATGCGAGTCTACCGGCGGCTGCGCCGGAACCAGAGCGACAGCATTACGTCCGTGAGGAAGAGGAGGATCTGGACGTCGCCGCTGGTTGTAGGTTAGTCATGGCTAACTAATATGCACATAATTTTGTATCAGGTCTTATCGAAGACAGAAAAATCAGAAAGTTATTCTCTTCTTGACAAATTAATTCGACTTATTTTGATTCTACTAGTTTCTGCTGCAAAATCAGAACGTGCATTTTCTGCAATGAAAATTGTGAAAAATAGGTTGCGGAACAAAATGGAAGATGATTTATTATCAAGTTATTTGATAATGTATATTGAGAAAGATATTGTTCGCAGTTTTGATGTCAATTCTGTCATAGATGAATTTGAGTCTATGAAAAAGCGAAGAGCGCAACTTAGATTGCGTTGAATGTAACTTATTTCTTAGTTAATTCAAAATTTATTTTATTAGTGTGACAATGCGATGTTAAAAAAATGGCCCCCCCCCTCGGCAAAAATCTTGGCTCCGCCCCTGCTTAAGACCCATATGTAGCGGAGATAGCGAACAATCTTACAAAACTTCAAAGAGAAGAATGAGGGTTAGAATGAAGATCATGAGATGTTCTAACTCAGCCACTCCGATACTCAAGTCAGTCCGTCAATCAGAGATGAAAAATAAGAATAAATGATGAGAAGTATAATGTGGAGAGTGGTGTGTCCATATGTCGGATGTGCATGGAGCATGCCTGCATGGAATCAGTCAGCATGGAGTCAATCGAATATGGAGCAGATCAGGCATGAAGTCGATCGGGCATGGAGTCAATCGGACATGGAACCGATCGGATATGGAATCAATCTGACATGGAGACGGTTGGGCATGGAATCAATCAGGCATAGAGTCGATCGGAGATGAAGAAGAAGAACATGTGATGAGAAAGAAATGTAATATGGAGAGTGGTGTGTTCGTATGTCGGCCGGACATAGAGCATGCCCATACAGAGTTAGTCGGGCATGGAGCATGTCCGTATAGAATTGATCGGGCATGGAGTCTATCGGGCATGGAGGCGATCAAGCATGGAGTCGATCGACCTATCAAGCATGGAATCGATTAGACATAGAGTTAGTCAGACATGGGTCACTCCCACTTTCTTCGTCCGACATATTATTTTCACTTGGATTGGATCTTGACTATTTTGACTAGAGTAAATCATCCCATAACGGTATCAAATAATAGAAACACATTGTATCGAATCATTGGATTGGATGATAGTTTAAAAATCACTCAAAACCGCAATCTTATCGAGCTACTTGATATCGTAGACACTTGAATCCATCCAACACTCGATGGCCTCGTCCTTCTTCGCTGTATTAATCACCCAAATTTACGTCCATAATCACCATAAACTACGAATGCACTAAAAAATCTTCCATATTTTTGTATTGTGATGAATTCATTAAAGAACCATAACTAAAACTACAAAGAGCATAGCAACGTAAGAAAACATTCAATATCGAAAACTAAAACGTCTATTGAGATTCCACCGCATCAAAAACTAATTATTTTAATAAATAAATTGTTAAACGTGTTATATATATAATTCAATTATCCAACTCACCCATCTATGGCCAATTCATAGACACCCATTAAAGTGGTAAATTGATTCATTATTTAAAAAAAAAATCAAATTTAAGATTTAAAATTTAGAGATGAAATTTTGTTAAAATCTGATTTTCAATTCTCACGTAAAAAAACTGTCTATTGGATTGTCAGCGCAATTAAGTGCTTGAGTCGTTCACATTACTGAGTGGAATTGCCTGAGTTGGTCGTTGTTGGCAAGTCCGAGTAGCCCGAGTGCTTTTTCGAGCTCGAGTGGAAAGTCGAAATGTCAAGTACTCCTGAGTAGTATGTCAAGTTGGGACGCTGAGTGCTCCCAAGTGGATGCCAAGCACTCCTGTTGAATATTGTCGAGCATTGAGTTAGGAAACTAAATTGCTGGATTGCTATCGAGTCGGAGGCTGAGTGCTACAAACTGATTGCCAAATCAAGAAAAGGGAACACTGAAGCTTACGTTTGATGCAATTTCCTTAAAATAGATTCGTCTTTCTCTGACTATACTTTGAGATCATGTTAGACGTCTATTTCTTAAGATACAATAACACAACCATGTACACAACCAAACACTAGTTGTCCATGACGAATCAGTGAATGCTCAAATACTATCACCAAAAAGAACTATCGAGCAAAGTGCATATACGACAGACAAAAAGACAGAGGACAACGAATGGATGAATTTTTTTACTTTTGCATATACTACTACTCTTTTGTCATGGCCTCCTTATATAAAAGCTCATATCCTTACATCATTTAAATGGTTGAATAAAAGTCATTTACTACTATTTATTCAATTCGACATTGCACATTATTGCTTCTATTACAATTGAGTAGCAATCAAAAGAATGATTTGCCTTGACTCGTCTGTCATGTCTGACATTTCGATCAAAAGAATGATTTAGCTCGACTAGTCCAACATTTGATATGCACAGATCATGCTCGCACACAAATCAACTTGGTTCAGTGTAGACTTCTTAGGCCTTATTTCAATCCCTTCTATTATTAGACCGTTCTTCCAATGCCCTCCTTTCACTTCTAACAAACGAATGTGCACCTCCCCGTCCTCCTCGCCGTCTTCTTCCCCATGGTTATAGAACTCCCCTAATTCGATCTCCATCCATCCATCATCCCTCCGCCGTGGAACACACCCACCGATTCCCTCGACTTCCTCTTCCGCCTCGCGAGTTTCTTCGACCGTCAATTGTCGTTGCCACGAACAGAAACCCTGCCGGAACTGAGCGCTTCGTCTCCGAGCACGCAAATGAGCATACATGTCGCTGAGCTGCAAGCAAATTGCAGTGGTGGACGACTGTGTTCCGATCTTCACCGACGCCTCCTGGAGCGGATGACCCAGACCGTAAGCGTGATCGGAGAGTTTGAAGATGAGATAGGCAGCGTATGTTGTTTTTGAAGATAGGATTTTACTGTGGATCTTTCCATGGATCTCCAACCAGCACACGTTGATTAGTTCAGCGACCTCTAAGAACCTTGAAGTGGAAGATCAGTAAACCTCTAATTGTGTAAACATTCAAATGGAAGAGAATTTGGAGGATGATTCTACCTGGAATCGGATTGCGAAACCCAGCGCCAGCAGTGCTCTGTATCTCCCCGCAGAATCGACAATGCTCTGGCTGAGAGCATGTAACATTTAGCTCCGCTCGATCTATCTAGTGAGAAAATCTGGAGAGAAGAAAGATCAAACAGATTAGCGATCAGGAAGTGAACCGTATTCGTGATGCTTCCTACGCGAATCGCGCAATTTTTCTACAAGATTCGTAGTAAGAAGCACCGCGAAATAAAAAAAAACTTTTCTGATCATCTTTTCGATAGGGATTCGAACACTGGCGAAAAAAAGGAAACCCTAGAAAAATGCGCGGAGAAGGAGCAAAAGGGACGCGTCTGACCATCTTGCCGCCGTCCAGGAGCACCGGCTCGTCGCAGAGGCGGAAGAAGAGCTCCCTCTTGGAGGAGAAGTCGACGGGGCGGTCGGCGCGGGCGAGGACGGACTGCAGATCGGCGGGGAGAAAGCGGTCCCAGACAGCGTCCGAAGCCGCCGCGGATAGAAAAGTGGTGGAGACGGCGGAGGCGCGGCAGGCGTCGCGGGGCGACGTGAGGGAGAGGGCGTGGGCGATGCAGCCTTGGGGAAGCACCTCCTCCATTCCCGGATCGCCCATGTCGAGATCGCTCGCTCGCTCGCTCGATCGATCGCACTTCGATGCCCACCCTCTTCTCGGAGAAGGAACACCGCATATAAAAACTTGAGAGTTTCCGGCCACATGAATTGAACTTTGAGAGCGAAACGCCGCATATAAAAACAACTTCAGCAACATATTAATGTTATGCGGCCTTTATATGTAAATAATAAGAAATTTCTACACAAACACAATTTCAAAACTATTTGTGAACTTAATTCGATCCAACGAGGCCAATGGAGTGATTGAACAGGAATCTGAGGCAGTGCCATAAGAAATCGAGAATTTAATTGATTGGCTGATTTTTCAGAAATTCATGTAGTTACTTTCATGACTATTATGATTATACTCATATTTATATAAATTATCTATAAAAGCTTAAGAAAATAATGTGAATTATGATGATTGTAATTGTAGTGTTAAATATTATTATATGATAAATTCGAATTAATTTTAAAAAAAGTATGATTAGTCTCTGTCCTACTATTTATATTTCTAGAAGATATTAGGGCTTTTTAAATCTTCAAATTCACTCATTTTAATTAGTGCCTTCATGTTGATCGATAATCAAATTTCTTGTACTGTGATAATTAGTGATTCGATTCAATTTCGACACGATTAAATCTTCACAATGACAACGGAAATAATAGGACTTCATGCATGCATCTATGTAGGAAGAGTAAAGATTGGAAAACGAAAATTAGACTTTTTAAAGACAAAACACTAAAATAATTATAAGTCATTACCCAAAACATATTTTGTGTATTAAAAAAATGAGGAATGTGTTTTCTTTAACCATTTAAAAATTATGTTGCAAGTTACAAGTAATTGAGTTTGAAAGGAAGATATTCTAACACATCAAAATAGCTCTAGAATGTAAAGATTAGACTCGTAACGAATTTAAAAATTCTAAGGTCTCAAGTTTGAACGCCGTGTTTATTAGCTTGTATAGAAATTTATGCTTAGTTTACTTGAAAGGATGGCTAATATAGAGGTGAAACCTCTCTAGGGATAAGGATCCATTATAGAAAATATAAGTAAGGGGGGAATGAATTTGGTAGCTTACGAGAGAAAACATTGCATGAGTTTACAAGTGGGCTCGCAACGGCAATGGAGGGCATGCTTAGAGACGGCGAAATTGAGATTCGAAGAAAAGACTTAGAGGTCATCGTTCCTAGTAGCAACGAAGGATAAGTAGCCCCACGACCATCTACGAGAAGGAAAGAAAATGTCTCGATGTTAATGTAATGTGCAACTTCAATGAAAACTACTCCAATGTTCGTCATCAACTTCCAACGATATTCATATTTAGTCCAAATTACCACTAAAAATGACATTGTAATCCGTAAAGACACACACCAAAATAATAATAATAATAATAATAGAGAAATCACACTCTCCGTCCGTTATTGAGTAGCTCAGGCAATTTGTGGCGGTCTAGCAACCGTTACGGTGGACTCAACCGGTTTAAGCGCGACGCTCGTGACGGTTCCATACGATGGTAACACTGGCGTACAGTAGACCAGACGCCCTGCGCTATCGTACGCCAGCTTTCCACCTCCTCCTCCGACTGCGTTCGCAGTGGGCGGCGCGGGGAAGAATCCTGAGTACATCCCCGGCGTGGCCTGGAGTAGGTACCCCGTTTGGTCGATGCCGGGTGACAACGATGGGAATCTGCCGACCGTCTCCGGCCAAAGCGGCGCCGCCGGAGCGGCCCTCTGCGGCGGCGATGGGACTTGGAAATCGGAGGGATGAACCAGGGGCAGGGTGTCTTGGCTTGTGTTGCGCGGGATGAGAGGGGGGAGGTTCTTGGGGTACACGTGGCTTCCGATCTCCGCCGCCGAGACCACCGCTTGTGCAGTGGCGGTGGCTGGTTCCGCGCTTACCTTGATGTGGAGGTTTGGTTCGTCGTTGCCCGGATCTGACTTGGCCGGCGCCTCGGTGGGATGGTCCTCCAGCACGATCGTCGTCGTCGGCGGATCTACGGCGACCTTCACTGCGGGGGGAGGAACGAAGCCGCCATCGAAGCCAAAGAGAAAGTCGGGGCTCGGCGAGGGCTGCGTCGAGGGAGGACGAGCGGGAACGGCACTGGAGGCGTCCAGCAAGGTAGCCGAAGGGAGCGGAAGAGGGGACCCGACGGGGAAGAGGAACAGGCGGAGACGGGCGGAAGTCCTGGGCGACGTGGCAGAGGCGGCGAGGAGGATGCGATCGTACTCGATCATCATGTGCTCGAAGTCGTCGTCGTCGGTGACGGAGACGAGGGCGTCGAGGTCCTCGCCGGGGATCTGGTACTTGATGCAAACTGGGTCAGGGGCGGTGGGAGCGACGGCGGCGAGCTTGGCGAGGAGGGCGGAAAGGAGGGCGGATCGGTCCAGCGCCAGGATCTTGGTTTCTCCGCCGACGTAGGCGAGGCGGGTGTTGTCGTGAGGGCGGGGCTGGATGCGGCCGCCGTAGCTGACCATCAGTTTGACGCGGCTGCCAGCGCTGGGCGACAAGGCCGGGGACGGCGGCCGAGCCTCGTCGGAGGCGGCGGAAACGACGACGACATTCTCCACCACCACCAAGGAAGGGAAGGAATCGGCGCTGGCGGCATCCATTAACAAAAATTCTACTCAACCGCTTCTCCTCTACCCACCTTCTCCGGTACGCTCTGGTCTATGCGAATATATACGTAAGATTGGTGGGTAAATAGCTGTGTAAATTTCCTGCACAGCGGTCAGATCATATTGGGGGCCGGAACATCAAGCTGACGCGTGGCACGCGATGCGGTTCGATGTCAAGGTTAGTCGTCGAGTACTAATTTTACATTTATTTATTTCATTTCTTAATTCAAATAAATAGATTAATTTCAGCCAAATCTCAAAAAATAACTAAAATATATTTGCATACAATAAAAACTGAAAAATTTATAATAAATCGAGTATTGGAGCAATTTTAATAAATCTATCATAATATTATTATATCAATTTTAATAGTTAAAGTAATTTAAATTATTAGTATAACTTGCATTAATATTATTAGTATAATTTTAATAAATTAAAAATCGAGTTTTGATCTGAATTTAATATTAGAGTATTTTTTATAATAATAATAATAATTTTTTTTTAAAAAAATAAAAAAATTACAACGAGATTTTTTTAATATAAATAATTTCTTTTTTATTTTCTCTATTAAACTTTAGAAGTTGAAAGTGGGCCAGGCGCGTCAGTGCGGCATGGGCATCCCACGTGCCTGCTCTACCTCAGTTAACAGGGCGCATGGCGCGTACCGTGGTGGTTGGGCGTGAGATTAGTATTGAAATGGGAGTCGCAGTTGACTCTTCAAAATAAATAAATAAATAAATAAAATAAATGGAAAACTAGTAGTTAGCGTGCATGTAGAAAATGATAAGCATGGATTAGGGCGTGTCTGAAGGGGTCGAGCTGTTCCTCCACCTGCGGTGGCTTTTTCTATATCTCACGTCGTACTGATGGTAGACCCATCACGATTGAATTTGTAAAATTAAAATTTTATTAATTCATTTAAAAATAAACCTAAATAGAATTAATCCGTATGGGTGTAGATTCAGAGCCGCGAATTGAGAAGGAAACAAAAATTAAAATTGAATTATAAATTTGTAGCAATATATATTTTTTTGTTATGATTTATGTCAATTATTTTGATGTATATATATATTTTATATATATATATATATATATATATATATATATAAAATTAAGAATTAAAGATTTCATTGAATTTTTTTTAAAAAATTTATTTATAAAATTATTAAATTTAATAAATTGTAAAGATTTTTTATATTTTATTATGAACTGACCGACCTACTCGCAAAGTGTCCTAGGAATGCTACTTGTCACAACATATTCCTGTCACAAATTTGTGATGGGAATATGGACCGTTCAATCACAATCACCCATTCAATCACAATCATCCATTCAATCTACGATCAGGATTTAATCTTAATTTTAAAATCCAACGGTGCTCGTCACAACATTTGTGACGGGAATTCTATTGTGACAAGTAGCTTTTTTCTTTGTATAAATTTCTTTACTAGAAAACACTTTCAATTTTGTAAAAGATAAAATTTACCACCTCAGCGGTCTCATACGATTGATCATACGACCATCTATGAAGAGAATATTATCTCGATTTCGTTGAAATTCAAATTCTTATCTATTTTTACAATTCTATTTCATCGTAATTAACTCAAATATGTTCCGAGGACAAACTAACCAATTTCGATTTGAGTTCGGAACATATGAAAAGAATCAATTCGATAGAATTTAATAGGAATTTGTTTGAATTGGAAAACACCTTCAGGACTCTTGTGCTTTAGTGCCGCCTCTCTAAAATTGACCTGCTCGATGTAAATTAATTTTAAATTGACCAAAGATCAATTAAATTTTAATTTAACTTATCAATTCGATTTGAGATCTGAACATATGAAAAGAATCAATTCGATCGAATTTAATAGGAATTTGTTTGAATACAATGGCCGACAGAAGGCTTCATTCATAGAATGAATAAATAGTGATCGACTGTCGAAAATGACAACACTACTGGGCACTATCAACATCTATATGATCCCTCCTCTTCACATTAAATGGAGTTTTCGCCATCTATCATGATAAATATTATTTTCCAAAAATTAATTTAAAAAAGAAGTATGGGTCGAATACATTTTAATTCCCTGTAATTAGATCTTATTATTTCATTTATTTAACAGTCCTTTGGTTAATGAAACTAATTTTTTTCTTTAATTTGATTCGACTAAATCCTCTTAGTTAATATTTTAACATGGAACATGAATTTTTAATCATACTTATCATTTACATAAAATTTATTATAAAAATAGAATAACTACATAAGACAAAAGCCAACTACTTAAGTAACTCACTAAACGAAATTATAGAGTAACAATTTTATAGATAAACAATTTGTATGAGTTGAAAAAGTAACAGAAGTTTCAATATAATTATTTTTCATAGGAATTGTATGCGCTTTGAACTCCTCCATCAATTTTTTTATAATTATTTTTCATAGGAATTATATGTGCTTCGAACTCCTCCATCAAAAAAATATATAAAGGAATTGTATGTGCTTTGAACTCCTCCATCAAAATATATATAGAGGAATTTGATAGGTTATATATCTTATATAACACACCCAATAAACACCTAATATAAAATATTTATATATAATTCTTCGAACTAACTAATCAAAGAAATGATCAAACTGATCCGATCCTATGAAAAATTTTCATTAATCATTAAGATAAATTCACAAAGCGCAAAGTGACCCAACACTCATAACTAAACTTTCTAAGAATCAATCACGCTAGACACATATCCTTACTAAGAATTAACCCAAGATGCTCTTGTTTATGTCATTCGTGTTTTGCCACTTATACTACTCCTCGGAGGCCTCCTGATTAGATCAATGCCCCTTCCTGATCATTCGGCCGAATGGCTCATAGGTTATCGACTACCCGTTAGGTCACTTAACGGCGTTAATAGCCAGAGGTAAAATTATAAACACTGTTTAAACTCTGGATTTTTTATGATAACTAACTTGTAGAAGGCATTAAGGGTGCTTGAGGCATATCTACCTCAACCCTGGACTTACAGGTCTTATGTGTAGAAAATAGCTACACATGGTGCAACTTGCAAGGCTGTTAGCAGCATATGCCTATGGAACGTTCAGCTTCAAGTGTGGGAAATCAAGGATAAAGCACAGAACGAAAGCTAAAGAAAATTAACTCTTGCTTGGGGAAAAAGATTGATTGATTGAAACAAGCCCTTCCATATGAAACTCAGTAACATGACAGAAGAATTATGATATCGAATTAACACGAAATCGGCCTTTTGAAATCAGGAAATCTAAACGAAAAAAATGATGGAAGAAGTGAGACCATAGACTACCTCCAACCTAAGGATTGCCTTATCCCACTAAATATTAGACCTACAGACCTCCCGATCATAGAAACAAGTAGGAATGATACAGCATTGCTAACCTTGGCGAAAGCAGCTCGAAAGAAAGGCATGCTGATGTCGCAAAACTCAAGATACAAGCTGAAGCAGTACCTCCTGCAGGCAACAGATAAAATGGCACATTATTCAAAAACAAGAAGAAAAAATAAGAAGAAAGTATCATTCATGAGCAAGTACAATTGTTCATCTATATCATTAAAGAGAGAAAGCAAAGAAGGATATCATGTAACTTTGATCGTAGCTCATCACCTCTATAAATTTTTGCAGAAGAGAGTGATCATCACTTAACTATTTGAAGATAGCTTACAAGTCAACAGAAGGATATCCAACTGAATTACTATATCAAACCATTTCAAAAATTAATCTGAATATTAAAAACCAATGCTTGTTCAGCAGTAGTTTTGCGGCGAATATATATATGTTTCCATAACATCTCAGCTTTAAAACAAGTAAAGGTATGAGTTAAAGGACACACCATCCAGTTAAGGCTCTTAATTCTTTCATTCGTTTTACTGGCAGGGAAAATTGGCTGATACGGACATACGGCACAAGTGATGGAACTGCTGACTTTTTGAATGGAAGATTCTTCCACCAAGGAAGGTCACTACTTTCCTTGCGCTCTGGATTGTCAAAAAATTCTCTCTGCAGGACATGTAACTCAAAATGATCCTCATACATCGAGATAACAGACTCGAAGTTATCCTGAAGCCATTGGTTCAGTAGAACCTGTAAACAACAATTTTGAAATTAACAACTAATACAAAAATAAAATAATTACAAGTAGAAAACTTTCCTGCTAATATTTTTCCAATAACAATGATGTCCTCATTTCATCCTTTATTTTTACAGTGAATGTATAAATTTACAGGAATTTTAACCGAACCATTTACACAATGTCAGAAAAACTAAGTAGCATATAAAGGGAATCTGAAACAAAGACTTATGCATAGCCAATCAACAATAAAACATTAAAGATGTCAAGGGCAAATTCACTTTAGTCCGATACCTCATTCCGAAGCTTTTGAAGTGTTCTAGTGGACATCGAGCATAAAGTTAAGCCCAAGCCATTAATCTCTGTAGAAATGTCACTGTCAATTGAGATAAATTCCACATATATGCTCGCTATGGTATCAGCCAACATAACAATCATGTCTTCTAAAATGTCAGCTCCATGTTGTGGGAGAAGCTTACTATCGTAACAGCACCAAGGA
Source organism: Curcuma longa (assembly GCF_044706935.1). Lineage (NCBI taxonomy): Eukaryota > Viridiplantae > Streptophyta > Magnoliopsida > Zingiberales > Zingiberaceae > Curcuma > Curcuma longa. The sequence continues at coordinate 17,592,303 of NC_133871.1, read as the reverse complement.
CTGGCCAAAGGAAAAAAGGGTAGTACAGGTCATGTATTGCAATCTGATTAGAGTAGAGAAATTTTTGGTAAAAAGAGTGTTCCTACGTGAAGTTGATTGCCAACGGTTATGTTGATTGACAGAACAATGAAAAAGTGTTATACAAAGGTAAAGAATAGAGAACTAGAGAATGAGACAGATAATGTATTGCAATCTGTAATAAGTGTTATCAATGACAAAGGTAATGTTCTACAAAAGTGTTATCAATGACAAAAGTAATGTATTGCAATCTGTAATTAGTATTCTACAAAGGTTATGTTGACTGACAAAACAATGAAAAAGTGTACATTTCGACACATCAGCAAGTTGGCATATCAAATTATAGATATCAGAACAATATTCTCTGCAGGATCATTATTTCCATAAAAAACACAATTAACAGTTCATTGATAACCTGATAATTATAAAACTGAAGGTTTTGACTGTTTAAATAAACAAATAATGAATCAACTTATCATATATGAAACAAATGCATAATTGCATAATATAAAGAACTATAGAAAAAATATATAATCCGAGGATAAAAGCTACAAAAACTATAATAATACCTGGGCGAACCAAATCTAAGAAAGAATATCAGGTCTGAATATAGTTCACATTTGCCAGTTCTATTTATGTTTTGTAATATTCTGTCATCTTCCTTCAATTTACCAATAATTTTGGAAGGTAGATTCTGAAACAGAAATGAAGACATCAGCAAGTATGAAAATTAGAAACCTAAAACACGGAGGCACTTGATGCCATTCTATACCACATTGGATTCTCCAATTTCCAGGTTGAGTTCTACTCTGAGCCATTCCATGCAAACTGGTAAAATTACTCCTCTTACAATTTTTGATGAAATTTCTGACCAGGCATCACGGGTAGCAAATTTACTGTTTTCTGAGATAGCATTGACCTGCCAATACAGTTTAGCATCTTAAATTAGATCTACATCCTGGAGAGCTAGTAAGTACACCAAATGAGCAAGAGAATAAGAAATGTAATAAATCAGTCAGTGTTAAGCTAACAGAATTGCTCCCGATATCTCATTTTTAACTCAGCTCCAGACTATCTATTGGAGCGATACTGTTTACTACCCCAGATATTAGAACTTAAGTAGGAATTAACAATAACTCTGGCATTCTCAAAAGCAATGAAGATAACAAAACCTTCCATCTTGTTTTTCAGTTTCTTCTGCAATCTTTTTTTGTTAAACATTAAACTCAAGATGAACTCAAACAAATCTTTGTTTTCTAATCACTTCAAGTTTCCATGGACCAATGGTAAAGCTCCAGCAAGCCTACATAAAGTTCTAACCACATTTGCACACTATAATATCAGCTCACTGATAGTTTTGAAGGGAAAATTATATTTTCCTTTTATGGCTGTCTAGATAGCAGCGAAAAAAAATTAATTCCTTCACCAAAGTTCATGGAAAAAAAATGTTATCAACTTTATCTTGACCAGGCCATTGCCTCACATAAAAAAGAATAAAGTTCTCAAGTTAGACGACATCCATTGAGTCACAAGTAAAAAATTAGCTGAAATTGTAGGAAACTAAGATGCCTATCGAATCGAATTAACAAGCACCAAAAGGATATAACCACTACAGGCTCTATCAAATATCTCTGATTTGTATATAAAGGTGATCATTGAGCCATGGTCATATCTGTAGGACAACATTAAAAGTATCCAAACAACCTGCCTTATTTTGCAGCTGCTGCAAAGTAACCCAAATCAAGCGCAACCTAGGACCTTCATTAACAGCAAACATATTCAAGAGACTCCTTTTGCTGTAATAAAGATCTTCAGAAACTTTGGTACTGAAAGCATGATTGTCTTTGATAGTGCTCAAAGCATCCATAAGTTTCCCGCTTATTTCAAGCCAGCAATTGTTTGAGATGGACTCAGTTGATCTGCAACATAATGGCGCATTCACATAAACCCATCATGACAAATTTACTTTAAAAAGTGACACCAATTTTCTTAAGATATACAAGAATATATCACAGGACAAGGTGGACATGATAGTTCCAACGAGAAGACTAATCTTACCTACCATTGCTGGATGTTGCAGCATCATAAGATGGGACTGCTGTGTTGCTTCCTACATTAGGAAACGTCCTGTCCTTGGGAACTACCCCAGCTAAGTATGCAAAGATCACACTGATTGTTAGAAGCATTTGGTCAACGATAGGAGTCCAATTTTCTGCCACACTATTTTCAGGAGTTATCAACATCCCCACACCAAAACATTTAGGGGAGCTCTTCTTCATGCATCGAACTCTTTTCGAGGATGTGCCAAAACATGCATTTGCTAAAAATGGTGTAGAAAATCTGAGCTGACTAATAAGATCAACTTTCCTGAGATGCCAACTGTGGAATAGGGTATTAAATAAGTGCAAACTCTCAAATCAAGATATTTAATGCATATTTAATGAAATTTCAAAACCAAAATTGTTTTCTCAAGTTCTGTAAAAGAAATATTTATTCAAGTGCTTGTCTAATTGAAGAAAAAAATAAGTACATGAATGAAAAAGGAGACAGCAAATAAATAAGTCCGTTTAAAATTCCCCATATATTCACCTTCCTAACACTCTAGCATAGATATTCCTTCTGTTGACAAAGAGAGGTTCTGTTTCACAACATATACTTTGGGCCCGTAGTAGAGTGCAAGAAGCTATAGAAGCACAACCTGCCATCCGAGATCCAAGAATATGACCTCACAAATGCATCTGTTCATGTCATTGTTGAAGAATATGGCAATTCATATGAATTGCAACAAACCCTGCAAACAGATTAGGATATGTTAAAATGAAATTAAGGTTTTCACAATACATCAACTCTTCATATTGATGCAGCACTTGGTTACGAATAGAAATTTCAAGAAATTGACAATAGAATGGGCATTTCAGTTTTTTGGTATGTATATACTTTGTTGAAGTGTTACAACTGATTTGTCCTAAACTGGATAAGTGTATGGCTGTTTTGTTTCTCATCTCTAGTGCATGAACCAAAAAACTGAAATGGCCATTCTATTGTCAATTTCATGATATTTCTATTCATAACCAAGTGCGTATATATATAAACTCCATCATATAATCTTGTTTACATTTTATTTTGAGAATGTTGACTTTGTGTGATTTTTTTGTTATTTGCATTAATTCCTTTCTGCAGTTATATATTATGATATAGCACTTCAACTATTTTCGAGTTAATATCACTTGCACTTAGTTTCAAATCTTAGGTTTCTACATTTCTGCCAGTGAGCATGGGATTTTATATTTAACAAGTGAGCATTCATATGATCGATGGTTGTAGAACTTGTAGTATCATTTTGATATTTGATAAACGACATTGTCTGACTTTATAAATAAGTAAAGTTCTACCAGACTTTGGCACGGAGAACAAATTCTCCGACTTAATTCATTAGTAAGAACATGTGAAAATCAGACACAAGGCAATATGTAAAACCCCTTCTACTCCGGCACTGAAGTTACCCGTATCCAAACATGAAAGTGGAGCTGAAAATTCTTCATCCCAGGTCCATTGTCGAAATCAAATTACATGAAACTAGCGCACTCAAAAATCAAATTCTCATCCCCGTTGAAATCTTCATAATCTGAGCATACTCTTTCTTCAAAATTGATAGTTTAGATAACTTAGTTTTCAAGACATCAGATCGAAATGCAAGATTAAACAGGTAGAAAACGGCATCAGTGCGAAAAAAAATAAAATAAAATCGAATCCTCAAGCAAGGCCACCACCCCCAAATCATGAGATTACAAGTAACAGCTTCAATGGTAGAAAACAGACAAAATCAGATGATCGGCAAACCCCAAAGAAGGAAAACGAAAATAACTCAAGGGCAACACCACGGAGTTGGGGGAAGGAGCTCGAAGAAATCATACCAGTTTTCAGTTTCCGATCCCAAACTCGATGTCACCGCCTGCAGTCGGAAGAAGACAGCGAAGACTGCGAGAGATCAACCGCCAGGTTTATTAGGGCGGCGACCGGGGGCCGGGGACACGTGAGAAACACGTGCGGGTAGGTTTTATATGGGCCGGGGCTCGCCTATTCTTCTCCATCTCCCCGCCATCGAAATGAACGGTCCACTGCCAGCCTTATCTGCATTATTATTATTATTATTATTATTATTATTATTATTATTTTATTAACACAACGGTACGAAGCTCTATTCATCGTTTAAATAGGATGGTACGAAGCTCTATTCATAGATGAAGCCCCCCCTGCTAACGAAAAGAGCGCATGGAGAGCGACGACACGACGGATTCCCTCTCAACCTAAATGCCTCTCTATCGAACGCTGTACCTGGGACGTTGGTTAGGATTAAGACATGAATTCCTCGTGTTCTTCCAGACGAAGCAGCGCGCCGCAGGCGGCCGTCGGGTCCTCCCCGCCGTGCCCGGCTGACGCGCCGCGTGTCGGCTCCCTGTATCGCCGCCATCATCGACAGGCATGCGTTGATCAGGGAAGTAGCTTCGTTTTCACGTAGCAGAACAGGGGCCTCCCGCCTCCCTCTCCCTCTCCCTCTCCCTCTCCCTCTCCATCAGCATCGTTCACCTGTAGCAACTACAGTAAACGCTGAGCCATTGACCGTACGTCCGCGATAGTAAACCATAATATCCTATAATTTACATGAAGTGCACTTTCTTAGAGCTTAGGGTTATTTTAACTACCATTAACACTATATTAATGTCTATAATTTCATGAAGAATATTTGCAGGCACCCATAATTGAACGCAGTGCACGAGTCCAAATCCACTGTCCTTTCTTTCAATCACCCTCTTCTTTCTCTTTCTCTTTCTGTTTGGCCACCGTCCCTATCGCCATCATAAATAAACCCTAAACGCAGAGAAACTGCCAGCTCTGAAATCCTAACAGGCGATCCTCTCCACCCTCTTCCCTTCCCATGTATCCGCCTCGAGGTCGTAATTAAATCTATCGCACGAATTGCTGAATTTTGTTCCTGGTTCATCATTTTAATTAACTGGATCGATCTGAGAGATACGTGATGGAGTCGACTCCGGACTTCTCCGGCGGCAGCCCGAGCTCCGGCGGCGCGGAGGTGGCGACGTTGAGCCGGTACGAGTCGCAGAAGCGGCGAGACTGGAACACGTTCCTGCAGTACCTGAGGAGCCACCAGCCGCCGCTGGGGCTGGCGCGGTGCAGCGCGGCGCACGTGCTGGAGTTCCTCCGGTACCTGGACCAGTTCGGGAAGACGAAGGTGCACGTGGCGGGCTGCCCGTTCTTCGGCCTCCCCTGCCCGCCCGGCCCCTGCCCCTGCCCGCTCCGCCAGGCGTGGGGCTCCCTCGACGCCCTCGTCGGCCGCCTCCGCGCCGCCTTCGAGGAGAACGGCGGCCGACACGACGACAACCCCTTCGCCGCCTGCGCCGTCCGCATCTACCTCCGCGAGGTCCGCGCCTTCCAGTCGAAGGCCCGCGGCGTCAGCTACGACAAGAAGCGCAAGAAGCCACTGCCACCGCCGCCACCGCCGCCGCCACCGCCGCCCGCTGGGGACATGGGAACACCTTCATCGACGTAACCGATCACCAATAACATCCTCGGTAAACAATAAAGTGCATGTGATATTATTTATATACGTAATAACTATCCTTAATCACTGCTTGGACTTGCTAATCAACATTAAGTATGTTCTTGTTCTTGTTCTTGTTCTTGTTCTTGTTGATGATAGGGAGAAGAAGGAACTTGAATTGGGCAAAATGATCAACCAAAAAGGGAAGTTACCAATAAAAAATATTAGGGTTTGTATAATACGTACAAGGCATGCACTTTTCTTTCCCTGTTTAATCTGTTGAAGAATAGTTCTATGGTAATTAATTAACTACATAGAGATCAATTGAAACCTTAACTACTAATAACTAAAAATATTATAGGCATTAATTAGTGGATTTGGCTCCATAACGTAGACCTCATGCAAAATCATAAACTATATGATGCAACTAATCCCGACCATTCACAAGCAAATTAACTAACGTTAGTAAGTTTTTATGATACATGGAGCTAATTAATTTGGTACCCCAGGCATGGTATGGTATGGTGATAAAAAGTAGGGGTTTTTTGCTAAATAATTAGGGTGCGTTGGATTGGAAGTTATGATAACCGTGATTATTAATCTAAGATTATATTATTTAATCCTATTTAATTTAGATAACCAAGGATTCCTAAGTAATCAAGTATGTCCGTCACATCGGCAAATGTCAATTACAAAACTTGAGATATAATTACCGTTGAAATGTGATTTATTTTTGATGATTATATTCTAGGGTTAATAGGAAAATATTCTCAAAATTATCTTCGCTGTTCGTTATGATAATTTAAACCAAACACATTTTTAATGATAATTTAAACTAAACACAATCTTAAATTTTAAAATTCATACAGTATATATACACACACACACGATGTTTAAACAACTAACGAGCGTTACATCAGGAGTTATTTCGTTTCTTAAATTTATTTGATATGAAATAGAATCGTCCATCCCAAGATTAACAAACTTAAATTAGATATCTAATAATAAAAAAAACGAAAACTAATTTGGTAGATATTATTAACGTTATTAATTATTTTTATTTTGGAGTGTATTGTTTGCATTGCATACTGAACTGCTTGTTTTTTTTGTGTGTTTTGGCTTTTAATTTTCTGTTGCACTAGGAATTGAAAATGAAAGGGCTCGACTTGCGAGTGGGTTGCACTATTTTTGCTAACAAGGAATTCAATATATATATTTAATTTAATTTATATATGAAATTGGCAATATAATTTATTTTTTTACATATTTTGGACTCTGATCCTAATTAAAGTATTATTTGGCCAAGGCATTTGTTTTATTTACTCAAGTCTCAAAAAAAAAGCAAAAATCACCAAAAAGATCGATTAAAAAATATCCTAAGTGATAATAATTATGATCTAAACTCAAAATTAATTATACTTACTTCAACTCAAAAGTAAACTACATAATTAACTATACGTCTAGGAAAAGAACAGTTAATCCTTATAAATGGACGAAATCTTCGGTAATTTATTCCCTTCCAGATAGTGAGAGGTCACCTTGTAAATTGGAGGAGCCGCTAAAATGACAGTTTCATCTTTTATTATCAATAATTCAAAAGGAAGAGTATCTATTTGTGTAGGGAAAAAAATCTTCGATGCTTGCTAAATGAGAGTTGTAAGTGATTCTAAAATGCTCAAAAATATACTGAGGATCTTGAAAAAACCAAAAACTGCAAACAATGAAATCATAAACTTTACTCTTTTGTCACTCAACTTCAGATTCAATTGATCAAACACCCAACAAAGGACATCATCCAGCAAGAACCATTCTCCTCAAGGAACAATTAAATTTCACATATAGTTGCAAAAATTCTATTGACAGACCTAAATGAAAGATTTGGCATGATTGATCAAGCGAAATAAACTTTCATATTAACAATCCTGGATGCAAAAACCTGGAGGAAACACAATGTGTATGTTTCATGTTTAAGTGTGCAACAAATGGAGACAATTAGTGATGGAAACTGGGATTTGTTAAACAAAAAGAGACCAATGTACAAGTATTTTGAAAGAGTATAATACTTGAATTAATGACAGAAATAGATATTACTAGGTTCTCAGAACACCTGAAGGTGATTGGACAGTGGGATGAAGAGGATCTGGTAGAGTATACAAGGGGATGGTTGGCTTGCACTTTGACCTATAAAGAACTCTCTTCTTCTTGTAAGTTTTATTCGTGACCGTCAACACCAGCTTCCCCGGTTCGCTGATGTAGAAAGAGTTCCTAATGCATTCTTCAAGGTTTCTTTCCTTTTGAATCAAGATTTTGTATGAACCTTCATCGTCGGGGATGAACTCCTCCTTGTAGTCCACTTCCCATCCCACAACTGTTACATCCCACACGACTGTGACCCCCGGCTGTATCATGTAATTACAGGAGTTAAGAATGGCACACCAGTTACATATGCTCCTGAAGTTGGCAAATAGAGTAGTACCTCAACTATGGGGATCTCTATAGAGGAGGTTCCACCTTTAATTGTGATCTCGGATGCTATTCCATTGTCTTCTGAGAATTCTTCATCATTCTCCCTTCTCAAGCCACCATACTGCACTGGTATATTCTCTGCAGATATAAACCTGCACATGAGAAAGCTTATTTATTCTACCTATTAGTTAATTATCAGCAATCCGATTGATCACTTAATCTTACTTGAGAAGTGTTTCAGTAACTTTTGAGGACCGGGCAAATATAAACTTGCTCCTTGTTCTTGGTGTAATGAAAGGAGAGAATAGTGCATGATAAGCATAGTAGCGAAAGGAGACATTCAAGAATATCTGCGAAAATAAAATAAAACTAAATTAGTTGCATTCCATATCTTTATCAAATTTGTTCAATGTAACTAGGAACAAACAAAATGTTATCCCAAGACCAAACATTGTTCCCAGTTCTATCCTTTTCTTTTATAATCATTCACAAACATTTGTTTTAAGATCATTCTGTCAATAGTGGAATTCTTCTTATTTTCCTCAGACAAACTCAACCCAAAGAGTGTCATTTGATTGGTGGAGCAATACCAAAATAAGTTTCAACTAAGAATCCATGGTGTTGAATAACAGAAGATTAAAGTGCCGAGGAGTAAAGCATTGATCTTACATTCTTGGCGACGAACTCGGGGTAGTTGTCCTGTAGAACGGCGACGACCTCCCTGGTGGCAGTGCGAAGCTCCTTCAACCCCGGCCGTAGCATGTCCTTGAAGTCGATGATGTGGAGCATGGCGGCAGAGCCCCCGGAGTGGAGGTTCATCTGCTCGATCCCCTGTTCCATCAGCCGCACCCTCCACCTCAGGAGCCGCTCCCGCCGCTCGGCGCTGCCCACCGCCCTGCGGTACACCTCGCGGTCCTTGAATACCCCGTAGACGTTGTAGCACACGGGGTTCCCCTCCCGGTCGCGCCCCGCGATGTAGGCCGCGCCCTTGAGGTGCTCCGCCAGCGCCGCCGCCTCTTCGTCATTCTCGCAAACACCTCTCGCGCACTCCAGCCCGAACTCCCGCCGCCACCGCAGCGTCCTCCGGAGCATTTCCAGCGCCTCCGCTGCCTTGAACTCTTGGGCCCGGAGGAACTTGAGGAGGATCACGTCGGTGCCCTCGTGCTTCTTGCTCGGAAGCAACGGGATGCCCCAGAGGGACAAACCTCCCGGATCCAGCACTTCCTCCTCCTCCTTCTCTTCCTTATCCTGCTCCTCCTCCTTGCCCTCGGTCGCGACGCGGGTCCGGTGCCTGGCCTCGTGGTGCCGAGGGGGAGGGGGCTTGATGAGGTCCCCGCTGAGGATGGCTTCCTCCAGCATTTCTCGGAGATCAATCAGGGCCTTCTTGTCGGAGGGCTTGAGGTCCACGGGCGAGTCGGGGACTGCTTCCTGCCGGTCGTCGTCGTCGTCGTCGAAGGGCGGTTCCATGGCGGATCAAACCTAGGGTTAAAGTTAAAAGGGAATCAGATCGACGAAGTGGGAAGAGGAGGAGGAGGAGCAAAAGCACCATGGATCCATGGCGAAAGCTTAGAAGGGGAGGGGAGGGGAGGGGAAGGGAAGAGGAGGAGAATAATACGCGGCGGAAGTGGCGGTGAGAAACGCAAACAGCTCGGCTTCGGCCTGTTAAATAGGTGGGCATGGATTATACGGCGAGGAAGAAAAGACTAAAGACGGGGTAGATCAATGGGGCAGTTAATTTTTTCCGGGGTTTTTTTTTTTGAATAATTAATGGAGGGAGAAGTTGTTTTCAATTTGCGTGTGCCAATTTAAATAATAAACAAAAATTAAAAATTAAAAATTAAAATGGCATCATTTTCGATATATTCTTTAAACTTGTCAAAGTCCATTCATCAGTGCTAGGTATAGTCACTTATAGACCCACAAAAAAAAACACTTTTAAACCGTCTTTAAACGCTTACTAGACAAAGACAGAAGAAACATAACGACCCACGATTTGCAACCCAGAGACACACCGTACTGTCAACGAAAAAACCTCAACCCTGGACGTCAATCGACCTCCTCCATTTTGCTCTCCTCATTTCCATCTTCCTCCAACGCAGGCATGTCGCTGTCATCACCACCAGCTTCGTCCTCATCAATGTTGAGCCCCAACTTCAGCATCCTGTGGATCCTCCCGGCGAAGGTGTTGGGATCCTCCAAACTGAATCCGGAGGTCAGCAAAGCAGTCTCGAACAGCAGCAGCACCAGATCCTTGACGGACTTGTCGTTCTTGTCCGTCTCCGCCCGCTTTCTCAGCTCCTCCATGATGCCGTTCTCCGGGTTGATCTCCATCGTCTTCTTGCTCGACATGTAGGAGCCCATGCTGCTGTCCCTCAACGCCTGCGCCTTCATGATCCTCTCCATGTTAGCCGACCACCCGTACTCGCCGGTCACCAAGCAGCAGGGCGAATCCACTATACGATCGGAGACGACGACTTTCTCCACCTTGTCGCCGAGGATCTCCTTCATGGTCTTGCAGAGGCTCTCAAAGGCGGCCTTTTTTTCCTCCTTTTTCTTCTTCTCCTCCTCCGTTTCCTCGAGGTGGAGCCCTTCCTTGGTGGCTGACACCAGCTTCTTGCCGTCGTACTCCTTCAGCTGCCCCACGGCGTACTCGTCAATGGCGTCCACCATGAAAAGCACTTCATAACCCTTTTTCTTTAACCTTTCCAAGAACGGGGAGTTCTCGACGGCTTTCTTGCTCTCGCCAGTTATGTAATAGATCTCCTTCTGACCTTCCTTCATCCTGGTGACGTAGTCCTTCAAGCTCGTCATCTCCTCACCACTCTTGCTGGAGTGATAGCGGAGGAGATCCGCCAATTTAGCTCTGTTCTGGCTGTCCTCATGGATGCCCAGCTTCAGGTTCTTCGAGAAGGCCTCGTAAAACTTGGTGTAGTCCTCTTTGTTCTCCGCGATTTCAGTGAACATCTCGATACACTTCTTGACGAGGTTCTTCCTGATCACTTTGAGGATCTTGTTCTGCTGCAGCATCTCGCGGGAGATGTTGAGGGGCAGGTCGTCCGAGTCCACCACGCCCTTCACGAAACTGAGGTACTCAGGGATGATCTCCTCGCAGTTGTCCATGATAAAGACTCTCCTGACGTAAAGCTTGATGTTGTTCATCTTCTTTCTGGTGTCGAATAGGTCGAACGGAGCACGCTTCGGCACGAAAAGGATGGCTTTGAACTCGAGCTGTCCTTCCACGGAGAAGTGCTTCACGGCCAAGTGTTCCTCCCAGTCATTGGTCAGGCTCTTGTAGAACGAAGCATACTCTTCCTTCGTGATCTCTTCTGGCTTCCGCAGCCAGATCGGTTTCTGCTTGTTGATCACCTGCCATTCGTGGGAGACTTCCTTCACCTTCTTCTTCTTGGACTTTTTGTCCTTGTCTTCGTCGACTTCTTCAATGTCGCCTTCTTCTTCCTTCTTCGACTCCTCATCGTCCTCATCGTCACTAATTTCCTTCTCGGTGGTCTTCTCTGTCCATAAATAGATCGGATAGCTGATGAACTCCGAGTGCTTCTTCACCAGATCCTTAATTCTCCTCTCTTCCAAGTATTCCAACTACAAGAAAGGGCAATTTGTATCTTTACTAACTGGTGGGATAAAACTAAGGTAGCAGTTAAAAATCTAGACTATTTAGAGATAAACAAGTACCTGGTCCTCTTTGAGATAGAGGGTGATTTTGGTTCCCCGGCCGAGCTGCTCGCCGGTTGTGTCTCTAGTGACGGTAAAGGAACCACCGGCTTGTGATTCCCAAATATACTGCTCGTCGTCATTGTGCTTGGTTGTCACAATAACCTTCTCGGCGACCAGGTATGCGGAGTAGAAGCCGACACCAAATTGACCAATCATGCTCACATCCGCACCGGCTTGGAGTGCCTCCATGAACTCCTTGGTGCCAGACCGTGCGATGGTGCCCAAATTGTTCACCAGATCTACAAAGATAAAAACAATTACCATAAAAGAGACGAAAAAGCACGAGATAAAACCACAATGTTCTGGCTATTTCACGTTTTCAGGTCACTTGGAGAGCATCATTTACCAAAAAATCTTGTGTCCTCTACAAGTTGGATTATGATGAACTACTTGCAGTGAACGCAAACAATCGAACCAACATTCCAACAAAGTGCGGAAAAGAGAACTTACCTGCTTTGGTCATGCCGATGCCGCTGTCGATGATGGAAAGCGTCTTGTTCGCCTTGTCAGGCACGAGGCGGATGAAGAGCTCCGGCTGGCCGTCCAGCTTGCTCTTGTCGGTGAGACTCTCGAACCGGATCTTATCGAGTGCCTGCAGTCACACGATTTGTTTCAGCAACGAACAACACAGGGGAACAAAAACGGGAGCAGAGAAAGTAGAATGCAGCGATGTCTCACATCCGAGGCGTTGCTAATGAGCTCGCGCAGGAAGATCTCCTTGTTGGAGTAGAAGGTGTTGATGATGAGGCTCAGCAACTGGTTGATCTCCGCCTGGAACGCGAAGGTCTCCGTCTGCTCCATCTGCACGTCCGCCATCACCTCGATCGAAGAAACTGGCTTCGCGAACGGGAACAAGAATCAGATGCCTCAAGGGTTTCGGTGCGATCAGTATTGTGCTAGCGAGGAAGAGATGATCGGCGAAGGGCTTTTATAGCCGGCAGAGGATTCGCCAGGGAGGGACTGGAGGTCTCCGGGGAACTTCTGGAGACTTCCTGCGATTCTTTTCTTAACCGACGCCTCACCCACTCTAATTAGTCCTCCATTAAACTATCTTTTAAGATAAATCAAGAAGCTTCTCGAACGTGGAGAAAAATAAGTATTTTTTATATATATAAAAATCTTTTTTTTTAAATTTTATTATTATTGGAGAAAACGAGGGGGCAATGAGATAAATTGTTATTATTTTATCTCAAATTACTCCTGAAATGGATATATTAATTTATATCAATTGTTTGCGAGTCTTGTTTGTACAATTATAGATTAAAATATATAAAAAATATTTAAATATTAAATTTATCATAATCTTACTAAATTATTATTATGATTATGTTAAAAATATAATATTTTTGTTAATGTTAGATTAATAATCCTTTTACATAAGGTGTGATGAATGGAATCAAATTATTCCAATAAGATTGAAATAAAAATATTATTAAAAATTTTAATTCAATTCGATTCAAATTCAAATTTAATTTGAAATCCAAAATTCAAATTTGAATCCGTATAATCTATCAAAAAAAATTTTATTTTTTTAAATAATTTTTTATTTTTATCTTAATTTTTTATTATTATATATTAATATTATATAAAATATTTTAATTTTTAAAATAAAATTTAATTTAATTTTTTAAAAAAAGCTAGTAAACTTTAAATCCAAATCAATTCGATCGGCTTAGATCCATCTGAATCCAAATTTAAACTAATCTAAAACCTCTCATTCAAATGTGATCGGAACTTAAAAAAGTGTTATTCCTAATCTGATTTTTTCAAATTGATTCAGATCGGATTAACGGATTGGATATTTGATTCCTCTTATAAATATAAAGATGAAAATAAATATTTGATTTTTATCAGTATAATAAATTAGGATGAAAATAGAATATATGAAATTCGATTCATTCTCAATCTATTATCAAAGACCAACTACACGTGAAAGGCCTTAACGTGCAGTAGCGGATCTCACTGAACCTTTCTTGGACTGAAAGAAAACGCGGACTGCGACACTGTTGACACAGTTACGCAGAAGAATTTTCATAAAAACATTTTATTTTATTTTTTTATTTAAAAACACACACTGTTATATTTTTATCATTGAGTAGAATTATTTTAAATATTTTTAGTTAAAATTAATTTAACATTAATAAAAATTTGTTAAACTTGTTCTACTTTTATTAATATTATTTTGACAATTAAATTTACTTTAATATTAACTAAAACTACTTATAAACCAAAATAAGGAAATTTTATCTAATGATTTTTTTATAAAAAAATATTATTTAATCATTTGCAACTCTAGTATTGCCTAGTGCTCTTTTAATCATTTATATTGTCTGATTGACCTTAAAAATTAAATTTATATTTCAGATGAACAAGTCAACGTTTTGACTTGCTTTGGGGTTTCAATTTACGAAGAACTTGCCTCTTGTGCTTGGGCGAGAAGCAACTAAACAACTGTAATGCATGACACATCAAGTCCTCTTATTTTGCAAAATGCCCATCGAAGTTCTAAAATCACACAAGTACTACTCAGAATTTGACATTCTAATCATTTTCAATTTTTAGTGACTAAATTGTTATATTATAATGTTTAAGCACCAAACATTTGAAAGCTTCCGCGTGTAATTGGCAAAATCGAAATAGTTAGATGAGGTTAAGAGTAATTATAGTGTTTATCTAGGATAATACAGTTAGAACAGTTATGTGAGAAAATATTCTATATATATTTTTAATATAGAACAACAAAAATTACACATTAGAAGATCAATATTAATATAGATATGTTTATTTTCATTTTTCACTCAAGACAAGAGTGATTAGACTACGATCAATACTGTTATACAGAAAATAATTTATGTTTATGTTGTTTTTTAAAGTATCAGGCCATTTCGATATCTCCAAAATTGAAAGGGTATTTGTAAATACGAATAAGTGTAGGGGGTGGAATGAAACTTTCCCATATCCAGCGAGAGCCCCCAAAATCTATCGTCATTGATGACCCAAATCCAACAGTGACGACTTCACCCACCTCATCCTTCTCTTCTCCTTCGTCTATAAATGTCAGTCCCAAGCTCCTCCATTTCAACTTGACTCATGGGTTCTTGCTTCTCCTCCTCCTCCGCCACCGCCGCCGCCGACGGAGGTTCCGAGCACCACCGATACTCCCTGACGGCAAAAGTCATCACAACCGACGGCTCCTTGCTGGAGTACCCCGCCGAGAGCAAGGTCCGCGACGCCCTATCCGGCCAACGGATATCGAATTCCTTCATCTGCAGCTCCGACGAGCTCTACTGCAACGCCAAAATCCGAGCTTTGTCCGCCGCCGACCCGCTCCTGCCGGGCCATCTCTACTTCCTCCTCCCGCTTTCCAAGCTCGACTACCCGCTCTCTGGTTCTGACATGGCGGCGCTCGCGGTGCGGGCGAGCGTGGCGCTCTCGGCGTATGCTTCCGGCTCCGGCGGACGGCGCGGCAAGGGCGCTCGGAGGGTGATGCCGGTGGCGGCGGAGTTAGCGGGGCAGCGAGCCGCGCTTAATGAAGCCGTGAACGAGAAGGAATTTGGATTTTATACTGATTTTGACGGCGGCGTCGAGCACTATTACGGCTCGAATTCGCCTTATGAGAAGAAGGAGAAGAAGATGCCGGCGATGAAGCAGAGCAAGTTCAGGCAACGGCGGTGGAATTACAGGCATAGGCTGAGCACGATCGAAGAGATCGTGGAATGAACAGAGGAAGAACAGATCGTGTAAAGTTTTATTTCTGATTTTTCTTCTTTTTTTTTTATAAAGTTTTTGGTTCTTTTAGTTGAAGTTTATGGTACTTTGACAGTGTAAAATATTTTTGATAATTTTATCAAAAATCTATAAGATATTTAAACATTAATTTTATCCAAGATCATGTTAAAAAATATTGACCATTAAAAAAGAATCCAACGGCTGTGGAAAATCAACAAAATCTCAAGGTCAAGAGGAACCCAAGGGTTTGACTCATGGCTTACCTATGAGAGACGATGATGACGTGGGCGAACACGTCAGCAAAAGCTGTCCCCAACGGAACGTGAAGGACCCCGTTAACGTGCAAGTAACGGATTTCATCGCCACTTTCCTGGACAGAGAAAACGCGGACGGTGACATTGTTGTGACACGGTCACGAAGAAAAATTTTGAAAAAAAAAACACTTTATTTTATTTTTAAAATTAGTTTAACATTAATAAAAATTTGTTAAACGTGTTCTAATTTTATAAAATTACTTTAATATTGACTAAAACGATTTATAAACCAAAAATAAGGAGTGCAGTTTCAAATTTAGTGCTCTTTTAATTCGTCTAATTGACTCTTGAAAAAATAAATTTATTATTTCCCGTGAAAAAAGAAGCTTCGTGATGACTTCCTGTGCAAAGTCAACGTTTTGAATTGTTTGGTGTTTTAATTTAATAAAAATTATCCGTCTTGTGCTTGGCCGACAAGCAACTAAACTCTCGTGCCTCTAGTTCGAAAGCCATCATCCACGTCACATCAAGTCCTTTTATTTTTTCAAAATGGCCCCTCAAAGTTTTAAAATCACCCAAATACTCGTTAAATTTTATCATTCTTATCGTTTGCAATTTTTAGTGACTAAATCGAAATGTTTAAGCATCAATGAAACATTTGAAAGCTTCCACGTTCAATGAGGCAAAATCAAAATAATTATAAGAGTTTTAGAATAATTATAGTATTGTCTAGGATAATATAAGTTTCAATTGCAACTTTCTAATTTATTTCCTTACAAATAATTGTGGATCTGACTGTATAGGACAGTTAAAGTGATAGATTCTATTTTTTATTGAAATAAAATAATATAAGTTGCTCTAAAAAGAATTCAAAGCTTACTTGAGGTGGGACTTTGGTGAAATATATGTTTTGAAGTGAGATCTTGAGTGTATACAGTTTAAAATTTTTAAATTATTTTTGCAAATAGTTAGCATTTTTTTTTAGCTTTTTAGTCATGTGCCAATCTTTTCTCTAGTTGTATGGGGGGATATATATATATTTTTTAAAATAAGTTGCACATTCAATTTCTTCAAAAGTAGAATATAATCCGTTATCCTAGTGATCCCGACACGATCGATCTCATAATCATCTATGAAAAAATAAATCGAGAAGTTGCAATTGACCACTACGAAGGATGATAAGTTTGCACACGAAGGAGTAATTTTTTTAAAGATTAAACAATTTTGATAATATCGTTACAACAGAATAATATATGTTAAAGTATAGGGCCATTTTGATATCTTCAAACTTTAAAGGGCATTTTGTAAAAAACCAAACTATAGAGGGTGGAGTGAAACTTTCCCGTATCCAGACTGTCGTCATTGATGACCGAAATCCAACAATGACGACTTCACCCATCTCATCCTTCTCTTCTCCGTCTATAAATGTCAATCCCAATTCCCAATCTCCTCCATTTCAATTCGATTCGATTCATGGGTTCTTGCTTCTCCTCCTCCTCCACCTCCGCTGCCGCCGCCGCCGCCGACGCCGACGGAGGTTCCGAGCACCGTCGATACTCTCTGACGGCTAAAGTTGTCACAACCGACGGCTCCTTGCTGGAGTACCCCGCCGAGAGCAAGGTCCGCGACGCCCTCTCCGGCCAACGGATATCGAATTCCTTCATCTGCAGCTCCGACGAGCTCTACTGCAACGCCAAAATCCGCGCTTTGGCCGCCGACGACTCGCTCCGGCCGGGCCATCTCTACTTCCTCCTCCCGCTTTCCAAGCTCGAGTACCCGCTCTCCGGTTCTGACATGGCGGCGCTCGCGGTGCGGGCGAGCGTGGCGCTCTCGGCGTATGCTTCCGGCTCCGGCGGACGGCGCCGCAAGGGCGCTCGGAGGGTGATGCCGGTGGCGGCGGAGTTAGCGGGGCAGCGCGCCGCGCTTAATGAAGCCGTGAACGAGAAGGAATTTGGATTTTATACTGATTTTGATGGCGGCGATGAGCGTTATCACGGATCGAATTCGCCTTACGAGAAGAAGAAGAAGATGCCGGCTAAGTTCAGGCAACGGCGGCGGAATTACAGGCAGAGGCTGAGCACGATCGAAGAGATCGTGGAATGAACAGAGGAAGAACAGATCGTGTAAAGTTTTATTTCTGTTTTTTCATTTTTTTTTTTATAAGGAAGAGAGGATTGCTCTCCATTTTAGTTTGACTAAAATTAGTCAATTGTTTAAAAAATTATTTAATTAAATTTTTAATTAATGTTGGAGCAGTATATATAGAATAATTTTGATTAAAAATACTCGTAAGGCGAAAAAAAATAAATTGAGAAAAATATTTAGAATGTGATTTTTAAAAAATTTTTAATATAGAAGACACTCTTTAATAAAAATAAAGAGTCAATTGTTTATCAAGAATAAATAAATTTAAATTTAAAATATAACAATTTTAAATAATTAAATAAATTTAAATTGGAAATTATTCCGCTGGATTAAAAAGGGGCGTTGTGTCATCGGAACCCTAAAGATACCCCACTATGGGTTTAGGGCTGCTGCACTTCGATGGTCGCGTCGTCGACGGCGATGGACGGCCCCGGCTGGACTCCGACGACGGCGAGGAGCTGATGCACGTTGAGCCTGGCGTCGCCGTCGCCCTCGGTTCCCGGCCCCTGGAGTCGCCTGGAACTCTCTACGTCACCTCAAGGTATCGGTGTCGCCCCCACTCAGTTTCTTGCTTCTTGTCTTCTCTCAGATGTGAGTGAATCCTGTAGGAAGGTGATTTGGCTGAGCGACGCCGACAAAGGGAAAGGGTATGCGGTGGATTTCTTGTCGTTGTCCCTCCACGCCGTGTCGAGGGACCTGGAGGCCTACCCCTTTCCTTGCATCTATACTCAGGTATTTGATCTATGACTCAGTTTGGGGCAGTTCTGCCGGAATTGCTATTGAATCTAAAGGATCAAAAGTATAAAACGTGACTTTTTTTTAATCTTAAGCATGAGAAAGTTTTCCGTGTTTCTTTGGAGAATTCATTTTGGTGCTCGAAAGTGCACTATTTTTGCGTCACTGGTTGGTAAACTCGTTCTTTTGTTACCTTTGACTTGAATTTTCTAAGCATGAATTGAGGGATTACTAGTAAGTTGTTTCTTGGATTGCTACATGTTGGTGTTAGTTGTTTCTTGGATTGCTACATGTTGGTGTTTAATGTTTGCCTGTTTGAGTCGAGGGATTATTAGCTGAGAATGGTCCTTTATAGTGATGATGTCCTGAAGGATTTGAATTATTTGAGGGGCAACAATGAGTTACACTACAGAGGATAGTCATATTGGCTGATGACTCCTCTGTGTTTTTTGCTTTATTGCTTATGTACTGTTTGCTTGATTCTTTGTCAGATTGAGACAGGCAATGAAGATGAAGAGTCTAAAAGCTCAGATTCTGAAAGTAATGTTGATTTGGAATTGTCAAAAGTCACTGAAATGAGACTTCTTCCTTCAGATGCTGAAAAATGTATCCTTGCTATCATGCGTGCCTCATATTGTTTTCATTTGTGGCAACGTCATTGATTGAATGCATTTTCATGTATAGAGTAGGCATTGCTGAATCTTTTGTGGTCAACTTTCTCTTTAATGCTACTACGAGTGTGTTTGTCAAAGTAGGAAAGAATCTGATGCGGTTGGCAATGCTTCATTATGGATTTTGGTTATGGCATAATGATACATTCTTATGAATGTCATCTTATCTTATTGCTCTGATTGTCCTGCAAGTTCATTGCATAGATCTGTAACTCATTGATTGCATATTCTGGGACCGTGATTGTCTTCTTATCAAGTCCCATCTTTCACTAAGAGAAAGATCTCTATTCTTTTTATATGGTTGTTAATTTTAGATCCTCCTAGCACGTTGCTTTTTTTCTTGGTACTGAAAAAACCTTAGAATTTGGGTTTGGTCACTTGGTGTAATTGTTTCTGGTAATATAAAAATATTACATACTGGGTAATCATAATTTTAGGGAGCAACCACCTATTCTATACCAATATTGATCTATAATGCTAGTAGCAGTTATGTTTGTGTATCATGCTGTTAGTGTTTAGTGTGTACCAAACAGTGATTTATCTCACTGCCAGTTGATTTGTAATATCATGGTAATCAATATATTCGATCCTTAAAACATTTTACTGTGCTCAAGGCCAAAGGAGGCTGTATATTTTTGTACTTATTAATGTTATTTTGAAGAAAATATTAGTAAGCCACTTGGAAATTATGAATGGAAAAACATTACAATAGTCTATAATGTATTTTTAGAAAGTGAGAATATTGTATACAATAAAACATTGGTCCTTGTGAATTCCATACATCATTTAATCATCGGTACAGGTCCATTCTGGTAGGGACTGAATTTTCTTCCTGAACTGTTATTCTGAACATTCACATAGAGAAACTCATAGTATCCTCCTATTGGAATAAGACTAGTGAGAGTCACTATCACATGCGCAAGTACTGGGCTTTGTGAAGAAAAACATTAACCATGGTCTCTTCACTTCAATTTGTTTGAGGTTGAGGTCTTGTTCTCTGTCTTGATCTGGCTTTCTTTCTATCCTATTATGTGAGTGATTATAGATAAACACATTAAAAGTTTATGGGAAATAACATTTTAATAGATAAACTTATGATTAATAGAAAATATAACAAAACCATCCTTTCTGTCACAGCATCTGGCTTTGAGGTTGTAGGCCCATGTTTCTTGAGAACTTCTGGGTTTTGATGTCTATGTTGTTTTTTCCTTCTGTTTCTTGAGGCCTTTTTAAACTTTGTTTTACTACATTTGGCCAACTTTAGTATAGCTCACAGCTGAGGGCAGTTAGCAAGTTTGCAAAAATGAATCTAAACCATCTTTGTTTTAACTTTGCTATAATCCATTGTGGTACCACTGCTACCTAGCCATTGTGTGGCAGTTTTGTGATTATCAGCTCAAGTTTAGTGTTCATGATTTTTGTGTTTGATCTTGAACACCTGTAGTCATGTTGGTCTGCGACATGAACCAATAAGTGATACAATATCATTTTTTTTCATGGCATCCTTGACTAATGTTATAGTGGATACTCTCTTTGACATTTTCTGTCAATGTGCCGAGCTAAATCCTGAGCCTCATCAAGGTATGGGTGGACGCTTTTTTTCCTTTTCTCCTTTAATCAGATTATACTTAGGCCCTCCATATCTGATCATTGTCCTCTTATGTTGTACATTCAGAAGGAGAGGAAGAAAATACTTGGTTTTTTGGTGATAAAGAAATGGGCGATGCTGGTAATTTGATTTGAATTAATATAGAAGCATTGCAGTTTGGCTTTCTATCATTATTCAACTATAGCAACGATATCTATGTAAATCATTTTTCTTTTCATTGCAGGAAGTGATTCTGAGTGGCAACTTTCAGAAAATCCTGGCAATCCCATTGGTTCTGCAACTGGAGATCATGACCTATCTCGGAGAGTTCATAAGGTATGTATAGGTGCAGGGTATCATGCTTATTTACCTTTGAGTGATGCATTGTTGTCATGGATAGATATTCCTTACTACAATATAACATTTAACATTGTCAAATATTTGGCAGGGGAATATCTTCAAACCTATGTTTTGTGTAGAAATTGCTAAAAGAAGATGTGCATTTGCTTATTAATAATATTTTTGTATTTACAAGTTCTGCCATGGTTTTCATCTCAAAGCATATACTGGTCTTTTATTGGTTGGTTACTATTATCGGCATCACCTATTGATGCATTTATTTATTTTCTTGCCATTTAAGTATCAAAGTTCTAATAGAAAGCAAAATCAAAGTAACTTTGTCTGCTATAGCGGCAAGTAGAACATAGAAACAAAAGCTATTGAAAAATCAACTATAGAAGAAAATTGGAGACAGGACTCAGTGAGATAATTTCTTTTGCATTTAGGCTTCTATATATGGGAATCTTCAAATAGTTAACCTGATCTTCTTACCTACAAAAACATTAAATGTTGCTCATAAATTTTTTTCTTTACTAGTTGGTAAACTAGCTAACTTGAGCTGAGCTTCATTTTCTTATCGAGTTATGTAATTTTTTATTTAGTTTTTTATAAGTTCAACTGGAGACATTATTATTCATATAATTTAGGTAAAATGTTTTTATAATAATGCAACTTTTATTTTTTCCCCCTCATTTTTAATATATTATAGATGATTAAAATTCATTTATTGAGTCAAATACTGAATACTCAGTTTGTTCAGTTTTAGTTTGCATCTACCGATCTGGATTGTTTTCATAGTAAGATTTTCACAATCTAACTTATAGTCTCAAATATTCACTTTTATTTCCTTTAACGACTTTATGTTCTTGTCCTGTTCCTATTTTTAACTTGGAAGGGTGTTAACTATGGTCTTCTAACTAGTTGGCCATTGTCTCTGATGCAGCTTCAAATCAATTCCCAGCAGTTTGAGGATGCAGACGAAGACGAAGAGTTTCATGACGATCATTGCTTGGCAGCCAACTAACGCATTTCCCCACCAGCTCTGCAGTTCTCCATTACCATTACCATTACCATTACCATGCAGATGTCTTATCCTTAGGCTTGTCGTCAGCTAAAGAGAATGTTCGGTTTACCAGTTTGAACTGGTTTAGTTTGAGTAAAATCTACGTAAAAGGTCTTGCGATTGGTCAAGAATGTGTTCGATACTCAATTGTGTGATGATCAAATCAAAGGAATACCATCAAGGATTGTATCCCAATGGAAACCGAACCCAAGAGTTCGTGAAACTTAATCGTGCAATCGTTGTAATGGATATTGTCTACGATGATTAGCAACAAGTTGCCTGCTTAGAAAGTCTTTCTCAAGCCAATGTGCTTCCATTTGATTAGACTCGACGATCCAATTCGAGTTGTTCCACCAATTATTCACGTTGCCGCTGCCTTCTTTATTCGTGAAAAAAGAATTTGGCAAAAAAAAAGAAGCTATTGTTATCCTATTTGGTTTGTAGATGAAATAAGTAGTAATAATAAAATACTAATTCAAAGCTTATTCAACTGTCATAGTAGAAGACTGGCATCAAATCTCTATAATTAGTGTTCTCGACTATTTTATCAAGTACGCTAATGTAAAATATTTACTGATATAACACTTCTTTTTAATAATTCCAAAGGAACATGAGCATGTGGTTAAGTATCAGCACTCGAATTTACCGAATGGATTCACAAAACTAGGTAGCAACTACACAACAAAACCAAGATCAAGCTAACTTGCACACCATCGTGGGGAGGTAGGCAATTGTCATTGAGATTGAGCATAGTATAAACCACGATTGTGTTGCGATATCTGAAGCAAAGGATCCTCGCCCTGTTTTCCTCGTCTAAAATGACAGTGAAACTTATTGAACCAAATGCAAACCTTTACTGTGATGGTGATACAACAATTAGGGGTGAACCGACACTAGCCGTCTGGCCGTAAGCGACCTTCATAAACAATAAACGGGCAGAAGAAACGGGTGCCTCAGTGATAGCTGTGTGGTGCATAGTTAGTGCGCCCAGGGTATGATCCACTGCTTGGGTACGTATAACCAGCCTGAGAGCAGCAAAGGGTTAGCCAATAGTTAGCATTAGATAACAAATCAGAAACTTCACAGTGACTGTGTTGCAACTTGAAATTGGAAAAGCATAATATTTTGTTCAAATTTAAGATCAGAAAGTGCAAGTGACCCACTATCACAAGTTCAGTTTGAAGAAAGACCATTTGTGCGTGCCAAGTTTTTGACTAATGGCTTATTGAATAACTCAAGCTAAAATTGTCTAAATTATGCCTTGACATTATTAACACTCTCTTTCAGTATGGTTTACGGGACTGGACTGGTTCCTGTAAAGAACAATGCAGTTCTAACATCAATTCTCTTCTAGGGTTTTAGATCTCAATTTACCTTTCTTGATCATGGCCCAAAATGGTACAGTATGAGCATTGACTAAAATTTAGACATGACAAACCAGATCATGTCCACCTATGTTTTTCAATGAATCTACATTCTATACTTCCTACAAACATCGCTGGACTCTAATTAACTGCACTCTCAACTGAAGAAAATACCTATCCATCAAAGTTTGTTTCAATAAGGTTATACTAGGATGAAATCATTTCATATTCTTGTTTACCCTATAAAATAGTAACAATCTTCTAGCAAATTATGATATTTTCCAGCCTCACTTGACTTTTGTAAAAAGTCTTACCTTGGATTTCAAAATTGTTCTTTTAAAGCTGCACATATTAGGTAACATATAAATGAAGGATAATAATAGCATTGCAATTCTTCTAAAGCTTGCAATTGATTTTGGGATTACTAAAGAATCTTTTTCCAAATTGATTTTACTTAAATTTCTAATTACCTACCACTTCAAAATATTGCCAAGTCACCATGATGATTTCTCAATATTTGTCAATATGGTAAGTCTTACCCCTATTGGTCTAGAGTATAAGATTGAAACCCATGCTTTTTGGTATGCATCACAGCCATTCATGAGCTCTAGCTGTATGAACAAAGGTCCTCAACTATCTTGCTATACCAAGCAGCACAGTATTATCAGATCTCAGTATGTTGGAGTGTATCTGTTTCTATGTTTGATGATACTATCATTTTATTTCTTTGAGTACCAGACTAGTAAGTGGCCTAGCTAAATACTGATGGGGTTGACTTGTAGCTTATTCCCCCAAAATGATCCCAAAACTTTCCTAAAGCATGTGAATGCAAGTTAGCAGAGTAAAGATGACAACAAAGTACTTGTAGGTATCAGTAAATTCAATCACTGCAAAATGATACAGTTCCATTTGGTTATTCCAGAAAAGTGACACTTATGGATCAATCTTGTTACAATCAGACCAGAACAAGTATGTAACCATCTGATCAATTAGAAAATTTACGAGTCAAGTATGACCAGACTAAATGGGCGGTTCTAACCAGGTCAGTTTTAATGTTGAATCACCTGTTTTTCATTCAGACCAGCAATTCTTAACCAGTATCTAAAATATTACTACAAGGTAGTAATTATTCAGTCTGCACTTCCTTAGGGTCTGCAATTCTATTCTACAAATGACAATATAAAAACAGGACCTGTTATTAAACAGAGCTGAGTATGAATCCATCCTTGGATGAAAACTACCGTTGAGAGTAAAGTAAAAAAAAAAAACAAAGAAAAAAAATACCTGATAGCCAATTGAACTTGAATATCTAGGATAGGAAGGTCGAACTGTGGATACAGCTGCAGCACAGAGAAAACTTTTAGGAAGGCAAACATGCATAGCCAATAATTACACCAAACACAATACTTGAAAGAATAGACAAGGAACCTATAACTATGCCAAACACACTACTTATTATCTTAGATTTGCTAATAAACAATGCAAGGAATCTTAATCAATGAGTTCCAAATTTTCAATCTTAGCATCCAGAAATCACATGTATTCTAGAGATTTGTACTAAGTTGATATAGCAGCATCCTCTTTTTTCTCTTCTTGATATTACAAGAGATAATATTATTTTGATCAACCATATTTAGATTTTATTGACCGTTGCAATGCCTCCAATGGAATGGACTGATTTTTGTCAACAGAAAAGAGAAAGGCTAAGAAGAAAGATGCAAATAAAGAGCAGATCAAGATATGCTCCACTTAAAAGACGAAAGAATCTTCTTGAGAAGAGAAGACCAAAAAGGGCAGAGCATGATGAGAGAAACAATACAATAAGTATCAACTCTTGAACATATATCAATTTATATAATTACATCACTAAATTGATCGAGATGAATCATAAATAAAGAAGCATTAAAATCAGAATCAAATTTTGCAATGATTATATATCTGAATATTATACAGAAACCAGAAAATGAACTCAAGAAGGAATTTAGTATTGCTGTAGAGTGCAGAGGCATATCCATAACTGGAGCATCAAAAATACTAGCCATAAACAATTATACAACACATTCGTGAGTGAAATTAGGTTACCTCCAGTGAACTCAGAACCCCTTTGGATATCATAAGCAGAAAATCTGAACCATAGAAAGAATCAGATATACAAGAACAATAATGAATTAGAATGTCTACAAGTAATAAAGAGACGAAAAAGAGACCTCTGCTCATATCCATATGAGTAATGCCCTCGTGAAGCAGGAAGATATCCAGCATGAGGGGCCTAAAAAATCATCACCCACCACACATTTGAAACACACACATACATATATCAGTGACTGCAATGACAAGGAGAAAGGTGTAAGAGAAACAAGATTTAAGATCTCACGAGATCAGACTGGTAGGGATTGGATCCAGAAGCTCCAGCATACGCATATCTTTGATAGTTGATTACTGGCATAGAATATTTTGAGTAAGGGCGCTTAATAGCAGAACGTCTACCGTGTGTATTACCTACATTTTCCAATAGAATTAGCAAAATGTTCCATCAAAACCAGAAATCCAGGACATTAAGTAATTATGTTATGTCAAAATTGGCAACTTGATACCATGGTAGTAGTCTCTGCGTGCTTTTTTGGATGACCGTTCATTCACTACAATTCCCCGGTCTCCACCACTACGTTTTTTCCCTTTGTCAGATTGCCATTGTTTTCTATTCTTAGTAGACTTGAAACTTGATTCCTCTTTTTTCATTTTTCCTTTAGAATCTCCTTGCACACTGACCTGCTTGGACTTGGACTTTTTCTTTCTTTTTGATTGGACTTGTTCTATAACATTGCCATCCTTGTTAACTTTGAATCCACCACGAGCAGCCCGCTTAGCAAATCGCCCTTTAGGCGGCCTGGCAAGATTTACTTTGACCTGAATTCAAGCATACATAAAGAACTTACTAAAACTTGACATTACAAACATCATACAGCATACAGAAGCATGTCATACATTGACATCGCCTTCCCCAAGTTGGCCACTATTCACCCCCTCCACACAAGCTAGAGCACTCTCTCGTGAAGTAAATTTAACAAAAGCAAAGTCCTTCTTTTTGGTGGCAGATTTTCTGAACATCTGTACTTTCTCTATTTCACCATAATGTTGGCAAATTTCTCTTATTTTCTTTTCATCCCAAGAATCAGGAAGATCCTCAATATAAACAGTTTTGACCTGCAAAAAACATACATTTTCCAAGCAAAAGAATTTATAACCCAAAAAGAAAATTTATTACAAAATTCTAGTGGATCATGCAAGGAAAAAACAGCAATTTATATCAAAGTCTTATAGCTAAATTCAGAATGACCAATAATTCAGGTGTATTTAGTAAGACCAGAGAGCTGTAGGATTGGGGAATAGGAAATGATCCTTTATTTTTCATTATGAAATAACTATTATATGGGTATATATACGCTCATGAAAAATCCTAAATCTAAAACTACTAATGTGCAACTAAATCCACTAGACTAATAACCCTAACATCTCCCTTAAGTCAGCGTATAGATATTATGTATGTCCAACTTATTACATTACCTAGAAAAGCTCCCATGAACAGATAAGTATAAATCTAACGAAGATCACAACGATGAACTGGAAGCATTATACCCACACACAAGCAAAACCAAATCAGGCTAATCCACAACTGCCAAGTGAAACTTAAATGGATAAGTATTCAGTCATATCCATACAACACCAGAGGAATATTAAGGCGCTTTGATAGTTCTATGAAACAGTATTAGGGGACAGAAAAAAGATCCAACAAACCTGTAACATTATTTCTTCACTTAAATTCATTGAAGTGTCTGCAAAAGCAACTTTAGCACTCCTTTCACAACCAAAGACAGCATCTGGTTTCCTCAATCGCTGGAATGCTTCCATTGCATCTGAATGTGAATCAAATTCAAGAAAAGCAAAACCTTTTGTTTTCCCTTCATTTTTAGGATCTTCAGGTAAGAGTACATCCTCAAGGTGTTCAACTCCATACACTCTGAGTGTCTCAGTCACCTAGGAATACACATGCAAAGTCAAAATTTGCATGAGAACTTAACGAGGATAAAATGATAGAAAGAAAATTAATCAAGAGTAAAAAACAAAAGATGAAGAGCAAAAGAAAATATGCAGAAAAAAATGTGGTAGCTATTAGAGACAACAAAATAAAGTGAGTTTCACTTTCATACTTGTTCTTTTGTCCATGTTTTGCATATATTTCCAAGATAAAGGGTGTTGTTATCCTGGCTAGCTGATATTCCAACTCGTTTGCCTTTCACCTGTGCAAAATCAGAGTGCAAGACAACATACCTAATTAAAACTCTGATCTTTTGCAAAAATATCATTTCTTTCAAAGAATAATAAAATTTAATATAATATCAGGTTCATAGAGAGACCTCTGTCCCATCCTTTAGCTCAGAAAGAACCTTCCTTGCATCATCAATTTTAGCATATTGAATGAAGGCAAACCCTTTGCTCTTCTGTGTCACAGGATTTTTAACTATTCTTATGGATTGAATTTCCCCAAACATGCCAAAGACATTGACTATATCTTCCTCTACAGCACCTTTATCCAACCCACCAATAAATATTCTAAAATTCTTGTCTTTTCTCACTGCCATCTGAGCTTGAATGTATAATGAGGCATCATCCTCATCATTTTCTTCCTCATTGGCATCATCACAATTTCTAATTGTGTAGCCATCATTTAGTTTCTCAACTTCAATTCTGTCTCCATCTTCCTCATCACCTTCATCTTTTCCAGAACCTTCGGTTTCACTTGGATCTTCATCTTCATCTTCAATTGCATCTCCACCTTCCTCATGATCTTCAATACTGTCTTCCTCATCATCTTCGATCTCATCTCCATTTTCCTCATCATCTACCTCATTATCACCCTCGACTATTTTTGCTTTACCTGATAAAGAAAATTAATGAGTTAAAATGATCTAGTCTAGATTTCAATCACTAGGGGGGAAAACAATGTTATTCCCTCCCACACAATAGAATAGAATCAGCAATAAAATGAGGGGGACGATTCTTTCCATTCTTATTTTTGGTTTTATTAGATTCAAATGTTCTTGTGGAATAGAAAAAATATATATACATAATATGAATTTTCAACCCTTTTGTTTTATGTAGAATGCTGTATTTTTTGAAGGTTGAATACCCATATGGAATGAAATTGATACGCCATCCTGATGCTCAATCTCACTCACACAAGTTGATCAAAACAAAATAATGGCACCAAATCCAGAATGACCATACCAAATGATCCATAAGAACTGCAAGAGGTTTCAATATCTATTGAATGCGTCACTTTCTTTCTTGTCTTCCTATTGCCTGGCCTATGATATTGTCACAGCATGATTCTCATTGGAGAATATATATTTGTATAAAAACAATTGCATTAGAAGACAAATAGAGCCATTTGAATGCCACAAAATAGCTAAAGAAATCTGGTATGAAGATGCAAATACTAGTTAATTTTGATAAGATACCAATCACTCTTTGGAGAAATTCCAGTCATCGTCATTGAATTATGTTTGCTCCAACTCTTTGAGTTGAGCTAACTGGATTTTATCATTAACCTTGATGCAAAATTTTATGCTAGTAATAAACAAATTAATTAGATCCAATTTTCTTTTTTAAAAAACATAAAAATTAATATTAATAACAATTAATAAAATAGAAATAGTGCCTAAGCATCAAATGGATATTGTACCATGCTCCAAGTAACTTAGCATTATTCACTCTCTTTTCATGTGGAAAAAGCTAATTGATGTAGAAATATAATTGCCTTGTTACAATAAGTCTAGAGTCCTAGGTATTTGACATTGACTACAAGGATCCCATCTTGCCATCATAATCAATGTACACCTACATTGCTAATAATAGATAAATTTTCAAAATCACTCTTAATTAGGTTATGCAAACTTCTCTTTGTCTCGATTTACACACCTTAGACTCTTGGTAGAAAATAAAATTGCCTAGCTCAAGCTTCATAAATAGTAATGAATATTCATTTTCATACTATGAAGAAAAAAAACTATTAGTGCGTGTCAACTGATGAAGACCCGGGCGATCTGGTGTGCTAACATTGCATTTTAACAACATCAATGTAAGAATGGAGAAGAATATAAAGATGAGAAGGAAGTCGTGCAAATAGTGTGTTTATTTAAGAATTAGAATTAAGTGGGGAAAAAAAGCATAAATGTCCGCAGATATCTGTGTTCATTGTGCTCAGCTAAACGATTAAACTACAAAAAATGCGTAGAAAACAGATTCGACATGGGAACAGCACACAATGCATACCTTGATCGGCATCCGCCACATCGTGCTCTTCTTCAGCTTCTAGAACCGCAGCAACATCGTCTGGATGCTTTGGAACTTCAGCAATTTCAGGATGAACGGCAGAATCATCAACTTTCTTTGCATCGTCTGGATCATCAGCTACAGTTTCTTCTCTAGCCTTCTCAAGATGCTGCTCCTTCGACCTTCTCAGATGCAATTTCCTGAATCCGCGAAGCCTCAACTACCACTCGAGTAGGCTTCTCCGTCACAATCGTCGCTCCATCGATTTCCGATGCCATCGCTCTCTCATGCGCCGGAGGATCCTCCACGGACATCGGCGTAGCGATAATCTCACCTTCGAACTCCTCCCGCTTCAAATCCGCCGCCGCCGACGACTCATCGATCGCAACGAGAGGGGCGGCCTCCTCCGGCGCAGGACGCGCGAGATTCTTGTTCGACCTCAGCGACGGCCTCTTGGCGACGGCCTTCTTGACCGACCGCGGGGGCATCTTCCTCGAGCAGGAAGTGTGCTAGGGTTCGACGAAAGGGAGGG
The DNA here is from genome assembly GCF_044706935.1 of Curcuma longa. Lineage (NCBI taxonomy): Eukaryota > Viridiplantae > Streptophyta > Magnoliopsida > Zingiberales > Zingiberaceae > Curcuma > Curcuma longa. Next base: position 17,561,774 of record NC_133871.1, on the reverse strand, counting down.
AGCAGATGGCGAAGAAGCGGACTCTGCTGCTGGATCCAACGATGCAACCGCTTGCCGGACGCTAACCGACATGACAAATTTGGACCCGAGCCGTTACATTGCCATCGTCCTCTCTAACGGGCTCTACTTACGCCCAGCCCAGCCCAGCCCAGCCCAAACAATATTACAAACTTTTTCTTTTTATAAATATATTAAATTAACAAATTTTGTTAATTAACAAGTTCCTGCAGTTTAATCATTGCTAGGTAGAAATGGTTGAGTAATGATGCTGTCGCATAATTATTATATGTAGTATATAATAGGAGGCATTGCATGCATGCATGCAGGCAGCTATCTCCAGGTTGGACATGGTACGTACCCCTTCAATAAATATATATATATATATATATATATATATATATATATATATATATATATATATATTTATTTATTTATTTATTTATTTATCAGCTATACGTACCGTCTTTAATTTTCTTTGTTGATGACAACTTTTGCAGGGCTCACTCACCATCTTTTGTCAAAGTGTCATCATGCCAATCACCTCTACATGTAATTCAGCACTTGTACTGGCATCTAACTTTCTCTCAAGAGAACAATCTTTTTCAAAAAAATATGTTGCAGTAGTTTTCTTGATATATAAAGGTGGTCACGAGACTGCTTTCACGATCGATTTTCATGCGCCCCACGGTCCACGGAGTACGGACATAGTCGAGTTGGTACTCGGATAGTAAATTATCACACGATCAATTTTCGTACCTTCTAAGCTTGTGATTGCCACGATCATAGATAAGTTACTATGAAAAAGTAGTCTCGAGCCATGTGACTGTAGCATAAGGACTCGGGATCAACTTTGTAGGGTGGGCGACTAAATTTTAGGTCCATACTTTGCAACTTTTTGAGTGGTTTTTGAGGGAGATTCATCCATCTTACTCAAACTTCTAGAGAAGAGCAAGAGGAAGCGATAGGGGCATGACTTTGGGATCGAAACGATAAGGAAGTTGAAGAGGAGAGGGTGAAGTATAAGGGTGTGTGAAAACTAATGAAAGCTACGTGCCCTTGAGTGTTGAGAATCAATCTGAGTGTTAGCGTTGGCAAAGGAGGGGCAATATGCAATCTTTTGAACTACGAGGGTGAATGAACAAAGCATAAAGTACGAGGTGTAAAATGAAAGACCGTTACAACATGTGGAGAATGGATCACAACGATTTAACACGGCCCATTAGCGTTACCGTGGCCCGGTCCACCGGAATAAAGCCCATGAAGAATAAGAGTTAAAAGAAAATTTTTATCGAATTTTGAATTAATTTTATATAAAAATAAAAAAAAATATTTATTTGGCTTTCCCGAATCCAACCACACACTACGCAACAAACGGATGGCTTTATTTGTCGACACGAAGCCACTTTTACGTTAATTTTTAAAATTAATAAATAATTGATAAAATGTTTTATCATAATTAATTAATAATGAAAAGTAGCAGACAAATATATTAATCTCCTTCCTTCCCCAACTCCCGTGCTCTGCTTCCCCTTCTTTCTCCTTCCTCTGCTGCCCTAAATCCATGCTCAAGTCGTCGACATGATCGCCTCCTCCCCGGCGGCCGCCGTCGAATCAGCCTCGAGCGGAGGCAGTGATGACCCGGAAAACCATGGGTTCACGTATTAAAAGTAAGACGGCAGAGTAGGTATTAGTTAAGGGTTTTGTTTGGGTGGTGGGCTGGGTAGTTGATCGGTGCCGGCGATGGCGACGGCGAACGCGTTGGTGACGAATCCGGCAGAGGTGGAGGAATCGGCGGAGGAGGAGGTGGCGGCGAAGGCGGTGCATAAGCGGTTCGAGGCGCTGACGATAGTGAGGAACAAGGCGATCAAAGGGAAGGGAGCGTGGTATTGGGCGCACCTGGAGCCGGTGTTGGTGCCGGGATCCGAGGCAGCGATCCCTAAGGCTGTGAAGCTCCGGTGTTCCCTGTGCGACACCATCTTCTCGGCCTCCAACCCCTCCCGCACCGCCTCCGAGCACCTCAAGCGCGGGACCTGCCCTAATTTCGCCTCCCCCTCCTCCTCCGCCGCTCTGCCGCTCGCTTCCCCACCTCCGCCGCCGCCGCCCCCCAAGCCCATCTCCGCCATTGCCCCCTGCGATTCCTCTTCGACGGCCGGTCCCAACGGCCGTAAGCGCTCCTCCCCTTCCGGCGCCACCAGCCATTCGCCCGCCCCCTTGCATCTACCTCGCTTCGCTGCTGTTGATCCCGCCCGGTTCTCCTTGTCGCCTGCCACCCCCGCCGCGGGTAGCAGCGGTGAAGTCTTATTCTCCACGCCGCCGCCTCTCCCGCTCCTCTTGCCGCCTCCTCTGCCGGTATGCTCCAGCGGGAAGGAGGACCTCGGCTCGCTGGGGATGTTCGAGGGCAGCGTCAAGAGGCTGAAGAGCCCCAAGGCCTTCCCCGCTCCATCCCTCTCCAAACCTCAAATGGACTCCGCCCTCTCCCTCCTCTCCGATTGGTTCCACGAGTCCGCCGGTACTGGCGCCATCTCTCTTTCCTCCGCCGAGCATCCCAAGTTCCGTGCCTTCCTCGGCAACGTGGGTCTTCCCCCAGTTTCTCGCCGCGACCTCGTCGGCCACCGCCTAGAGGCACGCTACGAGGAGGCCCGTGCGGACGCCGACGCGCGCATCCACGACGCTCTCTTCTTCCAGCTGTCCTCCGATGGGTGGAAGAAACCCAGGGACTCGTCCTCCTCCATCATCAACATGACGGTGAACCTCCCCAACGGGACCATCGTCTTCCATCGGTCCCTGCTCACGCACGGCCGAGCCGCGTCCAAGTCGGCAGAGGAGGTGCTGCTAGACACTGTAACGGAGATCGCCGGCGAGGGCAACACTCAGAGGTGCGCCGGGATCATCGCTGACAAGTTCAAGTCCAAGGCGCTTCTGGAATTGGAGAACCAGTATCCATGGATGGTGAACCTCTCGTGCCAGCTACAGGGCCTCCGCGGTCTCATCAAGGACATCGCCCGTGAGCTTCCCCTCGTCCACACCGTCGCAGCCAAATGCCACAAGCTCGCGAGCTTCTTCAACAAGCACCCTCAAGTGAGGAGCATCTTCCACAAGTACCAGCTCCAGGAGCTGGACAACGCGTGCCTCCTCCGCGTGCCGCCGTCCTACGACGCAGCCGAAGGTGGCGCGCCGGCGCTTCAGTTTTCCCCATGGTCGAGGACATCTTGGCCTCTGCTCGCGCCGTGCAATCCGTTGTGCTCCATGAATCCTACAAGTCAATCTGCCGCGACGATCCCACCGCGCGGGACATGGCGGACATGGTCCTGGAAATGAACTTCTGGAACCAACTGGAGGCGGTGCACGCGCTGGTCCGGCTGCTGGAGGACATGGTCCAGGAAACAGAGGCAGAGCGGCCGCTGGTGGGGCAATCCCTGCCGCTGTGGGAGGAGCTGCGGTCCAAGGTCAGTGACTGGTCCTCCAAGTACAACATCAAACTCGCTCCTTTGGAGAAGGTGATCGACAAGAGGTTCAAGAAGCACTACCACCCGGCTTGGCCGGCGGCGTTCGTGCTGGATCCACTGTACTTAGTGAAGGACGTCAGTGGCAAATACCTTCCCCCATTCAAGTCTCTGACCTCTCACCAAGAGAAGGACGTGGACAAGCTGATCACCAGACTGGTCTCGCGCGACGAAGCCCACATCGCTCTCATGGAGCTGATGAAGTGGAGAACAGAAGGATTGGATCCGCTGTACGCGCAGGCGGTGCAGGTGAGGCAGCGAGACCCCGCGACCGGGAAGCTGAGGGTGGCCAACCCGCAGAGCAGCAGGCTGGTATGGGAGACCTACCTTAACGAGTTCAAATGCCTCGGCAAGGTAGCCGTGAGGCTCATCTTCCTCCACGCCACCTCCTGTGGCTTCAAGCACAACCCTTCCCTGCTGCGTTGGGCCTGCTGCAACTCCCGGCTGCCCGCCGGCGTCGACCGAGTGCACAAGTTGATCTTCGTCGCGGCCAACGCAAAGCTGGAAAGGAGAGACTTTTCGAGCGAGGAAGAGAAGGACTCGGTGCTGTTCATCAACGGAGAAGACGAGGAAGAGGACGACGACGACAATGATAATGATCTCAACCAATCAACATTTGCAGAGGCCTCCACAGCGTAACATTTCCATCTCTTTGCTTTGCTTTCTTTCGGATTTGGAGTCTGTAGCTTCTTTTTGCTACGATTTTTTCTTCACCATGGTGTTTTTTTTTCTGACTCGCTTGGGATTTTCGGAGTGATTTGAGCATGAGAGAGAGAGAGACATCACAATTATTAACACTTGGCTTTCTGAGAAATAATATCACGATTTGGATTCTGGTTTCTCATGTTATCCACGCTTCTCTGGTTCATGTTTCTTAATCTAAAAGCTGATTCTCGATGCATGATTGTTTTTTCTTCACATCAATGGAGAAGAAACATGTGATCATTGCCATGGCAACTCTTCTGCGTAAAAGTGAAATTCGTCACTTTAGTGGCCTCACATGATCGGTTCTACAATCATTTTTGAAGAGGTAAATCGAAAAATTGTAGTCGATCACGACGCAGACGGGTATTACTATGGCAACTCACTCTTGGGGTGGGGGGATTTGAATTTGGCTTAAGATAGTAGAAATTAACTGGAGGAAGAAACTTTTGGAGCAAAAGGAGGAACTTTTGAAGGTCAATTAAAGCACTTTATTTCTTCATTCTACAGCTTGTCTCCCTAGTGTAGCTTTCAACTTTTCACTTTGGTGAAATCCGATATCTTAACGGTCTCACCCGGTCGATTTTATAATCAAAAAATAAATCGAAAAATTATAATTGACACGTTATCTTTTTTTTTGGAATCAAAAAAAAAATCTAGTGGATAGTATTGATGAGAGAGCTTAGTGTCACTCTTCCTTTTTTTTATTACTTATTTTTCCTTATTTCATTATTTTTCTTCCAAACCATAATTTTAAATTTGTTATTTTTTGTTCCATGACCTAAAATTAAAAGGTCTTTTAAATTTATCTACCTTCAGAGTTAGTCACTCACGACTCTAACATTATGGGAGATTTAGTTACGGTTTAATCATGTAAAATTATCTTTTTAATTTATGATGTGATTAGCAGGACATGACTCTAATTATTAGCCTTACAAGTTGGTGTGTCTATGAATAAGACAGCTCTAATTAAACAACAAAAATGGGGCATGACTCTAAATAAAAATAATAAAATTCTTTTTTCCTTGTGCAAAAATCATTAAAAATATATATTTTATTTAAAAAATATTAAAATGACACTCATCCTATTTTGCATCACGTGACAAATTTTAATTACAATTGTTATAACTATAACAATTTTGATCAAAATAATTTTAAATTAAAAAATATATTTTAATATAATAATAGCACATGTAGTAATTTTAAGTAAATTGAAATAATTTTCTCTATATTAGGAAGAAAAGATGTCTGATCCGGAAATAGTATAGTTCGGGGCCCACTTATTTCGATCTTACGAACGGTGGGCCATAGGGCAATAAGTCATATTTACACATTTGTCCACTCAATGATTAAAGAGTAATTATCCAAATCAACACTCCTTTATTTCAAAATGCTTAGATCTAGCTACTTCTTCCTTTTTACTAAAATACCCTGAATCAAATTATCTTCAAATACCTTTGACGATTAATAACGACCTCAAATTAATTTTAAATTGATATGGTTGCACTTTCAGAGTTTCTTTCCTATTAAATAGCGATCGATTAAAATTGATTAGTTAGCTAATAATTTAAAAATAATAGCGGGGTTGCTATAGTCGGCCCATTAACCATTAAACCCCAATGGGCTTTACATTATTCGGTCAATTCCGAATTGCACACATATATTCTGAAGGTTAATGACCCATCATTAATTTAATTTTCTCTTTTTTTTTGGGGTCCATTTACAAGTTCTATTTTCTATTGAACAAAAATTAGATAGTTTTTAATAGATGAGTTGATTTTGTTGGATATTGAGTCTTAAAGGATCAATATGATTTTGTGAAAAATCGAAGCGTCGTCAATTGATGGAAGTCGAAATTGATTTCAAAATCAAAATTAACATTTCGCGTAGATAGACTTAGATTATTAATTTACTCAAAACCGAGTAAGGATGAATGAGAAATTAATTATTTAAAATTAATCTAGAAGAGCATTAATGGTTAATTAATGATATACAAGGAAATGTATAGGGAATAGTTCTACATTGGTAAATTTCATGAGCTTTCCTTCCTTAGTTATGTTGCTGTGTTAATAGAGTTAACACAAAAAAACTCATGTGCTCTCTTCTCACGAGCGAGGAAGTGCTTGCACCTACGAGCCCACGGCCTGACACGCACGGATGCACACATGCACACACATCTGCAATGGATGCTTTATTGGTGCACTTTACACTTGTAATCCTTCAGATTTGACGGATGAAATTAAAGGAAGATCTAAAGGATTACAACCCTCCAAATCAAATGGTTCAAATAAATCTTGTCCAAAAGTCACAGCCACTCACCAAAGGATATTCTACCTTTTCACTTGGTATAAATAAGTCCCTTCAAATGTTAAAAATTCATCGATTTATCGAATCAACTCATCCATTGAATCATTAAATAAGCATACATCTCATCTTATGCATTCGAAATCCAAAAAGCCTAAAAAAAATTTGTTGGACTCAAAATTTAAAGTGCAAATCTCACGAAATCGAGACAATGCTCTTTCCTTAGTTATCAACTATTACTTTCTAACTTCTTCACAAATAGTCATTGTACCGATCATATGCAGCCGCTGGTACGACGGATTCCATCATTTATTAAAGTGGAGTTGGCGGATCATAACAGCACTTCGCCAACTTGATGCAGTCCAGCCAGTGCAGCACCTCGGCGTTGGGATCCCGTTCGACCAGAACATCCCTCACAGTCAACTGCAGTGACCCCCTGAACAAGGTGATCTTCCCTCTCACTCGAACCAGTTTCCCTAACTCAACTGTTGCGGCTTCCTTGAGCGCCATCTCGGCCGCCACACCGAGGTCGGGCAGGTGGTCGGGCTGGTGGTTGAGCCAAAGGATGCAGCGAATGCAGCCACTGCCATCATCCACCAGGAATGTGAGATACTTGTCTCTGCGCTCCCGACTCACCACCACACCAACAGTTTCAGCTCGCGAAACAAGCTTGCCTTTTCTGGTGAAGGAAGGAGGGTGCGAGGAGTCGTGAATTGTAAGCGAGAGGAGATCGACTGCCAAAAGTTTGACATGCGCAGCTTGGATGGTGTTCATTTGGAGCGAGGAACAACTGCAAAAGGTTATGGACGATGATCAAGTGGCACATTCGACTTCTCTTGAAACTTTCGTCGAGCACCTGGAAAGCATCCTCGCAAAACTATGGAGTTGATGCCTCGCTGATGAAAGAACAATCTGCTAGCATACAAAATTCAAGTATTCAGTAGCCAACTAAACTCTTCAAACTACCAAAGTAAAGAATTTCTCCAGAAATCATTCACTTTTCCTAACTTACATCTCACAATTTCATTCTGGGATTCTAAGCAAGGCAGTGCTCTGATCCATCCCCTAATGAGAAGTTATGGAATCAGCCACCTCGAGCCACTCTCTCTAAGATCAAATTGCGCAAAAATATGAGCAAAAATTTGCAGCGACCCGAAAGTATCCTCCTAAAAATAGTATGTTGCCGCCCTCTCCGCTGCCGTCGGTGAATCCCAACTCGCCACTCGGACGAAGGAAAAGTAGAAAAGAAACGGGCGGAGAAGAGAAGAAACAAACCAGCATCCGGCTTCAGGGGCTCAGCGGCGTTGCTCGGGCCCGCGACGACGAGGGGCTCCGGCGCTGGCTTGCTAGACCGAGAGGAGGAGGAGGAGGAGGAGGAGCCGCCCATTGGGGGTTTCGGGGAGGGTGGGTTTTTAGGGTTTTGACTTTTGAGCCGGCGGGTTGGTTTAGACAATAAGTGCGAGTTGGTTCGGCAGAAGCGGTTGGTTAGTGTTCGATAAGCTCAATAAATGACCCCGAAAACGACATTTGCCACGCTAATAAAACGTAATTAATTAGCGACGGCAATCCTGCAGCAAATTACGCTCGGGACGGCGGCCGCTGTTGCCGCCGTATTAATTCCACCAGAGAGATGAGTCAACACGTCACAAAGTTCAAACCCCAATTAGGAAAAATAAAAATAAAAAAAAATAAAATACAAAAAGACAAACATTGAAAAGTGCTTTTATATATATATATATAATTTTGATATTCTGCGTGACTCCCTCATGTGCGCCCGTGCGCAACTCGCGATCCACCGTTCATCAAGCGATCGTGAGCTAGATCTGACCGTCCAAATGTAGGAATGCATAATGTTTCGCCCGCCTGACTCCTGCCGTTTTCGGCCACCCTCGCTTCGCTGTCCGACCACCGGATCGGGCCCGATCGACGCGTCACTCGTTGACGCATCGATCGACATCGGATTATGGCCGGAATCCGACGCAATTTGACCGGAACGCGGCCGACAGTGGCACGCGTCGTTTCTAGCCTAATCGTGACTGGATTCCGACCAAATCGAAGTCGGAGATCGACCGAGGAAGGACCGGTCAAATTGTGTCAGATTCCAACCACAATTTGATCGGAATCCGATGCCGGCCGACGCGCCGGCAAATGGCGCGTCGATTGGGTCCGATCCGGCAGCTGGTGGTAATCGGACAGTGCGGCGAGGGCGGCTGAAAACGACGGGGGTCGGTTATGTCGCGTATGGGGTCACGCAGCACGGGTCGCGCAGAATTTCAATTATATATATATATATATATATATATATAAATATAAAATCAACATAATAAAAAATGCCACTTTTAATTTGCATCACTGCACTAAAAACCGTTTCTCGCTGGGGACGGGCGGGTTGTGAACCCGCGTGGTCACGCGAATTCACGGGGGTCCCACCGCGAGGTACTTTCTTCCAATCTTCCTCCCCCATCGGTATCATCGCGTGCCGGTGGGCTGACGTCGACGTAAATTTGTGTAGATACTGTGAATTACCTTAAATGCCCTCCTCAGCCATGTTCTCTCGGACTTGGAGGCGGGTACTATTGGGTCATTTGAGGTGGGATAGAGATGAACGCATCGTTGCTGGCCCCTCTCCCTTATCTTAATCGTCGTCGAGCTCCCCGAAGACGACCATTTCGCCCGATCCTTCCCACGTTTGAAATCGTGAAGAGCTCTCTTGTCTCGATTTGGTCTCGAGCTATTTAAATCCGGGCATTGGAGTTTTGAGCTCAGACGTCGACCCCTCTGCATTTGGATTAGGGTTAGAGCACCGCAGGTGCGTCGAAGTAATCTCCTTTATTTTTCTTGTTTTGTGGTTTTGGATCCATGCACCCTGCAAAGGTATCTGTTGGCATTCTTCTTGGTTTTCGGGGTATCCATTTATTTTGGATGTAAGAGCAATTAGATCGAATGGACTATAGCTTGAAGAGAAAAGGCGCTTCCTTTTTCTTGTTGTGTGGGTTGGATTTCAATTGGGTGATTTGATTTGCAATTTGATTTATTTTACAACCGTTGTCGTGAGAATTTTCCTTCTTTTAGAAGAATTGAGCTCAAAGATTTTTTTTTCTTTTCTTGTTTAACCAGATTCATATAGGGCAGGAAGAAGATTTGTCGTGGATTGCGTCTGATAAATTGAGTCTGTATCGTCTTGTTTTGGGATTTGTATCCGTGAGTTTTCTGTAATACTCTGCCTTCTTTCAATTTCAAGGCGGAGGTTATGGCCACGGCTGTAATGAACATGACCACGGCAGCGTTGGATTGGGTATCCATAGCTTTTGATGCTCCGCTTGCCCGAGCTGTTGTCTTTGGGGTTCACATAGATGGTATAATCTGTTCTTTCTTGACTCTGAAATTGAAACTTTATACGATTTTAATTGTGCCATGTTTTTAATAATCGAGTACAAATTGACATTATGTTGATTTTTCTTGATTGAAGGACACCTAGTTGTTGAGGTGCTACTTATAGCTGTCATACTCTTCCAACTAACCAGAAAAAGTTACAAGCCTCCTAAGAAACCACTAACTGATAAGGTTCGTCTACTTTTTGGACCTGTTACTTTTTAAGCTTATACAACATTTTTCACTTTTACTTTAGTCCGCTAATTGTGTTATAAAAATAAAATTTACCCGTTTCTCCTTCCACTTGATTTTCTGGTTCACTAATGTTCATATTTAGAGTTCGAGTGAATATGCTTTTAATCACTGTGACTTCTGCAAATCTTATTTTTCTTCTGTAGGAAATAGATGATCTTTGTGAAGAATGGATTCCTGAACCCCTTCATCCACCTATCACAGAGGAAATGAAAGCTGAGCCTCCAACCTTAGAAAGGTAGGGAGAATCTTTGAATTATTTTATGATGTTCATGAAGTTGAATAAAACTGCTATGGCATATTGATCTTCATTATTTGGAAATTCTTATATTGCTACTTCTGAAAGTCTATATTCTGCCAACCCAAAAGATTAAACAATTAGGAAAGACTTTTCTGCATATTTATATTCTTGATATTCCCATTCATCAGTGGGCATATTCAACTAGTTTGACATGGATTGGCTCAACTTGACAGAGGATATATTGCTTTAACAGTGTTAAGATTTGAGCTTAAGGCACGCTTTAAGGCGATGGCAAAAGTTTACAGGTTGGCGATCCTTGAATGTCATTTGGCAATGCTATATTACTGTAACAGAACTCATATTGGGTAGCTGATGATACTTAAAAGTCACCAAATATCTTTTAAATAATTTAATTAACTAGGCAGGGTTTCATAATGAAAATTGAGTTTCCATGATGCTCATGGTGGAGGTTAGAGGAGGAAGGACATTGTTTTTTCATTCTACCTATATACCATTTAATTTTTCTATTCTTTGTTTCAAATTCTAGTAAAGGATTGTTCAGTTATTACATCATAAACTCAGGCTCTTCAAGTTGGTTGTTTTTGAACTTTTCTAGTGTGTTATGAAGTAGTTTAGTTCAGATAGGTTGTAAATTTTACATAACATTGATAGAGGGATCACACACTGCTATTAATTTAAATAAACTTCTCTCTCTCTCTCTCTCTCCCCTCTATTTGGGGGGCACAAAATGAACAGTTACAACGTAGTTGTGTTCTGAATTTTTTTGGTGTGTGTGTGTCCTGAATTTATGCATACAAAGTTGTTATTTTCTCCTTGCTGAGACAAAGATTTAAATGTTTTATAGACACTCATCTTTTCCTCCTACTAAAGAAATACTTCTGAAGCAGTGCTGCAGGGCCACATACCGTAATTGATGGAAAGGAAGTTGTGAATTTTGCATCAGCAAACTATCTAGGACTAATAGGCGATGATAAGATAATTGTGAGAATCAACTCCTCATTTTCCTCCATATTTCTTATTATTACTCAGAAATATGTCATACCAAGTATATATTTCAGGATTCATGTGTTGCCTCACTGGAAAAATATGGTGTTGGTTCTTGTGGTCCTCGTGGTTTCTATGGAACAATTGGTCAGTCTTGTTCTTTTGTTCATAGTTTATATAGATGACTATTTTGCTCTTCTCTTGGCCTTACAAATTTCATTTTTCACTTATCCTTTTCGAACAATGTACAAGAGGATGAATTCTGAACTAAGAAATTGGACTTTGTAGATGTCCACCTTGATTGTGAGAGAAGAATTGCAGAATTCATGGGTACCCCAGATTCAATCCTCTACTCTTATGGCATCTCAACCATTTTTAGTGTTATTCCAGCATTTTGCAAGAAAGGAGACATCATTGTTGCGTAAGTTATTTTCACATATGATTTTGCATATATGGTAATAATACTGCCTGATATACACAACTGTCTGTTATTCAAAAGACTGTGCTACTCACTCTTTTTGTCCCTTGATGGTTGGAGCAAATATGTGCTTTATATTTGATTGCCTCTGAGAAGTTTTTTAATGAAAAAAATATTAGTTGAAGATTTGTGTTCTGGAGTACTTACACTACATGATATCTAAGTATCAGTGATTAAAATTCTAAATCACTTGCTGAAATTCCCTCATTAATGACTTTAAATAAGTTCATGATTTTGATTCTTCAATTCTTAGTTGTTGATATTCTTTTCTAACATGATTTATATGAAGCACATTCTAGATGCCTTTTGGATTCCATGCAAGAAGCTGCATTCCAACTATCACTAGATTCCATAATTGAGAGCCTTGTGCTTATCATGAAGTGAACCAAGTAGTAGCTTTCATGAACCTAAAAAAGTATATCCATATGACGGATCACACATAATGATTCCTTTGTATGAATTTTCTAGTTATATAGTTGAGTATTTTGTTATATCACATAAATGGGTCTACTAGACTACAATAAACTTCTTATGCTTTACAGAGATGAGGGTGTTCATTGGGGAGTGCAAAATGGGCTTTATCTCTCCAGAAGTACTGTTGTGTACTTCAAGCATAATGATATGGCATCACTAGAGAGTACTTTAGAGAAATTGACTCATGGAAATAAGCAAGCAGAAAAGATTAGACGCTATATTGTCGTTGAAGCACTCTACCAGGTGTGTTACAAATTTTCACTAATGACCTCATGCTTTTGCTGTTTCATCCTGTTAATACTAACTCAACTCCCTGCTGCAAACCGTGATCCCAATAATGACCTGTCTCGTTCCAGTGGATGTTCTCTTTTTTGATCTTCCGATCAACATCACCTGCGATATGAACTCTTTTAGTAGTGTGCTTTCTAGGTGGTTAATGCCTTATATTTGAAGCACCATTTGAATCACAACTGAAAAAAATAAAGCACCTTAATATTTATTACACAGAATTCTGGTCAAATCACCCCATTGAATGAAATAGTGCGGCTAAAGGAGAAGTACCGATTTCGGGTAATATTGGAAGAAAGCCATTCCTTTGGTGTGCTTGGGAACACCGGCCGAGGGCTTGCTGAGCATTATGGAGTTCCAGTATGTCTAACCATTTTTTCCTCCACATTCTAGACCCTTTTTTTTTTCTTTTACTGATGTATCTTCTAATTGATTGGTTTTGCAGATTGAGAAGATCGATATAATAACTGCCAGTATGGGAAATGCATTAGCAACTGATGGGGGGTTTTGCACTGGAAGTGCCAGAGTAGTTGATCACCAAGTATGAAAATTACCTTTAGCTAATGTGAATTGCACAATTATGTCTGCTCACCTTTCTTTGATTAATGGCATTTTCCTTTTGTAGCGTTTGAGTAGCTCTGGATATGTCTTTTCTGCATCTTTACCCCCTTATCTTGCAAGCGCTGCCATTGCTGCAGTGGATCACTTAGAGGATAATCCATCTTTCCTCACAACATTGAGGAGCAATATCTCTCTACTACGGGAAGGTGAATTCTTATTTTCATAAAAACATTGTTGCTGTAAAATCTGGGAAATTGTATATGCCTTAGTATTATGCCGATAGCTAGCTGCAGTTTGTGTAATATATGCCGGTAGTTATGTGTAGATGCTTAACAATGATTGCTACTGCAGTCTTCATGCTATCCAGGTGCTTATACATACTAGTGAGTTCAACTTTCTTACGGATGCATGACATTTCAGTATTATGAGTGAATGTGGCTGCATATCTGTACCAAGTATTCCATCCATCCCCTAAAGCCTTTCATTCGATAACCAGTATCTGAGAAATTAAGCTTTCATATATTGTTACATGATTTGTTGTCTCCTTTTTCTGAACTAGTATGTGTTGATGACATTAAATGCCTGATTTACTTCAGCTTCTTAATTTTTCTTTATATCGGTTAGTTGGAAATGAATATCGAACTCAAATTTTATCATAGAGACTATTTTTCTGCATGACTTTTATCTAACATGCAAAACATGTAAGAGCATATTTGCCACCTTGGTTCGAGTTACCTCTCTAACTCTTGTAAATTTAACTTTTTTGAGTTCAGGATTATCAAATCTACCAGGTCTGACAATCGCAAGCGATCCATTATCACCCATTGTCTTCCTAAAACTTAAAAAACCAACAGGTTCATCCAAGAATGACTTGGAACTACTTAACAAAATCACCGAAAGGGTAAGTTGTTGGTTGAACTGTCTTTCATAGACACACCAACACATACATTTCTGTATGACAATTGCTGGCATGGTTCAGGCACTGAAGGAAGATTCTGTCTTCATCGTTAGCACAAAAAGATCAGTTCTCGATAAGTGCCGTCTTCCAGTTGGCATTCGCGTGTTTGTTTCAGCAGGTCACACTGCATCCGACATCAAGAAAGTTTCTGACTCTCTGCAAAGGGTTGCAGCCCTGGTTCTGGCTGAACATATTTAAACTCCATTTGAAGCCAATGTCAAAACTATTCGCCGAGCATAGGATCGAAGCCTAATTCTGTATCTTCCCTATGTTTTCTACATCTTTTTCTTCCTCGGAGAAAGATAGGAGAAAAGAGTAGGGCATGGATTCAAGGATTTGCTTTTCAGAATTATTTTTTGTTAGCTGATTGCAGTACTCTTCCACCAGATTGTAGACTCAATCCTTCTTCAGCAAATGGCCACATGTAGATAAAAATGTTGAATGGATTGTCGATTTTTGATGTCTTGTTGTAGTTCTATCATGTAATTCGACAGATGAAATGCTTTTACTTGTTTCATATTAAAGCTTGCATTCTTCTAATTTTCTTTCACCAAGTTCATATCCTAATTCCTCATACAACATTTGTCAGAAAAATCCATTTCAAGAATTGTTTTCCATAGTAATAAATCTCTAGCTAATGGTTCTTTCAGACTGATTTGGTTCGATTCCGATCGACTCAAGCCGATCGAGCAACACCTACATGACTCATGGATCATGCCTAGCACGTACTTCGAGTTGGTATGGCTTGAACATTCAGGTAATGCCCAATGCAACATGAACCCGACAATGGATCTGAACTCAGCTCACTAGCTTGCCTGTCCAATCTGACCGAACCACCTATTAGAGTCGACTCACCAAACTCGATCAATTTGACATTACAACCCAACTAGTTTGCCTAACTCATCCGATCCATTAGCCAGATTAGCTGCAAGTCGTATTGTCATTGTATTAACATTATGTATTTGCGTATATTCTTGACACGACTAATTGATCATCAAGTGTGTATAATTAACAAACAAGGATGACTCAAGATGATCAAAGTCCAACAAACAATGCTAGAAAGATATCTAATTGGAGTTCTTGGTATTAAAGATACAATCACAACACTAATCATCGGCACATATGAAGAAGGCATCATGCATGAATCTTACTATATGTTGTATTATGAGTTCTACTAAATTGTATCGTAAGTACTATCATTTTTATAAAATTATAGTCTCCACAAATTGTTCACTAAGTTATAAACTTGTTGTTAATTATGTGCTATTGGTATTGCTAGATTATATTATACTATCAAATTTGTATCATATGCCAACTTCTAAATTATATCTTAATTACATACTGCCAACTTAGAAGAAAATTATACTTTTAAAGATTTTTCATATGAATACACTTTAAAATTCATTGCTAACAGAAGAACACCCCTCCACGTGATCTATGATCATGCATGAAGGCAAGACAGTCTCATTAAACCCTAAAATGAAGCAAAATATGTCAATCATTAAGCTCACACTTAACACATTAATGCATGCAGTAAATTATATATAGCTAAAGCTTTATCAACTTATCAGTCAATGTTTTTCTGATTAAAACAAAGAGAAAACACAAGCATCATGAAAAATAATCACACGAATCAAGTGCACAAGAAACTAGTGATGATCACTAACCAAATAGCAGCATATTTCTGACATGAAAGCATTAATTAATTGTTCTCTTCCTCAATGTTCATTCTCAATTTGCCTGAAGGCAACAGAAATGCGAAGAGAGAGTCACATCCATCCATCAACTCCAACATTAATTGCAACTCATGCAGGAAGAAAACAAAGGAGACAGAATAGATAGCTGGAGCAGGAAGAAGCTGGAGCTAAGTGTGGTGGTGAGACCTTTAGTTCATGATGACCTCCCTTAAAATATATATATAGATCCTCCTCCTCTTCCTCATGCACTCTTTGGCATCACCTCCAATATTAACAATTATGAGGATCATTAATTTTCTGGAAAAGAATAATTAATCGAGTGTATAGTGTTGTGGGCATGATCCTGGTCCATGAGTTGCAGACCTAGAGAAGAGGAGGAGGGCTCACTCTACGTGTGGATGAAAGAGAAGCTGCAGGCAATTGGAGGATGATGGCTCGATGGATTCACTTTGCGTTGGAGTCAAGGCAATGTTCATGTCTAATGAAGCTACACGAATTAGCAAATGATTAAGTGGCAGATTAACAAGGAAGGTGATGATTAAGAAGCTTAATTGTAATTGGTCTAGCTCTAAGCTAGGTGAGAATTTTAATGGAGAAGTTTGCCTTGTTATTGCCTCGGAGGGTGGTGGTGGTGGCCATGGCTTTGTTGGGGGAAGAACTGAGTGCCGGCCATGAACGCGTTGAGTGGAGTCGGATAAAGTGCTGAAGGATCCACTAGCCCGGCCGAAGTCGCCGCTCCGGCGAGTGTTACTGACGTAGAGGAGAGGCCGGCGGGGATAGCTGCTGCGGTGGCGGCTGCGGGAGAGGAGGAGGGGTGGTCGGGGCCGTGGTCGTAGAGGATGCCCTTGAAGACGTGGCCGCCGATGCTGATGGCTGCTTGGTACGCGAACTCCTCCTCCGCTGCCGCCGCCTCGTCCACCGAGCTGACTCGTAAGCAGCGGAACACCGCCGGCGAGCTCACTTCCGCTGGGAAACTGATCTCCCCGCCTGTTTGTAGAAGGAAAGGTTGAGGTGGTCGAGAGCGGTGGGAATTAGGGTTTTGAGGTGGTGTAATACCTGATGAAGTGGCGGCCGCGGAGAGGCGGGTAAGGAAGGCTTCGCGGGGGCGCTTGGAAGGCTCGGCGGCGGCTGCTGGAGGATGAGTGGCGAGGGCGCCAGAGCGGACGAGGAGGCGCTGCTGCTGCTGGCGCTCGCGGCGCTTGGCGGCGGGGACCCACGTGCTGCGGACGTGGGTGGTGCAGTCGAAGCCGCGGCTCTTGCAGCAGGTGCGGCACCGGAGGTGGGGCAGTCCTTCTTCGCCTGGTTGCCGCAGTCCTGGCAGCTGATCCCCCCGCCACGCGACGACGACGAGCCCATCCCTATTACCACTCCTTCTCCACCCCCCGCCACTAGGAGCGGCGGCGGCGGCGCCCCCTCAGTGCTCGTGAACGAGAGCAGCGCCGGCGCCGCGGGGGGCAAGTGGTGCCTCACCGCGTGCTGCTGCTGCTGCTGCCATAGCTCGAAGCCTCGCGTGATGGCCTCCGTCGATCTACTGCTGCCGCTGCCCCCGCCGCTGCCGTAAAGGAACAACCCCTGAGGAGGGATGATACCTTCTTCGGCGCCGCCGCCGTCGCCGCTCGCGCCTTGCCGACCGCCTCCTAGTGAGAATTCTGCCATGCTGCTGCTGCTGCTGCCTCTAAATCATCCATAGGAAGCTCGATCGATCCGATCCGATCTCTCCGATGGATCCTTCCCCCCCTAAACCACCAGCTACATCTACCAATCTCCTCATCTACCTACTCACTTCTCCATAGATGAGATTCTTGAGATTTCGAGCTCGCAAATAGGCAGAAGGGAGAGCCTACACGATCATAAGCTGCTTGATTAATTAACTGTACCTAGTTCCAGTGAATTCTTGTGCGTATGCTTTGCTACCTTTATTGATCATGACCCTCGTGGGATTCTTCCGCCATTAAAAAAGATCTTTTTCTCTCTCTCTCTCTCTTTCTTCCCTTATCTTTAGCTCACTGCAACGCCGCCATGGCGACTGCAATGCCTGCCTGCCACTGCCACTGCCTCAATTCCATTTACTGCACTTCCCCCTCTCTCCTCCACATCGAAAACATCAAGAAAACCCAAATATAATCCAAGAAACAAAGCCCTGATCAAAAACTAAACGAGAAGAAACAAAGTATTAGAGAACGGAAACGAAGCAGAAAAAACTCTTCTTTTTTGTTGCCTAATGCTGCATATGGTTCGCCATCTCGCCGCGGCATCCAACGGCGCATCTCCCGCCACGCGTCGCGCGCCTGTATGCTACTTCAACCCGCCAAAACCAACCCGTGGCCCGATCGAGCCGGGTCGTCCAGTTTCCAATGGCGGTGCAGCCGAAAGCCCTAAATACGGCGGCGACGAAAACGGAGTTCGTTGACGACGACGAAGCAAGCCTCAGTATCAGTGTCGCAGACGCTTCACTGAATGAGAGTCGCCTAGACGCGTTTGAATTCGAGGTCTCTTTTCCCCGTCCCTTCCGTTTTTGTTTTACCCTTTTCGGGCACTGTTCGCTGCGCCTCCCCGGCTCGCTTTACCACGCTGCACTAACCGGAAGCGTATAATAAACTGCTGCGACTTTTCCTCTACCTCGCTCCCTTTTACGTGCAACTGTGCATGAGTTTTCCAGTACTGCGCGCAGTATCGATGAATTGATTGCTCCGCCGAACTGGGCGGCGCCGCTCGGGGCGCGCGCCGGGCAACTCCCGACAAAACCCGGCGATGCGTATTCTGATGCCCTGCATGGCTGTATCACATTACATATATAGATATATAGAGATCCAGCTGTTGACGCAGAGGCGAAGAAGAATGTGGAGGAGGAAATTAAGGAATTAAGAAAAGTGATCACTGTAGAGGGTTGTTCGATGAACGTACGATGGAGGGGGTTGCTCCCGAGGAACGTGTCTCGCTCGTGCCTCGAGCCCTGTGTGGGCGTCCCCGGAGTTGACTCTCTTTTTCTCTTCTCTTTCCTTTCTCTGTGTATGGGATGGGATGGATGGATCTGTCCATGTACACGGCGGCATGCAGGTCCGTCGTGGTAAACGAGGAGAGAGAGAGGAGAGAGGAAGGAGGGATATGCCGCAAATCCCTAAGATAACAAACCGCTTTTTTTCTATTAAGTATGATTAGTGGTTTGAGTGCTGAATAATTAAATATTAATTAGGAGTCTAAATTTCTAAACCTGTCTTTCCCTCATTCAATGTATATCTTTCATAAAAGTATACTATTTATGTATTTGTCATTTATATAGCTTTAGTACGATTATAGAATCGTTTGGAGCATCTCGTGTTAAAAAAATATTCAACAGATATCTCTATTTTTTATTCTTCATTTTTAATCAACATTATTATAATAATACTTGAACATTTTTTGATATAATTGTGCTTCACTCTATGTTGGAGTATATTTGATCAATTTGTTACAATACTATATGAATATTTTAAAATGAAATTAGGAATGTGCAAAAGTTAAATTAAATTGAATTAATTATAAAGGGTATTTCAGAATTTTAGTTTATTTTTAAAAATATCAGTTATTTTATGTAATTGGTTTGGTTTTGATTTTAAAATTTTTAGTTTGATTAAATTGAATAAATTAATTTTATATGATGTTGATTTTTAAAAATAACATCATTGTAATATTGATTTTCAAAAATAGTACCATTGTGATGTTGTATTCTTTTTCTTCTCCAAAAAAAAAAAGAATTATAAAGAGTTATTTTCATCTTCACATCATCAGAATTTTTAACTATTTAAATATTTATGTTAGACCTAATTAAAATTAGATAGAAATGTATTATTGTCAAAAGTTTGATTAATTTAGTTGAAAATCAAATTAATAGATATTTTATGAGTTTCGATTTTTATTTGAAAGTTTAATCAGTTTGGTTAATTCAAAATTTTTTTGATTTGTTTAATGTTGATTAAATCAGTTAAGTTTTGAACTTATTGCTTAAATTAGATGAAATTTCCTTTTTATATTGTGCCTTTTATGTTCTAAACTTATGCTAATTATTTATTTAATATGTTCTCTCTTTTCTTAACAAAATATTTTTAATATACAGGACTACTGCAGTTGCATAATGGATTAATATTTTTTATTATTCTTTAAAATCATGTCAAAAGTCTTCTAATTCTATAATTCCAATCCTGACAGATTATAAAAAAAATTCAAAAAAAAAAATTGACGTGACCGAGTTCTGTCAGTGGCAGTTCGTCTTCGAGCAGCAATGCTGCGAGATTTGAGGGTTTTCCTATCTGCATTGGTTCTTCCTTTTCTTTGAATCGATTCTGCATCATCCATCGCGTGAGATTAGAGTTCGGGATATTGAATCACTGCACCGCAGAGGAAGGATCGGGCAGATTGGTCTTGGGAGGTTTCTGGTACGAAAGTTTGGGTTTTGGTCTCCTTCTCTCAGGAAATTTGATAATTTAGGGTTTCTTTTGACTTTTTTTATATATAGATTTTGATTTTCTTGGACGATAAAGATCGAGAATGGAGGAGAATGTGCGAATGGCGCGAGCTCCAGATGGTGTCCCGATTGGTAGTGATTGGAAACCCTAAACTAGCCGAAGAGCTCGTTTGCCAGTGACTTCTGCCATCTCAAACCAGTAAACTGGTACTCTTTTACCTTTTTCGCAGCAATTAATCCTCATTGCTTTGAATCTCTTGATCGGTTTTTCATGGTTCTGTTGCATAGAAACTTTCAAATGCCTATAGAGTAGCGCAGCTATTGAACCATTGGATCACATATTGCCTAATTGATGTGCCTAGCCATTGCCTGTTTGGCATTTTCGTCCTCACATCTGGTGGCTTCACAGTTTGACAGAATAATACGATACTTTGTTCTGACCTGCTTTGTTCACCAATCCTGGTATTATTCTAAAACTAATCGTTTTGCTTGGAGCTATCTCTAGTCTGGCAGCTTTAGTCTGCATTCTCCCATGTCTCCTTCCCCATTTATGCTTATCTAGAATCAACCATCTCTGCTTTGGTTACATGAATAGGGTACAAATTCAATGCGAATTCATATCTTCAGTATCCTCCTTTTATTTACTGCAACATGCGAATTGATAACTTGGACTTCTTTCTTTTGATCAACAGAATCACAAAGGAGTGTTCAATATGTCATTAGGTGATATACCAAACTCTTATATGCTTGTGTGCATTAGTTCTCTTTTAAATCCATGTAATACATTTTTGTCCTGATTCTAGACTTACTTTTTTCTTCTTTTCAATCCCCTTGAGAATCCTCTTATGAGATGGCAGATTCCCTTCTCCCTTCTCAAGAGTTCATTGGCTGAGGCACATGGGTTTATCGTATTGCTACATCAATTACTTCAGTTTGAAAGAGATTTAAGGGAGAAAATATTACTTCTTTGAAGAGTAGATCAACTAGTATCTCTGTTTACCATTGTCAACTCTTTTGAAAATCAATCAAGAGTGTTGCATCTGAATTCTATCAAGCTGAACAAGTATTATGTCTTCATCATTTTTTTCAGATGTCAGTTTCTATTATTCATAGGTCAAATTTTATTTTATTCAATAAGTTGGATGCAATTATATATTTATGTTCCATCATAAGGGGGAAGTTAGAGTAAATAGTTAACATCCTACGATTTGTTTACTTCAGCTGCAAATCAGGTATCAGTTATTATTTTTTTACTTATAGACAAAGTTGATATAGAAATTTAGTTTGATATAAAAAACACATTTGTTTTTCCAATTCCTTTTATTTTCTTCCCGATTTCATAATAACCTATTCCTTGTCTGGTTTCCAATAACTGCCAGGCCCCTATCTGAAAACATTCACATCTGAATGTTTTAATCGATGAGAAATCTTTTTTCTCTGAAGTGACAAGTTACCAGCTAATTTCATAATTTGGCACTTTGACTTTGTGGACTTTTTGAGTCATATGATATATGAATGTTGTTGTTTGTGTGATTCATAAGGTCAACTGAAAACATAGGTGTAACCGTGTATCGATCATAAAGACTTGCTACCTAAACGGTTTGTGATAGTCACAAAACAGGTTTAACAATAGAGTTGAGGGAGAAGGAGAAAAGTAAGTAATTTTTGGAAAGAAAGTAACCTTCTTCCTATTTTGCTGAGAAAGTTGGGTGTTTTGTCCTTTATAATTTACTATCCTCTCATTTTCTCTTTAAGTAAACAACATCTTAAAATCTTCCTAAAATCTCCTATGGATTTTTATGCTATTCATTTTATTTTATTGGGCTCCGACATAATATGAACAATATCACCAAAGATCTTCAAAAGACGGCCAAAAAAGCAATTCGAGTGCACTCACTGCATCAGTCTCCACCATCCTCCATCCATTATCCAACAAAAATATGGAGAAAAAAAAACAATGCCAAAATTGTGAACATTATTGCCGAGTAATTCATTCACCTCGTGTGTGTGACCAGAGTGGTTGATATAGGACAAAGTTCAATCGACCCCACAGGAAAAAAAACATTCATGAACAAGTTCCTTTCAAAAGTAGTGTGAAATCACTCCGCCAATCTTTGGTTCATATTTCAACTCTCTTTCTGATTGATAGAATGTTTAAAATTCCTCAGAGTGGCTTTAGATGAGAAGCCACCATAGAATGATTTCAGTGACAGGTCTGTCTTCATCCAACTGATGCTTTTTTTGACAAATTTACCAATAAACTCACTGAGTATCTAATTATTACTTATTAGGAGTTTGCTTAAACCTGTAATTACTAATTAGCAGTGCTTGGGCATGAAATATTTGACTCAGTTTGACTATATCAAAACAGAGGTATAATATATACATATATAATCTTTCTTATGGATCATTGTTGACTAAGTGGATAGTGGTGCTTTGCTTTATTCATTCTTCAGCATGATGCAGAGGCAGCATCATGGACGGAGATTTCATCACGTTGGAAAATTTGAAGCCTATATAATACATACATGAATGACTCGAGTTGGGAAAGCGAGGTTCAGAAACAGGGAGAATGGTGAGGGCTCCTTGCTGCGAGAAGATGGGGCAAAACAAGGGGCCATGGACTCCGGAGGAGGACAAGGTTTTGGTAGATTACATACAGAGATACGGCCATGGCAATTGGAGAGCCCTACCTAAACTAGCTGGTGAGTTTAATATGATCATATATGTTTTTTTTTTAAAGTTTAATGAGAAAGTTCTAAATTCTGAATCATGAACTCAGGGCTTTTGAGGTGCGGAAAGAGTTGCAGGCTCCGGTGGGTGAACTACCTGAAACCGGATATCAAACGAGGAAACTTCACCAAGGAGGAAGAAGCCACGATCATTAGGTTGCACCAACAACTAGGGAACAGGCAAATCTCTCAACCATTTCCTTGATTCTTAAATTAAAATCATACTTTTATGGTTTCTAATTCTCGTTTTGCCAATCTGTAGGTGGTCAGCAATTGCTGCGAGTCTGCCTGGTAGAACAGACAACGAGATCAAGAACGTATGGAACACTCACTTGAAGAAGCTGATGGATCCTAAGACTGCACAGATAGAGCAAACAAAGAAGAGGAAGAAGAACAAGAAGAAAGGCGATTCGAGGACCGAAGGAGAAGCCTCAGCAATGTCAGTGTCTGCCGATCAATCTCAGATCAGTGAGAGCAGTTTGGATGCTAGAGAAGAAAGCTCTAGTTCTGAGATCGATGAGAGATTTTGGTTGGACGTGTTGTCGATTTCCGACGGCTCTGAGTCATCGATGAACTCGACGACGGTACAACTCCACCCTCCGACTAGTGACTCGACCAGTTCAGTTGCCATGGCACTGATGAATTGGAATGACAACGATGATGATATGGAATTTTGGCGAAAACTCTCCAAGGGGATTGGAGACTGGATGGAATTCTCACACGTTTAGTTCATGTGGAGGATCCCCAAAGCCATCATTTGTGGTGAAGAATTCATACATATTTTGAGTTGGAAGTTTCAGAGTTTATGCTAAAGCTAATTGCTCACTGATACGACAGAAAGTTCTTTCCGTCATACAGTTGAATCTGCATAGATTAACACACATACATAAGAGGACTCATCAAGAGTCATCTTGACTAAGTTCCTTCGATATCTAAGTCATCATAAGTGTTCAAAGGAATTGAAAAGATAGAAGATAAAGAGAATTAAGGGTTCAAGTTAGTGTATGCACACCTTCCTCCCCTTTTATAGGGAATTAAGTTCTAGACTTATGGATTGTGAGTTGTGGGTTGTACGCTGAAGAAACATTATTGTCGGATGATATCACTCACAAATACGTTTGGGCATTAGTTATCATTCAAAATATTACTTGATTTTTTTGAAAATTTGCATCCCAAAAGAAAAGTAATTTGTAGGTTCATATATGTCATCAGCTTTTATAATAAGATTTATTTTTCTTTACACATAAGATATTTGATTTGTTCTAACAAAGAGAAAGATATATATATATATAGTGACGACGACATTGGGCTACTTCAGCCCTTTAAAGTGGGCTGATTTCAGCCCAATCCATGTAGTGCACTCGTATACGAGTTAGTTTTCTTTCTCCATCATTGAAATAGCTCTTTCACTCGAGAAATTAATTTTATAATAATGCAACTCAAAGTAGAGCATCTTATCCTTAATTATCCTTATTGGAGATGGCAATCGAACAAGGCACACCTACCAAGAATTATCATTAACTGGCATAATCATGTTATTAGTGACCCTCTATTCTAATAATATTCTTTCTTTCATATCAGTGCCTTTATACCTTTTCTAAGCCAAAGTGACACAAACACGATGAGAATGACATCAAAACCCTAAACAAAGTATATACACACACTTGAACTTATCAGCAAGCACTGAAGAAAGTAACTCTTATTGTGCTGCCTCTGTCAGCAGCATGCAAAGAAAGGCCCTCAAAGTTAGTGATATCTGACCACATTCATCCAAATATCCTTATCAAGATCTTGCTAATGTCATGTATCTTGATTTAATTACTTTAAACCTTAAAGATCTGTTTAGGACCAAACTGAAGTCACAGCACTACTCGTGCCATTGAGGTGTGATGATTAGAGGAGGGAAGGCCTTAAATTCTCCTCTTTGAGTTTAAAAAGGCCATCAAAGCATCACAAGCCATGCTCACTGAGAGATTATTTTAGTGTTCTTCAGCATATTTAATAACACAGTTGATTACTGAACAGTTTGGCCTAACATTCAAACAACTAATTGATTACTGAAGATGCTTATGAAATATATATTTTTAAAAAATATATATAAATAAAACAACTAGGGCAGCATGATGTGGAATGAAGTCCTTGTCTCATTCTTATATGATATCACATAAATATATGAACACTTGGTTTCAACCTAGCTAGTTGTTTTTTTTTTTTTTTAAAAAAATTTCTATCATAATTTTCTTTTAATTTCTATGGAGGTGGCAATAGATAATTATACTTATTTTTTTAAATAAATAAATAATATAATTTTTATGCCCTTGAACTGCCCATCCTTAGCTTTCTTCTTGTTAAGAGTCAATTATCAATTCTTGCCAAATAAGTTTCCCAATCTTCTCATCTATATATATATTTTTTTTGATAATCTAGATTTTCAATTCTTAGAGTCGATTAATCTTGTAGGTGGTCGACCCGATCTCATAAAAAAATTTCATCGATCACCATGATAAATTTGAAAAGTGCTTACATTAAGGCCATCACAATTGACCTTCATATCGATCTATTGCTATATAGAATGTCATACTCCCACTCCTGGGGTATAGCTGAGTTGGTTAATTACGATGAAGCAAACTTACAAAAGAGAGCAAGGATTCGAATCTTGGTAAAGTCGAGACAATATCCTCCTTTGTTGTGTCAACTGTAGTTTCTCGATTTACCTCCTCATAGATAGTCGTGGGACTGACCATGTGGGACAGCTGAGGTGACAGATTTCTACCTTTTTGCAGAAGAGTATCATACTCCATTTGAATATTAGAACTGTAGGCCACAACACGACCACTTTGTCTGGTGGTAATTTGATACACCCAAATAATCGTACTTTATAATATTTTCTATAATTTCACGTTAAATATAATATATACATATTCCAACTAAGAATTTAATCATGACGCTCCATCAATGATCTTACCTTTGCATCATATTCATCATCCATCCAAATAAATATAATAGAACTAATTGACACCGACATGACCTTTCACAAAACACACTCACATGGGCTTGGCTCATTCTCCATCTCCATCTCCATCTCCTCCTATCCCCAATTCAATTTCTTCTACCTTATTCAATTATTCCAAAATAATAATAATAATAATAAGATTTTCACTAACATCGTTATGTACATTAACTTTCAATTATTCATCAAAAACAAAAAAAAAGAGAAAATTCAACAAAATCTAGAAAGTCTCACGATGCATAGATTTCAAAGCCGATAAGCACGTTGCCGTATTATTTTCCAAGCCCAGCGGAGCACGCAAAACCGCTTCCGAACCAGCAGTCAAACCGCTTATCATCCGCCACGATAAGCTATCCAGTCATAACGCTTTGATCCCACCGGCGTTTAAAACGACAGACAAGAAAGCGCTACCGAACGACAAGTACGTCGCAGTCGTTACCGGCCCCCACCCACGTGGCCGGTGGCCTGCCTCCCGCTCCTGGGCCCACGCGTAACGTGACCGGTTTTCTCGCTTTGGTGCCGTACGATTCTCGTCTGGAATGGGCCCGGAATGCCGTTACGAACTGTGTCGTCTCGCTGCCTGGCTTGGACATCGGAAACGGACGAAGCGACACGTGTACGGATAGGATTCACGGATTCCAGCCCTCGAGTTCTGATTGACTAATAAAGCGGACACGTCCGCTTTTATAACGGAATCAACTGGAAGTTCCGATAACTTATCGATATAATAAAGGCCGTTGCAGTAGATTTTAGAAAAACTGAGGGGCGATTTTGGAATTTCATACTGACGGAAACCAAATCAGTACGGCTTTAGGTGATCTGGTTGGATCTGACCGTCCACGTGGCCAAGATGGGATGGGAATATTGGTGGACCGACGTTGGATCATTTCTGTTTATAAAAGGGGGACGAAGGCGGAGAAAGTAGGGCTGTGTGTCGTAGAAGGGAAGCTATGAGCGAAGCATTGGCGAGGGAGTACGAGATCGGGGCGGAGATCGGCCGGGGGCGGTTCGGGGTGGTGCGGCGGTGCAGGTCGGTGGAGACGGGAGAGGAGTTTGCGGTGAAGTCGATCGAGAAGCGTCTCCTCGCCGACGAGCTGGATCGCGAGTGCGCCGAGCGGGAGGGGAGGCGCCACCACCAGGCCGCAGCGGGAAACCCGTACGTCGTCCAGATCCACGCCGCCTACGAGGACGGGGAGTGGGCGCACCTCGTTCTTGATCTCCTCGACGCGCCGGACCTTTGCGATCGCATCGCCGCCCGCGGAGGGGCGCCGTTTTCTGAGCCGGAGGCTGCGGCGATGGTGGGCCGTCTGGCGGAGGCCGTGGCGGAGTGCCACAGGAGGGGAGTGGCGCACCGCGACGTCAAGCCGGATAACGTGCTCTTCGACGCGGCGGGGCGACTGAAGCTGGCCGACTTTGGGTCGGCGGAGTGCTTCGTGGACTCTGACGGGGACTGGGTGCCTATGAGGGGGATTGTGGGGACGCCGTTGTATGTGGCGCCGGAGGTTATCAGCGGGAGGGAGTACGGAGAGAAAGTGGATGTTTGGAGCATGGGAGTGGTGATGTACATGATGCTGGCCGGAGGGGTACCGCCGTTCTACGGGGAGACTGCGGCTGAGACCTTCGAGGCGGTCGCGCGGGCCAATCTGAGGTTCCCACCGAGGATATTCCGCTCGGTGTCCCCGGCGGCCAAAGATCTTATCCGTCGGATGCTCTGCAAGGACGTCTCCAGAAGGTTCTCCGCCGAGCAAGTCCTGAGTTAGTACCATTCAAACTTCCATCCCTCTTCCTCTCTCTTCTTCGTCTTTTTTTGAGGTCACTATTTTGCCGAGATCGACTTTTCACGGTTTCTGAGGTCAAGATTTCTCGAGCTTTTGATTCTTTTAACCTAATTGACTAAATGCCATCAAGAAACCGGAGTTTTCCCCCAATTTCTCAAATACAACTGCGCCTACTTTTCTAATGATCTTCTAACGCGGTTGCTAATCCCTTTCGCAGGGCATCCCTGGATCACTAGCGGAGGCATGAGTCCAGTGGAGGAACCAAGACGCGACCCTTCCCTCTCCATGGAGAGACGAGAAGGCATGTTAAGCCTATGCACATAGCCTTGCGCGCTACATACACCGCGAGCACTAACTACTTAGCACCCCGAGAGCTGGAGGTGCCCTTGTGAGAGAGAGAGAGAGAGAGAGAGGCGAGGTACACATCCCCTGTGTATAAACATGTAAATCTTCACTAGCTACATCCTGTTCTGTCTTTACTTTTTTTTTCCTTCTTCTTCCGGTGGCACTGTATCTTCAAACGCTTGTTACATGTATGAAGAGGATGAGAACTGAGGATTTCCATCCCTCAGTTTCGCTTTGGCTTGTCAAAACTGCCTTTTGTTTTGCTTCTTTGGCGTATGCCAGAGTTTATTCACTTCTCTGAAGAACTGTGATAGCTCAAATGTCTTATGCTCCCATCTGGAGACGCATTCAATCTTTGATGCTGGTGTTTTGGAAGTCGGTTTCGCCTTTTGATCGCTTCGTTTTCATCAGTAAATTATTAAAAACGTTTAAGTAATAACTGTATATTTCATATCAGTACAGTGATCTGCATATTTCATACTACAGTACATAATGCCATGGTAATATTTTAAATTAAAAATTTGAGTGACCTCAGTGACACGTCACGGTGCATGCTCCATTATTTTTATTTTCTTTGTTGGTTCGTTTCCAAAAGATAATAATAATATCTTTCGCATAGTTTTGCACTACAAATCTTTTATGATTTTTTATGTTTAATGCTATGGAAAATAGGAGAGAAGAGAAGAAAATGTTTATTTTTACAGTTGGGATCCTTGTCGTAATAGATTTCTATCATAAATTTATGATAAAAATTTTAACGCGTTCGATTTTAAAATCAACGGGGTCGATCACTAAATCTCTAAATATTAAATCTTAAATTTTAAATCTTAAATTTTAATTTTTATTAAAAAATTATAAATCCTAAAGTAAATCACCCATTCAATTTATGGTCTGGATTTAATTTTAATTTTAAAATTGAATGGTGTAGATTTTCGTCATAAATTTGTGACAAGAATCACAAGCTATTTTTTTTTAATAAAAATTTATAGTGATCATTTTATTTTATTTATAACGATAGTGATGAAGAGTTTAATTGTAACGCCGTCATATAATATAATGCATCAAATCTATTTTTTATTTTTATTTTAAAAATAAAACGTTTCCGCCGCATGTACCATCGCCACGCCGCCTATATGAAACGCGCCGCCACTGCTGCGAGTAGGACCGCAGCTGCTACGAATTTGAGGTCCTTCGCCACCAGCGTGAGCACCTCGATCGCCGCCCGGAGCCGGTCGCAGACCGCCTCCATCATCAGCTCGTCCATCTCGTCGAGCTGGAAGCCCCTTCACGAGGTCGACCGGCAGCCCCTTCACCTTAAGGTCCACCGGCAGCCCCTTCACCAGCGCTTCCTCGTCCACTCCGCGCGTCGCCACGCACCGGAAATGGTGGCGCCATCGCATGCTCTGCTTCAGCTCCACCGGCAGCTTCCGGTGCGTGCGAGATCCACTGCTCCATGTCCGTCCTCCCGTCACCCGCCACTCCTCCAACCTCGCCGTCGTCGATTGCAGATACGACTGCCATTGTTTTTTAAAAAAAAACAAAAGTCAGTTCTTGACTTTTTCTTGAGCAAACTCTATTCACTTGCTACACGAACTAATTGCTTGCATATTCCCAATCGCAGAGCTGAGAGTTTTCAACAATTTCAAGCATTATATTCATGAGCTTGAACTGATCAAGAACTAGTGTGTAAATCTAATTACTTCTCCACCGGCAGCCTCAAGTTCTTTATAATTAAACCCCACGAAAAGCAGTACGAGTACTAATTTCTGGATGAAAGGAGAGAATGCCACATGTTCAACTCTAAAGCATCAGCATAAATTCCAAACTGAAACAAGCTTTTACTTGGATTGCAGAAACTTATAATAGTAGCACCACTTGGCCTCTCCCCACTGTCGCTCCATCTGCAAACTCAACATCTTGAAATCCGACAACAATGGAGAGCAACACTTACTTACAAGAGCTTCTCATTAGTTGAATGATGTTAAGAATGGCTCACCTTATAGATCTTGATGAGTTACACGGAATCCATGGCTCAAGTATATTTCTCAATTAGAGCATAAATTTTATCAATATCAAACTATTTCAAATTATCTTTTGGATTTGAATCCAAACAAAGTTAAACATCAAAAGTTCTACTGTTTCACTATTGAATTTAGAGTTTAATTCTTTCAAATAAAAATCTATTGTACTATTAAATATATTATAATAAAAGTGATGCTTTTTTACCGACATAAATGATTAGAATGTTTATAATAAGCATTTATTTTTGATAAATCAACATTCAATTTTGTACAAAATGATTTGACATATATGAAAAAAGAATATCAAAATCATCCCTGTAGAGATCAAATCCATTACATTTACCATATTAAAATATTTTTATTATAAGACACCATAAAGTAATTTATGATCTCCATAATTTTATGTCATCAAACTATGCTTGAAGTGGGCCCGCGAGCTAGGCCTAACTGGGCCTGTGATACCATCGAGCTATGACAAGCTTGTGAACATGGGCTGGGCCTAGTTGGCCCATATCTAAGGCCCTTCACCATTTAATATATATATTTTAAAAGTTTAAATAAATTAAAAATAAAAATCTTTTAATTTTAGAAAATAGAGGAAAATAAGAAATTATAAAAAATATATACAAAAAAGAGAAATTTGAAATAATTTAATATACTTTAAATGTTATAATCTTAATGAGTCTCTTTCTAAATCTCTCTCCTAACATACATACTATCAATCATAAAGCTAAAATAATATTTTTGGTTGGAAAGGTGCTTAATTATTTTTATGAATAATCGATAAATTTTAATTATTTAAAAATATTTAACACTTTTTCATAAAATAAAAAATAAAAAGTGTATAAAACTCAAAAAGTATTTACAATTTTCATATTTACTTTGCAATATAACTCCATTGAAGAATCCTGTCGTCTCGTTCTTCCCGCCTTAAATACCCATGGAAGCCAACGTGATGAAGTAGATTCGAGGAAATGGAAAAAAAGCTACTGTTAATTAATGGCGGATGGAGGAGTTAATTAATGGCGGATGGAGAAGAGTGTGTGAGCTAGAGAGATAGAGAGAGATGCGCATCAGGAGTCGCATCAGTTACACAAGTAGTGGAAGAAGTCGACATGCTCTGAAACCACCTGCGTCCTTTTCCTCTTTTCCAGCGTTCTTATTATTACTGCCCCGCGGTTAAAGCACTGACAGAAAAACCAGAAGCAGACAAGGCGCTCCGACCACCATCCTCACGCAGAGTGAGTAGAGACAGAGAGGAGGGGGAGAGAGAGAGAAGTAGCCGTCCTCCAAGTGGAGTGAAGAATAAGAGATGGAGATGGTGCGTGCCGATGATGAAAGCGAGTGATTTGCTGTCTCTTATTTAGCATAGGAGGAGGAGAGGAGGAGGAGGAGGAGGAGGAGTCCTATTGAGTCGTCGCTGGGATTTCCCTGCTATTGTTGCTTCTGTATATATAAAGAACTGGGAAGAGGGGATGTCGGCGGCGGAGGAGGAGTTGAAGGTGGTAAGTCGGCAGGGGACAAATAGAGGCGAGGAGGAGGAGAAGGAGGGAGGTGGGAGTCGACGCCGACAAGCTTAGCTATGAGATTTTTTCTATTCTCGAGAGCAAATTTCTCTTCGGCTACGACGACCACAAGCTCTGGGTCCCAAAGGCGCCGCCTTTGCTGGGGTACGGTACGGGCGGCCCGGCGGCGCTCGATGTCAGGAGCCAGAGGGGCAAGGTCTGCTTGCTCTGCATCGACGGCGGCGGTGGCGGAGGCATGAGGGGGATCCTCCCCGGAAAAGCCCTCGCGTATCTCGAGCAGGCGCTCAGGACCAAGTCCGGCGACCCGGACGCGAGAATCTCCGATTACTTCGACATCGCAGCAGGAACCGGCGTCGGGGGCGTCTTTGCCGCCATGCTCTTCGCCACCTGCGATGGCCTCCGTCCGCTCTTCTGCGGGGACGATACTTGGCGCTTCATCTCCGACCATGGAAGCAGGCTTTTGGGGAAGGCGCCGCCCTCGGCCCCATCTTCCTCGTCCTCGTCTTCTCCTGGTTTCCTCTGCGGCGTCTTCCGCGGCGGGGGTTGTGGCGGAGGGGCGTCCTCGGCGACGGTTGCCATGGAAAGGGTGATGAAGGAGGCTTTCGGGGAGAAATTGACGCTCCGCGACACTATAAAGCCGGTGCTGATCCCGTGCTACGACTTGCAGACCTCCGCGCCTCTCGTCTTCTCGCGCGCCGACGCGTTGGAGAGCCAGAGCTACGACTTCCGGCTGTGGGAGGTGTGCCGAGCTACGTGGGCCGTCCCGGGACACTTCGAGCCAGCGGAGATGCGGTCAGTAGACCGCGCCACCACCTGCATCGGCGTCGACGGCGGCCTGGCGATGAGCAATCCAGCTGGCGCGGCCATCACCCACGTCCTCCACAACAAGCAAGAGTTCCCCTTCGTCCGCGGCGTGGAGGACCTCCTGGTCCTCTCCCTGGGCTGCGGCGCCGGCGGAGCCATCCCTGCAGTCCCCGGAGAGGAGCAGCGCAGAGCACGGCGTTGGAGTAGCAGGGAGTGGGCGCGTCCCGTCGCCCGGATCGCCGCCGACGGCGCAGCCGACCTCGTCGACCAAGCGGTGGCGCTGGCCTTCGGCCAGTGCCGGAACTCCAACTACGTCCGCATTCAGGTACTGGTCTCACTCACATCCTTCCATGCTGGGACGTCGCTCAGGTGGTGCCATGGCCATGAGATGCCCTGCTTCCTTCCTGAATTAGGACAAAATGTGATCTTTAGGTGGGAGAAACATAGCTTCTGTCTCCCTCTCTTCTTTGCTATCCTGTTTCTTCAACAAAGAAGCCAATGCCTCCGGCGGCGGCGGCGATGGTGGTGACGGAGATGTGTGTTGCGCAGAGCTCCGCTTGATTCGCCATTTTCTGCGGCATCATATCCTTAAAGAGGCCAAGAGCTTGGAATGGCTTTTACCCTGCTCAAACAGTGGATTTGGGTCCCTACTTCTGGCATTTGCTTCAGGCTTTTCACTATCCTCTGTTCTCAGGACACTGTTCGCTTGTTCTTTGGCTCAAAGAGTGAAATTATTGATTGTCCTGGAAACTGAATAATTCCGTTTAGGATTTAGTAGATTTATCTGCTCTTATGGTTTCGATCGCAGGCAAATCCTTCGACGATGGGAAAATGCAGAGTGGATGTGGATTCCGAACCAAGCCCTGCAAACGTGAAGGCCCTGCTTGTCGCCGCCGAAGAAATGCTGAAGCAGAGGAACGTGGAGTCGTCGCTCTTCAGTGGGAGGAGAATCGGAGAGCAAACGAACATGGAGAAGCTGGATTGGCTCGCGGGGGAGCTTGTGCTGGAGCACCAGAGACGGAGCTCAAGGATCGCTCCCACGGTCGCATTCAAGCAAGCTTCTTCCAAGTCGACCTCGCACTGTGAGCTCGCCAAGAACAAAAAGTAATCATCTTTTCTTCCATTCCTCTTGTTGGCTGGATCTTGCTGGTTTTTTCATAGCAGATTAGCATTGATCTCGATAGGATTCGAAGAGAATCAAGGAATTGTTGAATTGTCCATGACTATGCTTGCAATTCATATGTTTCAGATTGTTCCAGGAGCATTCCATTCCCTTAAAAAACAAAAGTCACTATGAACAAGTTTCGTTCTAATACCTCAAGATTGTTATACATTCACAAAAGGCTTGTTCTATAATGTGCCCGGTGTGGTATCGTATGCACTGCATCCTCATTTTTAATCTTCTTTTCTTCTATAACTCTGCTTCGTCGTAATCAACTTAACTATAGTTCTCATTTTTAGTCTTCAAATATGCATACTGTGTTTTGAATTAGCTACTGAATGAACTAACAAGGTCTTATTTATCGTCTACCTACCTACAAAGTTTCAAGCACCTTTAGTACTCTTGGTTCATCTCTTCCTTTCATTTCCTCAAAGATTGTAGTTAGGAACTAAAGAGTCTAACTGGTTTCAGTCATTAGGGAACAAAGTATCCTTCCTAATGGAATCATTTAGGTCTTTGCCCCCAAAACACTTCTTTTTGATTTCTAAACTCCTTTAGCAATATGAAAGTTTCAGCAAGACCTTGTTCACTCAAAACACAGGCCACTTTGTCGACTAAACGTACATGCTTTACAAAGAACTCATCCATCTTATTTGGTAATGTTTTACATCCTCTGAAAGAAACCTGTTCATTAGGCCTCGAATGGCTGAGGCATCATGTAGTGGGACTTCATTTTCCATGTCTTGCTACTATTCTATAGCTTTGTGCAGTGGCATTCGAGTGTCGTTCCTTTCTCCTTTTCAAGTGTTGTTTTCATAGTTCCTTTCAGTGCTGTAGCCCTAACTTGTTGAGCCGACCGATAAGTAGTAAACTTGGGTTACTAACGAACAACTTAACCGATAAGCTTCATGTCAGCTACAGATGAGATGAAGAGTCTCATTAGCTTGAGCTGGAGAAGGCTTGTCAAAAGAGACACAGGGAGAGTTTCTTTACATGACAAATAAGCACCAACTCTCCTTGCCTAACTTCTACCCTCTTCATTGAACTATGCCATTTATGTGTAAGAAGGTTCCTTTCTGTGCTCGACAAATCAGTCGAACTGGTTCAACCGTGAACCAGAAGAACGACTGATTCATCGTGTCGAATGTGGTTGAGCTTTAAGAGTCATATGCTGCCCCCTGGCTTTTTTCATTGTGCTTGAACTTTGAAGACACTGGGGATCACTTTGCTACTGCCATGGGGCAGCTTTAGCAACTTTCATTGTGCTTTTTTCATTGTGTTGTTTTCTTTTGTGTTTTGCTGATTCAAAGTTATGTTCTCGATACACACTCTTCTGTTCCTGTTAGTCTTTTTATGAAATATTGATTCAAGAGAAAGAGAAAAAAAAGATGAAGATCAGTAGTTTGTTTAAGCAACACTAAAGCAATTGCAAGCACTTAAAGTTTGATAATTTTCAAATCATCAAAAGGTACAGCTCATTCAATTGTTTCAAAACCTTTCAAGCTTCTTCTGATGAACAAAACAAACAAGATATGACTAGATTCATAAAGAATCATAGTATCCAACTCATTCTTAACATATTTTTATTTGGACTAGCAACAATAGTTATCAAAGTGTTTTAGCTAAAACATTTATTTTAACTGTTAAAATGGCAATATAAGATGCAACTCCAGCAAAAATACAAAAGCAAGCTATATATTGCAAGCCTAAACAACTGCTGCTACATTTATTTTCTTTTTGTATTTTTGCAAATATCAAACACAATTTTGGCAGTTGAATGCAACCATGCAACAAGTGATTAGCAGACGTCAAGAATATACACACCTGGTTTAATCTTTTCAACATGCTACACTGCTCCAAAGAAGCCATTATTCCAATTCTTTCATACTCACAAAACCACACACCGAATGAACAGAAGGCCTTCAGCATCCACACATTCTACTTCTGGAGGCATCGCACCATATACATGGAATGAATCATCAACAGCATTGTGCTTCTTCTTGCTCTGCAGAATTGTTGTTGACCATGATCTCCAGTAGCCTCTCCACTGGCTGCCTGCATATCGGACATCGATTGGTCTGGTACCTTAGAACCTTTGCGCAACCGCTGCACAAACACTGCAACAAAGCCAGAGTCAAAATTTGATTACTAAGTCTAGATTGTATTTTTACAACCTTTTAAGGCCAAAAGAAATGGAGGCCGAAAGATCGTATTTCATGTTAATCCTTTGGAAAACTACATATCATGCATTTCCAATAAAAATATGCCATCTAAATGTATGATCGTACAGCATACAATCAGATATGATAATATTGTTAAATTACCATTTCTAGTGCATGATTAGCAGTGACAGGAAACCAAAACCCAACATTTCCAACAGATAACTAATATATCTTCTTAGGGCAGTTCGAATTAGCAAATAAAAAGATTGGGTGGATAGATATTCAAATTGGTGTAATCTGAAAAAGAAATGCAGGTTGAACCAATTCAACTATTAATGAAACATCGAGGCAAACAAGCATTAAGCAAACACTTCACATATTTCTCGTTAAACAATATAAGTTTCAAACCATGCGTAAAGTATTCTATGTTGAGATAGTACAAGTTCTACAAGTTGAAAATATAAACTACAAATGAAAATTGTGGTCTTATGTTTTGGGGAATATCAATAAAAAATCATCATGGGAGCCAAAGATTACAAACTAACTGTAAAATGTATTATAAAATTGGTATGGTATGATGTCTCAAGCTAAGCTTAATTAGAAAGTTTCACAAAGTTTCACTTTCTATATTGTACATGGAAAAAGTATCCATTAAGATATCAACCCACAGCACAAGGACCATAGCAACAGAACATGGCCCATGAAATCAGAATATAAAAACATTCTGGTAATGATAACCAGCAATGCTCTTAAAATGATGACAATAATAAAGGAAACAATACAATTTAATGGCCATTATCCATCAAAGCCAGAACTACATGAAAGGAAATCACAATGCAGTGGGGTTTAAACTAAGCAGGGGATTAAAAGATTTCACTGCCAAAAAAATAATAAAAGTTTTAAGCAAATTTTTTCCATCTATTTGAGTGAAATGGGTCTTGGACAATGGTGTACGGCTAGTCTACCTCAGAATATTGCTTTAGAAAAATTGCAAAGAAACCATAGGAAAACAGACAGCAGATGAGATGATTAAAGTTACACGGAGATCAAGTCAAAGCAAATACTCATGTTTCTAACGACCAGACAATTTTCCTTTCAGAATATTGCAAGGATAGTAATCAGAATTTTTTTAAACAACAAGAAACAGACTATGAACACAAAACATATTTACAGACTGAATAAAAGGGCTAACCATGTGTCTGCAAGGGAGGACAGTGGTATCTCGTGGTTCAGATAGACAAATCACACATTCTTTTCCTGGGTCATTTCCATCAGTGTCATTATCAGTTGAGTTCCCAATGCCATAGATCTCCTGCAGCTCATACTTTGTCTTATTCACCCACAAAATCTGCTTTACTACATGAATTTGATACTCTCCATTCTCTTTCTTCTCAAATAGAGCTTGTGTAATCTGTGAGTTTGGAATTATCAACTTTTGGTTTTCACCAGTAGCCACTTGATCCATGGAGGGACAAGCTTCTGCTTTTACAGCAAGGGGGTATGTATCTAGGTCCATCACTTTCATCAAGTCAACCTCTTCAAATCTAGATAAGTCAATTCCTGCTCCAGAAGGTTGCCTGAACTGCTGACCTAAACCTTGCTTGAACTGTATTGTAACTGGTTTAAGAAAATCATCCTTTGTTGCAGTCAACTCACAGTCTGTACTTTCTTTCGCAAAGAAGAACACAGTGATACTGTTTGCAGAAAGTACAGAAGCAAGGATCAGACAAACTATTCGAAAAGAACCAAACCATATCAAATGCATGGATCAAGGAAGACAGATGAACCGTGGGATTAATAAATCTTCATTTTACTTTAATTAAGCAATAGCCTATGTGTGTCAGCTGCGAAGAAAAATGAAAGACGAACTTGGATTCGCTAGATAACTATTTGATACTCAACTGAAAATATAAATTCCGATCAGAAGATGTCCTTCAGAACTCTCAAAGTAGTTCCTAACGTATAAACAACTCTTACCCAGTTCGTTTTATATGTATCAGGACTATATATATATACATAAAGACACCTAATACTTCCCTAAAAAAACAGAAAAAAGAGAAAACATATTATTGAAAAAACATTGAAAATATGGGAAGCTCACTTCATGTAGAAAATGACCATATATCTATGTTCATAACAAACCATTTCGTAGTAAAGCAAAAAACACCACATGGTCAATCCTCCTTCTTGTTCAAGCTTGCAGGAGCTATTTACACAGATAATGGGTACCAGTTCTTTCATAGAGCCAAAGGAGGACATTGTGTCTCCTAGTCGTTCCAAGGTAGATGAGTCTTGACAGAGATTGGAGGCAAGGGAAAAGACACTACTTTAATCCTCACCAGATGAGGCAGTGAATTGGGGAGAGGCAATTTTTATTAGTTGGACATTATATATCTTGAGAAAGAGCTTCACAATCCACAGCGAATCACGATCTTGGTCCTCCATAATTTACGCTCCAGTTTACTTGGCTGTTGCTAGCTCATTCATAAGCTTTATATTTCAATCTTGATCTAGTTCGGGTAGAGACATCGGTGCTAAGTTTCCTAATTATATTTAGTTCATTTTGTGAAATTTCCAACTCAAAAACATAGAGTTACCCACATGATCTTTAGAGACTAAGTTGCTTTAGCAATCAATATGTTAACAAATGAACACTATCCTCTTACATGATCTTTAATTAAAAGATCAAAATTAGTGCCTGCACTCAGGACAAAACCAGATGATAAATTAGAGGAACAGAGTTGATACTTGGAACTATCCAATCACACTCCCTTTAGAAACTACAATAAGCTGAATTTGCATGTCATACTACACATCTTTTAGCAAGCTAGTACTGTGAAAGAACATGCATACATCTACTAGCTTATAGGATTGGTAAGTTGGACTAAGGATTCATAATTAGAGAAGCTATAGCACCCTGAAAAGCTTAACAAAGAAATAACTTGTGACATGTTAAAGGGAAAGGAATGTTGAGGGAAACCAAAGAGACAGATGAATGCTGTGACTTCTGAGAAGTCCATTTTCTTCGAGATTTGGAAGCTACTAAATTACTTTTGAAGAATTAACCTAAGGAATAGGCTTTGGAGCTTTGAGGAAATGGGCTATCCAGTCAAAGAGGAATCCTAACAAGTGGACGACGAAAAACAAAATGTTGGTTTTTCAGTTAATAAAAAAATTGCTTGTCATCTTCATAAGCATATAAAATATGATCGCGAAACATTGGTAAGCATGTGATGTGCGCGGGCGTAAATATAGACGACATAGCAGAGTCAAGATCATGATGTTGAAAAAAAAATCAAAGATTTTGAATCATTATAAAAGAACGCCATCATGCACCTGGACAATTATTTTCTTATGGGAAGGGGAAAAAACAGAGGAATGGAAGAAAACAAGCTTACCTTCCTGCGACGGTGGCATCGAAATTGAAAGCGACGAGGAAAAAGCCAGGATTCTCCTCGTCGGGCTCCAGTCGGAGGCTCTCCTTCCTGATGTTAACGTCGTTCCTGATGGTGACTGCCGTTTGGTGCTGAACGTAAGGGAGCGGAGGAGGCGAGGGGGTATACGTTGGATACCTCCCGCTTCCCAGCCATCCAGGGTGCTGGGCCAGGTACTCTCCATGTACCCCGCCGCCCCGGTGGTGGTGGTGGTCGAAGGGCGCCGGGAGGGGAACCGGCATAACCGGCGGCGGAGGAGGGTAGTAATCGTATTGGTAGTGCTGCGGGTGGTTCGCGGTGGGATACTGCGACGGGTAAGGGCTTGCTGCCGCGAACACGTAGCGGCTGGCGGATAACTCCGGCGGAGACTGTTGCTGCGGAGTTGGCTGCGGAGCGGCAGGTTCCGAGCCGGAAGAGGGAAGGGGGTGCTGGTGACGGCCCATGCTCCTTCGCCGGACAAAGCGAAAACCGGCTCTTCCGCCGCCGTTCTCCCTGTTCCATGTGTTACCCATTGAAAAAGCAGTATCGATCGCAATCAACTTGTTGCCGGAGATCGAAGAAAAGAACTTCGAATCACGTAGAGATCGTGGCTTGCAAGAGGAATCGATGCCAATTTGGGGGTTTCTTCGAGGAGAGCCAAGAGAGGAAAGGCAAGGAGAGAGAGAGAGAGAGAGAGAGAGAGAGAGAGAGACTATATCGCAA
This sequence comes from Curcuma longa, assembly GCF_044706935.1. Classification (NCBI taxonomy): domain Eukaryota; kingdom Viridiplantae; phylum Streptophyta; class Magnoliopsida; order Zingiberales; family Zingiberaceae; genus Curcuma; species Curcuma longa. The sequence continues at coordinate 17,521,822 of NC_133871.1, read as the reverse complement.
CGGAACGGCACAGACATTTTTGCATGAAGTCCTCATTATTTTCAATATTGTCCAAACAATTGTAATTAAAATTATATATAGCTAAAATTATTAGATCGATTGAGAGTAAAAAGAATAATTTGAAAAAAAAAACAAAAAGATGAATTATTTTTATATATTTTTAAAATATATATGGATCATGATGCCGATAATGAAAATAATGGACAGTCCATTGATTTTTGTCCATTTAAAAGGAAATTTTATTTTTATCACCTTTTTAAAATACTCTAAAATAAAATTACTAAAATGCCAATAATAATGAGCATAATTAGAGTCTAAATTTTTCATAAATTTTTCACTTAGTTATATACCACAAAAATTCATCATTAACAATGAGCTAAACCTTCCTTCCACTAAAAACAGTTAATAAATTTAGAAGGACTACATATATAATAATAAATATTGCAATGGTAAATATGCACTATAGGAAAAATATGAATTCACGAAATATTTCAAAAAACAAAATTGAGATTTACCAGTGGGCCCCTCCCCGGGGGACAGAGTGCTACGGGGGCGGGACCACATGCCACTAGGGAAAAGTAGCAGGGCCCCGCAATTACGTCAGCGGCCACTCAGTGAGATTCCAGGTAGTGGGTTTGGACTGCAGCACACCGAGCGGTGGCATGCGTTCCAGCTCCTTTATTTTTATTTTAAAATTTATTTTTCCTGCAAAATAAATTACTTAACTGATGATATAGCTCAAGTGATCGACTTTATACAGGAAACACAATAACCAGATTTGATAAATTCAAAAATTTGAAATGATTTTAATGGCAAATTTATTATATTTTTTACATCATTCTGAGTGTAATTATACCTTTAAACATAAATTTTTAGTCTAAATAGAGAGGACTATAGTTTTTAAAATTGATATAACTTTGATATATTTTAAGAGTTGTGTAATGATGGTGCGTTGATCACAAATTGAGTATAATAAATTTATGAATTGATTGATGAACTCAACTATTACATAGAAGGTAATTAATGATGCATAATTGAAAACAATTACGTGTTTTGATAGAAAGTTGATATGTATTTTAGATAACTACGAAAATTACATATGCAGTTCAGAATAATAAATAATCATACATCTTAAGAAACTAGCCAGGTCAAAGTTAACTTTTCTCGAAAACTAAGAAATGCACCGGCATTTCCTGTGCAAACTATAAGTTTGTGTAAAGCAAAACTTTTAATCTGTGGTGCAGAATGATGTAATCTTAATTTAGCTGATCATGAAGAGGAACCTAATTTAGGCATGTTTCTCTGAATGCATCTCATCAGCAAGATCAATCAGCGAGTCAAGAGCGTGAGGAAGCTGGATGTTTTGAAAGTAGGCAAACTGTGAATCAAAAAATGCAAGGCGTTATCTGAATGGCATTGGCTTGAAATCCATTGGCTAAAGAAAACTCTCACCTTCTGTCGACTGAATCCACGCAATGCAGCTCGGAGTTAGTGAAGAGTATTTTTCATAGGAGCCAAATCGGTAAGCATAATGGTATCAAGACAAGAACTGAATGAAGGAGGTAAGTGTTGAATTTGCTGCGCAAGTGAAACTAGAGTCATGGAACCAACAAATAGGCTGCGAACTTAGCAGAAAGTTTTGTGTATGTATAAGCAACTAGTGTAATATTGTGTTCACGAGATGCTGATCTCTTTTGTTATCCAGTGTAGAGGTTAAGAGATTCTAATTCTTCAGGATTTTGGCATCCTCAAATCATATCTTGGATAATGGTAGTAGATCTCACGCCACTTACAATAACTAGAAGACAATCAGTCTATTGACATCATAACAAGGTACCATTTATTGGTTGGAAAAGCTTGCTGCTGTTTGCGAAAATGACCTAGTGTTCCTCTAGGCATCCCTAGAATTGCATATAAACAGGGCAGATATATATATATATAATTTCAGTGCATTGCGTTACAATAAGGAAGCTTGTAAACAACTAGCCCTGGGAAAAAAATTATTTCGACGTTGAGGACGATTAGTTCAATTTAAAAAAAAAACTACTTTACCCAACAAAGTGAACAATACTTTCTGTTTTCCATCATGCTCACACTGCTTGCAAGCTGTCAGTTGGGAAAAAAATTAACAAATTACAGAAAGCAAAATGCTTTTGGATCGAAAGAAATTAAATATAGTATCAAATATTAGATCATATCCAAGCTAACAACTAAGGCATCTAGGTATCAGACAGTCTGTTGGTAAATTCTGCTGTTCATTTTAGTTTCATTTCAGTTTCGTTCAGTTGTTTGTGGATTGATAGTATTCTCAAGTCATCACTATTGCACAAAGGGCACTAGAGGTTTGAATGACAGTTTCAAATAAACAAAGGTAAAAAAGCAATTGCCTGCTAATTATTATTCTATAAAAACAATAATATTCATTTGATAATTTACCATTTCATAAATTTCACTCTTCTAGGTGCAACTTCTCCATTAACTTCTCTGACTTCTGCTTTGCACAAGGTCTTCATCATAATCTACCTAAAAAAGAGCCATACTCCAATTTAATGCTACAAGAAAAGGAAACTAGGATGCCTTTTGTTAAAGTTGCACCAGTGAGAAGATGAAAAATTAATAGCAAATACTTACCAAAGAAAAATTAATTTCAGGAACATGGGTCAAATCCCTGCAATTGTTGCGAATTTTACGACATAAGTAAACCAACTAAAATTACTACTGATAAAAGTGGTGATTTATAAAAGTAAGATTCCTTAAAAATCATTATCAATAAAGATATCCACATTTTGAATGAAGAAAAGCATTTTGGTTAAGCATCAACTACTCTGATAATGTCAAATTCTTGGTTAGTTAAGTGTCAAGATACTGAGCAGTTCATTAACTCGTACAAATTAATATAAAATAAACTGAACTGCAGCCAAGCAGTAGGATAAGTTCCAATTTGATGTTTAGTTGGACCAATAAATTAAACTGATCGCATGTCAGCATCACATGTCTAAATCCATGATCATGTTGATAAATGAGAAAATGAACCAAATATGAGCATTATAATCCTAACAAAGAAAAAAAAACAATGATCACTGACATGGCACAAATGTTATGAACTGTAAAAGATACTGGAAAATGGTTAGGCAATAAGAAATTAAGAATGCTGATGCAAATTGATTGTAAATAATTGAAAAATATAAGCTAAACAAATTACAAGTCACAAGGACAAAGATGAAGCATACCTCACATCAATGATCAATAGCTACAATAGCGTCCACAAAAAATTGCCCTACCAAACAATCAGATAAATCATCTTCACACCAAGAGGAAAAAACTGAGAAACCCAAATCTGAACAGTTTCAGACAGAAAATGCAATGGATCAAATGGGCAATCGATCCAACAAAGAACATCAGATCCAGAAATGTTACTCATCTTAGAGTACCTGAAAAGCCGGAGGTGCGACGGACGGAGGAGGAAGCGACCTAGAGGCGATCAGAAGGAGAGAACGAGGGGGAGAAGGCGTAGGAGGCCGGAGATGGGCGCCGAGGAACGGCGTGGAAGCGGCCATCGCAGTGGAGGAGAGGGAGGCCGCTTTATTTTTGTCGTCGAATTTATTAACTTGTCAAAGTCGAATTTATTTCTTTTTTTATTTATTTAAAATACAATAATATATAAATATTGTAATTATAAAATTATCTATAAAAAAGATTTAAAATAATATAAAAAAACAGAAAAAAAAAACATCGATACAAAAGCATAATAAGCAGCAAACGAAATATGGAGAGATGCCAACAACTACATGCAATGCTATAGATATTCTATAACCAGTTCCATTCCAGTCACTTGCTATACAATTTATTTTTGTTGATCTATATTAGAGTAGAGAAATTTTGCAGGCCCAAGCCATCGAGATCTACTTCAGGACTTGATTCCGCAACGCCGTCATTGTGTGAGCAAGAACTGTCGGCCGGAAACGATACATTCTCGATACCGTCCAGAAGTTGATCGGATATGATGCCTTCCTCATTAGTATCTGCAACAATAGAATCTTCAGCCTTACTATCCAATGCCACACCCAGTAAGATTTCCAGTGGAATTCCACTAGTCCAGTCTTGTTCTGTAATGAAGTTTATTTCCATAACAGGATCAAAAGATGAAGGTAACTCTGGTGTCTCCTGAGCTTGGTTGGAATCTAAGTGTGTTGTTCCATTGAAAGCTTGCCCGCTATAGTTGTCTGGAACAGAGCTCTCGTTGGACTCTTCACCAAATTGGCTCGAGCTTGGGCCATCATGATTCGCTCGGACTTCATCCTGAGCATCAAGCAAAGATCCCTGACACTCCTTGCTAGCAACAAAATTTCCCCAGTCTGGTGCCATGAGTTCTAGACCATCATCCAAGAAAGGTGAAGAAGACATCAAAGTGTCGCAAGGAATAAATAAGTCATCGAAAGCATCAGACGCTTCTAATATGTTGAATGTACTACGGTCGGTATCCTTGTCGGAATCGTTGACAATCTTCTTAGAAGCTGATGGAAAGGACAATGAGTCACGAGCAGCGATTTCATCTTCCATTTCATTTAAGCTCCTGTTGGAATTGCCAGCTCCAATTGAAAAATCTCTAGCATGAGAACTGGAGCTGTTCTTATCAGTGGCAGGAAGATTATGATGTTCTGGCACTTTAGGTCTGATTTCTGAACACATGAATGCTTCCAAAGATGAAGCCAATGCATGATCTATTGATAAAAACTTCTTACCTTCACCAGAGCTCACGTTACAAGGTAAACTAGCATCATCTCTACCAGGCTCATTAACTACATCAGCTTTACCACACTCATCATCATCATTGTCTATAGACGAAACCTTCTTAGCTTCACCAAAATTCACATCAGTTGCTAAGCTAGAATCACATTGTAAGCATTCGTCATCTTCAATGGCAAATTCAGGAGCCTTGATTTCAAAACCTGGGGAAATCTTAGATTCAGTTGCAATTTCTCCCACATCAACTATGGGTGATGGATTCTCTAAGACATCAGCTGCTAATGATGAATCATGAAGAATAATACCATCCCTTGATGTGCAAGATTCATTAGTGTCCTTGTTTTCAAGGTCAGATCCGTCAGAAAAATATTCTGGTAAGAATATCCGTGAAGAACCACCTGGTCGATGAAACTGGCTTCCTTGAGTGAATTTTTCAAGCATAGCCTCCAGTTTCTGAAGTCTTCCCTCGATAGAACTAAGTGGTTTTACCAAATGTTGCTCAAATCTCGAACAAACTTCTTCTATTCTCGTGACCCTTGAAACAAGCTCATCAAGAACATTTTCAATACAATTACCAGGTATAACTCTCTCTTTAGCAGATATGGAAATTTGATCAGGATTAATTTGTATCTTGCTATCTGAAAAGTGCATATTTTCATGTATTTTCTTGGTTTCATGCAGAATCGTACTTGAGGATGCTATATCGTCTGTTGCTTCTGGATCAAATCTCAAATGCCTGTTTTCTGGTTGTATCTTCTCATGAACTAGATCCATTTTTTTATTTCCAAAGGATGAATCCGACTCTTTATCAGTTACCTCCATGTTCAATGCGGATGAAATAAATTCTGGTTTGAACTGACTGCTTTCATGAACCCTAAGCAAAAGATCTCCCTTGCTAGAATTTGTTTCTAGTGGCAATCTGATTCCTGAGCTTGCAACCTCAGCTGTATTCTGCCTTCCATCCTGGTTCCTTTGCACCCCAAAAGCATCAGAGAAGTGATTTTGTCTGCTCCTTGCTGATTTTGATAATTGCAAAAAAGTTGGCATAAACATGGTCAGGAGTGAACTTCCTCCAAAATTTTCCTCCGTGGTGGCAGGAGTGCCTGAACTGAGGGTTTCAACAGGATCAACATATACATAAATCTCTGATATATGTACATGAGTCTTGGTTTGAAGTGAAAGCAAACGAAGTGTAACAGCCATACAAGGACTGAAATCCGAAATATCAGCTGTTGCCTCATAATATGTCTGCAAGGATAAGGTTGTACTGAATAAAGAAGCAACATAATGAACAAAGTATGGACAAAGTTTTACTAGTCGTCATAGGATACAACAATTACCTGAAAGTTAGCGTCTGAATTCTCATCAACTTGCCTGGAGACAGAATTTCTTTTGACATCATGCAAGGCAGACTCAGCGGCCACTTCTACCCAACCATCTTCATTGCTACAGTTACTACATGCAACAGACATCTTATCTTGTTTTTCTAAAAGTGTATGACTTACGCTCTCACTTTCAACAGAAACCATGGAAGAAATGGGTGGTGTCATTTCTTTGGCAGCAACACCACACTGTACCGTGCATAGATATTCCATAGAATTGCTCCTCTCATCTGCAGCATAGTATATTTCATATACTCGAGCAGTACTTCGCACATATATCCTACGTATTTCATACTGTTCACTGAAAAGAACTGCAACAAACGAAATATCAGGTAAATGAACAAGCCCATAGTTATGCAGGTAGCACAATCAAATCACCTCACAAACTCAATAAAGAACTTGATATTCTACCAACACAAAATCTTTTTTTATGGAAAGTGGAGAAGGAAATTATTATTTCATAATAAAAATAGAGAATTTACTAGTTATATATCTCTGCACGAATAATAGGGACAAAGGAAGTGATGTTGAATTATAAAATACACTATTACACACATACATATTTCCAAACGTCTCATCCAATCACTAAATAGCTATGTGGAACAAAATCTACAATGCATGTGATAATTCTAATAATTCTTAGTACTTCCCCTCAAACATGTGTGTCATATAATTTATTTTTAAAAGAGAAATAAAAAAGACAATGATGATGACAGGAAACTAGTCTAGCAAATTTAGAGCCTTGATCACGCAGGGCTCTGAATAAAGCAAGCTTCAAAAGAGTTGACAGCTGGACAATGAAAACTTGAACTGATTTGATCTTCAAATGTGAAAAAGAATCTTCTTCCTTAGTCCCCTCAAACTGAAGGTATCATCGGATTTTGAAGTTTGCAAAGAAGTGACAACTTGTGAAGGACTAAAACAAAAACATTAGTTATAGTACCTACTCTTGAAACAAGTAGTTAATATAGTTAATAATATGAGAGAAACTAACAAAAATCCAATATGCTCTATGATAAGGAGAAAATGTCACAGAGACTGAGTAAAATACCAACAACAACTCCACAGAATGAGGATACTGAAATAGAGACAAAGAGTAACCAATATTTCGAAATTGCAATTGGCAAAGAGACTAATAAGTAAGGCAGACATAAGTGAGATTAGAGTTCCAATATCTTTTCCTATATTTTCTCCACGAAAGGAGCAATTTTGTAAGGAGGTTAGAATTTCCAATCATTTAAAAGAGGCAGAAGATGCTAAGACTTAATACAAACAATTACTAAGAGAAAGGCAAGATGTCGGAAGAGACCAATACCTATTTTCATCTTACATCAAACATATAATTTAAAAAGATGAATGAAAGATTGAAGATGAAGACCAAATCAAACTCTTAATATTAGAGGAGATCGCCTCTTGGGATAACACCTATCAAGATAAATGGATTAAATTGCTCCGGGAATAGACTAACACTTAACATGCAAAAAAAATGCTCTCAGTAAGTTCCACCTCGCGTGGGAATAACAAGAATCTAAAGGGGACTTCAATCTCACATTGTGAAGAAACGAGGAAAACTCACATTTTTTTTAAGGTCATAGAGATCCTCATCCAGTGAAGCATCTTTTGGGAAAGCCAAAAATTGTGAGGGTATTACCCTCAAGGTCAACAAAATCGGGAAGCATCTTTGTTTTTACAGTGTGTTTTTTTTATCAAAATCAGTGTCTTAGTATTCATACTTCGATTCGTCGTGGTAATTTTGTATCATCAAACCCTCGAAGCATCTAATGGGCAACTGTTGATGCACACTCGCACACACACACACGGCATACTCAAGCAGAAGGATTAGGGAAAAAGTGCAAACAAAGTACCGATCCTGAATGACTACCTTTGGGTTGGTTAAAGGGCTCCGGAAACCCCTTGAAGGTGCAAAAAAAAACTAAAATTTTATTCCATACCGAGATCCAGCTCAAAAATACAAATCTATAGATACGGTACGTCGAGATCGGCAAACTCACTGGTGACCTCGCAAGGGAGAAAGTCCTCCTCCGCCACGGCCGGAGGCCGTACGAGGAGAAGAGGATCCGAAATCGCAGGGGAGGCGGCGTCCTCCTCGGAGGTCTCGAACGAGATGGCGTTCTGGAGAGATCCTCCCGCGAGGATCCAGTTAGTAGACGCCGTCCAGCGACTCCCGCAGCCACCCTGCTCCTCGCCGGCCGCCATCCTTCGCCCTCACCCAATCGTTCGGTGTATACCCACGAATTCAAGCACTCGACAGGAGTCGAGGAGGAGGCCGGAGACGGGCGATGAGAAACAGCGACGAAGCGGTCGGAGGGGCAGGCCGGTTTATTTTTGTTGTCGCTGACGCCTAGCCGAGCCGAGTGGGTCGGTCTGGGCTATCGAGCCTAATTTCAGAATTTTTAGGCCTTTAATTCAAAATTTACAATAGGCCACGACCCACGAGAGCGAAGTAGTCTAATTGGGCTGGGCCGTTCTTTACCTGACCCGATCCAGAGGTCATGGCCTGTGGGCCCTAGTTGGCCCGTATACTATCTTCTATGCCAGCTCAGCTCAGGTTGACCCCATTGACACTTCCATTTAAAGTCGAAGGCTACTTAACCATTAAGCTTGTTCGGTGAAGTTTGGTTGAAGTGTCTTATCCCAAGTGGTAAGCGTGGAGACATGTATTGTTTAAGATTTCGAGTTTGAATCTTCTTAGCAACATGTATTTGTTGACTGAGGTGCTGTGCGATTTAAGTCTTATTGGCTGAGGTGCTGTTAAGGCAGTATGTTCTTATCAACCTAGTGGTACTGTGCCTCCAAAAAATTTCTTATGGGGTTTTCTGATATGGGGCCGTTTCGATGGTGGGGCCGATCATTATAAAAAGTTTACCCATTATAGTTTATAAGTCCCCGGGGCCATGGTACCGCAGTAGGATATTCAGGTTGTCACCTAGGCACCCGCGGTTCGATCCCCAACTACGGCGTATTTGTAGGAATTTTCCTTCAAATGGGGATCGCAATCAAAGGATGCTAGGCATCTGGATTGGTCGCTGTGTGCGCTTCCCGATTTACCCTGATGATCGATGAAAAATTTCCGTGGGACCGAACTGATTATCCCTAGATTAAGTCAATACGACTAACTGAGACTATTGTTCAGTGAAGTTTGACTATTGCCATATCAATCAACCTCTGCCAAACGTTTGACTGATGCTACTAATGCATGCGTTGACTCTCATGTTTAGGCGGAAATCACGATAGCCAATACTGTTTTCCATAATGTTCTTATTTGAAAAAAAATTTACAAAAACGTTTCCACTATTTTTCTGAAATGACTGATTAGGCAATCATTGACCAAATCATTTCTGTAAATTAATTAAGTAATTAACGTTGATGGTACCATAAAATTGTGCCTTCGTTAGATCCTCTGGCGCCACGTCATAAATTGGAGTCAGATCCCTGCGCGCACAAATCTCCACGCAGGCTACGGTCAAATTTTTGAACATTCGAGTTCATGAGCAATCGTGGCCGTCTATCGTATCCGTCGAATCCATCCCGTGATTCGCGATCCTGTCACCGATGACGGTGCGGTTACCTCCACGGCCTCGTCGGCTTCTCTTTCTCTCTGCGTCCGCACACGTGGAAAGGTTAAGTTTGGCGGGAGGTGACTGCAAGCGAGATTTTGGACTCTCCCATGGAGGATCGTCATCCGTGGTGGAAGAGGACGAGAGATCCGTGCGATAGCGAGGGCTGCGAGGGGAGCGAGAGAAGAGGAGGAGAAGGTTGTGGGTGAGGGAGAAGAGAGTGGAAGATCACATGGCGGCGCACGTTAATGTAGACCGCCGGATGGTGGCGGCGCTGGCTCTGGCGCTGGCGGCCTGCTTATCGTGCGCCGTCGCGGGGCGCGTCGGCGGGCCGGGTGAGACGCAGAGGTTGGAGGTGCGGAGGCACCTCAAGCGGCTCAATAAAACCCCCGTCAAGAGCATCAAGGTGCTTGGCTGTGCCCTTTTCTAGGTTTCATGTTCATCGATTTTTCCGCACTTTTTCCCTCCTCTTTTGTTACTTCAGTCTGGACGTGATGTGTGAAAAAAAAAACATCATTTTCTTCAAAATTGTTCATTTTTCAGTAAAAGAAAATGGTGTTAGTTTATTGAACTCGTGCTTTTTGATATTTGGGATTTTCCAGCTTTGACGATGTGTTTAGGTCAAGTACACATGGATTAAAAGGGCAAATAATTTAATATGCCAGTTTTTTCTACTCAAGAATGCAGCTTTCTGCTATCTTTTGCCGATTGGGAGTGTTGCTCAACGTGATGGTTGCTTTGATAAAATGTATCTAATTTAGAGTTATCTTTCCATCAAAAGTTTCAGATCTTTATGTGTGATTTGTTCTTTCTTTTCTTTTTACCAAATTTTGATATGCCATTCTCTGTTGTTTAATGATGATTCTTTGATGAATTACATAAATAAATAGAGTCCAGATGGAGATACCATAGACTGTGTGCATGTGTCTCACCAACCAGCCTTTGATCATCCTTTCCTCAAGAACCATACTATCCAGGTTTATCTCATTGCATACAAATTCCCCGTTTACCTACTTTTTAATCACCTTTGATAGTTTCTTTACCTGACCAATTTCTTCAATGCTAAATTCTTTTAGATGAGGCCAAATTTCCACCCAGAAGGGTTGTTTGATGATAGCAAGGCAACATCAAGTAAGAAAGCTTCCTCCATGGTTCAGCTGTGGCATCAGAATGGGAGATGCCCTGAGGATACCATCCCTATCAGGAGAACCACCAGGGATGATGTGTTACGGGCTAGCTCCATTAAAAGATACGGGAGGAAGAAGCATAAAAGCTTTCCCAACCCCCTGTCTGTGGAGCCTGACCTTGTCAATGAGAATGGACACCAGGTATCCTGATCCAAAAGTATGCATATCTTATCTACTCTGATGAAATCGACCCCTTTTATTGTGTGCTATAGTTTACAACCTTATTTGGATTCCTAGCTCTTTCTTCCCCTTTCTCATTCGCTTTGTTTTTATGATTCTTCGAGTAGCACGCAATTGCCTATGTAGAGGGAGACAAATACTATGGAGCAAAAGCAACAATTAACGTCTGGCAGCCAAAGATCCAGCAAACCAATGAGTTCAGTCTCTCTCAGCTCTGGATATTAGGGGGCTCATTTGGGCAGGATCTTAATAGCATCGAAGCTGGTTGGCAGGTATGCTTCCATTCTAGTTTGTACGCATAACTTTCTCCGATGCTTTCGTATCAGAGAAGGGCTTACAGTTTCATTTCTGATTTCAGGTCAGCCCTGATCTGTATGGGGACAATAACACTAGGCTGTTTACTTATTGGACTGTAAGTTCAATGCCCCTTCCCTATTTATTTTGTGCTTCTTTAAATTGGTTTTGATGTACCACATACAAATAAGATGATGAAATTATCAGTCAATCTTCATCTCACAGGGTCATTTGGTGCATATATTATTGCAATGATTTGTTTGTTTGTAATCAATGTGTTCTTATAGTAGTTTTGTGTTTTTACCATGGAATTCCAGAGCGACGCATACCAAGCAACTGGCTGCTACAACCTGCTGTGCTCTGGATTCATTCAAATAAACAATGAGATCGCCATGGGTGCCAGCATCTCCCCGATCTCCAACTACGACGGCTCACAGTATGATATAAGCATACTGGTTTGGAAGGTAGATTCTTCCCAGTTCACATGCAATGCCAGCAAAACCCCACCACTTTTGCTTTATCTATTGCATGAAACTGAGCAGGATCCCAAGGAAGGGAACTGGTGGATGCAGTTTGGGAGGGATCATGTGTTGGGCTACTGGCCTTCTTTCCTCTTCTCGTACCTGGCCGACAGTGCGTCCATGATCGAATGGGGAGGGGAGGTCGTGAACTCAGAACCAGACGGGGAGCACACTTCTACTGGGATGGGCAGTGGCCATTTCCCTGAAGAAGGATACGGCAAAGCAAGCTACTTCAGGAACATTCAGATAGTCGATGACTCCAACAATCTAAGGGCTCCGACGGGGGTCGGATCATTCACGGAGCAGTCGAACTGCTACGACGTGCAGAACGGAAACAACGGTGACTGGGGGCAGTACTTGTACTATGGAGGACCTGGCAGAAACTCTAATTGCCCATAGAGAAACCATTTGAGAATCTCCTTCCTTCAACTTTGTAACATTCAAGCTAAAATTCTCTTCCTTTGCAATTGGTTTTGGATTTCCTTCTTTCTTCTCTTTTGTAAAAGGTGGAATCCGCTACTTCAACGGCGCAACACAGTTGGTTTTGTCCTTTTTCCACGACCATATGTGAGGAGGTAAATCTTATAGTTGATCATGATGGAAGAGGGTTTTTCAACTTTGTCGTTTCCTTGCCCTCTTCTACAAGTCTATTTCATTGTAATTAACTCAGTTATGTTATGCTCCGGGGATGGATTTCCTTCTTCTCTGACCATAAAGCTGATTTGAGCATCAGTTGCTGCTCCTATTTGATTTATGGCTATTTATTTAGGCATTATTTATTAGTGGATGAATGGTGTTGGTTTATGTTACCAATGAAATTTGATCAAAAATAAACCTTTCAAACAACTCAATTTGATCGAGTCAACGACTTGATGTATATTAGAAAAACAAATCAAATGCAATTTAAATATTTTGTATTTTTGAATTATATCATCAATCATTCGCTCTTCAGTAAGATTGGAGGAAGTGGATCGTGTGAAATCGTTGGAAAGACGGATTCGAAAGAGAGGAAGTGGTCTTATTCTTGTTTGGGCAAAATCTTAAAGTAAATTTATCCATAAATCTTGAACTTTTATTTGCGCATATGATCTCTAAAGGGTTACCAAATTGTATTATAAATGTTGTTAAATTGTACTATAAATAAGAATTATATTTTAGGTGCGGCTAAATTATATCCCAGTTAGTCGGCTAAATTATATCCTAAATGGTATTAAATTGTATTATAGATGCTATTAAAAGTACTTTAAAAGTACTTCAAAAGAATATTAGAATGATACCAGAGGATGGATTCCAATAAATCACTTCTACGTTCAAGTTAAAATTTTATGAAAAAGAGAATAATGACTACCATTTCGTCCTGCAATAGTTCTTCTAGTGTTAATCATTACAACATCTTGGCTCAATTTTTCTATTCGCGATATTAATTTGTTCCGATCAATATTATGGATGATCAGATCATCGATTATCTTCTGGGAGCGTCTATGTTAACTTGTTCATTGATTGACGATTTGATCATCTATGTATTTGATCGGAAAAGATTGAATTTGAATGCCAAAGGGATGAATACTCATAGAGAAAAATATTTTTTTGAGCTAGGCTGGGAGACGAAAGTAGAAGAAGGGGTAATTTGGTAATATGAAAAATAAGGGCGCCTCTTTGATATCTGAAAATTCAAAATTGTCGAGCCGATTTACGGAAAGCTCCTACGTAATTTGTTTTTTAAAAAATAAATTCTTTACAAAAATCTCCTAAAAAAAATATCTGTGATTATTTATTCACTTCCATAACGTGGATCGTAAATTATTGGTCGAGCGGAGTGGTCCCAGCTTTTCTTGCAGTTCAAACACGGGTAACCGACGGAGTGCCGTCTCTCCGGTAACGTTTATTTGAGCCGCAGCTGGTCTTCGGCCTCTTCTCTCTCCAATCATCTGCAGAGGTGTCCACTTCTTCGTCTTCTCTTATCTTCGAAGAAGCCGAAGCGGCCGGTTCGCGACCTCGCCGGAGCATTCTAGGGCTCTGGATCCGCACTGTGATAGGGAGGAGGGAGCGGAAGGAGAAAGAGGGAGAAGAGATGCGTCCCAGCGTTTGCCGGAGCTGCCTTGCCTTCGCCCTCAAGTTCTTGCAGTTCTTACAGACCTTCGTCGGCGTCTCCGTATTGATCTACTCCCTGTGGGTGCTCAATCGTTGGCGTCGCAACGATTACCTCAGCCTCGATGTCCGAGATCTCCCCGCGCCCTGGTGAGCTCCAATCGCTCTTGTTTGCGCGTTTCTTCTTGTTTGATTTTTTTTATTATTGTTGATTTTAAAAAAATTAATTTCGGATGGGAGAACAGGTTCGTGTGCGTTTCGATGGGTGTTGGAATTTTGGTGTGTTTGATTGCGTTGATTGGGTATCTGGCAGCTGAGACGGTTAATGGATGCTGCCTCTGTTTCGTATCCTTCAAGTTGATCATGATATCCGTGTGTAATTCTAACTTTCAGATTGTATTGCCGGTTTCGATTTGATCAAAGTTGTTTTTTTTTTGGCTCTCACTTATTGCACTGGTTAGTTGATTGTCGCGTCTTTCTTCTTCTTATTTTCTTGATGCTCCTTGCATAGAGAAATTGATTACTTCGAAATTTTATGTTTTTTTTACAGAGGAACCAAACCTAGTCAGAAACATGTTGTGTTAGCATCGTTATGGTTCTGCCTCCATGCATGGTATTCTTGATGAACTCAAAGTAGGAAGAAATTTCAAATTTTGTGAAATGTTAACCACTTACTGGCGCCATCTTATTCAGGAGCTAAGGTCGCCTATCCTGCTATTAGTTCCTTTAACACTTATGTCATGCCTAGATATAGGTATCTACTTTTATTAATGCTAAGTATTGGGTCTAGTTTACGCTTCATCCATTTAAAACATAACTTTCATAATACATGAAAATTTAGGTGTGTCTGTTATTAATTTCTTGCACAACTATAGGGCTTGGATTTATGTGATCACATAATTCTGTTTACTTTTTGAGTCTGAGGAAATTTTATTAGGCACAATTGTTCTCCATCTGCTAAAGGTTAGTGGCTTGAACAATTTGCCATCAACTCAAACTAACACTATTTTATGAGGGGAATGAGAAGTGGATTAAGCAGAGGTGGTTACAAATAATGAGAAGTAATAGAGAAGGAGTAGGTAGATCATACCTGTTCATTTTAACATGGTGGAAACTAGGTGGCTAATTATGTCGTATGGTTGTGCAGTATGGTGAAAAATAGAAGATATGCTTGTAGCAGATATGCTATTTCAAATGGCTAATTATGTTGAATGGTTGTGTTCAAGTGGTACTTACTATATGAATCAATGTGGTGAAGAAATGGAGATACAACTATCCAAGTCTCAAAAAAGTGATTCAATTGGTGTGACTTTGTGCGATACTTCTTAGATATATAAGATTGAAAAGGAATTCACAATCAACAAGGAAACTATAAGTAATGCAAAAACCAAGCAAACTACAACTAATGTAACACATCTATGAATCTCATGGAGAGTTCATTCTTAGCTCAGGATGAGATGCAAGCTGAATAGAAAGTGGTTTCTTTATCAACAAACAAGGGAGCAATGTGCAAGAACTTACCCTTAGGGGGGAAACAATTAGAAATGACAATGTTGGTGAGTTGGCAATGACGATAAAGACATAACAAAAATCCATAGAGGCAAGGACTGTGATGGTGACTACCACTTACTTCCCTCTAGGGACGTAAATTAATAGCTTGTTCATGAACAAATTTGGTACCCGACTTGATAAGAGTTAATTTATGTTCATTCGGTAGTGGAAAATATATTAAGTAAACAAGCTAGCTCAAATACTAATGAATTTGGCTTGTTAACATTCATGAACAAAGATTGTAACAATTTATGAATAATAATCTTATTCTGTTTATGTTTTTATTCAAATATCTAAAGAATAATATTACATTTTTTGTAATTTCAAATTTATGTATATTGTGTTAAAAATGAGAAAATGTATGGTTCGTTTATTATATTTTTTTTACTATATTATAAGGACAATAATTTATCTAGTTGAGCTTACTAAAAAGCTCAAGTTCGGCTTGAGCTCAATAAAACTTTTAGTAAACAAGCTCAATAAGAAAATGAATAAACTGGAACATAATCAAGTTGTCTTGACTTGAGTAATTGCTTCCCTCTTCCCTTGTAAGTGTTTGCCCTCTCTTCCCGAACTTCATGTAAATCATTATTCTTAGGCAAAACAAAGACTGACCTTTTTTATGCCTTTTAGGGAGTCATACAATGGCTTTCTTTAATGCCTTAAATCCTCGATAAAAATAAAATTCTGTTCAATGCTGTTGGAGTTTTAGAGATGGTACAACTATTTTGTTTCACAGGAGCACTAATGTGTTTTAAGAATCACCGAGACTCTTCACAGTTCTGTTAGATTTTATTCTGGATGCTGCTATGCATATTCTGTGTAAATAATTTGTCTTTAATTTTAAACTGCCTGGTTCATTGGCATTTTGTCTGAGCAGTGCAAGTGCCAAAGTTTTCATCAAGGTTAGTTGCTGTCGGAAACCAGAATCATATTGTCCTCACTTTTGCCTTTGTATATTTACTAGAAATATCATAATATTCTTGTAAATTGCGTTGCATATTATCTCCTTAGCTTAGATGGATGACAGCATGCAATCTTAACCGTCATGCTCATTGTACTAGAAGTAGCTGTAGTGGGGCATCTAGTGCTAAACAGGCACTGGGAAGAGGTAAGCATTTGAATTAGAGTTGATTGCTAGTGTTATGTCAATGTCTAGCAATCTCGTCTAATTCTATCGTTTGACAGGAACTTCCGTATGACACCACTGGAGAACTAAAACATCTACGAACATTTATAGAAGATAACATGGATATTTTCACATGGGTTGCTGTTTGTGTCATTGCTACTCAGGCAAGTATCTAATTGGTGGATGTTTAATATTGTAATTATAATTATTAGTGACGGGTACTTCCTACATGCTTGAGACTTGGTCAATATAATCACCTAATCTTATATTGTATCATTAATTATTGGTCCTACATTAATTTATGGAATGGCTTATAGGCATTTAGAGAAGATTCATCACTTCTTGAATTAAATCATGCCTGGGCATGATATATTATTCTTTTCTCCATATGAATTGTAATCCCTGCGGTGCATATTCTGTGAAATTATTAAAAATGTCACTGCTCATGCTTGTGTTCTAGTATATGTTATTTCCACATTTTTTTACAATCCTTATATCTGTTGAACAGGGTCTCTCACTTCTGTTAACACTGATATTGCGTGCCACGGCTGCTCATAGAAGGGTTACATACGACAGCGATGAAGATTTCGTTGTAATTAGGCAACCACTTTTGGATCCAAAAGGGGTGGGGCCCTCAACCTCAATTGACATCAGGAGATCTTACTATGACAATTGGAGTTCTAGGATGAGACAGAAGGTACTTTGGCACCATGGCTTTCATTGTTCTATCCTTGTTTTATTTATGATGCTTGAATGAAAGAACCCTAGAGTTATGTGAAGGGTGTACAACCTTAGGTGGTTCTGCTAGTCAACAACTGTCTCCATATGATGAGCTGAACAATTAACAGAGTAGGCTCATTCCACATTAGGGAGTTATACGAATATGAGTGCTAAGGATTGGTATATTGATATACTGGCTGGGTTTTAATGATATCATAGTTAAAGAACGTCCATTATATCTGAGAAGCTAAGATGTTTGTAACTCCAAGAGACCAATCTTGATATCAACATAACTTATGAATCCTACTCTGAATGATTGTAACTGTAGATGAAAACAGTAATTCTTTGCATTAGGGGTTTGGGTTGCACCAATAAATTAGAGCTTGGAACTAGTTGAAGTCCATCACTCAATATGATGAAAACAATAAGCCAATTTGAGTAACAATCAGGCTAATTCTTTAATCGTTTACTATGGAAGCCAATGATTATTTTATGCCGATGCCTGGTATCAATCATGTCGGTGCCATGATAGTGGGAAAAAAAACTACTACAAGGTTATGAAGGCAAAGAGAGATGACATATGGAATTCTATCTCCATGATGAATTGGTCAATGACCAATTGTCACACTGGCATACATAATTAAATCACCAATAGATAGTCTTTTGAAGAAAAGGAAAGGACACATCAATATCATTTCCTCCACCTTTTTGGCTTATTTTGTGTACCAATTTGAGCATAACTACCTATCTATCCGTTAGATGCTTGATTTAATGGAAAGTAGGCACTTTGTTTTTTTTTTCTTCTTCTATAGACTAGAGAATGTTTTTATTGAAGTTGTCGACTAACTTCCTAGGCATGTATCAAGTAATTTAGTGCGGCACACATCTATAAAAACAAGATGGATCATCCAAAAAGTTAAAAGCTAAACTTTTTGGATCATTGGAGACAACATCATCTCCACGCTGGAAAAATCTTTTAATGGACTTAATCAGTGCGGAATTTTGATTCTTTTCAAGGAAAATAATCTCGTAAACTGAATCATGCTTGCAACTATGAATACAAATATTTTGGTTCATATGCATATTTTGAATATTTTGTCAGGAACATTTTGTAGACTTCACAAATAAAATGTTCTAGTGTTTTATAGATTAAGAAACCTACATGTTCCTTCCTTCTGCCACAATACACACAACTCTTTCTGGCTTTCTCCAATTGTGCAATTTTGACGTCTTCATTTACATTTCTTTCTTGAATCGTATTATACTTTGTGGCAGTATGGGCTCGACCAAAATGAATTCTCACAAGTCTCTGTGGATCCCAAACCCCGCATTTAAGAAGGATACAGGACAAGGAAGATGGTGACATATCCTGTAAGCAGTAGATTCGGAACTGAAGCAGATATTGTAGAACATGTTTGGCAGGTAAAAAGATGTGTAGTCGCTTGTATCATATTTATTGCCAGTGTCCTGGAATCGTGTCCATGTGGAGCTCTGCAGGTATCATGCTGCTTGCTTATATCTCCTTTTTATGATGTCCATCTCCGTGCCAATTTGCCCGTGCTTTGAGATTGATTGCTCGCACACCATGTGTTTTCTCAGTGTTTATTGTTGCTGCTCTGGCATTTGTCCCCTTCCTTCTTGCAGAATTGAAGCCAAAATTGTCTGTGGGAGCACATAGATTTCAACCACCTTCCTACTACGATATATATATATATATATATAAAGTGAACCTGTTGATCCTGCAACGAAATAACAATACATTGGCTCATGCCAGATCTTAGCGATGCCAGTAGGCAGCTAGCACAAGCTTTTGTTTCCACCTCTTGTCCTCTTGCTTCCCCTGAAATGTCAACCACCGAGTTCGTCAGAGAATCTCTCTTTATTTAATCCAACAATGGCTCAATTAATTGTATGCACCACAGCTGGCCTTGCCTTCCAACACAAACCCACATGCCAATCACATAGATTATTATTACCCTTTTTCCAAATGATTACTGGCTCTCATTAATGGATTAGCACCGATTATAATCTGATAATACAGACACATATTACAGGACCAGATAATGACAACCAGAATATTTTGGTTTGCTCAACGAGGAGGAGATAATTCAGACAGTAGTTCTTCAACCAACTCCTCCACCACCTTCAAGCCAATCTCCTTGCTGAATTCACACACCTCCAGCCACCTTGTTGCATCCCATTGCCTCCCTGCGACCTCTTCGTTCTCCAACCTATCTAGCATATTGCTGTTCGACCATTTTCTGACGATCGCCCAGATTTGCTCTGCCACTGTGGCATCACCATTGTGTTCTTTCGCAGGCTCGCGAACTGGTCTTGGGGTCCATGGATATGCAGCGAGCAATGCCGAGTGGCAGATGTCTAACAGTGCTGTGTTTATGGAGTCGAACAATAGCCTCCGGCTTGAGTGTATCGTCTGGGAATTCTCTTTCAGTAGAGATGGATTCAAAGGGCTATCGAGTGAATACCACCCGCCGAAAAGCATTTGGTTACTGCTGTTCATTCCGGAGGAAGATAGCAGTTTCTGGAGGAATGCAAACTGCTCGTACTCTTCGTCTGCCTTCGTGAAAACCATAAAAGGATTTGAAGGTTTTGTCGATGCCAAGTCCAAGTAGGAGGAGCGAATGGATTTGATTAGTGGAGACCTACACACTGCTGATGAATTAGATCGACGGGTTATCGATAGAGTATGCACATGACTAGAATTAGAACTAGGCACCATACGCCACTAGAATCAAAACTAGTTGTGCAATTCTTACGTGGACGTGCAGCTACGGTCGACTCTGGCAAACTATTCAGTAGCATGTCTTGTGAAGCTGAATCATGGCCAGATTTATCTTGGAAGTCAGCGAAATTTCTGGATTTTTCTTTGGGAACACCCTGCAGATCATGCACACCAAATTTCAGGGTAGTAAAATAAAATGATTTGGTAAATCTTTAACAAATTACAGATAAGAAAGAAAATTGGAGCCAGAATGTAATCAAGGTGTATCAAGGATAAGGAATATGACAAAATGGAAGCTCAATATATTTCAGCTAAGAACAAAACAGTGAAAGGCTTTCCAAATGAAATACATGTACAAGACAAGAGGAGAAATGTCTTACCTCAGGAAGCATCAACATTTCAGTTGATCTACTATATGATTCATCAGAACTACCTTGGTCGGACTGTGGTACGAAAGTATCACTGAAGGATGATACCACGTCAGGGACTGAGGCAGCTCTAGAGAGCTTGTCTCTGCTAGGATTTTTACTTCTGGAGAAGAAAAAACTTGAGACCTTGTCCTTGAATGATAACTTCCTGCTATTTGACTTGGGAACCACTGTTCGAACAATGGGTTCGACCATTGAAGACCCAGAAAGCCCGACATTAAACTCGTCAATTCCATGAGCCAAAGAAGAAACTGGGAGACACTTGGATCTCAACGAATTCTGCTGGGAATTTTCTTCAGTATGCTTGTCAATTGTCCCCAATGTAGGGAATAATGCTGAGGGGGCATTCAGGGCATCTTCTGCATCAAATGATTTATTAGAACGAGTAAGGTCCTCAATTCTTCCTTTCTTCATCGACTCAGGAATGGCAAGCATCTCTCTTAAGGTGCTTGTGGTTCTTAAATGTCTAAGTTCTCGAAAATTAACATTGGATGCGACCGAAGCTAGCCTTTCTGAAAGCCTTTTCTTGGCTTCTACAATAACTGATGATTCAGGAGAAGGTGATGTTTGATTAAAGGATGATGTTGAGAGTGGACTACTAATTTTATGGATGTAATCCCACGAACACTCTGTAGCTGAAGTTGCAGCATCAGATTCATTTGTACTGCCAACCTCATCTTCCAAATACACACAATCTGACCTATTGAATGAGCTCTCATCACCAATGTATCCAGTTGATAATACTGACATAGACAAAGCTTCATCTTTTCTGATGATAGATAGGGTTTGTTCCTCCTTGTCACTTACCTCCTCAAGTTCTTTTCTTGAATTTACCAATTCATCAGCAGCGATCAAATCTCGACTAGAGCAATGTGTGCCTGGCAATGTCTGTAAATTGCTGGGAAGTCTGCCCTTTATGTCAAGTGGTTTCCCTGAGCTGGGCTTTAGAACGACTATTCTTGTTCGTTGAGATAAGGCATCATGCTTTGGCTCACAGAAACCAGGGCTCCAATAATGCCTACTTACCTTTGCTACACTTCCACCAGAATCAGATAAAAGCTGTTTTCCCATGGACTGGTTTCCTTTTCTGTCCATGGTATTGGAAGGTTTCAGCACAGTTATAGGAGTTGTCTGAGAAGGGAGAAGAGAGAGGCACTGTGGCTTCAAGGGTTGTTTTGTGAACACTGAGTTTGATTCTTCCAGAAATTTAATAAACAAATCTCTGTTTGAGTTCAGAACCTTGACTGCATCATGGAACTCCTGAGAATCAAGAAGCTTGCCACTGGTAGCCAAGCGTTTAGCTTCAAAAAACTTCTCCCGAACAAGGGCTGTTCTTATTTTATGTGAATTCTCAACAAATCTTGCCTTCCGCAAAGATTGCTCATCGATCCAAATATCCTTTGCCGGTTGTTCTACTTCATATACATCAATATACTCCTTGTGGTTGAACGGCTGAACCTCACAGATGGAGTTTCTATCACAGTCGCCCTCCTGCCGTTTGCCATTGCTAAGATAGCTATTGATTCTTACTGTCTGCTTGCTCGTCTCCCATTTCTGCACTGGTATAGAATCAAGACCCATTAATCTCGCAATAACACTCGGTGGCTTCTCTGTAGACTCTGTATCACCACACATTTCCTGTGATATTAGCATTTTCACCGGAGTTCCGCCAGATATTTTGTCGAGACAACTACTCCTTTGTTCATTTGTTATCTGTGTTAGATGCAAATTAGACTGGGGAAAAAAAAGAATAACTATCTTCAGTTCTTCACATAAATGCAAGTGCTTACTTGTTTCCCCATATCCTCCACAACAGGATATATCGACCTCTTTATGATATTGGAATAGCCTCTAGCAGCTGCAAGAAATGAATGTCCGACATTAATGGCACACAAAGTGAGGAGGAATCAAGATATTGTAAACGGATCAACAATTTCAATATGGAGAAGACAATGAACCAACTAGCAGAATAGAAAGCTCCCAAGTAGTTTTACCTATGGATGAATCACTGATAACTTTTGCAAATATGTAGATTTATGGATGAAAATTATAGTCCTAGATGTGGTTAAACTTGCATACCCTCTTGATGCTGGAAGCTAATGATCAATCAGCAAGACCAGAAGGAACAATACAACCGAAAATGTTGTTGCCAAAGCAGTGACGCCGCTTTGAAAAGAAAAGAAAAACTTCATCGTGCATGAAGAGGAAGAGCCACAAGCTTGCGTCCAGATCCCAGTTAACCGGAATTATCATCCGTAAGAAGGATGGTACAATATGAAAGAAAAAGGACGAGGAAGAAAGAAAACACATGCGAAGAGGAGAAACAATACGAAGCTAAATCACTACTGGAATTTCTCAGTGAAAAAGCTGCGATCAAAAATCTAACACAGTTTGCGGCGAAAGGCGGAGAATCGAATCGCCAATCGCAACGATCATCAACATGTTAAATCGGAAAAAAAAACACACACAAACGACGCAAGAAAAAAAAAAAATGTCGCGAAACTCTCGAGCTCCAAATCCAGAAAGCAGAACTGAAAGCCGAAATCACCCACCCACCACGGAACGCTGCGTTCCCCTGCGGACTGCGATCTCCGGTGCTCCAACCATCGGCATCCGCGTCCGAAAACCTAAAAAGCACGCACCGAGCGCCGCGCAAAAGAATCCAGATCCAAGAACAAAGGGCCGCCACCACCGACCATATTCCCTTCTTCTCGCTTTCGCCGCCGGCTAAAATGTAAAACCTGCCGCGGCGGCTCGCACTCAACCGCCGCACGCGAAGTGGGCGAGAGAGAGAGACAGCGAGGACGGGTGAGGGAAATGATCTGTCTTTATTATCCGCTGGACGCGGATTGAGACGGGTGAGGGAAGCTACGCACCTGCATCATCTGGCGATAAGATAAGTCATCAGGAATCGTTCGTTAATTTTGGAGCCATTGAGCTTGCCATCCACAGCACCACCGAAAAATGGCTCTTCTCTCCTCACTCCACTCCAACGTTCTCGACAGGAAAGAAAGGAGTTTGTATGAAATTGTGGTTGATCACCGACTCTTTGTCGTCGTCTTGGACCGTAGAGACAAGGTGGAAGCCAATTTTTATCACCTTTATTGTGATGGTCCAACTGCTGGTGTCTAATATCACGGGAGGCGAGCAGAGCCAGAGAGTGGTGTGTGATCCGCAGCCCGTGGTTTTATCCGATGGCTACTGCACACCTGCAACTGCACCATGCCCGCGGCAAAGAATCTCAATCTCATGTCTTTATGACACGCATCAATTATCGACATCGAGAACTGACATGCAAGGAAAAATATAGCAGTATATCTATGTGCTGTGCGTGTTTAATGTACTGAGATGATTCGCCAATACGAATGAATCTTCTCTTTTGTGCATTGGAAGATTGGCATGGTTCAGTTTCTCAGCTTGCCAAACAGGAGGAGGACACACATTTATTCCGGCGTATTCTCTCTCACCTTCTTGGCTGAAATGAGTGGTTTTGCACATTGTTTTTGAACATTGTGGACCAAAATGACGACCACCTATGACCTATCCTCTGAATCATACATTACCGGCGACTGCTTCCGGACTCTTCTTTCGATCAATCTAAATGTGTGGAGGATAAATAGGGAGCTAGTGGCTTTAAGAAAGCAGCCGCATCAGCATAGGAACGGGTTTATAGAACTCTTAACCACGTGAGAAAAAACAATGGGTGAAACAACGACAATGAATCTTATGTCACTAAATGGGAACGAGTTTATGGAACTCTTAATAATAGGAATAATAAGAGGAAAGAGGTGAAATAATAATAATTAAATTTTATCTCATTAAATGAGATTATAAAAATAAAATAATAATAACAAAATTTATTTTATTAAGCAAGATTATATAAATCCTTTTGCATAATTATTTACATCTAAATAAATTTTATTATATTATTATTAATTATTTTTATTTGATGGGTATATTTATTATAATTTTATATCAGAGAATTAGAATATTTATTGATCATTTAAGTATATATCTATATCATCTTAAATATATCTTTTAAAATTTTCCTTTAAAAATGCAATCTTAACTTTCTTTATCTAATTATTCTCTTTTTTTTTATCCATCCATCCTCACAAGAATGTCAATCCGGGTAGATTGGATAGATTTGAATCGGATTGAAGCAAAAATATTATAAAAAATTCTCAACTCAAATTCAAAATCAATCCGAAAACTATAAACTCGAACCTGAATTAACCCAACCTACTCGAATAACCCAAGCAACCCGATCTAATTTAACAAAATAATTAAATAAAAATTCAAAACACAAAATACAAACCTCATCTAAATTATATAATAATTAGATTTCATAGATTCAAATATTTAAACTTAAGTGTTTATTTGTCTAAACTATACTCTAAAATCCTAATTCGAGTGAACTCAAATCTAACCTAAACTCAAAATTTTTCCAAATCAATTTTGCATTGAACCCAATTTGATTTGAACTCTAAAACTTCCAACCCTAATTCAAAATTTTTCTAATCGACTCAAATCGAGTTGACAAATCAGATTCATTTTTAACACCCCTGTGTCCTCGTATGTCCTCGTATGTCTACACATTCACCTTAAATACCATATATTGTATATGCAGTTTAGAGAACACCTGATAATCCTTTCCATAGGTTTGTCTTCCCCTGCAACCTCCCTTCGCTTCTTTATCACACCGAGGTACAGTATATGGAAATCAGCAACAAAGTTTTCCTTTATCATTATCAAATGTTTCAGCTGCGCAACAAGATGGTGCAAGTATTAATTTGTGCGACAACATATCCCCAGTGAAGAAACATTTGTTATTCTAATCAACTCGTAACCAATTTGCATAAAAAATAACCTTCGTCTGTTGAAAGTAAGCTTTCAAAGCACAGCTGATGCTCCTCTGCATACTGCTCCGAAAGTATGTCCAAGAGTTCCTCACAATTGATGGTGATCTTTGAGCAGCCAGAGAATCAGTGTCAATCTGAACAACTTTGGATGCAGTTAGCCTTACATGCCACAGGAAACAATCACAGTTGATGTCCAGTCAAAATCAGAAAAAAAAAAACTTATCGAGCATTTTGGTGAACGGAACTACCACCAGTTAGCCACCAGTCAATGAAACACTGAGATTATCCAGCAAATCTTCTATTTGCGTGGCAAATTCCCTAGACAATATAGAAAAGTGAAACGCAAAAGCAATACAAATAAGTTTCTCTGGCACGGGTTTGGACCAACAATAGTCCAGTGTTAAATTATGGACGAAAATAAAAAAACAATTGACGATTGCTTGTAGGTATCCAAATACCTCAAAAGTTGTGGAGGAACAAGTGTCAATCCACTTCTTGTACGGATGACCATTCCGTCAGACAGATATGGTTGGAGCTCTTTACCCAAGAACGCATAAAGCCCTCCCCCCTCCAATTTTTCCAACAGCGGTTGCAAGCAAGAATTCAGTTACTATAGTGTTGCAAGGTTGGTAATTATCTCTTTGGAGGGATCAATTCCCAAATCCTGCATACCTGGTTCCCTCGGATGGCTTCATATACACAGATACCCAGATGATTATGTGGTGTACCATAAATAATGTAAACTTGTACTGAGACAAACATTCAGAAGAGGAGCGAGTCTAAACCTAACCCATATATTATTCACAGTAACTGTCCGACCATACCATAATTTATGATCTATATATCGTCAATCTTTTTTCCCCACATTTTGATGAACAATGGGAATTTTAGTTTACTTCAAAAAAAGAAAAAAAAGAAAACAAGGGTATCGATAGCAAGATCTAAACATTCAACTGATAGACAAACTCATAGCAAGTTCCAAAGGAAGAAAAGGGTAATTTGAACTGTCATCACATGTTCAGCTATTAAGATCTGGAAATGTAATTGCCATTGTGAACTGTATGTGAAACAGATAAAAATTGTTGCAATACCTCAAATGAAAATTTGAAAGGAGCATAATTTAATCATTATCTGCTAAAGATAGTTTAGCATACCATCACTAGTAATGTATGTTGCAGTGTTAGAGCCTGTGAAAAGCTAGCGTAGCACCACAATTCATCGTATTTCTTCCAATATGATGTGCTCTACCAGCTTATCAATCAAATTTTGACTTAATCCTTGATCATGAAGTTGATAACAAGGAATCAGTATAGTTTGATCAGTTGGTACAACCGTAAGAGACCATTTTTGCTCTCTACAAATATAACAAAGCACAGTGAATAAGGTGGAAAGACAACTAAAAGGCAGTCCGAAATTCCCACCAATGCTAAGTCCAGGAAAGAATCCATTATATGCAGTCTTATCCTACTTAATAAGATGGAAAGACAATTCACAGATGTGACTGTATACCCATCAAAAAGTATGTGTACTTTTCGAAGTGATAGGAATGAGTACAATAGTGATCACCTATCTAGTTTTAGATCTTAAATAGTTGTTTTAATCCAACGGTCACATTTCCTAAAATTATTGGATTTAGATGCCACCTAAACTTTATGGCATATTTAACATTCTCGTCTATACTCTGATTCCAATATTATGGTTACGACGCAGCAGACTTGCAGAAGAGGGCAAGGATTCGAATCCTGGCGAAGCCAGGCAATACCCTCCTGCGTCGTAACCAACTGCACT
The DNA here is from genome assembly GCF_044706935.1 of Curcuma longa. Lineage (NCBI taxonomy): Eukaryota > Viridiplantae > Streptophyta > Magnoliopsida > Zingiberales > Zingiberaceae > Curcuma > Curcuma longa. The sequence goes on along the minus strand of NC_133871.1, from coordinate 17,494,625 downwards.
TTCTCGATTTACCTCCTCACAGATGGTCGTGGGGCCGACCGTGTGGGGCCGCTAAGGTGGCGGATCCACCTTTTTTGCAGAAGATTCCAATATTATGTGTTAGCAGCCTTAGTTAGAGTTTGGATAAGATCCATGCAGTAGAACCCAAATAGTAGAAAGAAAGATGGCTTGATGATAATAATAATGAGAATATATAGATTAGTTTCACATGGAGTACTTAGTCATTGGGAAAGGCTCTCATAGTCATATAAATTGGGTGTAAATGTTCTCCTTACTGAAACATTACCATTTTCATACTTTTTCGCGTGGTATCAAAGATGGATTTATCCTGAGGTTAGGTTTTCTTCTCAATCCTCCTAGGTAAAGCTGCATATTTTCTCTTCGATCCTCCTAATGAAAATATGGTTTTATACACTAGAGGTATTTGTTGCCTTCATTATCATATGTAAACATTTCTACACTTAATGACACTACTTAACATCTACACAATTTTCAACACTAGGATAATGTAGAATCATATTTTGCAAACAAGTCAAAATATATAATCCCTTGTAGCATGTATACTAAAAGAATCAAAAAAATATAGAAACTTATAAAATATATCTTAGCATGAATGAGGAGGTATTAAATATTGGTCAGAGATGACACCATGCCATTTTTAACACACAACAAAGGCATGGTTTGGTGCCTAAGACAGGTGGCTGCGCACCCTAAACCAACACTTAATTCATATCTCATTAATAATCATCATTCGACTATCTAATCAAGAATAACCCTAATTTGGCATAGAAATATGTTTTATGCAAAACATAGTTGGGGTACCAAAACAAAGAAAGTAGACCAGATAATCCAATTAGAGTAATTAGTGAGTATTATAATCCAAATATTGTTTCAAGTACACAGTTGAAAGTTTTAGGTAACCAACCATATCTTCGCCAAACATGGTCATGTAGTAAAATGAAACCGTCTGTTTTGAAGATCAGAATGAAACGATAAAAATTTCTTTTTGAAAATTGTTATCTACTTCAGCTGAAGGATTTGCATCATCAAAATTTCAAAACCTTTTAGTATGTTTCTTCACCATCTCCATTGAGAGTTTAGTCTAATCAGTTTTTTTTTCTCTATTTTTAGATGTAATCATTTAGGCATGGATAATATTTTATGCTCCAGCTTGAGGAGAGTGCTTGTAGTAATATAAGTTTAGTCACACATGGGATATTTAGTCCTTGTGCATTATGCCAAGATCCTATATATAGGGTTCTAATTGTTCTCCTTCAATGTAACAATACAATTTCATCTCTGTCAACTGACAGTGTATATCAGAAAGGGGGAAAAGTAGATAACTCAATCTGAGAGAAGGTAGAAAAAAATGTTTTAGATAGTACCTGCATTACTGAATCGTGCATTTTAAGCTCATCAAGAACATCTTCCGCAACTCATTTTGTGCATCCTTGGCGTCATCATCATCAGCACATTCTGCGTCCATCTCATAGCTAAAATTTACCAAACAGGAAACAAGAATTCTCAGGTAATACTGGGGAATTACAACGACAAATGATTTGACTATTTCGCTACACGACCCTCACAATTCGGGACGCGACATCAGGGAAAGATAGAGAGCAAGTCGCAAACCCTACTGAATAAAACATCTATGAAATTTCTGAAATCGAAGCTAAGGGATCGAGGATAAGCACTACTCACGCTCGCGCGAAGGCCCTCAAGAACTATGCGTTCCGTGCAACACCTCCTTGCTGGAGAAGAGCCAGGAGCGCGCGGCTGCGGAGCCTTCTCCGACGACCAGCGCGAGGGGTGAAAACTGAAAACAGATCCGATCTCGTAGAAATCGGTGGGCGGCGCTTCAGATCTTCAGGCGGTCAGCGATCGAAACCGCTTCGAGAAGCTGAGATCCGACCGATCTCGCTCCAGAGGAAGCAATCGGGTGGTCGGATCGAGTGGGAAGAGGCGGCGGTGAATTTGGGGCTTCGGAGGAGAAGGTAGGAGGAGGATCGCATCAAGGTAGGGTTTGAGAGGAAGAGGTGGGTCCGGTATTTATAGGGGGAGGGGGTCAGAGGTTTGGGTTGAATGGTGACCGGCCGCCGACCACCGACCACCTTCGCGAGTCCTCCACGTCCAAGAACAACTTTTCTTTCTTTAAAACCACTTGCATTACTACAACAATTCACACCTTAAACATATTTCGATACCGATTTCTACGATCAATGAGGAACCAAAGAGCTATCACAGTTAGCCAATTAAAGCTAGTGCCAGTGCCTGTGGGAAGGCTCATCACTTCCATGCTGATACTGATGCAAGCTCCCCGCGCTGCCAACAGAGGGAAAGGGAAGTCTGGCTCCGGCCGATCGAGAATCCCTGAACCAGCACCCTCTTCAGAAGGCATTCTGCTTGCGTCTCTGTGATGTTGCTGAACTGCACCGGCACGAATCCAGCCGAGGTAAAGAGGCTCCTCCATGAAACTGTCTTGTTCGATAAATGGTGGTGCCGGAAAACAGCACTTTGAATCCTTGGCTGGACTAAGTAACGTTCGATCTTGTTGGCGGCGTCTGGATTGGTACCCGCTGCATCTATTGAATCGAGGAGTAGTATGCATGACCGGATTGCGCTGAGGATATAGTGCCCATAAGGAAGGTCGATGCGATCGCATCCATGATCAACGGAGACCAAAATCTTTGGGGAAAGCTGCTTCACGAAGCGTAGGAGATCCAGAATAAGCAGGTCGATCGAAGAACCAACAGGGAGATTCACGGCGACTGCCTCATTGGGTGTGGAACGCATTCTTAAGAGCGCCGATGGGTCAGACGAGTCGAGGTCGAGAATGTTGAATTCGAAAACGAGGCCAAGACTTCTAGCAAAGTGGAGCAAATTCTGCTGAATGAGCTGCAGCTCTAGAGGGTGATGGGAGCAGGGAGTTGTAAAAGCAGTGATCTTTAGGCATAGCGGGGCCGCCGCCGCTGATGAACATCGCCGCTGAACTAGCTCCTGCATAAGGGCTGACCACTGCACGCCGATGCCAATGTCGAAATCAATGATGTGGATGCAGCTAGCACCGTCAAGTGCTTCCAAGATGGCCTGGACGCAGGTTAAGCTGGTGAATTGGGCAATGGGTGAGACGTCAGAGAAGGTTTTGTAGGCGGCGAACTTGAGCAGCGCATCCAATGGTGTCGACACCGGAGGCGGCAGTGCGTGGGGGGAATTGCCGGCGAGGAGGTGGAGAGCTTCCTTGAAGTAGAAAGCAGACCGCAAGAGAGGTTTCCCCAAGGGAGAAGGGAGCTGGTGATTGAGCCGCGCCAATATCCCACGGGAGCTGAAGGTGTTCCCGGCCTCGATCAACTCAGCTACCTCGAAGAGCTGGTCGAACAATGTCCGTTGCTGCTGCTGAACTGGGGTCGCATCTGCCACGGACGTCTCGTCTCCACTTGCTAATTTGGGCTTCATTGACGGTGGTTGAAGCTGGAAACCAGCGGCATCGAGCTGTCGTCTGAATCCCATTTGATGGGGGAGGTTTTGACAGAGGAGCTCAGGAACACGGGGGGTAGGGAAGGGGTTGACGGCAGGGCCTTTGCGTGTAGGAGGGGCGAGGTGCTTCCATGGCTGACCATGGTGGTAGGTAGTCGACTGCTGATGAAATGGGGGGAAGAAGGAAGGGAAGAGCTGTGGTGGTTGGGCCTGGTGCTGCTGCGGCAACGCTAGGTCCTGATTGGGAAGGAGATGCTTTTCGTCTTGCAAATGAAGCTCCGCCGGCAACGGAGGCAACAGAAGAGGAAGGATATCCGCTGAAGGAGCAAGGCAAAGATTAGGGTTCGGGATCCCGCAACCGAAACTGTCACCTTTGCGTTCAAATCCACTAGGAGAAGTAACAGGCGAAGCCAACGGCGGAAGACTGATGGTTTCCGGCGATACAGAAGCACCTTCGAACACGCAGAGCGAATCGAAGTTACCGCCGCCGGAGGTGTCATCAGCCTCGCTGACGATCCACCCAAGAAAGTTCTGGTCTTGTCCGGCCAGTTCGCAGAACAAGCCTTCCAAATCATCAGTGCAGCTCAGGGAGTGCCCCTCGCCGCCGGCGAGGGAAGCGGGTACTGGTGGAAGCTCTGTCGTACCCTCCGCCCTCTGGGCCCCTTCCGCCGCCGCCGAAGGAGCGGCGGCGGTGATCACGGATCCGTCAGAGGAGGCAGACCTTCCTCCACCAACGACGAGTGAGGACGACAACGTAGAGGCGGAGGAGCTCGGCGGGCTAGGGCTCCGCCGGCTTTCCAGTACCGAACGCGGTTCAAGCAGCAGCCTTTCCTTCTCCCTTCCTTTCTCCTTCCTCTTAGCAACCATAGCAGAAGAAGCGCACCAGAGGAGACCTTCTTCTACCTCCAAGACCTGCAAAGAAGTCCCATTCTGTGGGACCGAAAGGGGCGTCCCTCCCCTCATCTGATGATCCTTAACAGCACCACAACCCGCCGATTCCGCACCTCCCCGCAAATAGCCCACTGCAGTCTCCGCCAGCTTCACGCACCTCCTGGATCTCTCTCTCTCTCTCAGCACGCGACGCCGCCATGATTCCGCGAGCTGGTTGGAGCAGGAAGAAAAAAAGATTTCATCTTTCTAACTTTTGGCGAGATCACGGCGTCGCTTTTGAGTGCGCCGATGCAGCAGCCGCTTTGCCTTCTCTTCCGCTGAGATCAATCCAGCAATTTCCTATCTCAAAAGGAACAGGAAAGTTCCCTGTTCTTCTCCTCTCTCCTCTGCATCTACCTCTGCGCCATGAATTCAATTGACATGGGCATCGAATCAAGAACACTGACAAATAGATCGTAACGCTCTCTGAATATGTCGGCTCTATCTATCCGATATTTATTAATTGTTTGGTTATAATTTTTTAAAATAAAATATAATATAATTAAATAAATATATTATTCCTTCTTATGTTATTCTTCTAAAGAAATTATATTTTCATTTAACTGATTAAATTAGCCCTTCGAGGCTCATTCATAAACATAAATATAGTCCCGAGCAATGGTGCAACGGTAGGATATTCGAATTGTGACTTATACCCGTGATTCGATATCCAACTATGGTGTATTTGTAGGAATTTTTCTCCAAATGAAAAACACAATCAAAAGATGCATCTGAACATCTAGTAGTGGGATAATGAGACATCCAGGTTATGACTCAGAGATCCACGATTCGATCCTTGGTGGTATTTGAAAATTTTCTATGGGACTGAATCAATTAGGCCGTCTATTGACCGTCGTTTGATTTACTTGATTTACCGTGAAAAACTTCTGTTGAATTTAATTAAGTAAAATAATATTGAAAAAAAGAAGATAGATATTAAATTAAAAAAAGTCCACGGAATGCTTGCTTAAGCAGCAAACACCGATACAATTCGACAGTAACTAGATATGAAATAGTAGTTATCCTCCATTCGATCGATCACAGGTCGAGCTTCTGCTGGAGCTCCCAGAGGGTGGCGGCGGAGTGGCGGAGATGGGCGGCCTCCTCGTCGGTGAGATGGACGTTGGCGACGGTGAGGACGCCGGAGCGGCCGAGCTGGGCGGGGAGGCTGAGGAAGACCTGGCGGTCGGAGGGGATGCCGTAGAAGCCGGCGGCGAGGAGGGAGATGGGGTGGATGCGGTGCTGGTCGCGGAGGAGGGAGCGGGCGAGGCTGGCGACGGAGTAGCCGATGGCCCAGGAGGTGTAGCCCTTGAGACGGATCACCTCGTACGCGCTGTCCACCACCGCCTTCCGGATCCGCTCCAACACCTCCTGCTCCATCACCACCGCCGCCTTGTTGTCGTCGCTCGCCAGCTGGCCCAGAACCGGCACGCCGCCCACGCTGATGCTCGACCACAGCGCCACCGAGCTGTCGCCGTGCTCCCCCACCATGTACGCCTGCACAACAAATCTCCTCCATTCTTTTTCAATTTATCTGCTCGAGCCTCTGATGAACAATCCGTAATGTTTGAAGAACAAGTATTATTTGCCAAACCTCTTAATTCGACGGATCGAATCAAATCATTTTAAATGAACAAGAAATTGAAAACTGAAAGAAAGAGATCGGTCAAAGTTTGGTTCACCGACCTGCACGTCTTGGGCGTTGACCTCAAGGTGATCAGCGAGGAGGAAGCGGAAGCGCGAAGAGTCGAGGTTGGTCCCCGATCCGATGACCCGGTTGGGCGGGAACCCCGACAGCTTCCACGCGATGTACGTCAGCACGTCCACCGGATTGGACACGACCAAAAGCAAGGCCGCCGGCGAGTGCCTCGCCAGCGGCGGCACGATCTCCTTGAACAGCGTCAGGTTGCGATGCAGGAGGTCGATCCGCGTCTCGCCGGGGATCTGGCGGGCTCCTGCAGTGATGATGCAGAGATCGGAGTCGGCGGTGACGGCGTAGTCGGTGGAGGCGAGGATGCGCGTGCGGGGGAGGAAGGCGGCGGCGTGCTGCAGATCGAGCATCTCGCCGCGGAGCTTGTCGGGCTTGGCGTCGACGAGGGCGAGCTCATCGGTGAGGTCCTGGGTGAGGATGGTCTGGGCGATGGCCATGCCGACGTTGCCGGCGCCGATGACGGAGATCTTGGTGCGGCGACTAGTGGGCGAGGGCGGCGCCGCCTGGTGGATGGGGCGGAAGAGAGCGCGGTGGACGTCGTCGGCGAAGCCGAGCTCGGAGAGCGAAGAGACCTTCTCCATGGTCTGGGGCACGAGATCGGATCGGATGCTTTCGATTGGCGGAGGCCGACGAAAAGGAGGAAAAGGGAAAGTTGCATATAAAGACAGAGACACGATCCATAGTTAAATCAAAAACAACCTATGCACAGCACCTTAGACTAGCTAGGGTTTTTAGGGTTGACAAAATTAGTTAGGGTTTTTAGAATATAATAAAATTGTTGACTGTAAGAATTTAAACATATACATGTAGAACACATGAAAAAGATCATGAGTTTAAAAGGATGAAAGATATCTCCATTGATACGAGGCCTTTTAAATTGAGTTAAGAATAAAATTATAAGGACTTAAGTCCAAAGTGGACAATATTATGTTATTGTGGAGATATTTTGATTCCATCGATTCTAACAAGTGGTATCAGAATGAGACTGTTTTTCACCGGACTAACCGCCGGAAGAGCCATAATACAGATCTAACCATGTGGGTTGAACCCCTAATAGACATTTTGAGGAAAACTTAAAAACAAAGCCATGAAGATTTAGGCCTAAGGGTTTAGGTCCAAAGTGAACAATATCATATTATTATGGAGATATTTTGATTCTATCGATTCTAACAAAAATGGATCGATTGAGTCAGACACTCGACTTGGATCCGATCACGCAATCGTGCCCGGGCCTAACACACAAATTGAGTCAACTCCCGCTTTGCGATGGTTAGGGCCATGGTTTAGTTTCTAATCTCCCTGTTTGTTAATCCCTGTTTTGACTAATCCCTCGGTTTTGTTTCTAATCTTCAGGGTTAACTTTCTCTTTACATTAATCATGAGCTTAGACCAATGGAAGAACACCGAATCTATGGGATTCCTTGTGGCTCTGTTTTCTGGTTTAATCGATGGGCGGACTCCGGTTTTGTTGCTTTTGTGGATTAAATAAAATAAAATATATGTCCTTTATTTTTTTTTTGTGTCTAGAACATGCGCAACAACTTGAATATATATAAATATTACTCACGTACGATACTTTATATATAAATTTCAATTTTATTAGTTGGCATGTGTTAAAAATATTTTAAAAGAAATTTTTAGAATAATATTTTGAGTGAAACAGACTACACGCTGGCATCGATTACATTTATGACTCGTGCAATTACCGCGGTCAAAAACACATGGTTGACCGTTCTATGCTTCTAGAATTTGACTACCAAAATAAAATCTACTAAAACGACAATTTTAATGGAAGATATTTGCTACATGCAAAAGGAAAAAAGAACCCTTTTATGCCTCAAAACCATAAAATGGCTGCCAACAGTTTCCGTACAACCCATCAAATTAGTCACGTCAAAGTCAACCTCCCGTCCACATCTTCGTAAAAAATGGAGAGAAAAAAAATCACTTTTTTTTTATCTTAAAGATATTAAGAGATCATCTCACTAAATTTAGTGTCCAAGCCCACGAAACACAGAGCTCCACGTTGCCGCGCGCTGTTGGGTCAGCGTTGGGGTATGTATTGCATGTATGAGTTATCTTGGATATTTGGGATCCAAGACAGTAGCTAATGAGTTGGTAACGTAAATATAGTAAAGAAAAGTCAACACCAACAAAGTATCTACTATCAGACCAAAAGTTTGGGACGCTTTACGACCACTCGCGTCGACGCGTGTCTATGACGGCGTGCATGTTTCGTGGAAGACAAGTCAATCCAAAGAAACATCCGAGCAGCTGCAACATGGCGGCGACTAAAGAAGAAATTTATTCCTCCTTTTTCGTTCTTTAATTTTAGTTTTAATTAAATTGGTAGATTTCTGTCTATATAAGAACCGCCAGATCGATCAGAATGATCACAGAAATCAATTAACAAATTCTCCAAATCTTAGTTATTTACAGCCATGAAGGAGGTCTCATCGCTGTCGGAACTCGGCCTGGCGGCTGACATCCACCGTTCCCTGTTCCGCCCCATCCACCAGGCGGCGCCGCCGTCCCCCACCAAGAGGCGCACCAAGATCTCCGTCGTGGGAGCTGGTAATGTCGGCATGGCGATCGCGCAGACCATCCTCACGCAGGACCTCGCCGACGAGCTCGCGCTCGTCGACGCGAAGCCCGACCTTCTCCGCGGCGAGATGCTGGACCTGCAGCACGCCGCCGCCTTCCTCCCCGCACCCGCATCCTCGCCTCCACCGACTACGCCGTCACCGCCGACTCCGACCTCTGCATTATCACGGCCGGAGCCCGGCAGGTTCCGGGCGAGACGCGGCTCGACCTGCTGCACCGCAACGTGGCGCTCTTCCGGCTGATCGTGCCGCCGCTGGCGAGGCACTCGCCGGCGGCGCTGCTGCTGGTGGTGTCGAACCCGGTGGACGTGCTGACGTACATCGCGTGGAAGCTGTCGGGGTTCCCGCCCAACCGGGTCATCGGATCGGGCACCAACCTCGATTCCTCGCGCTTCCGCTTCCTCCTCGCCGACCACCTGGAGGTCAACGCTCAAGACGTACAGGTACACCCGCCAAACTTTGACTTGTTTCGATCGGATCCGACATGAGCCGTTGGATGGATGGTGAGTTGCAGGCGTACATGGTGGGGGAGCACGGCGACAGCTCGGTGGCGCTGTGGTCGAGCATCAGCGTTGGCGGCGTGCCGGTGCTGGGCCAACTGGCGAGCGACGACAACCAGGCGGCGGTGGTGATGGAGCAGGAGGTGCTGGAGCGTATCCGGAAGGCGGTGGTGGACAGCGCGTACGAGGTGATCCGGCTCAAGGGCTACACCTCCTGGGCCATCGGCTACTCCGTCGCCAGCCTCGCCCGCTCCCTCCTTCGCGACCAGCACCGCATCCACCCCGTCTCCCTCCACGCCGCCGGCTTCTACGGCATTCCCCGCGACCGCCAGGTCTTCCTCAGCCTTCCCGCCCAGCTCGGCCGCTCCGGTGTCCTCACCGTCGCCAACCTCCGCCTCACCGACGAGGAGGCCGCCTGCCTCCAGCGCTCCGCCGAGACGCTCTGGGAGCTCCAGCAGAAGCTCGAACTTTGAGGAACTAAAATACTCCCTGTAGAAGATTATATATACACAATTACGATAATATTATTCCGCGTAACAGGTTATTAAATACTGTTTAATACTCTTTTAAATCAATATTTTGATGGGTTTGATCGTAATTGAACATCATTGCATCATGGTAATCAAACTAGAGCAAAAGGATTTGATCGTAATTGAACATCAAAATGAAGTTTCTTTCTGATGGATTTCTTTTTGCACGTCGACGACCGCCTCCTCGCGCCCTCTTGCCCACCGCCGATTCCTCCCACGATCTCCTCTCCCTTACCTTCCTCCACAGGCTCCTCAACGCCTTCCTCTCCTGCGACGATGAGTTCCGCTGCCTCCTCCTCGCCCGCGGCCTCCTCTCAAGGCCGCCCGCCGATCGCGCTGTCGCCGACCTACTTGATCGAGCCGTCAAGTCGCTCGACGTCTGCAGCGCCGCCTCACTCGCCCTCGACTCGTTGCGACACTATCATCGGCTCGCTGACGCCGCCGCCTCGGCGGCCATCTCCGGCGAAGGCGGCCGCACCCGCCGGGCCATCGCTAAGCTCCTTGCCTCTTTCCTCGATTCCGCCGCTGCGAGATCCGAGGGGTCGTCCGGATCCTCAGGCCGATCGAGCGGCAGCGGACATTTTCGGACGCCGGGACGCAGAAGCTACTTCTCCGGCAGGAATATGCTGCCGGTGCCCGCCAATCTGGTTGTCTCTCGGGGCGGCCAGGCCGGCGGTGCGGAGATCGCCTTCGCAGTCTACGCGATGAACTCCGTGCTGGCCTTCACTATGTGGACCCTGGCGGCGGTCTTTGTGCGCCAGGATGGGGGCGGAATGTCGCCGTTGAGTCCGGTGTCGCCTCGGCAGCACCTGCCTTGGGCGGGGACGATGGTCCTGCTGCAGGACCGCGTGGCGGAGCAGTGGCGGAGCAGAAAGTGGGATATCGTACAGCTGGCGGAGATGCAGGCGCTGGAACGGTGCGGGAAGGGGCTAATGGAGGTGGTGAGGGAGGGCGGAAGGCCTCAGGCAGAGGACGTGGCGGCGAGGGCGACGGAACTGACGGAGGCGTGTCGGAGGTTGGAGGAGGCGCTGGGACCGCTGGAGAGGCAGGTGAGGGAGGTGTTCCACCGCGTGGTGGGCAGCCGGGCGGCGGTGCTCCGCTGCATGGAGCCGAACAAGCGCGCTGCGGCGCCGCCAATTCCCGCTCCAGCTGGCTGGATTTCCTTCCTCTTTTAGTGTGAAGATTTGGAATTCGCTCATGTTGTTAATTATTTTTAATATCATCTCCCTCATCGTTAAGGTGATCTAATCAAATCGTTAAGTTTGATTACCACAAACACTAACACTAATAAGGTTGTAGCTCACTTTATCATTAAGTTTTTATTTATATAAACCATTGGAAGAAACACTAACACTAAGTTTTAACATCTTATTTTGAAAGAGAAATAAGGTTTTTAAAAATTTATTCGTAATAAATTTAAATGATAATTAATAGTCAAGACCATGAGATTACTACGTTGTGCGATAAATCTGTGCGCGACTATCTACCGCCGTTGTTGTCGCCCTGTCCGACTACCGCCAGTCGGGGCCTCGATTGTGATCGATGGACCACTCGTCGGCGCACCTTCCGACGGCGGATTCCGATCAAATAGTGGTCGAAACCGGCGAATTTGGCCGGAAACAGCTGCCCTCACTGCGCGGTCACTGTCGAGGACAATCGAGCCGGATTCCGCCCGAATCGTGGTCGGAGATCGGCCGAGGAAGGACTCGGCTGGTCTCCGACCGCAATTCGGGCGAAATCCGGCCCGATCGTCGTTGACAACAGTGGCTGCACCGTTTCCGGCTAAATCGCGACCAGATTCCGATCGAATCGTGGCCGGAGACCAATCGAGGAGCGCCGGTCCTTCCTCGGTCGGAATTCGACTGCAATTTGGCCGAAAATGGCGCTGCTACTAGCGACCCCGTTTCTGGCCGAATTCCATCGGATTCTGACCACTATCCGATTGGAATCCGATGTCGGACGGAGCGCCAGCGAGCGGCGTGTCGATCGCACCCGAGGCAACGGTCGACGGTGGTCGGACGACGCGACGAGGACGGTGGCAACAGCGGTGGGTCGTGGGTATTGCACACGGGTCGCAGATTCTTCATCCCGCAACGTAGTATTTCTCAAAATAATAAGTTTTTACTTCGTCAATTTAATTTCTCACATATAAGAACTTTGATTTGTAAGAATTATAAGGAACCCCTAAAAAAAATCCGGGGACATTTTTAAAATAGCCTAACAATATTGACATTCCCCAAACGTTGGGGTGAATTTTGCAAAAAAGCTCAAACGTGGAAAAGGGTATTTTTGGAAAATTCGCCCGATTCGATTCACCATATCGGGCCGGGTTTGGTGAATCGGTACGGTCTCGTTTTCTCCACGCAACGTCTCTTGGAGGAAAGCGAAAACTAGGGATGCAGAAGAGGGAAGCCGGCAAGTTCGGCGGCTCGTCCGCGACGCCGGCCAAGCGCGGCCGCCCGTTCGGAAGCACAGCTGCAGCGGCGGCCGCTGCAGCTGCCGCAGCCGCTGCCGCCGCTGCTAACTCCGCCACGTCCGATATCGCAGGCGACGCTTCCTCCCCCGGATCTCTCCTTGGCCCTACCCTCCAGATTTCCACATCCTTCGCCGGTTAGCGCAATATCCGTCTCTCTCCTACCTTCTTAGCATCTTGATTCACCTATAAACAAAGTGTGGCTAAGGGATGGGTGTGGAAAGGTTTGCGATTTTCGAGCATTTTGTGGGGTTGAACTGGTAGTTTTAACAATTAAATTGAAACCCTTTCTGACTTTCGACTCGATCATCACACGTCGTAAGATAATATTTACTCCGTCCTTTGTTTGGTTGGGGCATCAGGATTAGTGTTTTAAGTTGCCTTTATTACACTTGAGTTAACCAGTTACCATAAGCTGTCCCTCCTGATATCTCATTCGAAGAGTTTACTATGTATTATGTATATCATAAAAAGATAGTAACTTCTTGTTCTTATGGCTACAGGAAATTTAGTAGCATGTTAAGTCAAAGATCAGCACAGTTAGAAAGATGAGGAAATAATTATTACAAACTCGATCAGTTTCAGATTCACATTAACAAAACACTAATATCTTTTTGATAAAAGAACACTAATATTAATAATTACAATTTTATCTTGATATCTTAAATGACTTTGAGATCTGCAATGGACAAGCCATCTGCTAACGCAGCAATAATCATAATCTTGTTGAAGAAGATGAAATATATGGTGGAAATGCTTGTGGATAATTGGAAGAAAGGATGAAATATGAAGAAATAGGAGGTGGGAGACAGGTAGACAGATGGGAGTTTGTATTTATGAACATTTTTAGTATAAGTTAAAATTTATAAACTCCAATAGCTTAAAATTGATATGTTTTTTGTATACTTAGAAAGATTATTCCATGGTTAAGGAGCTTACCTAGTGACACTACACTTTTAGCATAAACATGCATGTTTTCTGTTGGTTTCTTTGTTTTTGTTTATTTTACTGGCTACTCTTTTACAGAACAAAACAATAAAAGAATTGTCTTAGCACTGCAAAGTGGATTAAAGAGCGAGCTGAGATGGGCTTTGAATACTCTTACGCTACTTTCCTTTAAAGAAAAAGATGATTTCCGCAGAGATTCAACTCCACTTGCTAAGATACCTGGCCTATTGGATGCTCTCCTTCAAGTTGTAGGTTTTCTTATCTTACCTTCCATTAATTCTGTTTTAGTTACAGTTTAAGCAGCTTTATCATTCTGGAGGTGATTTGCAGAAGGGCCAAGTCCTAAATTTTGATTGTATATTAGTAAATTCTATAAAATAGCAGGACCTGCCCTTTATGTGTTTGGCTCAAGCCCTTACAATTCACTAAATGTTCCCAGTAATCTGGATATATATATTTTTTATTTTTCATAATTATAGAGAAAATTTTAAGAACATTGCTAGAAAAAGTATTTGATTAACTCATCAAAATGTTTAGATTTTATTTCTTACATTTCATCCCAAAACCTTACTCCCCAACTGAACCTTTTCATTAAGATTTTTCATGTCTTTTTTGGATGTAAGGTTGATGACTGGCGTGACATTGCTCTTCCACGAGACCATACAAAGCCCGCAAGGGTAAGGTCTTTGGGTACTAATACAGCAGTTACAGGTTTTGGGAATGAGTTTGAAGGAACAAGCTCTCTTGGTACCATATCCTACCTTGGGTGCGAAATAATGTGCTTCAGTCACTGGCTTCTTATTCAGAAACACCTTTTGTTCATGAAACTATTATAACTTTTTTTTTTTAAATTCTTTGTTGTAGTCATAAAGGTTTATCTAACATGGAGGCTTCTAGTTTGAAGAAGCAACGGACAGTTGACTGGTGGTTGAATGATGATGGTTTGTTTAACATTGATGAAGAAGGACGTGCAGAAAAGCAACTGTGTGCTGTTGCTGCTTCAAATGTCATTAGGAACTTCTCTTTCATGCCTGATAATGAAACAGTCATGGCACAACACAGACACTGCATGGAAACTATGTTCCAGTGTATAGAGGATCAGAACACAGGTATAACCTATCTCTTCATGTTTTGTTCTCTCTTTTATGAATGTATTATAGTCTCTCTTCTATCGGCGCGCCTTTATTTATTGGAGGCAAATCTACTTGCTTTAGTTTAGCACTATTGGGAGATTTTGTTGGTTACAATTATTGAATATAACAAGTTCTTTAGCATTGTGCATTTTCAAGGTCATTTCATTTGAATTGGATCCAGGTCCACAATGAATTGGCAAATAATAGAGATTGTGTTGCTATTTTTAAAATAACATAGTTTCAGTTATTCAAAAAAGACACATTGAATTGAACAGTGGTAAATCTTTAGATATTCTCATTTTGATTGACACCAAGAATAGTCATAATTATTGGTCTTGTTGTAGTTAATTCCTGAAAAAGATATGCCACTTAGGAGGAAAAAAAATATAATTAACACATATTTGAAAACGACACCTTTAGAATGGTGCTTGACAAATTATATACACATTTATTTCATTGATGAAGAACTTCAACTGTATAATCTTATTTTAGTTGGACATATTGACAAATTTATGTGTAGTATTAATATTATATTTATATAAGAGGTGAACTTGATTATTTTTTGTTATACTAGTCTTTCTAACACTTTTCAAATCCCCACTTTTGTTCCTTTCTTTTCCCTTGCATTTTGTTCTTCCACCCCTAGACAAAATAAATGATTGGTGTCCCTTCCTCCACTCTATTTGACACAACATTTCTGTATTAACAAACTTTGACAAGCCTTGAACTAGCCAATTACAGAGTTTGTTCATAAGAAGTTTCCAACCATAACAACTACTAGGGAGGATTGAGGAATAATGATGTGATTTTGGAATGGTATTTAGTAGTGTATTATACATTATTTCCATGGTCATCTGGGAATGACTTAGGTGAGGCAAATAGCTTCTGTTGGTTTGTATTATTTTCAATTACCTCATCTCACCTTTATGGATTCCAGTAATGTCTGGTTGTAAATTTTGTGTGTTTATTTTTATTATACAGAAGACGAGGAGCTGGTAACCAATGCATTAGAGACAATTGTCAATTTAGCACCACTTTTGGACCTTCGTATATTTAGCTCATCCAAGCCTTCTTTCTGTGGAATGACGTGAGCTTATCTACCATCATACTTCCTCTTGTTTATTGTCAGCTATATTTTAATCTTTGTACATCTGAATGCTGCTTTCTGAGAGCAGAGAGAAACGTGCAGTTCAAGCCATCATGGGCATGCTTGGATCTTCAGTTAAGGCTTGGCATTGTGCAGCTGCTGAATTGCTAGGAAGGCTTATTATAAATCCCGATAATGAGCCATTTCTTCTTCCGTCATCTTCAGAGGTCAGTATACTTGTTAAAGTTTGTGTTGGTTCATGATGTTCGACATAGGATTCCTATTGATCCCAAATAGAATGTTACACGAGGCAAGTACCAATAGACCTGACCTAGTTTCCTTAAACTGACTGTGCATTTCAAATTGTCAACCTGTTCTAGTTTAACTATACTGGATATAGTAAAAAAAATGGTACTGTATGTGGTATTTGGGGTTTGATTTTATGCTTCCTTTTTTCTACTTAGATATACAAGAGACTGGTTGATCTTCTTAGCTTACCAGCTGTGGATGCACAAGCAGCGGCAATTGGGGCACTCTATAATCTAGCAGAAGTCAATACAGATTCCCGGATGAAGCTTGCAAGTGAAAGATGGTTGGTTTTATTCTAAATAGCAATTCTTCTTGTTCTGTCAGGCTTTCTTCTAATGTCGTCACGATCAATTCAGGGCGGTTGATAGGCTCTTCAAAGTAGTCAAGACTCCCCATCCAGTGCCAGATGTTTGCAGAAAAGCTGCAATGATACTGGAAAGCTTGGTGTGTGAACCTCAGAACCGGCATCTGCTTATGGCACATGAAAGTAGTTTCGCAGAGATCCTAATGTCAGATGGTAGATATTCTGATACCTTTGCCCGGATACTGTTTGAGTTGACGTCGAGACCAAATAACAAAGCTTCTGCTGCTCGTGCTGTCTGGGGTGCATGATCTTGCAGTGCTACACCAGCTTATAATTCGTTTCTGCAGCGTCCATGTGACTCTTGTGCTTTCCCTTAGTGACACAATCTCATAATTTGTTCCTGTACCATTCTGTGCGACTCTTACAGTGTTGCTCACTCTATTTTCATGAACAAATGCGTGTGTAACATTTACGTGTGACTCGTAACAAGAAATATGGCCATTTCGATCGATGTTGATTGTTCCTATCATGAATCTCATTTGAACAAAATCAGTCTCAATAATTTCTCATTAGAACTTTGAGAGAATTAAGATGTTGAGCTATATAGGCTACTAGCTTTCTCTATTGCAAGTGTCATTTCAAATTTATATGTATTACAGTTTGTCTTTGTGGTATTATGCAATCACTCTAGGAGCAAAATACATGTATTTCTGTTAGTGTGAAATAAAATCCATTATTAACAGAAAAATACAGTATAAACCTGGTGACAGATTAAATCAAACCAATGAACTGGGATACTTAGATTATTATACCTATTTCGTAATCGTATGTATATTAATTGTTCTCGTTCATTATGTACAGAAAGGAGTGGAAGGTTGAGTTCCTGGAGTGAAAGCCATGGTCACCACTGGCTTGGTTGCCTAAGGGGTTCCAGGAGAGGAAGGCTGAGAAAGAGCACAAAGTCAGGTGAAGGAAGAGACAAGGTCGAGCACATAGACAATACATTCCACGGGAAGAATCAAGATCAGTGCAGAATATCATCGATAGTAGCAATCTCTGCTCTTCCTCTTTGCTGATAGACTTATCACCCATTCTAAAAGCTCAAGCATTTTAAAGATAAATTAATTTATATATTTATATCTAGTTTATCCAAAACACTTTCTCCTACTTAAAATTAAACAGATTATCTCCTAGTTTGATTTAAAACTTATGACAAGATTGTGTAAATTCAAATAAAAACAATATATAGCAAGTCTTAAACAAATTCTGAATCTTTGCAAACATATGCAAATAACAAAATACCGTATTCAAATATATCACATTGGTAAGTGTATGAGAACTGGTTCAGATCATAGGTTGCTCCTGAAGCTTCATCTCATCTTTGCCATCTTTCTGAAAAAAAGTATTAACAATTCCATTATCAGTTAAAGATGTCGAGAGTTGAAATGAAGAAAAATGAAAAGAATTTAATTTGTTTAAGAGTTGGACGATTCTGAACGCGTAAGCAGTCCTATGGTAATGATTGCAGGAATGTTGTGTTAATTGTTCAACTTGGAGGAAATCACATGCATCATTGGCTCAGTAAGGAATGCAATACTCCTGTAGAGAGCGTTCATGGGATCAGGAAATTACCAGCAGAGTTGTGAGAAGAATGAACTCCACTGCTCTTTGCAATCTACTGAGCTTGGGAAGCTAATCTTTGCATGTGCGGAGAGGAGGTCTGCTTTCCGTTTTCGATAGGCAGCGAATGTCTTTTCTTAGGCTGGTTATCAAGCAGATCAGGACTGGACTTCAGAGATGCACTAACATGAGCTTTAGCTCTAGCAGACACAGTGGCCTGCATATAACCTGGAAGAGAGCTGCTATTACTGAGCCTGGCCTCCTGATCGACAGGATCCATCTTGGTTGTCTTAAAGGAGTTGCTCCTCTTTGGATTCCTTGCATCCTTTGATAAGTCCCCTGTGCTATTTCTTCCAACTGAATCTTTATCTGGATTGGATGGTGATTTTTTACCTGCCAAATTAGATCTGTGCCCATGAGTACGCTTGTTATGATCCCTCCTGCTCTTGCTGGAACTCACAGAAATGTCACTAGATGGTGTGCCATGTGGATCAGGCACCATTGCATGAGTTCTGCCAATCCCCTCAGGTGACCTAGGTTGTTCTATTCCTTCCAAACGTCTCTGTAAATCAGAAATAGTTGGCTCAGCTGCATTTTGATGAAGCTGCACGATGCTAGCAGAAACATCTGAGTCAGTAATAGTATGCTCAACTCCATCAAGTCTTTGTGTTTCATTTGTACCAGAATATAAAGTAGAGACACTAACACTGCTATCCAAATTTTCGAGACTAACAGTTTTGTCAGCATGGTTCTGTTCCTGCAGAGTACCAATTTCCAGAACAATTTGCCCACTGTCATTTTCAAATTTCTCCAGTGAGTTGAGAGTGGAAGAGATGGTACCACATTCTGAAGCTGCAGCTTGAATCCTCAAATCATGGAACATTGAGTTCTCTGCTGAAATTGCCTCAGTATTAGTAACAAATTCCACCTCTAAGTTATTGCTTTCTGTTTTCACTTTTGATGCAACATTTTGATTAGCTGAACTAGCAGAGTGAGCAATGAATACAGGGTTACATGATTTTTTGGAAGCAATTACAGATTTCTCCCCTTCTGTCTCAATTGATTCAGATAATTCACTTTCACTATTGGAAGTGCCTTTTGTGCATCCAAGCATATGAGGTATAGTATCATATAGTATTTCTGAGCTTAAGTTTGGTTGCAATGCTTTGGGATCTGATAAAGAATTTGGACTGTCATTCTTGACCATCTCCGTGTTTATAGAACCTTCAAACCTAATGTTGGAAACCTCATTTCTGGGCTCCAAATTTTCACCATCGTCATTTGGCAAACATCTGCTAGAATCATCTGAAGCAATCACTGAAGTTTGCAACTCAATGTTTCCAGTAGTTTCAGTTGCTACATTATTTTTACCATCATCTTCGAAGGACGATTCTGATGAAGATGAATTAGGCTCAGATAGCATTGTGGAAACAGTAGGTAGAATATTTTTCTCTGGTTCACTGTCTGCCACTGTAGCATCAGCCTCTGATTCCAAATTACTTTGTTTGACATTTTGTTCGTGTTGGCTTACTCCCGATGATGTTATAGCCATCCATCTCGCTAACCACTGCCATGCTGAATCAGACTTTGATGGAACACATTTTATGTACATGGTTTTTGAGGTTGGTGTGGTCTCCAGAAGCTTGCAAGAAAATAAGATGGAATTTCTCATTATAGGAAATTAAATTTAAGAGAAAAACATTCAGAAACATTAAGAATTTGCCATACCTGACGAGCAAAGCTATTTGAAAGTAAATATTTTATTGGTGTTTTATTTGATTTCTCAGAAGAAGCTTCCACTCCCTAAGAAAAAAATCGTAATAAAGAAAAATAAAACCAGGCAGTAAAAATAATAATTAAGATGAAAGCAATGATTTTGTTGAATCAAAAACAGTAGTACCAAGTCCTAACTACATAATTCAGTACAGGAAAGATAACATTTGTTGTTGGATACAAGTGTTTATTGATGAGTGAAGAAATCCAAACTAAAATGAGAAGAAAACTAGGATCCATACCCATATCATAGTCAAAGAAGGAAATTAAGTGAAAGGATATAATAGACAAATATTTTATCATCACACTCCAAACAGTGCCCCCTTCTTAGGTTCTTGTTTTTTCATGTGGATTGAAGGTTCTATTCGTGGCTTCTACGTACAAGGCCTGCAAATCCTTTCTCTGCCCCTTCTTGGAATACTGGTCTCCCTCCATCCACCTTTTTTACTAACCCAGTATGAATCTGTATGCTAAGTCATTCATAACTTATGTGACGGCGTGATTATACATGAATGCAATTCTGGTGAAGTAGTTTGTTCACATTTCATGTTTTTAGAAAAACAACTTGCGAAGAGGGGTGTGACCATGTTTCTTGAGCACTTACTGAAAACAATGTCCAGAAATGAATTCATTTAAAACAATTGGACAAAAAACAATGAGAAAATCATAAATCACAGTAAATCCTGAATACACTCCCAGCAAAGTCAATGTTGACAAAGTAGTTTGAATACACAAACAGGAAACTATCAAGCTAAGACACATTTTTAAGGATTGTAATCCTCAGAAACTCACCCAAGCGCCATTAGTAGACCAACACATCTAAAGTTCTAGAACCACCTATTTTATATTTTTCGTAAATGATACTAATCCAGTTAGGATAGCATGATGTAAGATGTGGTATTTTTATGTTCTTCCAATAAGCTGGAGAATAAGCAAACAAAAAGAGTTTGAAAGCTCTCTGATTTATATACCTCAGAGTTGGTATCTCCTGAGGAAGGTAAGTTTCCAATTAATTGGCGAGCAAGACGAGCCTTTACAAAGGCCTGCACTCTTATTATTGCTAGGATACACCGCAAAGTTCCAATAGCCTGTCTTCTAACTAGATGTCCACGTACAGCCGCTTGCAACTTGACAACACTCCTAAGTTTATCGAGCATTTTCCTAGCCTAAGACATTTTTATTGTTAAAAAAAGATACAAAAAAACTAACATATAATCAGAAGTATGGATACTACCAAATAACCCCTTATGGCAGCCTGAAGAATAATAGCATCAGATTCATTCAGAGAAGGGTCATCTGGAGTCGCAATTCTGTTAGAAAGAGATGGCAGAGCCTTTGAATTCACAATATTTGATGGAATTGGAGACATTTTAACTGGCTTTTCTTGCGCTGGGGGGTTTTCTGACAAGTTATATTTTGATGAATGAAGAGTAGTTGTCGAAGCTTCTTGGCTCTGTTTGCTAGAGCAAACAAATACAGGTTCTGAGATAACACTGTCATTAAGCACTTGATGCTTGGATGATCTCTTATGGAAACTCCATCTACGTTTATCTGCTAAAGATTTTGCCTGACAAAACAGGAGATATTAACAATCCATAAAAATTGACACGAAAGGATTCACAGTTTGAAGGACAATCAATTAACACTTGAGCATCAGAATTTCTTTATTCAAAAACCTTTTTAGTTAAGGGATCCCAGTAGGATAAACAAATTAAAAAGAAAAAAACTTAGCTAATACAAGGTTGTTAAGTACTCTAGTCAAATTCATAGTGTATTATGCAACCACCGACGAAATAATAAATATGTGTGAAAATGCCTTTTAGACATGTGCTTTATAGCAATAGAAAAAGCTTTAATTTACTGAAGAGTGAAGTGAATCCATTCATCTGTACCATCATCAGCCATTTAATTCTTTCATCCAAGGCTTTTATTATCTTGCAAGAGAGGAGGAGGTTCCATGGTTTAGGAAACAAGACAAAAAGAGGAAAAATCATATATTAATTTTGTGGAAGGAAACAATATCAACTTGCTAAAGCTGACATAGAATAATGGATTATAGTCTCCTCAAGAGATGACTAGAATTACAAGTGCAAATATATAGGTGTTCAAATATTACTTGAGATTTTACCAATAAGAAAGAAATTCATTTGAGATTGACAAACTCACTGGGAGGAATCTAATCCAAATAATGGGTATATTGGATCTTAGCATCAAGAAGTATCTTCCACTATCAAAATTTGGTAGCAAAATTGGTTTAGTACTCTGTAGATCATAAAAGCAAAAAAAACATACTAATAATAATAGTAATTACGATGCTCATTCGCATTCGTGGTATTCACAATCTCTCTTTTAATCCACTTTCTTCAGTTTGCATCCACCAGCTTGACACTTAAAAATCAAACATCATGATTCGTTACACAGGCCAATGTCATTGATATACTAACATTCTCTCCTCTCAAATATTGAAACGGTTTAACACAAGCACGCAATAATTAAAACGAAAATCTAGGATCTAGCAACAATGTGGAGTAACCTCCATCTACAATCTTCCAGAGTTCAGATCTACAGGTAAGAGAAATTCATCCGGATCAATGTACTCACGGAGATCCAAACAATCACCTGATTTACCTACTCAATTCGCATTCGAAAGAGTAAGATGACAACAGAGCAAACTGGACCGGAGATTCAGCTAGATAGGAAGAACATGTTGATCTGATCAACATCACTTCGTTCACTAAATAAATAAATGAATGAATAAATACATATCAAGAGATCCATGTATCATGGATGCGACCTATCACTTGCAGAAAGAAAACAGTATGGATCCGTCCAGAAACCAGACATTCAGTATCAACCAATCAAGGCAAGGAACCAGCGGGCCAGAACGATTACCTCATCCACCACGAGCTCGTCGTCGTCGACGGCATCCCCGCTACCGCAGCCGATGATCTTGAAGCATGAAGTAGAAGACCTTCCCATCTCCACCTCCCTCCGCTCCCCCTGTCCTCCCTTCGGCTCTGGTCTAGGGTTTGGATTCCGCTCGGTTCCGGCGAAGCAGCTCGAAACTGACGGAATTTAAAAGCGGCTGGTTAACTGAAATTAAATCCACTTAAATAGCCGCTCCACTGACCTCCGCCTCGGCGTCCTTACCAACACCGTAGAATCCTGCCATTGAGGGGCCCACGACGTCAGGGGGCCGCTGAAGCAGGTAAGAAACAGGGTTGGTAGAGTTTCTGTCTGCCTACCTACCGTTAGAGTCGAGTGAAGAAAGTAGGGAGATGTGACGTCATGCTTCCGCTTCCGTCCAAAGCCTAATCATTGACGGCAACCACCAGTATTCTGTCAAAGTTGTAGCTGGGCTGTCGCCGGAGAACATGGAAGTGGTTCACCGTTTGCCATGCAGCTGCTGATGGATCTAGATGGAGATGGAGGTGACAGCCCACTCCATCGCATGTTGCTTGCGATCCCATTCGTGATCATCGGCGACAAGTAGCACATGGCCAAGCTGCTGCAAGAAAGCTGAAGGCGCAGGCAAGACATCGCTGAGAGTGAGACTGGCCACCATCATGGCGTGCAGCTCGCCATCATCGTCTAGTCGTGATTTCTGTGGCTGCCTAATCCAGTGACCATCGGTGATGACCTAATCGAGATAAGGCGGCAAGCAGGGACATTTTGGGAAATTAATAGATCATTTTAAAAAGTGAGTGACGATTTTTGTTATTTGCAGTCCGACGATCTTCTTCCGCCGTCGCCTCTGGCTGCGACGCGAGCATACGACGAAGCTCGGGGGTGAGCCATCCATCGTCGGAGAACAAGTCGCTACCAATGACGCTCGGTGGTTCGGGTGGATCGAGCGTCGTCGGTCAGTCTTCTTCTCCATTATCCTAACTCAGTCAATTAGGGTTTCCATCTAGATCGGATCGTAAGATCTGGTTTGCGATCTAAGGATCGACATGATTGTTCTTTCTTCTAAATTCGCTATAATTGATAACAGGCATGAAAATTATTACTATGATTGGGTATTTGCAGAGAGGTCTGTAAGATCCTCTATGAATTCCTATTTGAGATTCATCAATTGTAACACTAGATTTATTGATTACCTCCAATCCAGTAATTTTGATCTTACTTTGTCATCTAGAGAAAGCCACTCATGTTGTTGTCTGACATTTTGTCATGCATTTACAAAATTTCATCACAATTGCTCATAAACCACTTCATAATATGACTGAAATCATTCTAACATCACTTGTTGGAATCAAAATTTGAGAAAGAGGAGGCAGACGAGGAAGATCTACTCTCTGAAGAGGAAATATTATCAATCTGAAACATAATTCAATACAAGGGATCCTAAATGCTTTTATGAATCCGGAATAGTACTGGTTCTTTATAAATTTAAACAACCTTCTGTTCGAACAATGTAAATCCTAACTATCTCAGTATGTCTGTGATTATTGGCCAACTGAGGTCCATGCACGCACCACCGTTCATCATCTGGCATTATCGTCCTGATATTTCTCCATTGATCATAGTTTACAAATTTCTAAAAGGTGTCTGAACTGTAATGCTTTTTTCTCAGCCCTGAATATTAGTCATTCAATTGGTTAACTTATTTCTGTTGCAGTACTTTGGAACTTCAGATTGCTCGAAGAGCTTGAAGGAGGAGTAAAGGGCATAGGAGATGCTGCTGTAAGTTGTTCTGCGACAAAGACTATCCAGAGAAACCACCTAGTGTTCATTCCCGTATCAACATGACTTGCATTAACCATGATAGCAGAGTGGTAAGCAATCCTGTATATTGTTCAAAGAGTGATATTTTCATGCTAATCGAATTAAACTTTTGCTTTTGTCTTATTGCCCCCTTTTTCTTCTCTAATTCTTGTCACTTTTCCAATGTTCATCTTGTAGGTTGTGACGGCAGTCAAAACCAACTCGTTCAAGGTACCTTCTTTTTCCCAATTCAACGGCACTGCTTCATAATTCTTTCAACATGAAACAAAGCTAAGAAAGCCACTCCACCAGTCCTTCAACGCGTGTCTCATTGCTTGTCTAATCCAAATTACTGAGGAGAAGAGATTAGACACTTAAACAATGTCTAAGCAGCAATAATTAGACCCCCAATCATGCAAATTCGATCATAATTATTGATTGATTTGGGAGGAAAGGTCTCGGTACGGTGGATGATTCTGTAGATCATGTGGGGGTTTGTAAGTGTATACAATGCAATTTCTAGCATTATGGAACTCACTGTTCTTAAATATGGGCATAAGAAACTTTAGCTAGTGATGTGATGACTTGTTCAGATCGAGTTTAGGATAGAGTAGTAGACCTTTCTTAGAGTTTTATAGTAGTTTGACTTGTGCTTCTCCATCATGTCGAAATAGGAGTCTCTTGAATGATTAAGATGCTTAAGGAGAGCTTGCGTCCAACTTCTATGATTTTATTTTATTTTACATATTCTTACTAACTTAAATTTTTCTTCCAAAAGTCAAGCACTTGACTATCCTCGATTGAGTTCACGCAAGGTATTCAATTCAATTGATTATTTTTGTCATTTTTTTCATTTCATTCAATGTTTGGTAACAAAATCGCTATCAAAACAGCAAATCAACTTGACCTAAACAACATACAACGAGAGTGACGTGATCCTTCCACGTCGTATGAACATGACTCAAGACATGACACATGGTTCCTCGGAGGGGCAATCATTCCGTCAATCTATCAGCATCTTAGTCTTATCTTATCGTTGAACATGCTCAATAAACCATCAACTATACCCTAGATGATCCAAAACCACAAGGTGGCAACTGTTTAACCTAATCCATATCATCATCATCTACATCATCAGTCACATAGTCTATGCAACCCTAGCTAGTTTGGCCCCTCAATTAATTGGCTTGTGTCCTAAAGATTTGGCGGTGATTCCTTTCATGTGTTAGTCTGCTTTGTTCAGGTGCCACTGTCCAAGTAGTAGGGTCCATATTTTGTCTCCTAGGGCATGTACACATGCATTGCATCCTGTTCATCGAGTGATATGTATACCAACTGACTCGTCAAGAGTGATATGTATACCAACTGACTCGTCAAGAAGGTGATCAATTTGATCCCATAAAAATTTTTCATTTGAGAAAGTAAAATGATCTGATACTTACAGTCGAATGTTTTAGAAATCAATCATGCCGAACAAATATCTTTGTTAAAAATTGATTCCGAATACTTTTGTTTGTGGGACTCATGTTTTTACCACTTACGTTGTATTTAGGAATGACAATAGGTCAAATTTCATATCTTCCATCTCCATTTTTATTTATTATATTTATTTTCATCTCTAGCGGATATTCAATTTTCATCCCCATCTTTATATCTATCGAAGGATCGAATATCCATCCTCATCCCCATATTCATCCTCTTCTGCTTCTAATTTTTAAAGGTGAATCCGCCATCGTAGCGGCCCCACACGATCGGTCCCATGACCATTTATGAGGAGGTAAATCGAGAAACCGCAGTTGGTCACGACGCCCATATTCATCCTCTTTTGCAAAAAGGTAGAATCCGCCACCTTAGCGGCCCCACACGAAACTGTAGTTAGTCACGACACCCATATTCATCCTCTTCTGCAAAAAGGTGGAATCTGCCACCTTAGCGGCTCCACACGGTCGGTCCCACGACCATCTGTGAGGAGGTAAATCGAGAAACTGCAGTTGGTCACGACGCAGGAGGATATTGCCTGGCAAAATAATAAATCCCAGTCAGTCTCATGGACTCAATCCCTAGGGGTGGTCGGCCCGGTCCCACGGAAGTTTTCCACCGACCACTAGGGTAAATCGGGAAGCGCATACGACGGCCAATCCAGATGTCCAACATCCTTTGATTGTGTTCCCCATTTGGAAGAAAATTCTTGCAAATACGCCGTAGCTAGAGATCGAACCGCGGGTCCCTGGATCACAACCCGGATGTCCTACCGTTGCACCATTGCCCCAGGGATCCCATATTCATCCTCTTCTGCAAAAATGTGGATCCGCCACCTTAGCGGCCCTATACGGTCGGTCCCACGACCACCATATTCATCCTCTTCTGCAAGTCCACCTTAACACATTTCAGCTAACCAAGAATCCATTTATTCATTCTCCTCAATCAATACCACTATGATGTTGATTTTCAAAAAACAATATTAATATGATATTGATATTTGAAATACATCATCACAATTGATAAAATCATAGTATTGATTTTTTAAATTATTATTTTATTTTTGATATTATGAAGGATTATTTTTTTCAGAAAAAAGGGGGAAAAACAAAGAAAAGAGAGGGCTTCTGTTTACTTGTGCTGATCCGTCCATTGCTGTGTTATAAGAGGCCACCGCTCAGCTGCTCTGTTCTCTCCCGAGCAGGCAGAGAGATCGAGGAATGGGCAAATGCAACAAGATCCGCGGCATAGTTCGCCTCCGTCAGATTCTACAGCGGTGGCGGCAGCGCGCATCTGCGGCGGCGGCGGCGTCGTCATCTCTGCCGCCGGACGTCCCGGCGGGGCACGTGGCGCTGTGTGTGGGAGGCAGCGCGCGGCGCTTCGTGGTGCGCACGTCCCACCTGAACCACCCTGTCTTCCGGCAGCTCCTCCTCCGGACCGAGGAGGAGTACGGCTTTGCCTCCGGCCGCCCCGGCCCTGTCTCCCTCCCCGGCGTCGACGAGGCCGTCTTCGAGCGCCTCCTCCTCCTCATCTCTTCTCCCAGGACCCAGAATTGCAGCCTCGAGGACTTCGAGGCCATGCTTTCTCCCGCCGGAAGTGACCTCCGCAGGTGCGCCGGCGAATCGCGGCCGCTGCTCCACAGCCGCCGCCGCGCCGACGAACCCGTTTGGTGATCAGTCAAATTGTAGAAAGAAACAATGGTGAATATTTTCTTCGCGACATTTTCATTTTCCCCCTCCTTCTTTTGATATTTGCGTGTCACAATAATGGAATTGTAATGATTAAAGCGAGTCCATTCCTACCACCAAAAAAGATTATAAATATTAATAAGTTGGATTTATGGTGCTTAATAACTACTAATCATATTCATGGTAGTCTTTCTTTTTCTCTAACTTTATTTATAATTATGATAAAGGGAAATATATTTTATTTTGTTGTCATTTTAATAATCTCCACGTACGGATAGACAGATCTTGTGAAATTGTTTAATGTGATTTTTTATAACTAATATAAAATTGAGTAGATTGTGGTTGAGTTGGGGTTTTAAAAATGCATGAGAAATTATTAATGTTCTATCAAAGTATTTGAGTAATAGAGAAAATTAGATGTGATTCAACTTTGGTCTAAATTGACATAAGTAGGATAAAGGCATAAGGTCTTTTTGAGGAGAATTTTGATTGATGTAAATTCAAATTGGATCTAGAGATCACGAGTTCAAATTTCAAAAATAATCTCTTGTAAAGTAAGATAAAATTATGTATAAGCGATCTTTCCTTGAAATCTTACATTGATGGAAGCTTAGTGCACTAAACTGCTCTGGTAAAATTGTGTAAAATAAATCTTTTCATGAGATCTCGTATTGATTGTAGTTTCGTACGTCAAACTATTCTTTTATCGAACTTGCAACCAAAATTGGATTGACACTCCAACTCAAATGGGCACTAAAAATTTGGGATAGTGGACTAGAATTTAATCTTGAATAGACTTTGAAAATACTACTATAGGAACCTATGATTTGGGCTAATAGCCATGTTAATGGGCTATAATTTGGTGGCCCAAATGATGTGGAAGATAGGTAAATAAACAGTGTTATTGATAATGTTAGAAATAATGTCACATTGTTAGAAATAGTTATTGAAAAAAATAATATTTAAAAGTCGTCGGATTGATTCAATTTTACTTCTATGTGCATCAAATATGTAAAATCTTCCCATAGTGCATATAGTTGGTCCAAGATCAAAGAATAAGATGATTCAACAAAATAATCATAATCGAGTATTTTTGACTGATTGGATACTAATCGGATTGGTCTTCAAATGTAACTACTAAGTGCGAAGACTTTCAAATGGAAAAAATAAATTAAATAGATTAGAGAAAGTAAAAAAATAATTGAATTGCTTGTTTGAGTGTTGTAATCAGTTAATTTTAAATAGAGAGTGAAAAGATATCCCAATTGGTTCCCAAATAGCACACACATTCTTTTTTTTTTGTTGTTGAGGGACATCTCTTTTGGTAGTCGGTACTTCAACAATTGTGTCCATTTGTGACGAACACTTTAACAACCATCGAGTCAAATTAGAGTTTTAATTTAAGCAGACCATATTTGAATGTGACTTGGACAAAATTGACTTAAAGTCTTCTATCAAAGGTAGATTTGATCCGAAGTCGATTTTATTGGGCCTAAGCTCAGTTTAATTTGATCTGAGTTCATCTTAACTTTGACTTTGACTTTGAACTCAATTTGACTATATATATATAGCATGTGATATCGACATTCCTCACCATATCAGTAGACTTGATGGAATTAAGTCGATTTGTTCTCTCCATCTCTCTTAAAAGTGTTTGAGTTTATTTTTAATATCACATATCCAGCTTACACCGATTAATCTTGAGATGAGCATATATTTCACTCACCAAATAAATTCAGGAAGTAAGATTGCTTATACTGTGGTGTCTCAAGTTCACTAGTTGTTCAAATGTCATATATATATATATGTATATAGAAGTTTTGAACCCTAATTATTTGAAAAAAAAAATATCATGTCCCTTACAACCCCAACATAGGCCCTTGGGGCTCTTAAAGTCTTTCAATGAGTGCAACAAAGGTGGTGGAATTTGAAAATCATCTTCACGACACAACTTAATTAAATTTTAAAAAAACAATTAATGCCTTCACTTCTTCTCTTCCTTATGTTCTAATATCATGCACATGGGAATTAATATAATTATAATTAATCTATGCAATTGCACGAGTAAATATCATATCATGCATCATAATCGTGGGAAAAGATGCTAGCCGATTGGCTACTTCTTTATTAACAAAATTTTTGTATAAAAAGTAAATAAAGGTTCTGAATAGATTTGAAAGTAGTTGATTATAGTTATTGGTTAATTAACGGTCGAAATTAACTTTTCTTAAATTTATTTAAACACAAACGTTTCACGTGGAAACTTTAACTTTAAATAAATAAAGTTGAGTTTATATTTACCGCGCATGACATGGCACGTAGGATGCAAGATCCGACACTAGATATTTACGCAGATCCGCATGTCGCTAGTGGTCCGCCACGTGCTGCAAAGTTAGTGGAGCTCCATCACACGCCGACTACGTGATCATGGTGCATGCATGCATGTACGCACGTCCATTGTTCCCGCCACAAATCCGATATATCGGACGATGTTTATAACGATAACGCGGCAGAACGGACGCACGGCAGAAACGACAAATCGCGACGGACCGTAACGGTTTCGCTCTAAGACTTCGGCCGGCGGTTTACGGAAAGGTGGGTCGGCTGGACCGTCCGGACCGGCGCATCTCGGACCTGTCACTCTCACGTGGCGCCATGTGAGTCGCCATCTTCGCCCGGAAGCGAAGCAAAGGTCCGCCCAGGAGGATCCACGTGTCAGCAGAGGTTCGATGGCAGATCGGAGTTGGTTTTTTCTTTGGTCGGAAGCATAGGCCGGACCGAGCTGTCATCATTCTCGATCGATTATTAATTAAATCGCATCGATTCGAAAGCGATTTTTTTTTTGGAATAAAAAAGAGAATTTAAAGCATCGTTTGATCTTACCTACACAGATCGATTCTCCGGAAAATTGGGAAGATCTAGCTGGCGGTCTGAGCCGGCAACGTCAGACCCGGCCCGGTTATAAATCGGTGCCCCGGCTAGCATTCCCGGTGGGGAGATCGTCGCAGAGGCTGTCGAAGAAACAGAGGACCATGAATGAATACGAGAAGCTTGTGATTGGGATGAACAATCCCAGGTAAATATCCACTTTTGAGATGAATTCTGTTGATTTTTCTGATAAAAAAATTCGATCTTGATTGCTGCAGAGTCGTCATTGACAACGTCGTTTGCGGAACGGCGACGATCGTCAAGGTGGACAGCTCGTCGAGTAAGCATGGAGCTCTTATGGAAGTCGTTCAGGTCATTGCAGACCTCAATCTCTCCGTCAAGAAGGCCTACTTCTCCTACGACGGGCGGTGGTTCATGGACGTCTTCCATATCACCGACCGATTCGGCCGCAAGCTCACCGACGAGAACGTGCTCTCGTGCCTCGAGCAGGTTTGGATCTTGTCCGCTTTGTTTGAAAATTCCTTCTTTGACGATCGATCCAATTTTGATGTCTTTGATTTGGGCTGAAAATCCAGTCTTTCGATACGGGGAACGCCGAGAGCAGGGGATCCCACGACGGCCCCAAAAAGCTCACAGTGTTGGAGTTGATCGGCAACGACCGCCCCGGCCTTCTCTCCGAGGTCTTCGCCGTGCTTGCCGACCACAATTGTGGCGTGGTGGAGGCCACCGTGTGGGTCCGCCACGGCCGCATCGCGTGCTGCCTCACAGTCAACGACGCGCTCTCCGGCGAGTCGGAGGCGGACGCGCAGCGCCTCCGCCGGGTCGAGTCGCCCCTCCGGCGAGTCCTCGAGGGCGACCTCGACGACGCTCGCTGCTCCACGGCGGTCATCTCCCCTGCAGCAATCGCCAGCGCCGACCGCCGTCTCCACCAGCTGTTGCTCGCCGACCGCGACTACGAGCGCGGCTCTCCGGCCGCGGCCTCTGCCATCTCCATCTCTATCCAGAGCTGGGCAGAGCGAGGTTACTCGGTCGTCAGCGTGCAGTGCCTCGAGCGGCCGAAGCTACTCTTCGACGTCCTCTGCGCTCTGACGGACATGGAGTACGTCGTGTTCCACGGCGCCGTCGACACCGCCGGCTATTCAGCTCATCAGGTTCGGCCTTTTCACTCTCTAAATCCATAAACCGAGATCAAAATCGCATATTTCGATCTTAACCGATCGCGAGTTCTTCAGGAATTCTACATAAGGCACCACGACGGCACTCCCATAGGCTCCGAAGAAGAGCGGCAGCGAGTCGTCCGGAGCCTCCAAGCCTCGATCGAGAGAAGAGCATCGCCAGGAACAAGATTGGAGCTCCGAACACCGGACCAGCCTGGGCTCCTCGCCGACGTGACCAGAACCCTCAGGGAGAACGGGCTCCTGGTTACGCGCGCGGAGGTGTCGACGAAGGGCGACGAGGTTTCGAATGTGTTCTACGTGACCGGCGCCTCAGGGAAGCCGGTGGAGCCCGAGGCGATCGAGGCGGTCGGGCGGTGGATTGGCGTGGACAGACTCATGGTGAAGGAGGGGGAGGAGGAGGTGCAACGCCGGCGGTTGAAGTCGGCCGGCGGGGTAGAAGCTGAGGGAGGAGTTGGGATTGGGTTGGGGTATTTGGGTAATTTTGTTAGAAGAAATCTGTACCATTTAGGATTGATCAACTCTTTTACTTAATTTCCTATTTTTCTTATAAAAAATGATTTTTATAAATCCATTAACTATTTTTTCCTATTATTTCATCAATGATCAATTTAAAAAATCAAAAAATAAATTTGATATTCTCCATCTCAACTTCTTCCCTAATAGTATATAGATATTTATTTTATTTTTATTAAATTATATATTTTTTGATATGATATTAATTTTAATATATTTTATTAAATACAGTAGTTGGCTGAAATATAAAAATTATTAGTATAGAGTATATTCGAACCTCAAATGGATATGAAGATAGGGATAGATATTCATCATTTGATGGATATGAAGATGAGAATGAAAACTTGACGGAGATAGATGATAGATCTATATCATCTATATCACATGGTTAATCTTATTATCTCATTTAATCTTTTAGCAAATATAGACAGTAGATTTTCCATGTGTCTTGATGCTAGTTCATTTTGACTATGGATAACTTTGTCTTGTACATGACAATTTTTAGTTGATTAGTACTTATTTCTATAGTTTTTATTATAAATGATCTATTATATAGAGTATTTATATATCATAATTCTTTTATAGGGTGTGCTTTATAAAGATTTCAAATACGTGAAGTTGTTATTATAGGTTTGTAGTAATTTTTCAGTGTAATAATTTTTAATTATTTTATTTTAATAAATCCAATTTAATTGGTCATTCATATATATGCTTAATTTAGTTAGTTTGATGCTCATTTTAGTTTTGATAATAAAGGTCCATAGTTATGCTTTAGCCATAATATTCAACTTGCAAAATGGATCTCTTTATTGTAAAGAGATAACTTGAAATTGGATGGTTGAAGTGGAGGAGAGCATCAGGTGTTTTATGTGATCGTAAAGTGCCTCTAAAACTTAAAGGAAAGTTCTATAAAACGGCAGTTAGACCTGCCATGTTATATGGCGCTGAATGTTGGGCTATGACTCGAGCACATGAGCAAAAGATGAGAGTTGCGGAGATGAGGATGTTAAGATGGATGTGTGGACATACAAAGATGGACAGAATAAAAAATGAGAGCATTAGAGAGAAAGTTGGAGTTGTATCTATTGAGGAAAAACTCCGTGAGACACGTTTAAGGTGGTACGGACATGTACTTAGACGACCGATAAATGCTTCAGTTAGGCGGTGTGAAACTATGACAAATACTTATAGGTAGATCAAAAAAGACTTGGTTGACAACAATAAAATAAGATAAAATTTATTTAAATATAAATGATGATATAATAGGAGATAGAGTTTAATGACGTAAAAGGATCCATATAGCCGACCCCACTTAGTGGGATAAGGCTTGGTTATTATTGTTGTTGTTGTTGTTAAAGGCTTAATTTTTTTCTACTCAGGGCGCGTCCAAGAAGACGATACAGATTTACACCACACAATTTTTTTCAATGTTAATTATGAAAAGTGAGAGGTTTAGTGATTTAATTATCGTATCTAGCTATAATTTTAAAGTTTTATATAAGAAAATACAAATATTAAATTATTTGCACAATTTTCCAAACAATTTAACCAAATCTTGATTTTAAAAATATTAATTACACGTGCAATTCTCGTCGAGTTAACTAATCCAAACAAATCTCGTGCCATTCCAGTTTATTTCAACTCATTTAATGCACTCAATGCATTAACTTCAATATTAATTTTTAAAATTAATTAATAAATAAATTTTGTTCTTTAATTTTAAATTGTTCACATATATGGAAATAGTTTTTATATATTAAAAAATGTTCTCCGAATTATTAAATTCTAAAAATGCTCAGCAAAATCTTTATTTTTTTTCAAGATAAATTTGCCATAAATTAGTGGCATTTATCATTTAAGTCCAAAATAATTTGAAAAAGACAAAAGGAGCAAGCCAAAGCGGACTTCACGCTCACTCTTCTGCTTTAAATCAGTAAATAAAGGGTCCAAAAAAGAATAATAATTATTTTAATAATTATAACAATAATAATTTGTAAATAATATTATTATATTTTTTCCTTTTCCTAATATTTTCCTTTAAATAAACCTTCCCATAATGGCCGTCCATTAACAAATACATTTAATATTTAAACGCATCTTTCAAAAAAACAATTGAAATTGTTTTCATTATTTAAACCCTTTTTTTAATTTCCATTTATTATTTTATCGTGTTTAATAATATTTTTCTCTTGTTATCTACTCATGGTAATTGTATTATTAATATAATTTATTAAAAATTATATCTGCCTTCTCTTTTTCCTGCACTGTTCTTGTTTCGTCTTTCTCTTTCTCGCATCGGCTCCGGCGAAATCGGTGGGAGTTTCAGTGTTTTTTTTGTTGTTGTCTATTTTTGGAATTTTTGTTTCGGCGGAGATCGTGGTGGAGAGCTGTCGCGGAGCTTGATGGTGCCCTAGGGAGTGGATTCCGGCAGTTGGTGGATCTCTTCTCCTGTTGGTTGCTGATCTGGCGGTGGCGTAAGGGTTGGGTTTCGGGCTTGTGGTTGCATGGAGCTGAGGGAGGGAGGGGAGGGAGTGGTTCCTTCTCCGGCGGAGGTGGAAGCGGTGGCGGCGGTTGCGGAGGGGTCTGGGAGTTACCAGCCGCCGCCGCCGCCGCTGCCGCCTGCGCCGTTGGCGCTGGAAGCAGATGCTGCGAGGGAGCAAAAGGCTGCTAAAGAGGTCGGCGCTGCTGCGGCAGCAGCTATGATAATGGCTACGACAGCTGGAGGTGTGGTGAGGTCTTCGGCCGCGGCAGCGGGAGAGGCCGGGGAGGCTTCTGGGATGCTGAAGAAGAAGAGAGGGAGGCCGAGGAAGTACGGGCCGGACGGGACCCCGCTGCGGCCGCTGAACCCGATGCCGATCTCGGCGTCTGCGCCGGCCGGAGTCCAGTACACGTCGGCGGCCGCGGTGGGGGCGGTAATGAAGCGAGGTAGAGGCCGGGCGGTGGGTTCGGTGAGCAAAACATCTTCGCAGTTCAGTCTCCAGGTGGAGCATTTATCTTCAGGTGAATTCGCTGAGCAATCAGCGATCGCAGGTACTCCTCGTCCTTTATCTCCCTCTTCCGTCCCCTTCCTCACTTTGTTTTATCTGGCCTGTTTTTGCTTATTTTGTCCTTATTTTGTGAAATCAAAGCTCATACTTTTTGACCTAAAATCCAGCGCATAGCGTATGATCCCTGAAACCTCTCAGATCTATACCCTTTTTCACCTGGTCCAAAATCTTTCAATTCGACAACCGTGTTTGTCCTTTGGGTTCTCTCTGTCGCTACGTTTGGTCGACGCTGTGCGAGAAAGAAGGAACTTTAAGCAGTCCTTCTCTGTAATCTCTGTTCATTGTCATTTGATTTCACCTTGAAGGTAGCTGTCAACTAGGAATTTCAAGAAGCAAGTTCTTGATCTGCAGATGCGATGAGCTCGGGGTGTTGGATCTGACAGAGAAAGCGAGGTCAGTGTGGTCTAGTTGGGAATTCAGGACCTGAATCTTAATGAAATTCATTGTCGTCTGGTCTCTGTCATGCCAATTCCCATAATTGAAGAATAAGAATTAAAGTGGGGCTGGGATCATTCAACGTTGGATTGAATGGGGAGTACGTGCTGATGTGGGGTTGGACCAACCTCAAATTCTAGACGTCGTACTGTAGGAAACTTGATTGAATACGGAGTTCAGTGAACCTTGCTGAAACCTCATCCAGAATCAATTATTAGTGTCTCATGCAGAATCAACTATTAGTGTGCTGGCATACAGTTGACATAACCTAGTGGGTGGGCATCAGAATCATTTACTTTGCGTCCTTGTAGGCTCAGTTTTGTCACCATGGTATCTAGTTCCAAAAATCTAGATTTTAGTCGTTGCTATCTTATCTATTCTTCTACTGAATTAGATTAACAACAGGTGACGAGATAAAAGGAAAAGTTCTGGTAAACAAGTTGAGACAATCTAGTGAATAATATCTTATGTATTCTTTTATTGAACCAGGTTAACAACTTAACTGCTCAGGTCACCAGCTAAAGGGAAAGATTATGGTAACTAGTTAAGAAATCTAGTGAATTGTTAGATATGTAATCGATAGCTGAAAATATTTAGTTATATTTCATGTCAGTTGTTGATTTGTTTCACTTTCATAAAGACTCATTCACTGACAGTCTTGTCTTCTCTGATACTGTGACGCAGGGGAGATGGTAAACTGCTCGGCAGGTGCAAATTTCGCACCTCATATAATTATTGTTGCTGCTGGGGAGGTATTGATTTGTTAACCTAATTAATTCTATCAGTTCCAACGTTACTGAAAAAAGAGTGTGTTGTATGCCAAGTTTTATTTATTTTTGACAATTTGGCATACACTGAACTTTATCGTACTGTAGTTCATCACTGAGTATTTTCAAGTCACAATTAGAGATGAATAAAATACATATTACGCTTTTGGACACAAGGAAGAATCACTGTTCTACTTTTAGTGTTAATGTTCTACTTATAGTGGTTAGAAATTTATATGGTCACAACAGCGTGAATTTTGGTTTTAAATTATGTAATTATTCTTGTTGTTTGGCTCTAATATTAGTTTTTCTAGATCGGCCCAATTTTCTTTTTGAGTACATCATTCACCAAAACTTGCATGATAATTAGCTGCATTTTTTGCTTTATGTATGAAGGAATGCTAAATAGACAAGAGACTTAAATTTCCTTAGTTTAAAATTTTTGATATGATAGTTGATGTAGTCGGAATAGCTTCTTGCAAAGCAGGGTAAAGTTGCGTACCCTTCCCCAGGACTCCGCATTGACCGGAGCTTCGTGCACTGGGCTGCCTTTTTTTATAGTTGATGTAGCACAACAAAAGGATAGAGATACTATCTTCACCCAGTGGAAAGTTGTTGATTCTCACTTAGAGAAAAGGAAATTTTAAATTATATTAACTCAAAATTTATCAATAAATGAGATCCTAATCCCTTTTTATAGTTTGAGGACACGACCTATTCTTTATAAAATAACAACTTTTTTAATAAAATCCTAATTTTTCTAATAAAAACTTAGCAAAATTTTCAAAAAAACCTAAACAATTATTTTTAAAAGTTTCAATTAATTATAAAAATTAACAACTCAAATAACTTTTAATAAATTAAAATTTTGGTTGTGTTATTCTCCTCAACCTAAAAGAACTTGATGGAGCAACTGTGAAGCCTAGGTACCTTTTTAACCGAGTCAAATAGTTGTTGATTTATTTCTTCAATGGTTTTCTTTTTTATGTCAATGTGTATCCTTGCTTTATAAAGGGTAGGTTGTGTCCTCTCTGATAGTGGAGTTTTTCATCATAATGACATGGAGGTTTGACAAGTAATGAGTATTATAAACTTAAGATGCACAGTGATTTAAGAAAATAAGTAGGAAATTCAATGAATAATGATGAAACAAGTAGAAATAAAACAATCAATAAATAATGTCAAAATAAATAGGTAAGAAGATGGTGATAAAATACGCTAGAATAATGAGAAAAAAAGATAATGCACTAGAAACAATTAGCCTACTCAATTAAACAATAATAATTTTCAAAGAAGGAACAATATTACTGAGTTGATGCGAGCCTTCTTGTTGAAGAATTTGCACTTTGAAGTTCACGAGAAAGTTTGATCTCCTCTATTTGCGATCTCTTATTTTATAGGTGGTGGTCGTGAGGAAACAAAGATGATGGAAGTAACGGTGACCAGAAGGTAATGATGCACGAATAATGCGAATAAGGAACCATATTGGTATAAAAAAGACAATAATTGGAGAAAACTTTACTTCACAATTACTCCACCTTCCCATTTGACCAAGCAAGGAAACACATTGACATCAAAAAGGAAATGATTGAAGAAATAAATCAACAACTATTTGACTCAGTTAAAAAGATGCCTCGGCTTCACAATTGCTCCACCTTCTCACTTGACGGAGTCAAATTCTCTTTGGTTAAGGAGAATAATGTAGTTAATATTTTAATTTATTAAAAGTTGTCAAAATCATTTATTTTTATAATTAATTGAAACTTTTAAAAATAGTTGTTTAGTTTTTTTAGAAAATTCTATTAGGTTTTTATTAGGGTTTTGTTAGAAAAGTCTATTATTTTATAAAGAATAGGTCGTGTCCTCAAAATATAAAAATGGGATCAGGATCTCATGTATTGATCAAGGTCGAGTTAATACAATTTGCAATTTCCTTTTCTCTGGGTGAGAATCGACAACTTTTCTCTAGGTGAGGGTTGTATCTCTATCTTTCAGCTGTGTTGCATCAATAGTTACTTTGTTTCTGTTATTAGAATTTAAGGACACATATTAAGGGTCATTTGGGCATATCAAAAAATGTTTCCTCATCTTGTTTTCGTTATATCCTAAATTGAGAATCAAGGAGATGCTCGAGAATATATGAAGAAACTTTTAGTGCCATTTTATAAGATTAAAGGTGTTAAACGATATTATTCTTGTTATATAGGGATCAATGATGAGTCATATGCTGAAACTTAGGGTAAAATGACTTGAGAGGAGCGTAAGAGAAGAAACTGAAAATTGATGCAGTTCCATACATCAAATGATATTTTATTTGATAAGATAAGCATTAACTTTAGAAGCTGTATGATTGCCATATGCTCTGTGGACTAAATGAAAATTTCATAAAATTGTTCCTTCATTCTTCATAAATCAGAGTGTTGTGCAGTTTGGGAACATGACAAATAAAAAATTAATCTACTAGACTAAGAATGCTGAGATGAATGCATTCAAATTTACACTTTGACAATGATAATTCTCTTTAATATTAAGTTCTAGCTACTGTCATCCGCTGGCTAGTTTCCCAGATTCTAACCTAAATCATCATCTAAAGCTAAGAAGCCATACCGATTAAGTTGCTGCACTTGCTTTCAAAACATCACTTGACCGGATGCAAAATTTTGTACTGTATCATAGGGGGAAAAACATATGTCAATATATCGTATCATCTCAGTGGATTTGTATTAACTATGAATAGGCATAAACTTCTTTCTTTTTTTTTTTTTTTTTTACATGTGAAGCTTTCTTTGTCCTGTATTCCTTAATTTTCTTGTTCAACAGATTTATATTAATCACTTTGTTTTTTCCCCCAGGATGTTACTATGAAGATCATATCTTTTTCACAACAAGGCCCTCGAGCTATTTGTATTTTATCCGCTAATGGTATTATCTCAAATGTTACACTTCGTCAACCTGATTCAAGTGGTGGTACATTAACTTATGAGGTACTTACGTGCTCTTTGTATGGAATTGTAGGATAAATAGTTTGGTCTTGTTTTTAACTATAAGCATTATTCAATGTAATGAAAGAAATTAGCATGCAATGTTAAGAAGCACATTTTATGCGAGAAATTCAATTGACAAGTACCAAATGGATAACCATAGGCCCATAGCTTTACTTCAATGCTTGTAACTCATCACAGTTAAGATATTTGTCTTTGAATGGCTCGTTTTTCTAGTGACGGTGCTTTTCCTCCTTCAGATATCCGGTGAGTGCATCTTTTCAACCTAACCCACAATAATTTTTTCACTAGCAGAGCTTTTCATAAAATTTATGTGGCAGCTATGGGTGCGAACATATAACAGTAATATAGGATTGTGAATGAAAATTAATATTATGGAGTTGGTTCCTCTCATGGATGTTTTCATTTCTACATGTTGTATTTTGCTATTTAATTATTTGAATTTGTCCCCTTACATGGCATTAGTTCTTTCCATAATTTAAAATATCGATCTCTTCAATGCAGCTTTGTAATTTGCCTATCAATTAATATGCAGCAGTAATTTTGATCAACCACGACTTGAGTTTTCTCTCTTATTTTCTTCAACTTGTGGCTTATTTCTATACAAGTTTTTGACGTTGCATCAAATTTGCTACGATGAATCATCTTTTTTATCTGCTGAATGCGAAGTCTTAGATGAGGCTTTGCAAATTGCTTCCAGCATCTAGAATTTCTTCACTTAAATTGTTTATGCCTACAAACCTGTGAGGGTCTCTGGTTTATTTTGTCTAACATGCTGTATACTAGGGCCGTTTCGAACTGCTCTCCTTATCTGGATCATTCATGCCAACCGAAAATGGAGGAACAAGAAGCCGGTCCGGCGGCCTGAGTGTTTCGTTGGCAAGTCCTGATGGTCGAGTTATTGGTGGAGGAGTTGCTGGTCTACTGGTGGCTGCAAGTCCAGTGCAGGTTAGTTCTCATGCTGCATGTTCTCATAATTATCTTTTCATTCCTCAAGTTTAGTGCAACGGTAAAGTTGTTGCCGTGTGACTTAGAGATCATGGGTTCGAGTCTCGAAAACCGCCTCTTGCAACGCAGCATAAGGTTGCGTATAATAGATACTTTCCCGGGCGGAGCTTCGTGTACCAGAGTACCCTTTATTCCTCTCGTTTCCATTATGCTGATTACATCCTCGTTTAACTTTTTTTTTTATCAGATCTATTGCTTCCCTGCAGCAGTTTTCCTTAGCAAATATACTTTTTAGCATTATGCTCTAAAACTATGTTTCCTAAAGCCTATAGATTCAAACTTGTATGCTTGCTTGCCATTACATGTTTAGATTTTTTTGCATCTTCTTTTTGTGTTTGTATAAGCATTATTCTTCAGTTTGATTCGACGATCTATCCATACAAAACTTCCATCCTTACCCTGCTCTTACATGTTAGGTTGTGGTAGGAAGTTTCTTGCCAAGTTACCAGATGGAGCACAAAATAAAGAAGCCAGGACACTCGAAGCTGGATCAGTATCTACGCCAGCTTCTTCAATTCCACTCTCAAGAACCGACATGGAGGAAGCTTTCGGTAGCAGACAAGCACAGCCCAGTTCAGCAACTGCCAAGCCAGGTCCTTCGACAACACCAGGTTTTACAGTGGAAAATTGGTCTCCTACCCCCAGGAGCTCCCCAATGGACATAAACATAAGTTTGCCTGGAGGGTGAAACAAGAAGAAGAAAAAGAAAAAGATTTCTTCTTTTTTGTTTTCTTTCTTTCAATTGATAGTCATTTATTTCTCGACTGGAAATCATCTCGACTGATCAGAACTAGGCATATATGCATTGTCGAAAAGTCCCTAATGTTTGTGTTGTTAGCTTGCATTTGCTTCTATAGCAGCCGATGAACTTAACAGTTTGATGTCATGTATGGATTGATAGTTCCATGGCAAGTAATGCTTTCAGTAATTCCAATAATTTTCTCCTTTGTTTGGAAGAATTGTGTCATCTTAGGGATGTTCAGGACTTCAAGATAAATTTGGCATCCACATCATCAAAGAGACTTTCCTTCTGTGTTCTTGACGAGATTATATGTGTCGGCTCATACATTTCATTTCTAATTAAAATTAAATGGGCATCCCATTTGACTTGAAATATCCGGAGTATTTTTACATTATTTGATCATTAGGTTATGCTAAAATTAGTAATTAGCTTTTGCATATTGTAGTAGTTACAGTTATAATGAGTGTTATGGAGTTATCAAATTTATTTTACTTGTTGAAATATTATTTTAATTAAATTATTACTTATAGAAATAAAATCAAAATGATATAAAATCGTTGTAGAAATTAACAATTAACTTCTACAATCAAATGATCAGGGATTTTAAGGGTATTTGGGATGATTTATATCAAATGGGGTGCTTATTTGAGTTTAATTAGAAATGAGATGCTCATTTGACGAAAATGTAAATGATAAGTATCCATTTGATTTTTGCCTTTTTTTAAAAATAAAATTATACTCAATTTCATATATGATAATTCATCCAAAATTTCTTACAAATTATTTTTATTTTTTTGATAATCTAGATATTTAGACCGTAAACTCAACTAGTTTTGGAGACCAATGACCTTCCTTCGGCCTAGTAGCCCACACAAAGTGCATGGTTGATCTATTGGGACCTTATCATTGGCCATGTTGAGGGGCATAGTGCGCTTTACTTTTTTTTTTTTTTTTGATAATCTAGGTATTAACTTTTCAAATCGACTAATTTTAGCAGTGATTAATTCAATCCCATAAAAATATTTTATCAACCACTAAGATAAATTTGAAAGTGCAAATGTCTCATCGTCCAATCGTCAATATCTCAAATGTATCATCCTACTAGAAAAAAAAATCCTATAATATACTGTAACTAAGAATCAAACCATGAAGATTTAAGTGCCATTAGAATAAAGAATATAGTTACTGCTGCATCGTAGTTCGGAACTAATATTAATACTTCTGCATAAGATGGAATTCGTCACTCCAGCGATCCGACACGGTCGGTCCCACGATCATCTATGAAGAGGTAAATCGAGAAACTACAGTTGGTCATGACAGAGGAGGGTATTGCTCGGCTTAGTCGAGATTTGAATCCTTATTCTCTTCTGCAAGTCTGTTCCATCGTAATCAACTCAGTTATGTCCTAAGACAACTAATAGCAATACTTCAAAATTGAAATGGTAGTTGGATCCGTTATTGACTTATCAGCTCGTGGTCACGTGGGGATTTAATGGGCCCTCTACTGAATGTAGTTGATCAACCGAACTCGAGCCAACAAATCCAAGCTTAAACCCTAATTCATTTTCATTGGTCGCGCAACGACGAACCACGACTCGCTCCTTCTCGGTCTCTCCGCAGCGAACGATGCATCGGCAGACCTGCTTCAGGGCCTCGGTGTCATCGAAACCCGTCCGCATTTAACCATCGAGGTGGTCTCAGGTCGATCCGAAGGCAAACCTCACTCTTGCTGATTGATATCGTCCCTCCGCCTGGTGAGAGATTCTGCATTCTCGTGCAATCCGGTGATGTTGTTGTTGTTGTTTTTTTTTGGCTGCGGCTGGCGACTAGTTTGAGACGCTGGCCTCTTTTGAGCAGTTTCTTACTGTTGCGCTTTGAAAAGTTTTCTTCTTTCGAAATTTGCTTTCGAATTCGGCTTAATGGTAAAATCTCGATTATAGATGTTTGATTTGTGGCCTCGCTGTGAACTGGAGTTTGCAAGTTCCGATCTTCCCAATGCGACAATGTCTGATTTTCCTGA
Organism: Curcuma longa; assembly: GCF_044706935.1. Classification (NCBI taxonomy): domain Eukaryota; kingdom Viridiplantae; phylum Streptophyta; class Magnoliopsida; order Zingiberales; family Zingiberaceae; genus Curcuma; species Curcuma longa. The sequence goes on along the minus strand of NC_133871.1, from coordinate 17,451,755 downwards.
TTCCATTCGGTTGTGTTATTTGTTTGATCTATGAAATCTGTAGCTTAGATGTTACCCGGTTAACGCTGATGCTACCTTCCCTGAAATGCTGATGGAGTGATGGGAAGCTGACTTTTTTCTAACTTTGGGATTTATATATCCGTTACGATTCAAAGTGCGGGGTATTTTCTGTTTGTATAGCTTTCATATATCGGCTACTCTAGCTAAACTTTTTGATTGCTTAAGTTTTTCTGCCTCTTTGGATCAAATTAGTGTATCTGTTAGCAAACCCACTGTTATTTTGTGGTTCATCCAGATTTCTTAAACTGCTAAAGAATAATGGAGGCAGCAGCTGCTACTGGCTTGCAAGCGTCTGGCAGTAAAGACTTGCGTCTCTTCTCCCAGCAGAATGTTCACATCCAGGACCATAATTTCAGGTTCCAATCTGAATGTAACCAAACAAAGATCAGATAAGTCACCGAGTGCCTTATCTCTCCAATCTCTTTGCGTGAGATATTCCCCCTCTTCAAAACATCAGAGGTTTACTATCAGGGCAATGTCAGAGGAAAGTCAGAAAGTGGCAGCATATGGGTTGCCTATTGATCTAAGAGGTACATGACTCTTCGTTGTTTATCATGTTATATACCTCCTAGTCTCATACGTGCGCAGTATATTGTTTGTATGCCGCTGCTCCTCTTTAGTTAAGCTTTAGTGAAAGTGAGCTCAAGGTTTTCCATACTTATGGCATCAACTAAGGTAATAGCCCAAGGTTATTTACTTCTGTTGACAATATCTTTGTACCATAAATATATTTGCACAATCTATTGAGTTGCCTCAGGTGTCAGATTTATTATTTTCCCTTTTCTTTCTCCATGTAATGTTTCATTATGTAGTAGTTTTAAGTGAGTCAGTTCCCAATTACATCTGTTCCATGTTTCTATTGTATCACTGTATGTGCCACTGCCACAGTCAAATGGCCCATTATTCTATTTTTTGATTCCTAAATCTATGATGTAGTAATATGGATTTTATATTTTTCTCTTTCTCTTGATAGATCCAGAATGATACATCTCTTGTGCATGTTTATTGAGCTTTATATTAGGAAAACTTAAAATATATTCTATGCTCTTTTATTTAGGTAAGAGGGCATTTATTGCTGGGGTTGCTGATGACAATGGCTATGGTTGGGCAATTGCAAAGGCTCTTGCTGCTGCTGGAGCAGAAATAATTGTTGGTACATGGGTGCCTGTAAGTGTGGTTTTAAAATCAAATTTGATTTTAATTGGACAGCTAAACCTATAAATCTTCTGTTCAATCATTTGCCAATGTATAGGCACTGAACATATTTGAGACAAGCTTAAGGCGTGGCAAATTTGATGAGTCACGAAGGTATACTTCTTTGCTAATGAGAAATGCTGATGGTTCTGTGTTCTTATTTGGCCCACAATGGTGTTCATAGATTGCCAAATGGTTCTTTAATGGAGATTGTCAAAGTATACCCTCTTGATGCTGTTTATGATACACCTGAGGATGTTCCAGAAGATGTATGAAACAGTATCTTATGACAAAATTGGTTCTTCACCCTCTCATTTCTGCTTACTGATATTATCATTGTATGTTATCATTGTAGGTAAAGACAAATAAACGCTATGCAGGATCCTCAAATTGGACTGTCAAGGTAGGCCACTAACTCCTGATCTTTGCCATAACTCGAACGCACATCTTTCTTCTAAGCTAATTGCACATTTGTCTTATGAGAGAAAGTGCATGCAACAATAAGGATTCTTTTGAATTTCATGGGCCTTGTTATGAGCATCCTTTTTATTTCTTTTTCGCACAGGAAGTGACTGAGTCTGTGAGGAATGACTTTGGAAACATTGATATACTTGTACATTCTCTTGCCAATGGACCAGAGGTACCACCATATGTTGCCATTGAATCATTATATTCTGCTAGATCTAAGTTATGATGATTAAACAGGTAACAAAGCCACTTTTGGAGACATCTAGAAAAGGATACCTTGCTGCTATTTCAGCATCAAGTTACTCATTTGTCTCCCTTCTCCAGCACTTTCTTCCAATTATAAATCCAGGTTTATTTCCTTTTCATGGAACCAAAACTTCCTTGTTCCACTTTGCACTAACATGTGTGTGTGTGTGTGCATGCACACATGTTCCACTTTGTGCTATTACACACACTCATGTGTGTCAAGTCCTAATTATTTGAGGCCAGCTTTGTGATTTTTGTACTCACACATCTAAAGATCCATGCTCATAAAATTTTTGTTATTATTTTTGGCTTGTACAGCCTAATACAACCCTTTAGTTTTTTTTTAACTCTGGTATTTAAATTTTGATATCTCATCTTAAGTTCTTTTGGAAGTTTTGTCTGCTAAAATTCAATAACTCAATATGGCAGGCGGTGCTTCAATATCTTTAACTTACATTGCTTCTGAAAGGACCATCCCAGGGTATAATCATTCCTATTGACTGTTTGAATGACTTTGTTTAGTGCTATGGATTTAGTTTCTTTGTCAACTTGCAGATACGGAGGTGGAATGAGCTCAGCAAAAGCAGCACTGGAGAGTGATACAAAAGTAAGTTTTTCTCTTCATGTAGCTACTTGAGTTATTTTAGCAAGGTATTGATTCTGTGATATATATTTTCAATATTAAATTCGTTTCTGATTGTAGGTGCTGGCTTTTGAAGCCGGAAGAAAAGGCCAAGTTAGAGTTAATACAATATCTGCAGGTATGTCTTGATGAATTCCTTGTATGCCATAAGTTGGAGTTGCTGTTTCAAATAGGACAAATTCTTTTTTATTCGGTTCATAAAGCATTTGTTTGATGTTGACATTTTTAACAATACTGCTCCAATGGTAAGCCATGCGAACTCGTCCAAGGTCAACTTAATTCAGTTTAATCTATTAAGCTTTTTGATAGACTTGGATTGACATAATCAGAAAACTTAGAAATAACGCCTCTTAGAACATCTGGTATTACTATTGATTTTTCCACTTGTAGATTAATATATCACAGGTGACCATGGGAGGTAGATTTGGATTGACACAATTAGAACTTAAATAAGCATAGACATAGGATATGGACGCATTTCAGTTTCTTAGACTCTCTCTTTGTTGGTTGCTGGTAATCTAGTTGCAAGTTGGTGTTTTTTATCTGTTCATATAATTGTGCCGACAAGGGTCACATAGTAACATTGACAATTTTTGGCACAATATCAGCAACCTTGACTGGAATGATCATCTCTACTGATTGGCACTTGAAATTGTGTGTTTACATAATATGATATATACTTTATTTTGATCAAGGAAATGGTTCTATCAACTTTACAAAGTTGAGAGCAAATCGTCGTAACTGAAACATACTGATTACTATGCACTCAGGTCCTCTGGGAAGCCGAGCTGCAAAAGCTATTGGATTCATCGAAAAGATGATTGATTATTCATACTCCAACGCCCCATTGCAGAAAGAATTGCTTGCAGGTTAAAGTTCAAACTCACTCATTCATCCAGTCGATACTTGCAAACTTTCTTTGCAATATGATTCCAAATACTAAATCAGGCATTCTGTACAGATGAAGTTGGCAACACAGCTGCATTCCTGGTGTCTCCACTCGCATCGGCCGTGACGGGATCTGTCGTCTACGTCGACAATGGCTTGAATACCATGGGACTGGCAACCGACAGCCCGACGCTTGCTGTATGAACTTTTTAATGAATATCGAAAATTCGATACTCATTCTTGCACACTTCCGCGGCTTTGTTTACATATCGCAATGCTGAGTATATCACTCAAACTTTGATCATGCTTGTTTTGGCAAGATTTGATGATTGAATATTTTCTTGTGGAGTTGGGGTGTTATGGAACTGCTCCAATTGTTCAATTGAAGATTATATTACAGCATAATGTGTAATATACACGTTTGGACTAGAAACATTTAAAAAGAGACTAGACAATGCATAATGTGCACGAGAATGGAACATAGAATCTAATCCAAAGTTGTGTGTCTCATCTTCATGATCCATTACATAATAACTAATTCCAAATAATCCACTACTCAAAAGTCCCAATGGGGTAGATAAGTTAACATCATTATGAATTAAATTATAAATTTATTTACTTAAAGTTCATCAAATCATTGACATAATTAACATATAAATTCTTCTTGAAAATGAATTAGGTAAATTTGTCATGAGTTAACAGTGTTTTAGTATGAAATAATAGCTAAATCTACCCTAACTTGATGTTTTGATGGATCTAATAACATTGAATAGTATAAATATTTATAACTAAATATTTGAAATTATAATCACATCAATTTAAGAATTAACTTAAATTCAGTGATTCCCCAAGTCAAACATGCAAATGGAGAAAAAGCTAAATGACTTTTTTTTTAAAAAAAACAAAGTTAGAACCTTATCAAGGCACATAAAGCAAGAAAGAATCCATTTTATCTCATTCATTCTCCACTTATCTAGTCCTACCATAATTCCACTTTTTTATTGATGGATAAGAAAAAAGGTTGAAGAATTGTTCTTCCATTTTCAAGAAAATTAGAATTTTTCTTCCATGGGACATGGAAAGGTGAGAATTGAGATGAGATCAAAAAAAAGAAAGGTTCTTCTTGATGACAAAAACCACATGTGCAATCTTGTTTAGTTAATTTATTATATAAATTATAGTTGAGAAACACCAAAGCACTTAAATATAAGTTAATCATTCTTCATCCAAGATTATAAATACACTTGATTAGCACACAATTAGTCATGTGCAATCTTGATTATTTAAGGCAAATTATTTATTTTTTTGATTTATATATTCAATTATTCATGAACAAAGGGTTGATTACCTTTCAAGATGAACAATGCAAATACTTGATGTCCTTTCAAACCCTAAAAGGTCACAATGCACATCCTTCACTACAAACAATGGTAATAGCTCCAAATGACATTGAGATAGCTAATAAGCCAATTACTTGTGTCATTTAAAATAATTAAAGAAAGATGAGTTATCGATGTAGGCAATACAAAATTATAGGGAATCTATGGTTGCAATCTAAATAATTGTCATAATTTTATTGTAGTTTTTTGGATAAAAACTACTGAATTGTACATGATAAAAATATATTGATTGGTTTGAGGATATTTATGAAAAGCTCCCTTGAATTTTGTCATTAAAAATAGATATAAAAATTCAACTATATCAGTTTGGGTGCAAGAAGATGATGAGCTTGCAGAACCTCACCAATGGCGATTAGTCCAAAGCAATTTTTGCTTTGCTCTCATCTGCTTCAATCTTCTCCTCGTTAAGATCATCAGACTCCCTCTTTGGAGCTCATGCAGGAGTAGTTTTCTGAAGCTTCGTTCTTACAAAATTTTGAGAGAGGAACAAAAAGAAAGATCCAATTTTTGAGTGCAATCTTGTTCCTCAAGCCTGCTTCTTATTCCCTCCCTCTTGATAGCAACAGCAATGGAATTTCTTCCTTTTTTTCGCTGCAAGTTTGATGGCACGATCGATTGCCAGTGATCTTAGTATTTCTTTCTTTCTTTCTATTGCTTTAGGGTTTTATTTTCTTGTTCTCGCATTCCATCTTAGGAATAGTTTGGAATAAGCTTATGCTCCCTCCCTATTCTTTTCTTGTTCTTGAAGATTAGTGGAATATGAGGGGCAAATAGAGACCTTTGAATCTTCAGAATAACGTCCAGGGCTTGTCTTCCTCTTTTTCTTGAGTCAATGTTGGATGCATGAATTATTTAGATGCTTCTTCTTCTTCACTAGTTCTTGTGATGTATAATATCAAACATTGGCACTTGCTATAGTGCCATAAATCCACAAACACAGAGGAGGAGCAACTGAGCAAGCAAGCAAAGAAGTCATTCTTCTTGAAAGTTTTAATTTTTTTGATCAATGAATCTCCAGACCAATGATCCATTTGATTTCCCCAACCTTCCTGTATACCACAACACGAGTTGTTACAGCAAACCATCTGCTTTCCTGGGCTGTTCTCCTGTGGCAAGAAACCCTAGTTCTTCCCCTTCATTGTCCAGCTGCTGCGTTGGGTCATCACCATCTGCTTTCTTTGCTGTTGAGGAGCTGATGGGGTTCCCTCAGATGGATTTCCACTCTGCTGGTACATTCCCTCCATTGCCCAAGTTCCAATCAAAGGAAGCTTTTGACTCGGTGTTGAGGTCTCCGATGATGCCGCCGCAATATCAAGTTCAGAGTTTCAACAATAATTTCAGTGAGTTTATCTGTGAAGAAGAAGATCAACAGGAGAGGGACTGGGATGCTTCATTGAGGAATACAAGTTCACCTTTTGTATGTGCTTCAGGCTTAATTTAGCTAAATTTGGTACCAATTTTCAGTGTTTAACCATGATCTTCTGCTATTGTTTGTTTGGTATTGTGTAAAGAATGGGTGCCATATATCAAATTCTCCAATGGACAAGATGAACTTTCAGCCCCAAATCAAGAAGCAAGTGCCAAGGGCTTTCTTGAGTGTTCCTACAAGCATCTCATCTGCCACGGCTAGCTCAAACAAAACACGAATAAGATGGACACCAGATCTCCACCAGCGATTCGTCGAGTGTGTAAATTGCCTCGGGGGATCTGAGAGTAAGTGGCTTGATTTCATTGTCTAGTCTACAAGTTTAAATGTGGTTTAGCTTTCTTGAAAGAAAGAAATACAAAAGTAGTAAGCAAAAGCTATATTATTGGATGCAGAAGCAACTCCCAAAGGGATTGTGAAGTTGATGAACTCACCTGGGTTAACCATATACCATGTCAAGAGCCATTTACAGGTATTAGGATTCCGAATAAGAAATTTGTTCGATGTCTCATTGACAATCTAAACTGAGGTAGCATATACATGTTGCAGAAATATCGGATAGCTAAACATATGCCAGAATCTGCAGAAGGTAAATCTTCATCTGCCTTATACCATTCAATTGATTTAGTAGATTTGTATACAAGTTTTTCTTAACATAATGCTGATCCTGGTTAAACATGACTGCAATTGCTTCGATGATTATGACTAATCTTTTGTTCTTTGCAGCTATCATAAAGAAACAGAAATATCTAGGATACAATATAATACTGATTTAGTCTGCAAATAAGTTTCTGGGATGATTATCTAATTTTTGGCACTAAATGTGAACTTAAAGGAAGGAAAGATATTTCACTAACCTCTGCAGCAGTCTAGCTTTTCTCAGTTTTGGAGGCAACACTTGAATAGTTGGACCACAATTTGATTTTGTTTATATTTCGGATATCGCAGGCAAGTTCGAGAGAAGAGCTACTGCCAGTGTCACTGAGCTTGATCCTATAATGTAATTGCTGATACAGTCGATATTCACAATTAATTTTATCAACTTAGTTCGCTAATCAGAGAGTAATTCTGTTGCAGTGGCATCCAACTTACAGAAGCATTGCGCCTCCAACTCGATGTCCAAATGCGCCTTCACGAGCAACTCGAGGTGCACTTCTGTTTTGTTTCATGACAACTCTTCAGTGCCAACTCTGATTTCCTTTCTGCTTCACTTTTTCTTTCATCAGATTCAGAAGGAGTTACAAATGAGGATTGAAGCACAAAGTAAGAAGCTCCAAAAGATGATAGAAGAGCAAGGAAAACCAAATGACAGCGCAGACGGTTCTAAAGATATAGACATTTCGTTCCAAACTAGCTCCGCAGAGAGTATTGAAGATGAACAGTTACTGCATATGCAAGATTTGACACAGAATAACAATTTTCCATCAACAATGAGTTAGCCTTTGCTTTCGCTACAAGAAGTCTGTATTCCAGTTCGATATGATCACTCATGGTGTTCATGTCTCATTGGTAAGCCTTCAACACAAACAGATTGTCTGATAAATTTCAGTGGTGAATGTAAACTTCCTACCAAGAAATAGGTAGCTTTAACTACTTATATGATTATGCCTAATTTGCCTGCATTATTAAACATTCATGTGGAGCATCAAGGTAATTTTTTTTTAAATTGATTTTATTTGTTATATAACCTAGAAAAATAATTTTTTAATAAAAAACCAATCAAATAACCCACCCTAAAACTAAGCAACACTACTATAATCTAGCCATAGCACTGTAAGTGAACAAACTAATCACGAATAAATTCAATTTATTTGTTCACTTACAAAAGTTTTACTAACACTACAGTTCGAGATGTGTTTGTTCACTTACAAAAGTGTTTGTTTATATTCTTCAAATAATAACAAAAAGTATATAAATTAACAATTTCTGAATAATAGTGATTTTCAGTTTATTTGTTCACAAATAAAACACGAATAACTCATCAACAAATGTATTTGTGGAATGTTTCAGCGAGCTGTGGCAAAATATTCATGGTAAAACCTTTCTTCTTCCCAGTTACGCATGCTAAAGAACATTACTATTTGCAGATTTGTAAGTCTCACCAATTTGATACTCGCACTAGCGAAAATGTATGAACGAATGGAATGCCAACCATCATCTGTGCACAAAATTTGAATGGATAAGTTTTACAAACTTACAATAGTTTCCGAAAACATACGAATGAGACAGGTTTATCTCATGTTGCAAGAAACATATAATGTCATCAGTGATCCATGATGCATGGGCAACTTCTATCGTTATGTTGCTCTGTTGACGCGAATCTTCTGCCCTTCCAACACCTGAAATGTATGTATTACTATGAGCAATAGCCACATAGGATTGTTTACAGAAAAGAATCAATAGAAAAGAATTGAAGATGTGAGATAGTGTTATGGATGTTATTATCAGAGTAACAGGAAATGAAAGTTTCCTCTTAGAGAGCTCCAAGTGAATTCTGACAGAAATCAATTAGGTAAAATAAGATTAACTAGCAAGCAGCTAGCCGGTTGCTGCATTAGTACTCAAATGGTAGCAACACGAACGTCTCTGTTCAAAATACTTCCAAAATACTAAAGGCCACCACACTTAATCTCAAGAGTCACTCACAATGCTTATATGAGCAAGGGTTCTCAGCCACTTGAATGCTACTAAGCTCTGAAAAGTGAAAAATGGTATTACTCTCTTGGGCAAATGAGAGAAGACCAACCATTCGATGCTACACCTAGCACAAATAATGCATAAAGCTACCAAAAATTGCTTGGTTGGCAAGTGAGCTAGGTCTAGAGGGGTTCCAGCCAAAGGTTGAGAGTTCAAATCTAACTATTGGGAAGGCTGTAACTTTATCTCTCCCGCCCTTTCCGGGGGCATAGGAATACCTTGTGATCAAAGACCAAAAGGATAAATAATGCATAAACTAAACATGGCTCCACCTGTCGATGAATTAATAACAGGGAAATGCAACGAATAACATTGTTCTTTTACAGTTTGTTTGGGAGGAGGTGAGGGAAGGGGAGAGAAAGGTAAGGAAGGGGAAAATTTTTTTTTATCCTTGTTTGAGATGGAGTGAGTTAAGGAGAGGAAGGGGAGAGAAGGGTAAGTTTTCTCCTTGCATGCCTATGAATCGACATAATTCCTTACATCCCAAATCGGAGTGTAAAGAAGGGAAAGGAAAACTTATAAAACATTTATTCCAATTATATCCCTATGTTAAAATATTAACTATTAAAATAATTCATCTATTAGATTTTTGTACCGTCGCTCCTCATTACATAACGCAACTGTCACAGGATCTCATCGCATCGCTCGCACTCCTCGACGTCGATCTTCATCGTAAATTTCTCCAAAGATAAAATTCAAGAGAATATATTTTTATAAAAATATATGTAAAAATGTTGATTTATTCTTTATCGTATCAAAATGTACCGATTCTATATTTCACATATTTATTATATATATATTTAAATTTTTTTTATTTATTTAATATTAATTTTTGTTGGTCTCATAAGTTATATATATTTTTTTACATATAGATTTATTTTAAAAGTAAGGGTATTTTTTGTAATTTTATATATTTAACCTTTATTCCCTTTCCTTTCTTCCCAAACAAGGTAACACATGTTACGTTAATGAACCTTCCCTTCTTCCCAAACAAGGTGAACATAAATACTTCCCTTTCCCTTCCTTTCCCTTCCTTCCCCTCCCTTCCCCTTCCGTTAATGAACCTTCTCTCACCCCATCCAAACAGGCCGTTAACGGCACAAAACGATGAGCATATGGTAGGTACCACAATGATTAACAGCAAAGCTTTGAGATATACACTGAAGAAGAAGCAAGGCACAGGATTACTCACAGCATTATTGCACGATGCAATAGCAGCTTCCACATCCTCCTCCGACGAAAATGACACGAAGCCAAAGCCACTAGATTTTGAAGTTCCTGGAACTCGGGATACTTTTGCACTGAGAACATTTCCCTTCTCAGAGAAGAATTTGGTGAGTACATCACTGGTAACTGACTTTGCAAGATTGCCAACATAAACCTTGTGTGGGCTGTCTATAAATGGCAACTCATCACCTTGGATAAGAGATAAATCAGGAGTAGCAAGTGGTTTTTCTGTCACATTTACTTTGATTTTCCGGCCTCCAATTTCCTGATGGAAGATTGCATTTAACAGAACTATGTTGGCATGCCATGTTAGTTATTGTAAACTTTGTCATGAATCTTCCAGAGCTAGTCATCAAGTAGTCAAAAAGGCAAGAAAAGTTAATGAACCTCCCAACTTACAGTGTCATTGAGCTTTTCAATCGCAGCATTTGCGTCCTCTACTGAACTCATTGTCACAAATGCAAAACGCCGACTCCTACCAGAGTATTTATCATACATAACCTGCAAAAGATAACAATATTAGAGTACTACCTAGGCTGAGAACTTGTTGGAGACCGAAGTGTTAAGAAAATAACGAGAGTCTTGGTAATTTAATAGTTCAGAATCTCCCATTGATGACGGGATGGATATATAAACAAGACTAGCAGAAGCATTTCTGATTCATGACTCCCCTCCGTAGATGTTACATACACAATTCTAACGTCCATCGTGATGCGAATTGGAGGAATCTACTGCCCAAACAAAACAAGCTTTCCAAAGCAAAACTTGATGGATCAAGTTGATAACGAAAAGGTTCCAGAATTACAAATGTTCATCCTTGAATCAGCAAAAATCCCTCAAGTACCAGTTTTGGAACCAGAAAAGGAGTCACAGGGAATGATAATGACTGCTGACGTTACCTCGGTCTTCTCCACGGATCCATGCTCGCCAAATATGTTCTCCAGCTCCTCATTTTTCACGGTTCTCGGTATGTTCCCCACATAGAGCCTACGCGCAGCTTCCGGCTCAGCTGCCGCGGAGGCCTCCACCGCTACTACCGACACCCTGAACGCACTCCTGCGGAGAATAGACAAGGAACTAGAAGAGTAGGCCCGAAACGCTCGGCATTTCTCTGGAAAAGCTCCGGCAGCCACCCAAGCTGATGCCTTGGCGCGTCGGCCGCAGTCCATACGATTCCGGTAGAAATTAGGAGCCAAGAACGAAGAGATTGCGGCCATTCCTCCAGAACGCGAAGGATAGAAGGCGAGAGGAGAAAGGATTAGGGTTTAGGATAAAGGCGCAGCGAAGCAGAGAGTTATCCGCTTTCAACGGTGGGAAGAAGGAAAGAAAGGCGACGGCATTAAGATACTCCTCTGTCTCCAACCCGTTCGTGTCGACGGCCCAACCAAGCCCAAAAGCAATCGACAGCCCAAAGTGATGATATAAATGTACAGAAATGATATGCTGAGCGACTCTTTCGTGCGCGTCCGTGAGCGCCGTTCAATCCACCGTCCATCATGCGATCACGTGTAAATCTGACTGTCCAAATATGGGAATGCACAGTGTTCCACCCCCGACCCGCTGTCGCCGCCCTCGCCGTGCCGTCCGGCCACTGTCGATCGCCGCCTCGAACACGATTGACACGCCGCTTGTCGGTGCATCGGCCGGCATAGGATTCCTGCCGGATTGTGGCCGGAATCCGGCGCAATTTGGTCAGAAATCGCGCGAGCCACTATCGGCTGCGTTTCTACTTAAATTGCGGCCGATTCCGACCAAATCGCGATCGCAGATCGGTCGAGGAAGGACATGCATGTCCTTCCTCGGTCTGTCTTTGGCCGCGATTTGGTTGGAATCCGTCCACGATTTGATTAGAATCCAGTGCGCGCCACTGTCGGGCGCGTTCCAGCCAAATTGCGTCAGATTCCGACCACAATCCGTTTGGAATCCGACGTCGACCGACGCGCCAGCGAGTGGTGCGTCAATTACGCCCGAGCTGGCGGTCGGACAACGCAGCGGCAGCGGTGGTGGATCGAGGGCGGCGCTCACGGGCGCGCACGAAGAAGTCGTTCAGCAGATTATTTCTGTATAGGGGTGATATACAACATGAAATCGTAGCATGACACTCACATTGGCAGTGTGTCCCATTGACATGCAATGGGACCCACTACATGCAATTGTGAGTGTCATGCTATAATTTCATGCTATCATTTGAGGGTAAGTATCACTTCTTTTCTGTATAAATATATATATAAATTTTAATGAGCCCAAAAGCAATCGACGGCCCAAGTAAGCCCGGCCCAAAGAGAACAAGCGAGGCGACACCTTCTCGGTCAAGATCCCAACTCCTCGGTTTATGTGAGAAAATTTTCACCTTCTCGCTCTGCAGCGACCGAAAACCCCTCGCCCCTCTCCCCCGTGCCTCTCCGGCGATGAAATCGTAAGACTGCGGTTCCCGATCGGCCTCCGACGCCGCCGCCTCCCCCGGATCCTCCCTATGTCCTCCTTTGACGCCGCCCTGCACCACCGACAGACCGTCGATCGTGATCACCTTCATCACCACCTCAAGCGGAGGATCGAAGACTATGCTGATCACGACCACTTCATCCATCTCCTGAAGATGGCCAAGATCTCATCTATCTTTTCGTTATCGCCTGTCCCCGCCCCAGCGGCTGTCGCCGACTCCGATCAGTTGAAAGTCTCTTCTTTTCCTCCGTCGTCCTCGCGTGACGCCTCCTGCGCATCCCCTCGATCGCCTATCACGTCGCCACCTTCTGAAGAGATCCAATTCTTCGTCCGGCTGCTCTCACAGGGGAGTCTCGTCGTCCGTGCCCTCCCGAGCGACACCGTCAGTTCGATCATCGAAAGGATCGGATTGGTGGAGAGAATACCATGCTTCGAGATGCGGTTGATCTATAGAGGCCGCCAGCTTGAGGGCGAATCCACTCTCCTTCACTGTGGGGTTGGGAGAGACGCATGTCTCCATCTCTCTGCTCGCCTTAGGAGCACCGAACAACCGACGGTATGGACGACCGTCAACGACCTCATGTCCTCCATATCCTTTCTCATCGACACCCCCGTCCGAGACGCTGAATTTCTCAATCGGCAGAGGGACAACATTGAGCGACTCATGAAGCAATTCTTCACCAGCACGCTATTGGAATCTAATGGGGACAGAGACAATATTTTAGCCAACCTTGGAATTTTTACTTGGGGAGGTGCTTCAGCGGCGCTTGTGAAATTGTATATTTCACCGATTGCAGAAAATCGTTCAATTGGCGATAGGGCCATTCGAATGTTTCTTACCTCTAAAACTGACTTCCTGCCAGAGTATATGCACTCACAGTGCATCTTTACTGTGCTCACCTTCTGCAAGATGCTCTCCTCAGTCCGAGGCCCGAATGATCAGCTTTATCTTTCATGCCGAAGCGCATTAGCCAGGCTTCTAAAATCTTCTGCCGGGTCTGTATACACTGGCCATATAAAGTCCATTCACTTGCTGCCTGACTTGCATTCGTTTATCGTTGAGCTTGTTGGGCTAGTGGATGTGGCACTTTCAACAGAGGCTATGATGGTCCCAGAGGTTGTTCTTATTGATCTCTCCAATTATATTATTGCGTTGCACCATGCAATTTATAATTGGAGGGGCATTCACAAGCCTATCACTAAACACTTCTTTGAACATGGGAACACAAAGTACGAGGAAGGAATTGGATTGATATATGAGCTATTCATGAAGCTCCTGACCAAAGTTGGCCAGTGTCTTGAAAAGGTGGAGGATATTATGGATCAAAGGGGTCAGACACAGTGCCAATCTCAATTTGCATATGGGTCACAATTGCTAGTTGTTTTAGAAGTAGTTAAGGACTTCTCCAAGATTTTCGATGGTGCTGGACAGTTGCTCCATTCACTTCTTTTTGAACGACGTAGGTTGCTGAATGTTCTTCTCAGACATGCTAAGAGGGATCATAGACTTCTTTGGTTTCTCAAGTATAAAGATATAACTGATTTTCAGGCAAGAAGGAATCTAGTTCTGATGATGCTTTTTGAAGGAAAGGAGGAAGATGAGCTTTACGAAATGCTTATTGACAGATCTCAGCTGATGTCGGATTCCTTTGGATACATTGGGCAGGTTGACGCTGGATCATTGCGTGGAGGCCTTTTAATGGAGTTCAAAAATGAGGAAGCCACAGGTCCTGGTGTTCTCAGAGAGTGGTTTTGCTTGTTATGCAGAGAAATTTTCAATCCGCAGAACCTTCTTTTCTTGCCATGCCCACATGATCAGCGACGATTCTTCCCAAATCCTGGTGAGTTGATCAGCTCTAAATTCTCTACCTACCTGTCCTCAGGTTGTTCTAGATCTGCATACTCATTGGGTCAGCTTTATGTTCTTTACCTTCCTTGTTCCCAAAGTGGATCTCTGAGTGATGCAGTAATGTATATAGACGCCCTACTCCCCTGCATTAAAGAAAATAAATTCCATCACCTGGTTTTAATCCTAAAATGACATGTTAAGCTTGTCGCTTCATTGCCAATAGGTGAGATCTGCACCAATCTCCAATTAATAGCTACTTGTGATAGTCCTTTCGTCACGTTAACTGTGGATCATCCTCTTTCTTACCACAATGAGTCTAAACTTCAGATGGAATGACATCTATATCCATCTAGGTGCTTGATGTAAGTTTTATATTAATATCTCTCGTGATGTGCTCGATGCGTCTTGCCACCTATGATCCATGGCACTAGTGTCTCATTTCCCATGGTGTTACTTGTACAGCCTGGTTGAGTTTTGCATGGTAAATAGAAAGTTCTCATACTCAATATGGTTAGTAGATTAACTGCATTTTGCTATCCAACAATTAATTCATGGTTGGCCCTTCTCTTCTTAATTTAGGATTAAACTGAGCACCCTACCTATCTATACCGATCCTTGGTGTATTAGCCACCTTGTGACTTTGTGCCATTCTTTAATATGATCCTCCCTTAAAGTCTAAACACCTTTCTTGTGTCCTTTTTTTCATAACTGATGGGCTAAATGTCCGAAGATTGTTTGTCAAATCCAGTGATGTCAACGGTAGTAATACTACAAGGAGATGTGAAAGAGTTTTTTTTTAATATAAAATAAAAAGAATGCTTACATCTATATTATTAGCAAACTACAATTGCTATCCAAGTTGGTGTTGGTTGGGTGAAAAATATTATGTCATTCTTCATGACAGAGGACTATTACATTGTGCATATACAAGACTCAAGATAACACCTTTCAACCAAATACTCCACGTGAGATTAAACCCATAATGTATGACTATTAATCCTTGATAAACTATTAGCTCATAATGCTTGGTAACAACACAATGCTCTAGATTGATCTTTGAAGAGTTAACAATCTTTAAATTTAAGGATATTCTTCTGTGAGTTTCATTCTATGTGAGATTGTTGTTCTTATGTCGTATCAAGTGGTATCAAAGCTATACTAATTCAGTTCCTTCATGCCTTCCCATCAATCACTTATTGCACCCCTTCACGGACCTTCCCTTTCAATTGCAAATAACCTGCCCCAATTGTGGGAAACCAACACTATTCCTCACCTACAACGCACACCGACCCTCCATCTATTTTTTTTGTATCTTCCTTTGCCAAAAACTTATCTTACCACCCTATAATTTTGCAACACCCTTCTACTCTTGGTCTAACTGACCTCCTTCGGCGTTTGCCTTGAGTTCTTTGGTGTGCTTTTTCTTGAAATTGTATACCCATTATTGCCTCCTTGCAATTGCAAGAGGGATCTAGTCACTCTTCACTAAGGAGTGGTATTGTCTGCACGACCTCTAATTGTGTGTTTGCTTCTTTGGATACCCATTTACATTATCCATATGTGGAAGTGATGCTAAATAGATATTCTGTTTTGAGTCTTTGATTTAAAACGAGCTTATTTGGCAATTCTCTTTTGGAGGATAAATATTTATGGGGAATTCCTAGTTAATAAGAGTGTAGAGAAGTTTTGCTATAAGTTTAATCTAATTGTTTTTTTTTGTTTGTGATTTGGTTTATCTCCTATTTTGATTAAGCCCTTTTAGATATGATTGTGTTGGATGACATGGTCAAAACATATTGTTCCATCTAATTTGATTGCACAGGTAATTTCTCTTATGCCTCCTGTATCACATCAATAGGTACAGTGTTGTGTCGACTCTCGGCACGCCGACATGTGTCAATATGAATTCAAGTACTGATGCTATTTTATTTAGTTTATTTCTCTAAAATTCTAATTTAATTGATTATCTAATTCTATAGTTCTTTTTTTTTTTAAAGTAAATAAGGTAAGTGGAAGAACATTAGAAGCTAACTAGAATGTTCAACAAACTATTAATTATGACTTAGAGGTGCACAGTATATTTCTCTTGTACCATCTTAAGAGACCAAAAGCGGAAAGTAAACAAAAATAACTCAAAGATGTCCATTTGGAATTTGGCAAATCAATTAAAGTTTTTGTTGGTTTGTGCCCACTCGTAGTTATTTAGAGCAAAGCTCGTTAACTTAGTGATTGCCTTTCTTATTTGCTTTTTTCTCCCACCCTGGGATTTCTACTAAGTAATGATTATTATAATGAATTTAGTGATAAAATAGATTATATCATGACAACTACTTTAGGAGGCTTTCTTGTCTGATTTATTTTTCCCGTATAAAGAGAAAAAATGATCCTAATATACATTTATTTACTTATCAACTTAAATATTACTTCAATTTCTAAATTAGGTAATTTGATAACTTATTAGGAGTCATTTGAGCCTTTGTCTAGGTACATGTACTTTGTCATAGGTCACACTCCAAATTTGATGTCGATATTCCTCTGCATTATCATTTTTCACACTCCATGACTTGCCTTATTGTTGTTGCACATCCTCTTCCCTTATAAAGGAAGTTGTATGGGCACAGGAGGCTGTCTCATCATATTAAATTCACTCATTTCCCGAATGGGATTGTTGTAGAGAATCTTATGACTAGAAGGGAATATAATTTTACCTGTCATGACGCCTTGTTGAGAGCGAAAATAATATATGTTCTTTCATTTGTGACAATTACATCACACATAGGCAATGCATGACTCATATGTGTAACTAAATGTCCCATGTGGTATTAACATATAACACGTATAACTGTTTTCTAATAATGTTTTCCAATCAAAGATTTTTTTTTCTGTGTTTTTTGGTTATTGATTTTATTGACATTGGTTACCGTGAATTTCCTGCAGCATCTACTGTGGATCCTTTGCATCTCAAATACTTCAGCTTCAGTGGGCGAGTTATTGCATTGGCATTGATGCACAAAGTCCAAATTGGCATTGTATTTGATCGTACATTTTTCTTGCAACTAGCTGGAAGATCTATTACTCTGGAAGATGTGCGCGATGCAGATCCGGACTTGTACAAGAGTTGGAAACAAATTCTCGAGATGGATGGAGCTCTTCTTGATTCAGATGGGTTAGGACTAACATTCGTGAGAGACGTAGAAATGCTGGGCTCATTGAAAACAGTTGAGCTCTGCCCAGGTGGAAAGGATATTATTGTACATAGTAGGAACAGAGAGGACTACATTAACCTCCTTATTAAGCATCGCTTTGTTACATCAATCTCTGAACAGGTTGCTCGTTTCGCTGAAGGTTTTGGTGATATTCTTTCTAACTCAAAGAACCAGCAATTTTTCTTCAACGGTCTGGACCTAGAAGATTTTGATCTAATGATAGGTGGTAACAATAGTGTCATCAATGTAAAGGAATGGAGAGAGCATACCGAATACAGTGGTTACAAGTCAAAAGATCGTAATATCATTTGGTTTTGGAAGGTAATCCATTTGATTTTGACACAGCTCATGGTTCTTTAGATTTATGCTATAATTTTTCACATGTTACTATTTGCCCTCTTCAGTGTAATTACATCTTCCGTAGTGTTTTTAATTAAAGTAAGTGATTTTTGTGGATTTTCCTCCCTGAAATGAAAACTTGCTGATTCTTAGTGATTAGTTTACAACCCTCAGTGAACACAAAGCTCAGCGACTGGAATGTATTGTAAGGTCCATATCAAATATGCAGATATTGAACCATTCAAAATTCTTTTCTTTTAGCTACCCTTCATAAGTTGAAGGGGAGCTTTGGCGCAACGGTAAAGTTGCTGCCATGTGACCTAGAGGTCACGGATTCAAGTTTCGAAAACAACCTTTTGCAAAATAAGGTAAGGCTGCGTATAATAGATCCTTTCTCGGGATTCCACATGGGCAGGAGCTTCGTCCATTGAGCTGCCCTCTTAGCTACCCTTCATAAGTGAATGTTATTTTCAATGTTTTTATTCAATGGCCTAGAGATCGATTGTGTTTTAATTCCTCAATGTATCTCTAAAAGATTTGGGACAGAAATTTGACGATTGTTTTGAACTTGTAGATTGTCGAGGGCATGTCTGAAGAGCAAAGAAGAGTACTTATCTTTTTCTGGACATCCATCAAATACTTACCTGTGGATGGATTCCGTGGCTTGCCTTCCAAATTGTACATATTCAAATCATCAGACTCCCAAGAGTCCCTACCAACTTCACACACATGCTTTTATCGTCTTTGCCTGCCCGTATATCGAACAAAAACCATCATGCACGAGAGGCTTCAGCTAATCACTCAAGAACATCTTAGCTGCAGTTTCGGTACTGCTTAGGCAAAAGAAATGGAACTTGGGTCTGCACAGAAGTGTTCATGTCAAAATCAAACACCTGCACTCCAGTCGGTTATCTATTCAGGCACAAGGATTTCTTTCTCTAATTTTCCTAATTGGTTGGTGTAGTAAATAGGAGGATAGAAAAGTTGTCTTGTGTAGGAAATCCTTTTAACTTGGCATTATAAATACTCACCTTTTGTTTTTCCTTCTCATTTCTCAATTCTGGTCACTTGTACATAGAATAAGAACCAAAGTGGAGTGAGGATTTGATGTTTCTCATTCTATCCACTGAATTTTCTCACTTTAGGTAGATGTGGTGTGTTACTGGCTTGTGCCAATGGTTTCATGATCTAAATCTATCTGTGCTTGGGAACCCTCCTCCCTTTTTTATTTTTTATTTTATTTTATTTTATTTTTTGAGCTACACAAGGAATGCTTTCTTTGTAAATATTTGTAAATGTATGTAATATCCTGTTTCAACTGCATAAACTATCAGCTTCTTTTGAGTTTGTGATCTGTTTGCATGAACTACTTGTTTGAGCTTTGATGATTTTTGTTATTGCTGAGAATATTCACAAGATTATAAGATGTATTATTCTGTTTTATATTTAAATGAAGATCTTGTTAAGATGTATTATTCTGTTTTATATTTAAATGTTAAGATGTATTATTCTGTTTTATATTTAAATAAGTTTTAAAATCTTTATATTTAAATTTTTTACTGAGGGTTAATTTGAAAAAAAACAGAAAAAAGGACGCCGCTTAGTGCAAAAGGTATTTAGTCAATAATAAAATGAGTAATTCCTTAAAATGTAAGGGGGTTTTCTGCAAGTCTTGATCATCCCTAACTAGGAACGGATCCGTCGCTGGATTTTCGGAGAAAATAGAGAGGCGGAACAGAACGGCGAGCGACCGCATCGATCGAGCGATAGGGGATTTGACTGTCCCTGTACCAGAAGCGGCGAAAACCTCGCTGCAGTTACCGGATGGGAAGAAGGATCTATAAAAGTTGAGAGAGAGAGAGGAGAGAGAGAGGGAGAGAGAGGGAGGATACGCAAGCTGAGGCATTACTCGACAAAACCCTAATCGGCTTCCAGCTCAATACTTGTTTCGACCAGGAGCTGACGCCCGCTGCAGTAATCGTTTCTCGGACCCTCCGCACCCTTCCCCTTGTCAGCAGGCGTCCCAGGCTGTGCTCTGAAATATACCTGCTCACTCCGCCAAAAGATCGCAATTTGCTTGGCTTCTCTTGGTATCTGCTCGATCGGTACGCAAAAGATTGTTTTTTCATTGAATCGATGAAATTGATTTATTTCCCTTCCTTTTGTCAATGTGTTGATCGTTGGTGAAAGTTGTTATGGTTCGGGATTTGCGAGCATTGAATTTCTTGCTGATTTTTTTATTCATCTTTTCCATTATGACGTGATGTGTTAGTCGAATTGGTTGTTGTAGATGCCACTGGTTGTTGAAAATGCTTATCTTACGCCCCAACCATGTTGTTGATCAGGATTCATTATAGACCATTCTGAAAGATTGATAATTGTCGCACATGTTGTCGGTTGCTTTTGGGATGTACATTAAAAGAGCATATCATCTCATTCAGCTTGCTGATTCTTTCAAGCTGACGTGATTTCAATTGGCAAAGTGTAGGTCGAGGCACCAATGTGACCCAAACCTATGTAACGAGCAGCAAGGATATTTTAACCAACCATATATTGTTTGACTGTTGACATGGATTTTTTCCCTATCTGATGTTTAAACTTCTAAATATTTTGTATATTTCAGGTTGAACTGATCTATTTGGTCAAACTAAGATACAACAGATGTCAGTTCATGGTTGTATCAATCAAGTTATGAACGACAGTGAAGAAGATGA